>NC_142067.1:15533719-16733719 GCF_059756535.1 Pantherophis guttatus
AAGGTTGCTAGTGGATGGAATGGAAAAATAATACAAGGAAGAGAAAGATAATCAAGTGTTAAAAGTAAGTTTCAGGGATGCATCAAGAGTATGAGAACTTATGTTACAGTTGCATCTGACATAACTTTTCAGTACTTGAAAAGATGCCCCATTGAAGAAGGTCAAGACTGTTCTCTAACATCCCAGACTGCAGGAGATAGACTAATGGCCTGAACTAGGCAAGAAGAAGTTTCTAGCTGAATATTAGGGGGAAAATCTTATTGGTCAGAGTGGTTCGATAGAGAACCAATCATGGAGCTAGGAGGTCAACTCCAGATAATTGAATATCCTCAAACAGAAGAAACTGTAATTTGGATTGATGGCATTAAATTTGATGGCTTAAATGACTCCTTTCAACTTTAGAATTCTAGGAATCTGTGTTATAGGTGGTGGATCAGATAAACTGTGATTGCACATAGCCTGCTAAGAAATTGTATTAGTTTGCAAGATGTGTGTATATGTGTGCAGAATATATTGCAGGATTTGTATTTTAGCAGATGATAGTATCTGATGGAGTTAGCAAGATGAGAACTTATTTTCACGTATAAGAAAGATCATAGATCGGGAGCAACAGGTTGATGCTGAACCCTGGCAAAACTCAGTGATTCTGGGTTTGGGGTACTTTGGCCCATAGAGAATTGCCATCTTTGGTCTTGGATGGGGTGGCACTGCCCCAGACCCTGTGCGTTCTCCTGGAGGTTCTCCTGGACTCACAACTCCTGTTTGCTGTGTTGATGTTCTCCTGATATGGCATTTAAGACTTATGTGGCCTTTGGCAATAGTTGCACAAACTTGGATTAGAGTGAAACAATAGCCATTAAATGAAACAAAAGAGTGAAATGTTTTTAATGTCATAAGAAGACAATGACAACATAGTTATTAATGTGTCTTGCCCTAGCAAAAATCTCCAAGTATGTGGTGCTCTCATACAAAAGACTTTATACCTTGTGATGTACTCTCTCAAAAAAAAGATTTCTGAAGTGTCTATAACAACCTGTAGATAAAGAAGCTTTTATCAGGTATTTGGAGATCCAAATAGAGTTACCGTATTTTCCGGCGTATTAGACGACTGGGCATATAAGACGATCCCTGACTTTTCCTGTTAAAATATAGGGTTTGGGTTATACTCGCTATATAACACTACCCCTCTTCCAACGCACACCAAATAAAAATTAAAAAACATCAACTGGCTCACCCACAATGTAAAAGCAGCTGTGCTAGACCCAAAATGGCCCCTGCAACAAGCAGGAACCTCACACAGCCACAAAAAGCCCCAAAACCCAACTTTCACACTTTACACACACAAAATTCCACATACAGCTTTGTGAGATTTTGTGTGTTTGTGTAGTTAGAGTGAAACACTACAGAAACACACTAAATCTCAGAAAGCTGCACAAATATTATTTTATTTTATTTTTATTTTTATATGAAAGCTAAATTTAAAATTTCCCAAACTTTAAATGGCTAGGTCTAAAAAAGAACAACTAAAAAAAAAAAACCCAATTAACTATTTTTTTTAAAGCTCCCAAAGGGAGTCTAAAGTCTCCCAAAGACTTGTAGACTTCAACTCCCAGAATTCCTCAGCCAGCTTTGCTTTGCTGGCTGAGAAATTCTGGAAGTTGAAGTCCACAACTCCCTGCCTGCTTGATTGCAGGCAAGGAGTTGCTTGCTGATGGAATGGATTCAGGCAAGCGAAGCAAGGCAAGCGTTGTGACTAGCAGCTAAGGGAGGGGGAAAACTTTTTTCCTTTTACATGGCTCTGGCGATCCAAGCTGAGTTGCCTGATTAGCAGGCAACTCAGCTGGGATCGTCAGAGCTTGGATCGCCAGAGCCATTTAAGGCTCATCAGAGCCTTTCGGGCTGGTCTGCCTGGTTACAGGAGAACAACACCCGGTGTATAAGACGACCCCCGACTTTTGAGAAGATTTTCATGTGTTAAAAAGTCGTCTTATATGCCGGAAAATACGGTAGTCTGTTTTAGAACCTTGGACAGATCCTGGAAGCAATGAATCCCAGGCGTAATTATTTTAAAATTATGTCAGCATTAGCAGAAATGTTGCAAACTGGAAGTTCCCAATCAGCTTTAAATCAGCTTCCAAGTAGTCATGAAGGTATACAATTAAAAACTTCCAATTATTCTCCAAGGCTTTACAGTATTGCATTGAAGAAGTTACCAGAATATGGATTACCATGTTCAGGATCATTACAGTTGGTGAAATATCCAACTCTAATCAGAGATATTCCATACACTGGAGTCATCCCAGGCTATCAGTGACAAAGTTTGATCAAAGAACATCCTCAAGTACAAACATACTTCTTAAGTGAATATTCAACCTGGATTTGACCAGATAAATATCCATCACATAGTCATGATGACCAGCAAACCAAAACATCTTTGTCTTCTCAACAAAGATGATTAGGTGACTGGAGGCTAAAACATATGAAGAACAGTTGCAGGAACTGGGTATGTCTAGTTTAATGAAAAGAAGGACTAGGGGAGACATGGTAGCAGTGTTCCAATATCTCAGGGGCTGCCACAAAGAAGAGGGAGTCAAGCTATTCTCCAAAGCACCTGAAGGCAGGACAAGAAGAAATGGGTAGAAACTAATCAAGGAGAGAAGAACATAGAACTAAGGAGAAATGTCCTGACAGTTAGAACAATTAATCAGTGGAATGTCTTGCCTCTAGAAGTTGTGAATGCTCCAACACTGGAAGCTTTTAAGAAGATTATGTATAACCTTTTGTCCGAAGTGGTGTAGGGTTTCCTGCCTAAGCAGGTGGTTGGACTAGAAGACCTCCAAGGTCCCTTCCAACTCTGTTATTCAATTTCTATTTCTCCAGATACCTTTCCATTTCATTAATTCTTGCCTGGACTCTGTGATTTGGGCATTTCCTGTATTCTGAAGTCACTGGTCTACTTTGTCACCAGATTCAACGTGGTCTCTTTTCATCTAAGGAGTTTCAGATGCAGTCATTATCAGAAACCCCCAACCATTCCAGCCTATCTCTGCCTAGTCCCATTTAGGTATCCAAAATTGACATACATTTAATGAGACAAAACTGGTAGACTGGTAGAGAGAGTGAGAGAGAGAGAGGGAGGGAGACTGAGAGATCATAATTTTGTTGCCTTGAAACAGCTTGTTTGACAATGCTTGGCAGGAAAGACTTGGCACGTCTTCTTGTAGACATATGGAGTCACAGAATATCATGTACAATTAAATGGTGATTTATACAATAAATCAATCACTAATGTGATTGTACGTGGTAAATTAACTTGGTAGTTTAAAAACAGCAAGAATAAGAGATGAAGTTAATCACCTGATTCTATTTAGCTTCTCTTTTCCTAGAGGCTATGATTCATTAAGAACCGAAAAAAGAGAGAAAGGATAATGGGAGATCATACAGTGTAGTCACGGTGGCATTAATCACAGAATGAGTGCATATATGAAAAGTCAAGTCTTTATTTCAATTTACCTTGTCAGTCTTCTCCAAGCTCATGCTTACATTGGTTATATCCTGCAGATATGTTGGATGACCAATTCATAATTCTCAATCAACACAATTGCAAGGTAGAAACCAAGAAGGAATAGAACAGAAGGAAGCATTAAGTGTTGGCGTTGCTGTTAGTAGCTTCTATTCCTGAGAAAAAGTATCAAAGTCCTTCATCTGTTGAATGACTGTTATCAATATATCCTGTTCCGATTTTATCTGCCTACAAAAAGGCTGAGGAAAAAGAGAGGCTTTTTAGGAACAATTAATGGGAAAACAATAGGGACGTGGTGGTTCAGGGGCTGAGACGGGGAGCTTGTCAATCAGAAGGTCAGCAGTTCAGCGGTTTGAATCCCTAACGCCACGTAACGGAGTGAGCTCGCATTACTTGTCCCAGCTTCTGCCAACCTAGCAGTTCGAAAGCATGTAAAAAAATGCAAGTAGAAAAATAGGGACCACTTTAATGGGAAGGTAAGAGCGCTCCGTGCACCTTTGGCGTTTAGTCATGCCAGCCACATAACCATGGAGATGTCTTTGGCAGTGCTGGCTCCTCAGCTTTGATCGAAGCTTGTCGATAGAAAGGTCAGCAGTTCAGCGATTTGAATCCCTAGAGCTGCATAATGGGGTGAGCTCCCGTTACTCGTCCCAGCTTCTGCCAACCTAGCAGTTCGAAAGCACGTAAAAAATGCTAGTAGAAAAATAGGGACCACCTTTGGTGGGAAGGTAACAGCATTCCATGCGCCTTTGGCATTTAGTCATGCCAGCCACATGACCACGGAATTGTCATCAGACAGCGCTGGCTCTTCAGCTTTGAAACAGAGATGAGCACTGCCCCCTAGAGTCGGGAACGACTAGCACATATATGCGAGGGGAAACTTTACCTTTACCTAATGTCATTGAGGTCAACTGTTCACAAGTTTGGACAACAGAATGGACCCCAGTGATCACAAACATAAATATATTCTTATTTTATGAAGATAACTTTTAACTAACAATACATGGCCTAGGCTGCAAATATTCAGAAGACAACAAGAAAAGCAACTTTGCTGCCATTTTAGCCTTTTTTTTTTTTGCAACCAAGATCGGATAGGCCTATTTTAGAAAAAAAACCCTAATTTTTCTTAGCATTTCTTGAAGCTATTTTGCATACACTCATATCATTTGAGTGGCTGTTGGGAGAAATAATCAAATTCACAGATTCACCTGTACTTCTAAGTTTCCCAGGGGAGATGGAGACTAATTTGAGAAATGCTGCTGTAACTGATACTTTGCATTTTTATTTTTAAAGGCCGCGTTTATATTTTAGTTTGCATAATTATGATTTTATGAAGTAGTTTTTAGTGAGATAGATGAGTTTTAACTCCAACATAGATGTTGCATGAATGTATTTATTCATGTATTTAACTATTTCCTGAACTGGGAAGTGAACTACAAAGCATAGAAACAAAGTACAAAAACAGGAAGCAACTAGTGAAAATCCTAATATTATTAAACATTCATGGGATGGACACCCATAGTTAACTAGGCCAATGAAGGACTAATATAGTTTTTATCTAGTTACAAAATACGAAGTATGATGCAGTCAAAAGTACCTTTAGGGACAGAAGAGGATTCTCCTTCAGAGAACCATTGACTACATCCTCCTACTCTAATGCTATCCTACTGCTCATAAAGGAACATGGACCACAGAGAATACAGAATAATAGTGTTGGAAGGGACTTTGGAGGTCTTCTAGTTCAACCCACTGCTCAAGCAGGAGACCCTATACTACTTCAGACAAGTACTACTTCAGACAAGTGGGACCCGACCATCTGGTGGCAAGGGGGAAGCCATAGGCAAGGGAGATGGGAAACTGACGAAGCAGCATGGCAGCCAAAAACAAAAGCACATTCCAGACATACCTCTCTCAAGGCTGTCTCCCAGGGTTACCCACAGCGGCCAGAGGGGAATGATCTCTACAACTAGTGAAATTGCTCCGTTGGTGAATATAGCTGATGACACACCCTGGGGGGAGGGGATAAACAAGGTCAAGATTGGGACGTAAATTACGTGGGGTCAGAGTTGGCTTCACTTGAAATGTGCCGACATGAAGCGCCTAATAAATAACTGGATTTCTTTTGAAACTTGGCTCAAAGCTCATGATTTAATTAGGGCATCAGTCAGAACCCTCACAATAGAGTCTCTTCCAATGATGAAGCACCCAGAACTTCTGAAAGCAAGCTATTCCACTAGTTAATATACGTTTTCTGAATAGTTTTCTATACACGTTTCCTGAATAGTTTTCTATACACATTTCCTGAATAGTTTTTATCCCAGAGCTATAATTGCACTCAACAATGAACTAAAGGGCCACCATCAGTGAGCTGTTGGACAGCATTACTTGGTAATGCTTTTTTACGAGATAAAAAATTTTACAAGATAAAAATACCAAAATAATTCTATGGTTAATATGTTAACTAATTAATTTATAGCTTGAATAAAAGTACTGATTCAGCTGATCAACTGTTAACCCATGGAAGACATCCAAAGGTACCTTCCGTCAGAAAAATCAATATGGCAACCTCAATTTAACGGTCATAGTCATCTTGATTTGTTTAAATTCCCTGCAGACACCCTGATGAAGCTTCTTTTAGTGAGGGTTTGAGATCAATTGTCCTACTTCTTTCCTTCAAAGGCTCTACTGAGCCTTCAGCTCCTAACAACACAAGGAGATACTTTTCTCCTAAGTCTCTCCACCTTCTAAGAGAAGTTTGATGGGAATCCAGATGGAGAAAAAAAAAACCCTTGCTTTTAATTTCTGGAGCTTGTGCAGAGCGCTATCCGTTGTTGTTCCATTGGCAGACAAGGTCTCTCTTTATCTAAGCAGACCTTTGAGGTCTAAGCTGGTTTTAGCTGTTAAAACTGTGCAGAGATGCTGAGAGATTTTTTCCCCCCTTTAGTCATGGCTTTTCTAATGAGTTTTTAATTATGCTCTTCCTGGTGATTTTTAACTAAATTATTTTTGCTAAGCTCCTTGGCTACCATTCATTGGCAGAAAGGTAGAAGAGAGATTTGGGTAAATTCTATATTTTTAATAAGTTCCCTTTTAATTTCATGCAAGAAAAAATTGCTCTTCAAATTTCTTTCAGTAGAAAGAACTTTGGTTATTTATTTATTTAGTGTATGGCAACTATAGAGGTCATGTAACCAATGAAATACAAATATAGGTTTAGCTGCAATTTAATTGCTGCATCTGTAGTTTTTGACCATGTGGATTGCAATATTCAGTTTGGTCACCTTGTGAGTAGGCTTTTTAACCACTCTGTCAAGCCCAGGTTATACCATCTCGTAGGAACTATGGTGCTTTCAACATGCTATTTATTAGAACTTTCTCCCCTAATTTTTTTTTGACCCCGTAGTCCCTTGGGTACTTGTCCAAGCTTCTGCCAACCTAGCAGTTTGATAGCATGTAAAAAATGCAAGTAGAAAAATAGGGACCACCTTTGGTGGGAAGGTAACAGTGTTCCGTGTGCCTTTGGCATTTAGTCATGCTGGCCATGTAACCACGGAGATGTCTTCAGGCAGTGCTGGCTCTTCGGCTTTGAAACAGAGATGAGCACCGCCCCCTAGAGTCTGGAATGACTATCACATATGTGCGAGGGGAAACCTTCACCTTTACCTTTTAATCCCTTAGGTAGAGTTGGGGTAACTGAATGGAGCTGAGCGTTTACTGGCCGGATGCCCTTCCTGTCACCAATGTGGAGTTGGCAGCAGATATTATCTCTTTGTGCCCAGAGAGAGAAATATCTGCCACTCCTGACTGTGAGGCGAGAGCTCCACTTCTAGGCCACCAAACCACTCAACTTTCTTCCCTAATGAAATGAGAAATTAATGTTTTAATGAGGAGGCATAGCTAACATATTATATGGAATTGATATGGAACCCTTGTCATGGTCAGATCACTCACTCCTTCGTCTGGACCTTCGTACCGCTACACCCCGCCGCAGGGAGGCGGACCCAATCAGATGGGTCCGCCCCAGGCGCCTGATGGATCCTGATAGGTTCCAGACGGAGCTTGGGCCAATTCCTGATGATCTGGCACACGACTCGGCCGAGGACCTAGTAGCTGCCTGGGACCGGGCGGCTGGTGGGGCCTTGGATCGAGTCGTGCCTTTGCGGCCTCTGACCCGGTGTCGATCCCTCGCGGCTCCTTGGTTCATCGAGGAACTGAGGGAGATGAAACGCCAGAAAAGACGCCTAGAGAGCGGTTGGAGGGCCAGTCGTGCTGAATCTGACCGAACACTGGTAAGGTCGCATATTAAGACCTACCTAGTGGCGATAAAGACAGCAAAGTTTAATTACTTTTCCGCCTCTATTGCGTCATCAGGGAATCGTCCGGCCGCCCTGTTCAGGGTAACCTGCTCCCTGCTCCATCTGGGAGCGCGGGAGGATCCCTTGGAAGGCAGGGCGGAGGATTTCGGACAATACCTGCATGACAAAATCGCTCAGATCCGGGGGGACTTGGACTCTGACTGGGTAGATCAGGGCAGGGTGACGAGGAATAGTCTTGAGAATGTTATCTGGGAGGAGTTTGATGCTGTGACTCCCGATGATGTGGACAGGATCTTGGGGAGACTTAGTGCGGCCACATGTTTACTGGACCCGTGTCCCTCCTGGTTGGTACTGGCCTCCCAGGAGGTGACACGAGGCTGGCTCCAGGGTGTTATCAACGCTTCGTTGAGTGAGGGTTACTTCCCCGCGGCCTTGAAGGAGGCGGTGGTGAGGCCTCTCCTCAAGAAGCCGTCCCTGGATCCAGCAATATTGGCCAACTACCGTCCTGTCTCCAACCTTCGCTTCCTGGCGAAGGTTGTTGAGAGTGTGGTCGCGCAACAGTTCCCGCAATTCCTGGAGGAAACATCCTATCTGGATCCATTCCAGTCTGGTTTCAGGCCTGGGCACAGCACGGAAACGGCATTGGTCGCGTTGGTTGATGATCTCTGGAGGGCTCGGGACAGGGGTTGCTCCTCTGTTCTGGTCCTGTTAGACCTCTCAGCGGCTTTTGATACCATCGACCATGGTATCATGCTGCACCGGTTGGAAGAGTTGGGGATGGGGGGCACCGTGTTACGGTGGTTCTCCTCCTTTCTCTCCGACCGGTCGCAGTTCGTGTTGGCAGGGGGGCAGAGGTCGACCTCGAGGCCTCTTATATGTGGAGTGCCTCAGGGGTCGGTCCTCTCGCCTCTCCTGTTCAACATTTATGTGAAGCCGCTGGGCGAGATCATCCGTGGCTTTGGGGTGAGATACCATCAGTACGCTGATGATACTCAGCTGTACATCTCCACCCCAGGCCACCCCAACGATGCCCTTGAAGTGATGTCCCAGTGCCTGGAGGCTGTACGGATCTGGATGGGGAGGAACAGGCTCAGGCTCAACCCTTCCAAGACTGAGTGGCTGTGGTTCCCGGCATCCCGATATAGTCAGTTGACTCCATCACTGACTATTGGGGGCGAGTCTTTGGCCCCCACAGAGAGGGCTCGCAATCTGGGAGTCCTCCTGGATACGCAGCTGTCCTTGGAGGAACATCTGACGGCTGTGACCAGGGGGACCTTTTATCAGGTTCGCCTGATCCGCCAGTTGCGGCCCTTTCTTGATCGGGATTCCTTGTGCACAGTCACTCATGCCCTCGTGACCTCTCGCCTTGATTACTGCAATGCTCTCTACATGGGGCTCCCCTTGAGGAGCACCCGGAGGCTCCAACTGGTCCAGAACGCAGCAGCGCGGGTAGTGACGGGAGCAGCGTGGCGCTCCCATGTAACACCGCTCCTGCATGAACTGCACTGGCTCCCGGTGGTCTTCCGGGTGCGCTTCAGGGTATTGGTTATCACCTTTAAAGCGCTCCATGGCATAGGGCCTAGCTATCTTCGAGACCGCCTACTGCCACCGACGACCTCCCACTGACCCGTGCGCTCCCACAGAGAGGGCCTCCTCGGGGTGCCATCAGCCAAACAATGCAGGCTGGTGACCCCCAGGGGGAGGGCCTTCTCTGTGGGGGCACCTACCCTCTGGAATCAGTTGCCCCCTGAGATAAGGAGAATCCATGACCTCAGTGCCTTCCGCCGTGCCCTTAAAACTTTATTTTTTCAACAAGCCGGGCTGGCTTAATTTCTTTTTAAGGGTTTTATTAATTGTTCTGTTTTGCTTATCGTTTTTAATTAATGGGGCCAAATCTATATATATTTTTAAATGTGTTTTAATATTTGTATTTGATGTTTTTATCTGGCTGTTCACCGCCCTGAGTCCTCAGGGAGAAGGGCGGTATACAAATTCAAAAATAAAATAAAATAAAATAAATAAATAAATAATATGACCCATTGCAGACATGTGACGGACCCAGATGGGTTCATAATCCACATAGTAAAGTTTGTTGAAAACCTGGAAGTGTTGGCACTTGTTAATCCTGAGGAGATAGACAAAATCTTTGGAGAAATTCCACGGTGAGCTAGATTCCTGATGCTCCTGATTATTGAGACCACACCTGGATGGAACAATGGCTACGTCTGAGTAATTGTGAATTCCTTATTATGACAAAGAGAAGGTACCGTGCACCCAGTTTCTTTGGATAATTTGCCATCCAATGTCCAACTTTGGCATAGGGTGGCATCTTTGGCGATCCTCTTTTAGGAGGATTTTGAGAAAATGATAAATCAAGAGCTGCAAAGGTCATTAAATGGACGATATCAAACCAACACTGGTTACTTTCATAAAGGCAGAGCTTAGATAAGAGGAATAAATCTCTCAGTGACCATTAGACATTGGTCTGGACCACTTGCAAAATTTAGGATTTGGACTTAAGAGATATTATAATTTTGCAATAATTCCACTTTTTCACAAATGGATGGTTCCAGTTCCTGGATGTGAGAGACGGGTTTGAGCCTAATGCATATTCTAAGGATAGGGGTTTTGTTTATTACTGATATTGATAACATTCTTGTTCCTTTTATTTTTTTTCAAGAGGCTGATCTTACACCGTTTATATTTGTTACAGTTGAAGCAGCACAAAAGTCCCACAAATAAATAGCATACATTGATCCCTCTCCAGAATTTGTGAGACAGGTGTTTGGAAAGTTGTGATTTCTAATGTAATATTTTGAAATTTGACTTTAACACAAGAAAGGCTGCCTACTGATAGGGTGAACTTAGAACTGCAATTGCAATTAAAAAGGTTATAAATGGTTTTTCTAAAGGCTCACTAAAATGTAGTGTTATGAACTGGTGAATTGTTCCGTTTTATTACTGAAATTTTAGAGTCTAGGCCTTGAGAATTTATCATGCATGCTTTTAATAGTAATACTATTATGTAGCTTCCACTGCTGAAAGTTTCTTCCACGTTCCCCTATCAGGTGTCTTTGTTAAGGGTGTAAACACAGCTCAGCTGCTTCAAAGGTGTGCTTGGATTGTACAATAGAGGCTAATGAATCACCTCCAGATCTCAGGTTAAAATTACCTTCCCTTGTGATGAAGCATTTTTTGGGAAGGCAAAAGCTGGCAGGGCAGAGGAGTTAGCTCTCTGTCGTGATGAATTTTATTCAGATATATAAAATAATCAGTTCAGCATTTTGTTTTATTACTGTAAATCAGAAGATATTTTGGTAGCTTTTAAGATATCCATAGAAAACTCTAAAAGGTAAAGGTTCCCTTCGCACATATGTGCTAGTCGTTCCCGACTCTAGGGGCAGTGCTCATCTCCATTTCAAAGCTGAAGAGCCAACAGTGTCCGAAGACATCTCCATGGTCATGTGGCCGGCATGACTAAATACCAAAGGCACATGGAACACTGTTACCTTCCCACCAAAGGTGGTTCCTATTTGTGTACTTGCATTTTTTATGTGCTTTCGAACTGCTAGGTTGGCAGAAGTTGGGACAAGTAATGAGAGATCATCCCATTACGTGGCACTAGGGATTTGAACCGCTGAACTGCTGACCTTTCGATTGACAAACTCAGCGTCTTAGCCACTGAGCCACCATGTCCCTCCTAGAAAACTCTAGTGTGGTGCTTTAACAGTGAAATATAAGAAATAAGAACGTAAGAAAAGTAAGCCTAGATTGGATCCCAAGCCATATACAATTTTCAGATAAATGTAGCTGAGGATCTGACACATATTGGCCAAATTATTGCGAAGGTCACAAACTGGGATGTGGGAAAGATAAAATGAAGAATGGATATGTTGGGATGCTGCCAGACTACAAGTATTAGAAACCGAGTAGTTATAAATGTAAAATATGATTACTATGCTGCTGAAGATCAGGCCTTATTTATTTGTTTGTTTATTAAATTTATTTGGTGAAACATCTCTGGGCAGCTTTTTGCTACCCATCTGAGAATGAAATGAGTCTGGGTAGCACTACTCTTTGTCCAAATCTGTGGGAATTTCCTGGGAATGCTTTGGGAAAATATATTTGTGTTATGAATTTTCTCAATTTTAAAAATTGGCATTTTTTTTTTTAGTATTGTAAGAGTATTGCTGAAGTACCGTATTTTTTGCACTATAAGACGCACCTGATCATAAGAAGCACCTAGGTTTAGAGGAGGAAAACAAGAAAAAAAATATCAGACGGAGCCTGAGAGATCCACAGATAAGTGTCCTCTCACGTGCCAGCTCTGCCTATTGACTCCTGCACTGCGGAAAAGAGACAGAAGCAGCAGGCAATGACAAAGATAGAAGAGGCGGGGTTCAGCACTGTAAAAGGACCCCGCCGTCACGACCCAGCTGCTATTCACCAAAGGACCGGCACTTTTTTTTTTTTTAATTTGATTTATATGCTGCCTTTCTCCGGAGACTCAGGGCGGCTTACAGTGCATTAAGCAATAGCCTTCATACTTTTGTATATTTATACAAAGTCAGCTTATTGCCCCCACAAACTGGGTCCTCATTTCACCTACCTTAGAAAGGATGGAAGGCTGAGTCAACCTTGAGCCTTGGTGAGATTCGAACCCTGCAGTAATTGCAGGCAGCTGGTCTTAATAAGCTTAATAATGACGCACAGACATTTCCATCCACTTTTTTGGGGGGGAAAAAGTGTGTCTTACGGAGTGAAAAATACAGTATATGCTGGATTGTGATGTGCAGTGCTTCCTGGAAAGAAATTGGATGGACTTGACATTTATTTCAGAATAATCCTCAATAAACCTTATTCCTTCACTTTGTTTGGGAAATTACTGTGTAATCGCTTGGCTTAATTACACTGCTTTCAAAAGTGAAAGTCGCTGGGAACATGAATCGAAAATTATGAAAGCAGCTTGGTTCAAAGTAGTGAGCTGAAAGTGAGCGACTTTTCAGGAAAGAGAATAGCCTGTGGCATATTTAATTGATAGACCAGTTGCAGTCAGTGAAAACATCTAGTTCTGTGCACTGAGTTTGCTTGATTTCACTCAAGTCAATCTGAACTTGTCATTCGAAATATTAGAATGAACAAAGGTTTGCTTTGTCTTTTTTAAAAAAGAGACATTGCTTGCTTTTTGAGTGACAGTAAGCACAGGTTTGAACTGAGCCATTTATTTTCAAAGTTCATGAAACAGTTTGACTTTTTCATGAAACGTGTCTACTAGTCATTATATGAGAGCTAATATTTAACTTGATAACATAGCTTCTCTTGAAGTCATGGATTGTTTCCATGTCAAAGGACCAACATGCTGAATATATGTCAATAGAATAAACTGAGTTTTTGAGAAGCAGGCAATGTACTGCCTTCCAAGATTAGAAGTAGGTAGAATAGCAGGCATGTGATGGAGATCAAACTAGGATTTGTATCTGATATAGGTGTACTGGCCAAAATGTACTAAGACGGATTGCTATTGACCCTAGCATTAACAAGCAATGCTGATTGAGACACAGGTATAAGTGAAGCTGGTAAGTTATTCTCTTACCAAAATGTTGTATAAAAGCCTTGATTAAGCATGTTAACGATGGAAAGCAGAGTTCATGGACTTATTTGGTGATAACTGTAGAGTATGGAAAATTGTGACTTGGAATACAAGAAGAGTAAAGATAACAGTAAAGGTTCCCCTTGCATATATGTGCTAGTTGTTCCCGACTCTAGGGGGCGGTGCTCATCTCCGTTTCAAAGTCAAAGAGCCAGTGCTGTCCGAAGACGTCTTCGTGGTCATGTGGCCGGCATGACTAAATGCCAAAGGCGCACGGAATGCTGTTACCTTCCCACCATAGATGGTCCCTATTTTTCTACTTGCATTTTTTACGTGCTTTCGAACTGCTAGGTTGGCAGAAGCTGGGACAAGTAACGGGAGCTCACCCCATTATGTGGCACTAGGGATTCGAACCTCTGAATAGAATTCTTTATAGAATAGAATTCTTTATTGGCCAATTTAAAGAACTGCAGACCTTTCGATCGACAAGCTCAGCATCTTAGCCACTGAGCCACCACGTCCCTATACAAGAAGAGTAAATTAAGACAAAAAGCCAAGTTTGGTGTACCAAAGATGCTTTCCCAAGAGGCAACTGGACTTTCTTGTTTTTCTTTGAAGACTGTAGAGTTTCTCAGTCATCCAGGTTATGGTTGTCCCAAAGATGGCTATTATTTTTTCCAAGAGGCAGCTTTTTGGGGTTTTTTTTGAAGATGTTTATTTATTTATTGGTTCGATTTATATGCCACCCTTCTCCAGAGACTCAGGGTGGCTTACAATGCGTTAAGCAATAGCCGTCATACTTTTGTATATACCTGCTTAGTAGGGCTTTCGGGCCCCTCAAGTGGTGTTCTTTTTTTATACAAAGTCATCTTATTGCCCCCACAATCTGGGTCCTCATTTTACCTACCTCAGAAGGATGGAAGGCTGAGTCAACCTTGAGCCTGGTGAGATTTGAACTTGCAGTAATTGCAGGCAGCTGGTGCTACTTAATAGCACTTTAGTCTGTTGTGCCACCAAGGCTCTTTTCACTTCTCATCCAAGAAATTTCTTCAGCTTTGTTCATTTATCTCTTGGGTGGGGGGAAAGCACCTTTGGGATAAGCATGACCTGCAGGACTGAGAATCTTCATTAGACATTTAGCTATGCACTTTGGGATGAGCACCCTTTGAATGGTGCGGGAAGAACAAGGGATTTCCAGAAAAAATTGCAGACTACAGGAACCATTTGCACTTCAGTTTGTGATGCAGACAGTACAGACTCATCCCCAACAGCCTGTGCCTGTGCTCAACAGTGAAGGGACACAAAGCAGAAAAACATCCCGCAGAAAGCACAGCTCCTCAATGAAAGAATTAGACAGATTAATTTCACAATTGATGTTTTTGAAAGAGAGAGTGGAACACGTACTCCAAGATCTGAAATCACTTCTACCAACAGAAGCAGGGGTGGGCTTCAAAAATTTTAGCAAGGAGTTATCTGCCCAGTTGCTGGGTGGGTGTGGCCATGGTGGGCGTGGCCTAGTCAGCCTCCTGCACCATGGGGGGGCATTTTTTTCCTCCCCGGGCTCCAGAGGATTTCCTTGAGCCTCCGGGAGGGCAAAGATGGCCTCCCCAGGCTCTGGAGGCCCTCTGGAAGATGGAAACAGGCTCGTTTCTGGTCTTCCCGAACTTCCGGTAGGCCCGTTTTTCACCCTTCCCAAGCCTCCGTGCGCGCCCTGCACTTACCTGCATCCAAAACAGGCCGCATGGGGACTCCTGGGAGGGGGCAGGGCAGGGTGGGCATGGCTAGCCAGGAGTGGGATTTGGGGGTTCTCTGAACTGCACAGAATCTTAGCTAGAGGTTCTCCCGAACCCCTGCGAACCCCCAGCAGCCCACCGCTGAACAGAAGTACTGGAACAGGTCACAGAATTTTACAAAGAAGTCACAACTAATACAACACAACAACAAGAGCAAAGAATGACAAAAAGGCAAATTTTCTACCCTACAGCTTAGACAGGAAAAAACACAGAAAAACTAACACAGATGGACAGGGGACATGTCTCAGAAAAGTGACCGATGCGTAAAAAAATCTGTCTGCCAGAAATCTTAACCAAACAAAAAATAATGCTTTGGCCAAAGGACTGAATTTCTTTGAAGACATTTCGCTTCTCATCCAAGAAGCTTCTTCAGCTCTCCAGTTTGGTGTAGTGTTAGTCTCTCTCTCAGTGGTGGTATTCAGCCGGTTCTATCCGATTTGAGCGAACTGGTAGCGGCGGCTGCGGGAGGCTCTGCCCACCTGCCTGGATGTCATCACATCCTGTTTTTGATGCTCTGCACATGCACAGAAGGTCCTACGGATGTGCAGAGGTAGCGTGTATGAGTGAAGCATGTGCGCGTGCTCACATTTGCGAACCGGTAGTGAAAGTAAGTGAATACCAACCCTACTCTCTCTGCCCAATTTACCACACAGGTTTGTCAACGCGGGGAAGAGAAGAAAACGGAACACCTTGGTCTCATAATTGAAAGAGACCAATATATATCTGATCAACAAATAAATGTTAAAAATATGAATTACTGTATGCAAAAGTTTAAACAGGGTTGTTACACGTCTGTGAAACTAAAAGAAAGGGAAGAATCTAATACATCTGAATGAACTTGTTGCGGTCTTCTGGAGTGGAGTTGGTTAATATATTTAGGGAAGTGAAGGTGTAGGCCTAATTATGAATGAAAAGGACTTTGTCAGACGGTATGAAGTCGATAATCTAGGACACTGTGCCTGTACAGCAAATTAAAATAAAAATCTATAATTTGGTTCAACTTGAATGTTAAATTGCATTTAATGGTGAAAATGGAAGGAGAAATTGTATAATATTCTGGGTTAGTGCACTCTGGGGGAAAATCTGTTAAGTGATTGGATGGGTTGGAACAAGGAAGGTGGTCTCGATGTGCTTAACATGTCTGAAGGTGATATAAAGACCTGATAAGTGCAGTGGGGATTTTTATGCGCTGCTAGTTAGCTGCTGGTCTGCCCACTTTGCTGTTGTTGATAACATTATAAAATGTGGATTGTATAGGTTAATGTCAAGCATCTAGGAAACCAGGAGATTCAGGCAATTTAAATGAGTATAAAGATTTATTGCAAGTTTAAGCTTTCTACAAGAATCTGCCCAAATGACCGTGAAGGGAAAAATAAGGGAGGCATTCGATGTGGGCTGGACTTAGATACCTTGGGGATGTGAAGGGACTCATTATGTATTTGATCCCTCCCTCGAGTTCAGCCTGGTCATCTCCTGCAGGTTGAAAGTGAATTATATTGCAAAGTTTTCAAATATTATTGTGATTTTTATACAGGAGTTCAATGACTCCTGAAAATTATTTCGAGGGTTTCGTCAAGATAAAAACATTAAGAAACGTTGGTAGGTAAAGGTAAAGGTTCCCCTCGCACATATATGCTAGTCATTCCCGACACTAGGGGGCAGTGCTCATCTCCGTTTCAAAGCCGAAGAGCCAGCGCTGTCCAAAGACGTCTCCGTGGTCATGTGGCCGGCATGACTAAATGCTAAAGGTGCACGGAATGCTGTTACCTTCCCACAAAGGTGGTCCCTATTTTTCTACTTGCATTTTTTTACGTGCTTTCGAACTGCTAGGTTGGCAGAAGCTGGGACAAGTAATGGGAGCTCACCCCATTATGCAGCACTAGGGATTTGAACCGCTGAACTGCCGACCTTTCGATCGATAAGTTTAGCATCTTAGCCACTGAGCCACCAGGTCCCTATAAGAAAGGTTGGAGTAGGCTATAAATAAACATGCATAGGGTGAACTGTAGGAATTTGACTGCAATGGGTTGTGCTGTTTGATTGCCTTGATTGTAATCATTTGTACTATGACTATTTTCTGTCGTTTTTGTGTACTACTGAGGGTTTTATGAGTACAGCAGCACTGGAAACTAATCAATACTGTTAGTAAAGTAAATACTGTTAGATCTTGAATTTCTCTTTCTCTTGGATATAGATCCAAGATGCATTGCCGATTCAGATAGCAACCTTAATTGTTAAGAAAGCTGGGAATATGTTCCATTGTGGGTAATCCAGGCCTAAATACGCAATGTTATATTGTTGTTGTTGTTTTGTATAATGATCTTTATTTTTATTAAAAAAAACAAGTTAAAATGCAAAACTCCCCCCAAAAATTCACAGAAACAAACCAACCAAAAAAGACAATAAAAAGGTGCATTGAGAAAAAAAAAACACAAATACACATACACCAGTGGTAGGTTTCAAATTTTTTTACTACCGGTTCTGTGGGTGTAGCTTGGTGGGCGTGACATGGCTTGGTGGGTGTGGCTTGGTGGGCATGGCTTGGTGGGCATGGCAGGGGAAGGATACTATAAAATCCCCATTCCCACCCTACTCCAGGGGAAGGTTACTGCAAAATCCCCATTTCCTCCTGATCAGCTGGGACATGGGAGGCAGAGAATGGATGGGGGGTGGGGCCAGTCAGAATTTTTACTACCGGTTCTCCGAACTACTCAAAATTTCCACTACCGGTTCCCCAGAACTGGTCAGAACCTGTTGAAACCCACCTCTGACATACACATATTTTCCCCCCAGTTGAATACTGAATAAAATATTATAACAACATTAATTTCCTTCTCCTTCAGAAACAGGCCCAATTTTTTTTTAAAAAAAACTTCTAATTCTGTTTACAAATTCATCCGTCTTCTATATTAATGGCCAAATAGTTAACAGCTAGAACAACAAACCAAAAAAAATGAGTAAAATATCAAGACCCTCTATTAACAAACTATATCAACTCATAGGAAATTTACCACAACTTCTTATCTATCCGATGCCATGTTCTAAAAACATTATTTCCAACAGAATTCACTTTCTCCTTTTGCAATTGCCCTCATGTTCCACGTGCCATATAAATGGCTCTGGGTTCTTAACTGTATAGATTTCCTATAATTGCTATTCTAACTAAGGGCTTTTCTCCATGTAAAATGCACCCAATCAACATAATTGCATTTTCTTTTCTCTGATAGTTAAAAAGGGAAGAAAGCAAACAAGCTGAACTGCTACACTTGACACGTTTCCCTGCATATCTGCCTTGGCCAACAGTGTTTTGCCAGGCGAAACATCAACATTCAGTCCTGAGCATTATCACATGTTGCAGAATTCAGAAAAAAACACTGCAAGCGTTATTTAATCAAGTTTTGCTATGCACGTGCTTATCCTTCTTTTCAACAATTTCTCCAGCCAGTAAAAGTAGCACAGAGTTTATACGAGTGGCAAACAATCTACTCCAAGTTTCTGGGCTAAGAGAAGAGGTCATCTTTCTTGATTTCCTGGCAATAACAAGAGCAAAGGAGAGAGAAAGTTCATATTCATAAACAAATAGAAAACAGAGTAAAATGAAGCTAAGGGGCTAAAAGATACCAGAATCCTTCTCCCATCCCGACAAACACAGAGTTCCACGGACAATTAGAACTGCAGAAAAAACAGTTGCTACCAACGTGCCTTCCATTGAGGACCTGTATACTGCACGAGTCAAAAAGAGGGCTGTGAAAATATCACTCTGCTTAACAACTAATTCCCACAACACTGTCAAATAATTTACTAAGACTGTATTACTATTCTTTTTTTTTTTTTTAAATTTGATTTATATGCTGCCATTCTCCGGAGACTCAGGGCGGCTTACAATTCATTAAGCAATAGCCTTCATACTTTTGTATATTTATACAAAGTCAGCTTATTGCCCCCACAAACTGGGTCCTCATTTAACCTACCTTAGAAAGGATGGAAGGCTGAGTCAACCTTGAGCCTGGTGAGATTCGAACTTACAGTAATTGCAGACAGCTGGTGTTAATCACAATGCTTTTAGTCTGCTGAGCTACCAGGCCTGTTATTCTTCTTCTCTTCCTTACTAGTATCTATCTCTTCCCACTTATTTCTATAACCATGTTGCTTGTATCTTTCAATTTATATTGTTTATTATTAGTAACCTTGACTAACCCTAAGTGTTGTATCTTTTTATTCTTGATGAATGTATTTTATTCTCCTTATGTACACTGAGAGCATATACACCTGAGACAAATTCCTTGTGTGTCCAATCACACTTGGCCAATAAAGAATTCTATTCTATTCTATTCTATTCCATTCTATTCTATTCTATTCTATTCTATTCTATTCTATTCTATTCTATTCTATTCTATTCAACAGGAATTTGTAATAATCACAATTGAAGCAGCCAATTCTAAGGATCTTCCGAGAAACATTATTAAGTTTCTAGATTGTTTGGACAGAGACAGACAACCTTACACTAAATTGTTGACCCACAATTGGTGCCTAAAAGAGTTTCCCAACTGTAACTTTCACAAATCATTAGCAGGATTTCCAAGGAAGCAAACACATCTAAATCGTAGTTTCTAGTTTACTTCTATAAAATGATGAAAATCTTCAATACTTCTTTCCAAACCCCAGAAAGAAATAAAATATTGTGGTCCTATCCACGTAGATCCTATTCTGACCTAGGCTCCCTTAACAAGAAGGAGGCAGGAATTGATCCCTGCAAAACCTCTTTTATTTACACAACTGTAAATTTCGTTCATTCACAGTCAGCAAGGTTTGTCCAAACAGTTTTTCAAAGGAATATTTATTAATACAGACCTTATCTCACTTGGAAAGCTATACAAGGCCAAACTTGGCACAGAGTCTCTCAGAGTCACGGAATGAATGAATGGTTTCTTGCAAAAGCCCACTCCCTGTTGGCTCCTCTTTTATTTCCCATGGGAAGGGCCAATCACCTCCAAGGTGTGGCTTTACTCCCGAGTCGACCCTGCTTTCTGAGTTGTTCTTGTCTTCTGGCAGTTCTGCACATGCATGCACTGGGAATGGGCTCCAGCTGTTCCTCTGCCTCACTGCTGTCTACCTCCCTCTCTGCCTCTGTCACAGAGCCCTCGTCCGAGCTTTCACCAGCCCCCAGGACTTGCCCATGTTCCTCCCCAACCTCACTGTCCAACTCTGCTGCAAGCTCCACTGGCCACTGGTGGACCATAACAGATTCTATTCTTTTTACTCTATTATATCCATCATTTATCCATCCTTGTCTTCTCCAAAAATGCATTCTTGGTCATACACTTTGCTTACTCCAAGCCTAAGGGTGTCAAAGTCTATACATTTTTTTTCCTAGTCCAGTTCTTTAATATGACTACTGCTCACGCTGACTGGAATCGGCAGTTTTACAGTTCAATCCAAATTATTTGATTTTCCATCATGCTCGTGAGGGGAAAAAATATCTGTAACTTCTTATCCTGCCCTGAAACTGAACAAAATTCTCAACCTTCCTTATTTAAAAGCAGGGAGGTCTAAAAATAGGATTGCGTTTGAATTCACCTCAAGTTAATGAATATAACATTATTTAAATACAATTCATTTGATTACTCCCTACACTATTTATGCATAGAAGAGATCTGGCGCTCCATCACAGTCTTTGGTTAAAATGTAAACAGAATACCTTCCAGTAAGATTTTTTTTTTTTTTTTGAGATTCTAGTCTACCTAACAGCTTTATGATTTCCTGGTTGCCCCGTTATTCAAGCACTAACCATTCCCAGTCAAAATAATAAAATACAAACACAAACAATTCAAATTCAATTTTAAAATTCAAATTCAAATAATACAAATCTTCTGACCCAGCTTCCCAAATACGACAAACTCTCTGAAGTTAACTCAAAGATTCCTTTATTAGGAGTCCCAGCAGCCCCTGCAAAAAGTTTCTCTCTCACTGGAGGCTAACAAGTCCAGCTGGCCGGAAGATGAATAGTGTCTGCCACATCTGTTCATCTCCACCCCCTGCCTTTTATCCCCAGAGCTAGGGTGGGGCTTCACTAGCAGCTCTTCCTTCCCAAGGATCAGCCCATAGATTTCCACTGCTCTCCTCTCCTCTGCCTTCTACGCATCTGCATGTCAGGCACCGGACTCAGCTGTTCCTCCTCTTCCTCATCAGCCACCTCCAGACCTGGGGGCTGTTGACTCTCCATCTGAGGGCTGACAGACCCCTACCCCCCCAGGCTCCGCCTCTGTCTCTTTCTCTGTCAGCTCCATCCCCTCTTCTGCCTTGGTGCTCTCAGGTTGCCTTGATGCTGACCCTGACTCTCACAGCTCCTCCTCCTCTAATTTGGCTCCTGGAAGGGCTGGCAGCTGACAGGCCACAACACTAAATACAACTAATACAAATACAAAGATTAGCAAGTACCAGTTAGGTTTTTCTACCTGCTGGAAACAAAACCCATTCAATCAACTGTAATTTATTCCCTGGTTCCTACATTTATAGCAATGGCATTATAACCTTGACTATCTGAGTATATATATTTTTGTTCCTCTTAAAGAGTTGTGCTGCAGGAGATGCTGAACATCTGGGTGGGGAGAGAACTTGCATGCTATAATGTCGTGGAATAATTACAGGGACCATCCTCAAGGGTAAAATGTCAGAAACTGCTCTGAACACTCGGTTAGTAAATTAACCCTCAGGAGGATTCACTTGCCAAAAGAATGAAATAATCACTGGCAATGTAATCACTGTGTTGTCGGCTGCACAGTACGGCAGCAAATAGACCACGATGGCAACATGCCCCATTGCCCACAGCATTATCTTCTGAGAGGGAGCATTAATGTTTGCCTTTTACTACTCTGGATGCCAAGCTTCTACTCTGCAGGTAAAGGATGATGGCTGAAATCTGATTACGGGCAGCTTGGGGTGATTTCTTTCATTTCTCCGACAGGGAGAATATCCAGGAGAAAGAGACGAGGGTTGGTTAAGGTTATTGGAAAAAGCAGGCAGGGGATATAGAAAACAAATGCTCACTTTTCCAATACTTCATATCAAAAAATATGCAGTGGAGGGAAGGGAGGAGTAGGAAAAGAGACAGGACAAGGAGAAGAAGATACTTTAAGCTCTCTCTGGATACTCTGAGCTGAATAGGAAAAAAAAAAAAGGATTAGGGAAATTTGTGCCCTCTGGTGCATTTTGAGATGCCCAGGGTCACCACTGCTTACAATCAGACCTGCCCATTAATTTGATAATTGTGTATAAAGTTTCCTGCTTGAGTTGGGGGATGGACTAAAAGACCTCCAAGTTCTCTTCCGATTCTGTTATTCTGTTGTTCTGTGCTCCTTTTATAAACATGCCCTGGTACATTTTTAGCTCTGTAAATCTGAATACAGTTGAGGTTGTACACCAGAGAACAATTTATAACAAAAAATATGAATCAGGGGTATGCTAGGATATTCCAATGAAAAAAAAACAAAACCCTCCAAATCATTCTCCCCCACTCCCTTCCCACTTCCCAAAAGATTCCCAGCCTCCCATGAGAACCTCTTCCACCACAATATTTTCCCTAAGTCTTTGAAAAGTTTGAATGCTGTTCTCTCTTGTGCTTAGACTGTTTGTGTTGCTTAATTTTATTTTTGGTTTTGTGTAGCATTTCCTCTCTCTTTTTGTCTCAGAGTCCAGGACCAAGGTATATATCTGGGGGGGAGGGGCTGGTAGAGAGGCGTATTTTGTAACACATGCACACATGCGTGTGCACACATGCACACACACACACATTAAACTAAAAGTCTGTATGTGTAATCTTGTAGTCATGGGCATTATTTTCCCTTCCTCCCCAAACACACACACACAGAAAGGATGCTCCTGGAGATACTGTATGAATTAGTTTTCTCTAATTTAATTTCCTTTTAATGTAAATCTGCTGAATTCTTTGCTATTTCAGTACATACCCAAATTGGAAATGCTTATTTTTAAAACAGAAACCAAACAATCAGCAAATCTTACCTTGTTTTCTGATGCTTAAATGATAGAGGCAATATGTTTGCCCCCCCCTTTTTTTTTTGCTGTAAAGTCCTAATAACAGAAACATATTCTGCGTCCAAATTAACTTAATTGAAATGGATAAACTCTATATTGTTCATTAACTAAAGTTGTGTTTTATCATTATTAATTTTGAAAGAAAAAGTAATATGCCCAAAAATCTCTGCCTATGTACGTATGAGCTTAGACATACATACAATTTTTTTTTATATGATGGTGTTACGTTACTGAATGATAAGAAACCCATTGGGATCTTTGGGTCTAAAAAGATAGGGGAAAAAGAAAAAAAAAGTTTTCACACTGAAAAGTAAGTTTTTCGTTTTGTTTTTTTGTTTTTTTTAATGCCTTTTACTTTCTGTGTTACTGAGATACTGTAAAGTAAAATTTGCTGCTGTCTAACACTTTAAAGCATGTTTAGCTAAGCTGAATTTATAGCAAGCCCACCACACTGGTTTGAAATATCACTAGTTTGGGCCACATAGATATTAAACTTTTATAATATTCTAAATGGTGTAAGAATACCCAGCAATGTGTCTGCTTGTGCTGCAACTAAATTAATACCAGAGGGATTAACCTTCAGCTGTATGCAATGATTTAGATTGTAATAATTGTTATAGGAAAAGCAATTTCTATGGTGATGTTTACTAATGGGCTTACTGTATTTTTTGGAGTATAAGATGCACTTTCTCCCCCTAAAAGGGGGTGAAAATTTGGGTGTGTCTTATACACTGAATGTAGCCCCCCACCCACCCACTGGCCCCCACCCTTTGGCCTCTGCCTCCCAGCAATTTACCTCCTTGCAGCAAGCAGCAAGAAGAAGAAACAGACCGTTTCAGCTTCAGCACAGCCTAATTAGCACAAGTTGATTGTCGGTTGGATCAGCCTCCCGACCCTCAGTTGTTTCAGGCTGCAGGGATTGCCATTGCCTATTGCTGTGCGGGCCGCTGCTGCTTGCTGTGCTAATCAAGCTATGCTGAAAATGAAAATGAAACTAAAGCAGGCTGTTTGCTGTTTGCTGTTTGCTGCAACGAGGCAAAATTGCGGAGGCAGAGGCAGATTTTTTTTCTTGTTTTCCTCACCAAAAAAAGTAGGTGCGTCTTATAATCTGGAGCATCTTATACGCTGAAAAATACGGTACCTCTTTACTAATGGGATGCTCCAATTTTGGACAAAGTAGGAAGAGATTGCACTCAGGAAGAGTGGCATGTCCAAGCGTCAACTAGTCCATAAGAAATGTGAATATTCTGTGAGTAAGTTCACAGAATCACTTTATGTAGCATTCAGAAGTAGATTACAGTATAAAGCAAGTCAGGGAAAGCAAGACCTAGTGAGAAATTGGTGATGACCTTAGGGAAAACAAAAAAGTCATAATCATGGAGAGGCACATGGACTGTTAAGGATGCTATGGGGGTTAAATGCATGATCATAATGCAAGTTATGGGTAATTCAAAACAGTGGTTGCCTACAGATGGCAGAATTTTACTAACTGTCAGGTGCAAGAAGTCAGGAGCTGGGATAGAGTTCACATGTACTACAAGTTTATTTCATGCTACCTATACACAAGTATCTGGTCTACTATTTCGTGCTATTTCATGAGTGCAGTACTGCAGGCTACTTCTGTTAACTGTCAACTGCCTGCAATTTGGCAGTTCAGATCCCACCAGGCTCAAGGTTGATTCAGCCTTCCATCCTTCCGAGGTGGGTAAAATGAGGACCCAAATTGTTGAGGGCAATATGCTGACTCTGTAAACTGCTTAGAGAGGGCTGTAAAGGACTGTAAAGCAGTATATAAGTCTAAGTGCTGTTGCTACCTATACACAAGTATCTACTAATGATCAAGGGAAATAGGCACCAGATAAGAAACAGTAGATTTCAAAGATAGGCTGGATTTGGGTCTCTAATGGGAGCATAGAGACTCCAAACTTATGATGCATTTGACTCTGCCTTTGAGGTCAGTCTGATCCCCTCCTACACTAACCTTGGCTAATCTATGCATGGTTAGAATTAGTTTTTTGTCTGTTTGTTTGTTTTTTGATAACCCGAAAGTTGAAACCTAGATTGGAAAGTCAGAGCAATATCCCAGAAGAGGTTCTTGTCTACTCATTAATCTATTTCTGCCAAGATAATCATATGGATATATCTCAAGTTTTTAAGAGTTGAGTTGACTTGAGCGAATCTTTATGTAGAGATATCAGATCTTCTGAAATGGCAGATCCAAGTTGTTTACCTTAAATGTTGTTGAAAACATACACAGCAGGATTCAAGGCAGGAGATTCCTTAATATACATTCTTATTTTAAAGTTTCCCATGGTTTCTATTGAATGTTGCAATTTTGTTTTTTTTTTTTTAAATCAAACATTCTGTGGTTTCTTAGCTATGATACCTGTTCAGAAGTTAATTAAGGTCACTGATGAATTTCTCTATGTCAGGGGTGTCAAAATCATGTCGTCTTGGTGGTGTCACATGACATATTTCGACTTTTCCCCCTTCACTAAACTGGGCGTGGCCAGCACATGACGCATCTGGCCCACGGGCCACGAGTTTGACAGCCCTGCCATAGGTGATAATTTCTGATGGTGTTGAGTGGGACAAACTGGAGAGATTTCACATCCCTTTTTAGTTTAGCATGATTGTGGTGATAGTCCTAATTCAAATATATTGTACTACCATCCATATTCATCAGGTCCATCTCTAACATGTTTTTCACATATTGGGAGATTGTGAGATAGTAACTTGCTCTAAATTCTGCCAAAATGCCTAATTGCCTCCTTCTCAAAAGTGTACAGTCAGTCACCAAAAAGGAGTTCAAAAAATGAATATACATTTATAATTCTTCTTGATCCGATCACTACTTTCTTGTATGAAAATTCTGTCAGAAGGAAGATCCAAAGTTACAAAAGGGGTGGGGGGGGGAATTAAGACTTTCTTTGATCTAGTTCCATTGGATCATAGTTTTATGTACTGTATGTGCATATTTCAATTTATGTAGATGTCTCTTTGGCCGAAATGACTCAGAATTTAAAATTAGAACAATATAAATAAATGCAAAAAAAACCCCCAAAAATGAACATGTCATGAAAGAAATAAAAATGATGTCTCAGAATAAAAAAAAAACCCAAAATTAAACTGGCTTCACTAAGTTTCTATCTCCTAAATCAGAGTAACACCCAGGCATCAAGCAGTATCAAAAAGTCAGCAGGGCAGGCACCAGGGGTGGGTTCTAAAAATTTTACTACCGGTTCTGTGGGCATGGCTTATTTTGTGGGCGTGGCTTGATGGTCATGTGACAATTCTTTAGGATTTAGCAGAGGTACTGGTCTACCAGGTTTTTAACTGCTTGCAGAGCTGTACTGGTCTACCCATTTATTTTTGCAGGCACTGGTCTACTCATTTGTTTTTGGAGGCACTGGTCTACTCATGTATTTTTGCAGGCACTGGTCTACCCATTTATTTTTGCAGGCACCGGTCTACTCATGTATTTTTGTAGGCACCGGTCTACCACCAAACTTCCTTTTACCACTGATCAGTGGTAGGGCGGCCCTTTGAAGCCCCACGGCAAGAGTTTAAGCAGTTTTTTTTTCCTTATAGCCCATCAGGTGGGACTCAGGAGGCAGCAATAGATTGGGGGTGGGTCCAAATAAAAGGTAAGAATAATGCGGGGGGGCGGGGGGGCAGACCTGGTTCGATGAGGTCATATCATCACTGCTACCGGCTCAGTGGAACCGGGCAGAACCGGGAGGAACCCACCACTGGCAGGCACCAAAACCAAAAAAATACACCTCCTGGGTCACATACATCCTTTAATTGATGAGATCGTGCTCCTCCTACCTGATCTCATATTGTATCAGGTACAGTACTTGATCTATATGCTGCCCCACTCACTCAATGTCAGTGTGGTTTATGGAAGGTTTTATTGGTCTTCCTCCAGTAGTGCTTTTCACCCGGCATTAGAACTGTCCCAACCGAAGCCAGCCACAAGAAAGCACGGATTAATTCCCCAGGCAATGGCCAATTAGTCCATAACACAAACAGCAAGCTGCTCAAGCAGTCCAATAAACGAACATATAGCCTCCAGGCAATACATAAAGTACATCCACATTTGCTCACAGGTTATAGAAATTCAGAGTCCCAGGAAACACGAACGAGCATGCAGCCATGACCCACACATGTTGCTTCCAGCAACGCCTGTTGTGGCCCGTCGGCTGCCAGCAGAGCTTAACAGCAGAGTTAGATGAGGGGGAGCCTGGGCCAACTTTGGAGCCTTTGGAAGGTTCTGATAAGGAAACAGCATCAGAGGCAGAGGCTCTGTTATCGTTCCTGTGAACAATAATTAAAAGTTGAGAATAGGCAAGGTTCTAAAACAGGGTGTCAAACTTGATTTCATTGAGGGTCGCATGAGGGATGTTTTTGACCTCGGGGGGGGGGCTAAGGTGGGTGTGGCCAGGGTGGGCGTGGCCAGCTCAATGTCACTTGTGTCAGGGGCGCCTGTGGTGGCCTGAGCGCTCTGCCAGTGAAAATGGGCTCCCGAGCTCCATTTTCATCTGTGATGGCCTCCTGCAACTTTCTGCCAGCGAAAATGGAGCTTGGGAGAGCCCTCCCGAGCTTCATTTTTACTGGCAGAGGCACTGCAGGCCAGTCCTTCGCTGTTTCCAGGGCAGCCCCATGGGCCAGTTCTAAGCACCCTGCAGGCCAGATCTGGCCTCTGGGCCTTGAGTTTGACACCCCTGTTCTAAAAAGACAATATCAAAATTCAGTTGTGGCTCCCAAGAATGGGATAAATGCTGAAACATTTGTGAAACACCTTTTAGTACTTTTACAACCTTGTAAACATGCTGTGGAATGCAAGTAAATTGTGAGAAAGGCATTAATGTCACAGGTTATGCGAATTGCTTTGCTGCATATGCATTTATTCTTGTTGTATAGTTTAATCTTTCTCATGTGATAGAATCCATACAATTTCTTCTAGAAGCTCATCTTCAGACATCCTACTTCATATGTGCCACTATGCTAATGCAATTTATGTATAGCGTAAAACTGTTCTATTTCGTAAAACACAACACAATGAGTGGAGATAAAAAAAAAATACAAAGAACCATAGATTTTATAGAAAATAATAGATGATAACATAATAGTTACCAGAGCACCAAGGAATAATCTTGGTAGATCTAAGTTTTACTTTATTCTAAATCTTTAAAACAACGCACTTGTATCTGGATACAAAAGTTGGAGCTTCAAGTTGTTGAAGTTCACTACTCAGTCAGCATAATGATTTACTCATTATGCTGACTGAGTGGTGATGTATCAAGGACTTCTTTTTTTTTTTTTTTGTTCTACACAGCATTTATTGTCATTGTGGTTAGCGTAAACTATATAAATCACAAAACAATTCTTTCTGCATGGTAGTTTTCCGCCTGAAATTTGTTAACAATGCTGCATTTTAGTATAAAGTCAGGGATATATGGAGAGTTAGCTATCAATCATTGCTTTTAAGTACAGTGAGATACAAATCTTTATAATATAAATTACTTGTTACAAAAAAAAAGGACTTCTTGATGTTATGGTTATGTTGTTAATTTTCTATGTTTTAATATTATGTTATTAATTGTAAGGCATTCAGAGTTCTAAGAAATGAAGTGGCATGTTGGGTGAGTGGGTGGGTGGGTGGATGGATGGATGGATGGATGGATGGATCATTTCAGATCTTCAGACGTTGCAAACAAAAAGGTTGGATGTAGGAAAGAAGACTACGCTCACTTTACGGAAATGAATTTTGATTTGCATTTTACTGTAGAGTTACACAAATTCATTGTTTAGTTCTTTGCCGTTTCTTAATTTGCACTATAAGTATTCAATTAAAAGGCACGGTGATGCATATAGTAGGAGGGTGAACGCTGATATAAACTGTAAAAATAACAATTAAAATATAACAATTAAAAAGTTATTCAAAATGCTTTTAGGAGTTGTAAGTAGTCCTTGACTTACAACTGTCATGGAGCATGCTGTAAGTTGTGATAGTCATAAAGCAAATCACCCATGTGACCAATCAGATTTTACACCTTTGTTTGTGGTACTCATTAAACGAACTAATTGTTTCCAATGGGCCAGTTTTGCCAAAAACCAGAAGGTGTTTTTTTTTTTTTTTTTACCAAAATGGCATAAAACACTGTTATGTCACTGCAAAACACTGCAAATGGTTATAAATATGGGCTGGTTGCCAAGTATCCACAATAAGGTCATGTGACTATAAGAGGGGCCGCAGTTGGAACTTTGGGACTGGGTTGTAAGTATTCCCAGTTGTAACTCTGAATGTTTGTAAGTCGCGGACTATCTGTATCAAGAGAAATCTGCTATTATTATTATTATTATTATTTTTTGAAATGTGCATTTTCAGCCCAATGTGGAAGTGGAATGGAGAAAATGAAAACCAGTAAAACCCAAAAGTACAAATTTACCATTGTGCTACACCTGAGCTGATGCATATTTGGGCCTTCAGTCTCGAGTACTGAGTATCCACTTATGCCTATGAAACACTGCATAATGATATCCCAAAGGCAGTGGTGAAATCTAAAATTTGTTACCACCAGTTCTGTGGGCGTGGCTTGGTGGGGGAGTAATGTGGGTGTGGCCATTTTTAAAAAAACTTTTAAAACCATTTTTTCTACAACCTCTTCAGTGAAGAGGTTGTAAAAAAAATACTTTCAAAAGGCTCTGACCATCCCAGCTGAGTTGCCTGATTGGCAGAGGCTCTTTTTCTTTTAAAAGCCTCTGCCGATCAGGCAACTCAGCTGGGATGGTCAGAGGCTTTTAAAAGAAAAAAAGCCTCTGCCGATCAGGCAACTCAGCTTGGATCGTCAGAGGCTTTAAATCTTTTTAAAAAACTCTGACGATCCCGGCTGAGCTGTGCGATCATCAGAGGCTTTTTATTTTTTTACTTTTAAAAGCATTTTTTCAGCCGAAGAGGTTGTAGAAAAAATGTTTTTAAAAATTTAAAAAAAAAAGCCTATGATGATTGTGCAGCTCAGCTGGGCATGGTGGGGGGGCAGGGATTTTTGCTACCGGTTCTCTGAACCACCCGCCTCCATCGCTATCGGATCAGACGATCCAGTCCAAACCGGGAGCATTTCACCCCTGGTGCTTTTCAAAGAGGCAACTGGACGTTCTGGTTTTTCTTGAAGATGTTTCGCTTCTCATCCAAGAAGCTACTTCAGCTCTCTTCAGAAGAAGTTTCTTGCATGAGAAGCAAAATGTTTTCAAAGAAAAACCAGAAAATCCAGAAAATCTTGAGAAAGCACCTTTGGGACAACCATGACCTGGATGACTGAGAATCTCCATAGACACTGCACACCGATGAAGACAAGCTTCAATTTTTGCATGATTCGGTTTACTCAAAGGTACCAAAGGAAGACCACTCTCAAATGTACTGAGAAAACAGATCTCAGATTTCTTGGTGATTCAAACCTTCCCTGAAATCAAATCTCATCTGAGGAGGTCAGAGGTCAAGGATATTCAAATATCGCTTTGCTTGTGAAAACATGAACTGGGTTAAGTATGTCACATTCTGAAAACTAACCCCAAATACTTAATCGTTATTCAATGAAATCAGCATGTTTTAATATTCTTTCTGATTTTCTTTTATTAGTTATGGTTCATTCATCCCTCTTCCCAGGGATGGGCTCCTGGGCAGGGGTGAAATCTACTTACCTTCCCAACTGGTTTGGAAGTGCATGCGCTCTGTGTGCGCAATCGCTTCACGTGTGCACATCATGCACACGCATAGATCCTTTAAACATTCCGGAGATCGTGATGTCTATCGCCTCTTCTATGTGTGTGTGTGTGTGTGTGTGTGTGTGTGTGTGTGTGTGTGTGTTTCTCCTCTAGCCAGGTTTTCCCTACATAACCAAGGTTTTTCTGCAGCCCCAGCTCAGTAGAATCACATCTTATATCCTATATAGATCTATTTCCAGCTATTTAGGTCTCCCAACAGCAGGAAAAGCTTGCTGGCTGCTAGAAAAGAAAAAAGCCCAGAATCGAGCCCAGTCTGAGTACATGGTTTCTGAGAGAGCAAATCTGATTATTTCATTTTCAGAGATGATCTGAAACTTTAAATATTTGCACACAACAGTCCAGCTGGCTGAAACTAGAGGGGAAGAGAGAGAGAGAGAGAGAGAGAGAGAGAGAGAGAGAGAGGTGTTCAGGAAATAACAAAAGGATCAGCAATATTATCAAAGGGACATTAACAAACAGGTTAAGGGTTTTTTTTATATAATCTACATTAAGTAGAGACACAGACTCTGTCAAATAAAAGAAGAATAAAGCCTTTGCTACTTTGGGGAAGAACAATAAATGCGAACTTATGCTTAATTTGTGGAAACCTATTAAACTTTATTGCATTCTATTACAATAATCGGTAACAATAAATCTGAAAAGCCGTTATAAATAGTTTTCCATTGGAAAAACTATTTAGCTGAACTAACTTACTATTCCCCCCCGCCCCCAGAAATCAATGGTAACTTTTGTTTCTTCCATAGTCATATTTTTTTCGCCATCTATCTTCCCTCTGACTTTAGAATGTATAATTAAAAATGAGTAGAGGTTTTCATATAGGAGTGCTTCTTTTCACCCTTTTAACTTTCATTGTTACCTTAAAAAGCAATTAAAAAAAACAAAAAACCTACCTGCCTTCTGAGTTTCTCAAAGATCTGAATCTTTCCTGTGAATTTAATCTAAAACATAATGACTGCTTCTTGGTTAGTTAAAAACTTGATGTTCTGTTTTTAGTTACAGAGTATTCACATGCTTTATCAAGGTTAAAAAAGGCATTATGGTATGTAGTAGTTAAGATACTGGACAGGCACCCCAAAAGACCCAAGTTAGATTCCCTCACACACACACACACCCATACACACATAACATTCACTCTCTCTCACACACACACACATAGAGAGAACTATGGAAACTCCCTGAGTGAAATAAACAGTTTCAATCCAGCTGGACTCCAGTGGACTTCCAGTGAGCATGAAATGAAGGGAGATACCCATTGTTGTGGTCCGCCAGCAGCCTGCGGAGCTGGCAGAGGAGTTGGACAGCGATGAGGCTGAGGAAGAACATGAGCCTGTCCTGGAGGCTGGGGAAGGCCCAGATGGGGGCTCTGCGTCAGAGGCAGAGATGGGGCCAGGGCCATCGGGGAGTGATGTGCGGATTTCAGAGCCTCCAGAGGCTGACAGTAGAGAGGCAGAGGAACAAGAGGAGCCTGTTCCTAGTGCACGTATGAGAAGAGCTGCCAGAAGGCAAGAGCAGCTCAAGCAAAGAGGACAACTCGGGAGTAGGGCCAAGAGATGATTGGCCCCTCCCATAAGGCTTAAAAGACCAGCAATGGCTCTTGGCCTCTTTGCCGGAAAACAACATTGAGAGAATTGCTTCTTGTTTCACTGTATTCATTTCTTGTCGGCGTCTTCTGCTTCTGAACTTTTGCCAAGAAAAGCCTTTGGCAGTTTGCCTAATTATCCCAAGGTCAGTGATAAACTGAGGAATGGTGTTTTGAAGAATTTGCTTTAATTTAGTTTGGACTACGCTGAGAATGAGTTAATTCTCAGCTGTTCTAATAAAGTCTGTTTGTTTTCAAACTGTTTGTATTTAATACTAACTACTTGGGCCTGGGTGACAACACCCATACAGGTAATCCTCAACCTACAACCATTTGTTTAGTGACTGTTCAAAGTTACAACGGCACTGAAAAAAAGTGACTTAGGACTGTTTTTCATACTGATGACCATTGCAGCTTGGCAACTGGGTCATATTTTCGATGGTTGCAGAGTGACGTGATCCTATTTTGCGACCTTCAGCCAAACAAAGCGAATGGGGAAGCCAGATCCCCTTAACGATGTTACTAACTTAACAACTGCAGCACTTCACTTAGGCAACAAAAGTCATATAATGTGGCAAAACTCACTTAACTTGGTTAGCAATGGAAATTTTGGATTTAATTGTGGTCGTAAGTCGAGGACTACCTGTGTAAGATTCCTTGAGCAGGTAGAGAAAAGGCAAGTTATAAATTAAACGAGAAGACAAATAAATAATGAAAGCATAAAGAGGGAGCTACAAAAGTATCCAAGTACTAACTCTCCTTTAGCTGGGGAGGATACCATTCACTTAACATTCCTCAGACTAACCTACCTAGTTTTGCTAAATAAAGTGACAACTTTGTTCTGTGCTGGACCAGTTCAGTGGTGGGTTTCAGATATTGTTACCACCGTTTTGCCCCGTGCACACATGCTCGCTCGCTTCGTGCATGTGTGCACCTTCCGTGCATGCACCCGGCCTTTTGTGCATGCACTTTGCTCGCGCGCGTGCCTTCCACGCATGTGCCTAGCCTCCAAAAATGTGGCTAAATAGGACAACATAGTGCCGGGGTGGGCGGGGGCAGGCCCACCCGCGATCTCCGCTACCAGTTCAGGTGAACCGGTTTGAACTGGCTGAATACCATTTCTGGACCAGTTGTATATACATGCATAGGAATGATTCAAACAATAATATGTAGTTTATATCGAACTATATGGAACACTAATTTGGTATAGTGGTTAAGATGCCAGGCTTTAAACTGGAACTGTTACAGACATAATTTTATATTTTATATTTAGGTTTTTATTTCTACATAAATTGTCTATGTTGCCATGTTTATAGTTGTGCCATAAATATTTGAAAAAAAATATTATTTTCTGAATCTCTTATTTCACTCGATATATGATCGATGTGTAACATTAAAAGCTGCACTGAGATTTATTCTCCTTTACTCCTATATCTCCACAGATTTTTTTTTTTAAAAAAATAAGCCTTCCACTTTACCCTCTTTAAGATATTTTAGCAAGTCGCTTTTGACAGTTATGTGGAACATACATTGAAATTAAAATTAATATTTCTTCTCCTTGATAGCTCCCAAGAAAATATATACCTGGTATTATTCTTCACAACTTCAGCATCTTGAACATTCATATCTCAAACTTAAAATTTAAGATGGTCTACATGGTGCCAAGTAATACATGCCTAACTGCATCCTTGCAGCTTTTCATGGCCAGCCGTCACTATGAGGAGCAATGAATGTGCACTAACTGATCTCAAATAATGGGACATTGATTTAGAGCTGCAAGCAGATTTTTCCCATTCTACCCAGTTCTAGAGCAATTTTGCACACATCTAACCAGTTAGATATCTTAGCCACATAACGATCCAAAAATTCAGAAGGGCTTTAGCCTTAGCCAGATTCCGTACCCGCCACCCCACAAATAGTTGTTACTGAAGGAAAATACTAAAAGATCCCTGTTGTTTAATCTCTTCTTAAAAACTTCCAGTGTCAGAGCATTCACAACTTCTAGAGAAGTGGTGTCAAACTCAAGGCCCGGAAGCCGGATCTGGCCCACGGAGTGCTTAAATCTGGCCCATGGGGCCACCTTGGAAACAGTGAAGGACCGGCCCGGGATGCCTCTGCCAGCAAAAATGGAGATTGCAAGGGCCATGGGCAGCCCTCCCGAGCTCTGTTTTCACTGGCAGAGGGTTGCAGGAGGCCATCACAGGCAAAAACTGAGTTCGGGAGACCATTTTCTCTGGCAGAGCGCTCGGGCCACCACAGGTGACCCCGACATGAGTGATGTTGAGCTGGCCATGCCCACTCTGGCCCTCCAAGGTCAAACACAACCCTGATGCGGCCCTCAATGAAATTGAGTTTGACACTCCTGTTCTAGAAGCAAGTCATTTCAGTGGTTAATTGGTCTCACTGTCAGGAAATTTCTCCTTAGTTCTAGGTTGCTTTTCTCCTTGATTAGTTTCCATCCATTGCTTCTTGTCCTGCCTGCTTTGGAGAATAGGCTGGCCCCCTCTTCTTTGTGGCAAAGAATATACACCAATATATTATTGCTAAGAAGCAGGTTGTCATTGACAATCCTAACAAATACCAAACACTTCTCTTGCCCATTTTTCATTTTAGCACTTTCTAATATGACTCATCTCAGGAAATTTGATTCTTTTTTTGGTTTTCAACCAAAACTAACAATTTATATGTCTCTTATCTTGCAGGGATTTGGAGGCATTCCAGATCTCCTAGCTCTGGTTATCCAGAGATTGACCAGCTGGCAACCTGCTTAGACCCTTGACTTACATTCTGACCAGAATCATATATTTACTGTATTTAGAAAATGTACACGGCCTCCTATTTTAAATACACAACTCTGGCCATCTTACACTCACAAGTAGTCCTCATGTAGCACAAGGTGCAATTGGGATCAGCACCTTGGTTGTCAAGTGAAGCAGTAACTAAGTGAAAACACCCTTTTCCTTTGCTTTACATAAACGGGAATGTCTTTTTTTTAAAAAAAAACTCTATAACTAAACAAGTTATATGTTTAATTTAAGTAAATAAAAAATAATGTTTAAAATAATAAATTAAAAGCAAAACAAAACTAACCAAACAAACAAAAACTCACAGGGTAAACTCCATGGACCATGGGCTATCAGTTTTCTATATTTCTATGTGAGAATAATACAAAGAAAAAACAAGTTTACAATACAAACATACAGATATCGGGCTTCTTTAGCATCCTAGCTAAATGAGCCACGGTGGCGCAGTGGTTAGAGTGCAGTACGGCAGGCTACTTCTGCTGACTGTCAGCTGCCTGCAATTTGGCAGTTCAAATCTCACCAGGCTCAAGGTTGACTCGACCTTCCATCCTTCGGAGGTGGGTAAAATGAAGACCCAAACTGTTGGGGGCAATATGCTGACACTGTAAGCCGCTTAGAGAGGGTGGTAAATCTGTATATAAGTCTAAGTGCTATTGCTATTGCTAAACTCTCACGACTGGGAAGAAAAATAGCCCCTAATGGCCTTCTGCAGGGTCATAGCCATGAATCTCATGGGAGAAGCTGATCAGAAGCAGATGATACTGTTGTTATGGTCTGCCGGCGGACTGTGGAGCTGGCAGCAGAGTCGGACAGTGAGGAGTCTGGGGAGGAACATGGGCCAGTCCTGGAGTCTGGGGAAGGCTTGGACGAGGGCTCTGCATCGGAGGCAGAGATGGGGCCAGGGCCATCTGGGAGTTATGTGCTGACTCCGGAGCCTCCAGAGTCTGACAGCAGCTAGGCAGAGTAACAGGGGGAGCCTGTTCCCAGTGTGCGCATGCGCAGAGCTGCCAGATGGCAAGAACAGTTAAAGCAAAAGGGGCAATTTGGGAGTAAAGCTTGGAGTTGATTGGCTCCTCCCATAAGACATAAAGGTGGAGCAAAGGGACATGAGCCTTTGCAGGAAGCAACTTTGTTCATTCTGGTCAGTTTAAATTCTGAAGCTCCGTTTTGACTTTGTGCTCCGTTTGGCCTTGCAAAGCTAATTGGCAATTAGGTATTTGGCAGCGTTTCAAGGGAGATAAAGGTGGGTGCTTATCAGCCTTATCCCGAAAGACTCTGGCAAACTTCTGTCGGACTATTCACAAACTGCTTGGGACTCGTTACGGGCTGTGAATGAACATAATTCACGGCCGTCTCAATCAAAGAGGTTCTCTGGGACTAAAATTGTGATTTATGCTTTGTCAGGAAGCCTAGGTCAGAACAACTGTTCAATAGAGGAAACCTAGATCATGCCAACTTTCCCAAATGTGGTTAAAAGCTTTTCCCCACCCCAATCCTCAAAATGATGTATCTGGTGTATTTTTCTAAATCCTGAAAAACTGGGAACCAAATGAAATTCTCAAATATTGCAGAAGCTGGCAAGCTGTATACTAGGAAGAAGAAGAAGTAAAAACCAAGGCATTTTCCTCCCGTTTTTAATTAATTTGATAGGATCATCAAGAGGGAGTCAATTCCTTAAATATCCAGCATATTTTTTTCCCAGTAAGCAATTGGCAACTAATTCCTAAATTTCCAATTGGCAACCAAATGTAGCTCTCACATTTTGCCTTGTTGCAAATTCTGGGTAATTTTCAAAGGTAAAGAATTTTGAAATGCTTCCTAAGACACATTTACCAAAATGAGATATTGAAAGAGATGGCAGTTATTTTTTTATTTTATTTTTATTTTTACAATGTTTGGTTGTTAATCTCTAGGGTCCTTTGGAAGATGGTTTCTGAGCTGAAAAGCTTTCAACTCACATATTTGAATGTATTGTGCACTAATGACACCGGTTTACGCCACTGGAAATGGTTAAAGCCCGTTGTTGTCACTTTTAAAGCCACATAAAGAAACTTTATATTTCCCTGACTTTATTAGACATTTGCATCAATACGATAGTCAGCGGTTCTGCACTAGAAGGTGAAATAGAATACGCAAATCAATAATTCATGTGCTGGAAGATAAAAACTAATACAACAAGTTACTGAAATGTCAGTGGATGTTGATGGGATGATAGACAAAAATTGGAGATAAGTTAAATAATTGCTACTCAGAACACACAAATACATGTCTAAACATTTACAGGCAAGGAACCTTGAAGGCTCAATTCCCGGAGCACCTTGAAAAAATGTACAAACTTGGCATTTTTTTTATTAGTAGTACATCCGATAGAGTCGAAGGTGTATGATATCAGCTTAACTAATGTAAATCAGGGTCTCTAACGTTAATCATCACTGCAGAACGTTCTGAGACAGATTCCTTTGCAGAGATGGCGCTGCAGTGACTTAATGGCTGCACTCCAATGCTTCGAGCCAAGCTCCACGAGATGGGTGAGCGTCCGCCGCTCGCTCCCCATCTCCTGCCCACCCAGCAGTTTGAAAGCATGCAATATTGCAAGTAGATAAATGGGTACCACTTCGCATGGTGCCCATTTGTCTACTTGCATTCATGTGTACAAGGAGTGGAAGCTGGCGCTGTACCTGGCCAGACATGAGGCAACATGAGATGAGATGAGACAAGACCGGCAGAGGAGCCCGGAAGAGCCAGCAAACCTGAGTGTCGCTAATCAGCTGTTGTAAGCTAGTTTCACCCTTTGTGGTGCACCAAGGATAGGCACGTGAGTGCTGAACAGAATGAACTAGTCATTTAGGCTGTCAGGACTGCCTTGTGTCTGGCATTTGTAAAATTCCCTGACATTGTATGTCAGACACTAAATAAATAATAAATATATCGTTCTTCTTGGGAACCATTCTATTTAAGTCAAATTTCAGCTTATTTGATCATTAACAGTGGGCCTTTCACATTCCATTCTTGATTGTGAAGGCTGTGTGCAGGCAAAACAAATTCAAGATAAGTTTGCGACCAAGATGGATGAACGTGGGTTGGAGGGTGGTGACGTCCAATGAACTTTCAATTGGACAAGGATCCATATCAAAGGATGATTTCATTCATCCATCCATCCATCCATCCATCCATTCAATGGGCTATGGTGGAGCAGTAGTTAGAATGCAGTACTGCAGGCTAACTTAACTGCTCACTGCCAGGAGTTCAAATCCTGACTGGCTCAAGGTTGACTCGGCCTTCCATCCTTTCGAGATGGGTAAAACGAGGACCCAGATTGTTGGGAGTGGCAATAGAGAGGGCTGTAAAAGCACTATGAAGCAGTATATAAGTCTAAGTGCTATTTATTTATTTGTTTGTTTGTTTGTTTGTTCATTCATTCATTTATATATATTTATTTATAACATTTATATGGCCATCCATCTTAGCAACTTTACAACAACCATAAGAATTAATCAATCAATCAAACAAACAAACAAACAAACAAACAAAATTTTGGTGGCTGAAGTTTGCATTTAGTTTTTGGTTTTTTTGCTCCTAAAATGCAGGAGGCACCATAATATACAATACAATAATATAAAGAGGACAGGATTGTGTCGTAAAGGACAACAAAGCCTGATGTCCATCACACCCAACTCAATTCAAGTGGACATTAACTAGGTTGTTTCTGTTTGAGAGGTCACTGTATTCCATGTAATAACAGGAAATTATGCCACCAGTTTTTGGGCAGCTCTGATCAAATAGAGCTTTGTGGAGGGCCTGAAAATAAAAGGTTCCCAGATTATCTACACCTCCCTTAGGGCAATCTTCCTCCAGCATTTAATGTTTCTCCAAATCCAAAGCTTTATAAATTCTCAGCAAAGATGTTCAATGTTCTGGATGGGATGATCAAACTTGGGAAGCACGTGTTAATAATACATTGTATGTTAGAAAAACCCTATCGGTTTTTCTTTGAACAGATAGCTTGCAAACAAATTACACACTGTGCATTGCATAGAAAAACGGTGATAAATATGTTATCTTATGCAACTGTTACTCCAGAATATGTTCCAGGTTCTATCCCATAGGACAATTTGCAAAACAAGCTTTTAACCTCATGTGGCTTTCATGCAGGGTAAACTTCAAGTAAAACAATTAAGCTGCTTGCCGAACTAATAGGGATGCTCACAGGTAGAATTCCATCCATCATATATTCCCAAGAAATCCCTTTGAGAAAATGTAGGCTGTGATTTGGTAAAGCAGTACACTGTTTTTTTCTTTCTTTCTTTCTTTCTTTCTTTCTTTCTTTCTTTCTTTCTTTCTTTCTTTCTTTCTTTCTTTCTTTCTTTCTTTCTCTCTCTCTCTCTCTCTCTTTTTTTTTTTCTTTCTTTTTCTCTTTCTTTCTTTCTTTCTTTCTTTCCTTTCTTTCTTTCTTTCTTTCTTTCTTTCTCTTTCTTTCTTTCTTTCCCAATTTAAGATTCATTATCAGAAACTGAACATTTCTAAACACTCAGCGGAGAAAAGCCCCTTTGAATGATATTTAATTAATCTGAACAACACCTGATTGCAAAGTGTATGGTTCATTAGGGTACAAACAAAGGAAGATAGGCTTCATTTATTAAAACATATTTGATGATAGGTCATTACTGAAAACTGAATATTAGTACTGCATGTCGTTTGAAACGTTGCTGTAATCTTTTATTGGGCTTAATCGGTGCTGAACTAGAAATATGGGAAACATATTTTATATGGTAATTGCAGCAAGATTATTGTATGCACAATGATGGAAATATAATTTTAAAAAACCACAGTAGAGGATTCGCTTATAAAACAGACGGAGCTTGCCAAAATGTCAGAGCTGACCAGTTTGGTCAGGAACAACAATTAAGACTTAAAAAAAAAAAAAAAGACTGGAAGCTTTATATGGTCTTTTTGCTGAAAGAAGAAAAGACAGAACTAATGATTTATGGATGGGGAGATTAGAAATGTTTAAAGAGGAAGGGGAAAAATAAGATGACAATTTCTCAACAAGAAGAAGGGCAGAAGTAAAATTCCTGTTTTCTTATTTTATTCATTTTTTTTATTGTATTGTAAAATTGATATATTTTTGCAGTGTCAATTTCCTATTTTCGAGTGGAAAATGTCATTGCATTACTTTTTTTCCCCAGAACGTAGAATCCTATAGCTCTACGAAAGATGAATTGACAAACTTCTATCTTATTTTTGATACAAACAGTAATAGTAGCCATCCATATTTTATTTGTTGATTGTGCATATAAATATATACCATTTCATTGGTTATATAAACAGAGTTGAATAGGTACGATGTTATGGATTTATCAAGGTGGTGTTGATACTAAGAATAATATTGTAGAAATTATTGGTATTTTCCAGGGTGAATGTTATGTTCCACAGAAATATGCAGAAGTCTCTTGGAGGATGTGTATGTGATTTTGTGTGTGTGTGTGTGTGTGTGTGTGTGTGTGATTTATATCTAGATAGAATTAGTGGCATTAAGATCTTCTCAGTACTTCTTTAGATTTGGAGAATTTATACCCTGATGTTAATTTATGTGTTTCTGTGACTGAGAAAGTGTGATTGCAATATGCAAGAGATGTTTCATTTTGATTTTTTTCCCCTTTTTAACAGATTTAACAGGCTTAACAGGTTTAACAGATTAACAGAGTTGGAAGGGACCTTATAGGTCATCTAGTCCAACCCCCCACTCAAGCAGGAGTTCATCACAATTTAGAATAGCAACCCAAACTCAATTTTATTTAAAGTGAATCCTTCATTCCCCATTTTGACAATAAAACGTTAGTCTGCTATCATCAGCTAACTTATTCAGTGGATCAATTCCAAATGCAAAAACTTCATCAAATTTCATAAGCTTCTCCGCCTCTTCCTTCTTAAATTGGATGCTAGAAAGCAAAGTTTTTTTGTCATAAATACATGAAATCCTTAAATGTGGTGAGCCGCTGAAATTTCTAATCACAATGAGGCAACATTATACCACAAGCATGCAGCATTTCAAAATAGGACATTTAAAAATAAACAAATGAATAGGCAATATTATAAATGTTAAAATATCAACTTCTTCCTTTTATTTGTTTGTTTGGAAAAAAAATAATAACAAAATAAGATGTCAGATGGTTGCTTCTCTTTACCTCAGGTTGATGATCTGTTCAGGTGCAAAAGGATTTTGAATGTCATGTAAATATAGGTGGATGTAAAGTGGGTTTTGTAAAGTGGCTTTCAAGTTTTGAAGAAAATTGTCTTCAAAATGTTGCCTTGTCAACAAAGGCAAACTTTGAGAAATTTCCACAGTATCATTAACCGACTCTGATTTCCTTCAGTATCTACTGTGAAATTTCACATAGTTTCTATTATAGATCAGAGGTGACTATTTTTTTCAGACATTGGATACCACAGGGGTGTCAAACTCACATCATCACGGCAGTGTCACATGATGTATCGGGACGTTTTTCCCCCTTCGCTAAACCAGATGTGGACGTGGCCTGCGCATGACGCATCCAGCCCACAGCCCAAGAGTTTGGCAGCCCTGGGATACCATTTTGTGATTGTGCTTGGTTTATTGCCAATAAATAATAAACAAATATAAACAGTTTTGAAATCTTATAATCACCAACTATTTGTTGACTATTTTTGCTCAAACATTCATTTACAGCAATCTAAAGCAAAGTGAAATTAATAATAAGGGGATTAATATTACAAGGTGAGAATAGAGTGAGAGCTAGAAAGAGTTGAATAGGATTCCTTTTCATACTGAAACAATGAAGGGTGTGTAAAAATCTGCCACTTTGTGTGTGGAACATAGAGAAATGGTGAATACTCCTGGAAAATTTAGAGATGACATTGATCATCTCGATGATAATAGACTAAGAGAATTTTGGTAAATGGTTAGACAGGCTTAATAGCAGTAACTGTGAGAGGGAACTTGGAGTCCTAGTGGACAACCAATTAAATATGAGCCAGCAGTGTGCAGCGGCAGCCAAAAAAGCCAACACTATCCTAAATTGCATTAACAGAGGGATACAATCAAGATCAAGGGAGGTACTAATACCACTCTATAAAGCCCTAGTAAGACCACACCTAGAATACTGCATCCAGTTTTGGTCACCACACTATAAAAAAGATGTTGAGAGTCTAGAAAGAATGCAGAGAAGGGCAACCAAGGTGATTAGGGCTGGAGGCTAAAACATATGATGAACGTTTGCAGGAACTGGGCATGGTTAGTCTAGTGAAGAGAAGGACCAGAGGAGACATGATAGCAGTGTTCCAATATTTGAGGGGCTGCCACAGACTGGAGGGTGGGTCAAGCTCTTTTCCAAAGCACCTGAAGGCCAGGAATAATGGATAGAAACTGGCCAAGGAGAAATTTTCTGACAGTGAGAACAATCAACCAATGGAACAGAAGTTGCCTTCAGAAGTTGTAGGAGCTTCATCACTGGAAGCTTTCAAGAAGAGACTGGATTGCCATCTGTCAAAAATGGTGTAGGGTCTGCTTGGGCAAGGTCCTTTCCAATTCTGTTAATCTGTATCTGATTCCTGATTATGAGAATGCTGTTAAGCTGTTCCTTTCTTGTGATTTCTTGTGACTAGGTTCACAGAAGCACTCTGTCCAAAGGCAGTGGATGTTGACATTGGACCATGATGGTGAACCTATGGCATGCGTGCTGGAAGTAGCACGCAGAGCCATCTCTCCAGGCACGCAAGCCATTGTCCATTGCTCTTCCGGTTTCCGGCCCGTGCATGCGCACCAGCCAGCTGGTCTTCACGCACTGGGTGACTGTCTTCCGGTTTCCGGCATTCCCACATGTGCACACTCCCGTTTTGGCACTCGGTGCCGTAAAGGTTCGCCAACACTGACATAGGATGTGTGTGTCAGGGACATGTGAGGCAGTGGTGAAATTTTTTTTACTACCGGTTCTGTGGGTGTGGCATGGCAGGCATGGCAGGAGAAGGATACTGCAAAATCTCCATTCCCACCCCACTCCTGGGGGAAGGATATTGCAAAATCTCCATTCCCACCCCACTCTGGGGCCAGCCAGAGGTGGTATTTGCCGGTTCTCCGAACTACTCAAAATTTCCACTACCGGTTCTCTAGAACCTGTCAGATCCTTCTGGATTTCACCCCTGACGTGAGGATATATATGGAAGATTGATTTATGGGATAATCAGAAAGAATGGAATTATGATGGCCAAAAGGAGATACGATGAAGTCACTAGATAGGACATTGCAGGAGAGGAAGGGGGAACCACATGTCATTCCTGATCCTTTTTTTCTAGCCCATTCTAATGCAATCTTTCAGAACAAACATTTTTTTAGAGTTACCTAAATTCTTGGTTTTTAATTTGACTGTTAAGGAAAGTTTGTATGGCAAACTTCATATATATTTTTTTACAACATTTAACAGAATGTAAGTGAATATTGAATGAAAGGTAACACATGGAATAATCTGCATATCTGATAGAGCAGCTGCAGCTTTCATTCCCAGCTGTTATATGCATGGACACATAAATCTGCAAATGCAGAGATTCCCTGGCATCCTGACTCATCTGTAAAAAAAAAAAAAAAGCTACCCTAGACCCTATATTGAGTATTAACTTATAAGTAGAGGACTTTAATCAAGGCTATTACTTTCAATTAGGCCTCCCTCCCCCGCCATTTAAAATTCTCATACTGGAAGGAGATCGCAAAATAAATGCATAGAGTCTTATTTTATTCCACCTTTTCTTTTTCTTGTTTTATTATTTACATTAGCATGTGCTGCATGACAGATGGTCCCAGCAGGTGGCAGCACTTAGCTGACCTTGACCCAATCTTTAGCAAGCTAAACAGCATTTGAACTGGTAGCTAAAAGTCCACCAGGGAATGCAAAGGCTGCAGAATGGAGCAGGAAACAGGAAGTCACCAGGAATATCATAGAGTTTAGCTCAAGGTCGTCTTTGATTCTTGTATCTGATAGATGGGCATTGATACAATGTAAGCAACAAGAGGAAGGGATGCGGTGGCTCAGTGGGTAAGACGCTGAATTTGTCGATCGAAAGGTCGGCAGTTCAGTGGTTCGAATCCCTAGTGCCGCGTAATGGGGTGAGCTCCCGTTACTTGTCCCAGCTTCTGCCAATCTAGCAGTTCGAAAGCACGTAAAAAAATGCAAGTAGAAAAATAGGGACCACCTTTGGTGGGAAGGTAATAGCGTTCCGTGCACCTTTGGTGTTTAGTCATGTTGGCCACATGACCACGGAGACATCTTCAGACAGCGCTGGCTCTTCGGCTTTGAAACAGAGATGAGCACCACCCCCTAGAGTCGGGAACTGACTAGCACGTATGTGCAAAGGGAACCTTTACCTTTAAGCAACATGAAGAAATATCTAGCAGAGATAAATATATATCTATCAAGCTCTGGAACTTATGGGGAAGCTGGATCTTGTGGTGAAATTTAAGATGTTCAAGATTTTAAAATGTCACCATTTTAAATTTATTTTTTTATAGAAAACAATGTCTCGTTATTCAATCAGATAATCAAGGCTTACTTGCTCTTGATTATGTATGGCCGCTTGATCAGAAGTGACTATGCTTTTTCTCAGACTGTGGAGTTGTGCAACTCCAGGGAAACTATGTTAGAATTTCTGTGTGCGATTACAAGGATCTGCCTTGTAAAATCACATCTGTTTGTGGGAAGTGCCTCTGGGGGCATCAACCACCCAACAGCTTTGTTGCCACGTTCTTGTTTAATTATTTTATTCTTTGTTCTTAAAAAACTGGGAAAACTCAATGCCATCCTAATTTCTAGCATTGCCTTTATTCCCATTTTAATTATTCTGCACAAGCTCTGTAAGCATTCTTAGAAATGGCGTATTTCACAGCAAAACCAAAGAAAGAAAGAAAAACTGGGTTGGCAGAAAGAGATTTCAAGGAATAGTTTCGCAATTTCTCTTTTGGGTGTTCAAGGGTTCATGAAACAGAACCTGATGTAATTTATATTAGTCATATTTAAGAATTAAGCTACAGGCCACTGCATTGTTCAATGCTCAGATTTATTTGCTGAGTTTATAGGACATTCCAATGGCTAAAAGCTCTTGGCAGCAAATGAAACACATAAAATGTTAAAAAAAATTATGATATTTATGGAGTTACTTACCAAGCACATCTAAATTATAATAAAGTAACCAAAATATCTTTACAATACCCAAGGCATGTCACAACGTTTTGGACATTGTTTGGAAATTGAAAGTTGAAAAATTTGACACGCCCTAATCCACAAGCAACATCCACAAATCATAATTTAAAAACATAAAAATAATGTTCAAACTATTTGAGCAAAATATCTTTACGAACCCAACGTTTTGATACGTTGCTTATTAAACACATTCACATAACCACTCCAAAATCCAATAGCTGTCAAGAACGCAACCCACATATTGAAATGGTCATATTCCTGACATGGTCTTTCTGAAAACTAGTAAGGTAAGAAGCTGTTGAAATTTTTGCAGTGCAGAATACAATGTAGGCATTCCTCGCAGTTGATCATCCATCTTGCACTTTTTTTTTTTTTTCATGAGGAAAAACCCAAGAACTTCAAGAAGAGACTGGACTGGCATCTGTCAGAAATGGTGCAGGGTTTGCTTGGGTGGGGGCGAAGGGGGGCTGGACTAGATGACCTACAAGGTCCCTTTCAACTCTGTTAATCTGTATCTGTAACCCATCAATTTCAAGGCAAGCTATTCCACTGTCAAGCAGTTGCTATTGTTAAGACAACCCACTCAGTGCTTAGTAAAATCTGCATCTTCACTAAATAGTTGTAGTTCTATTCTTTGGAGTAGTAGAAAAGAAGTGTGTTCCTTTTGCTCTATGACCTTCCTTCAAGTATTTAAATATGCCAAATGCCTCCACCTAATCTTCCCTTCTCTATTGCTAAACATATTTAGCTCTTTCAATCTTGAATTCCAGTCCTCTCATTAACCCAGTCAAGTGTTGGGTTTTTTTTTTTTTTTTTGAAGATGTTCAACAGTGTCAATATCTTTCTTTAAAAAGTAGCCCTTCAATCTAAGCATAATACTTCAGATACACTTCAATTAACATATCGGAGAATGAAAGCATTGTTTCTCCAGATCGCAACCATATGGGGTTTTCTTTTAAGCAACATGCCACTGGTTAACATCTAAACATCTAAATTCTAGGGTCACCATTTTATGCATTCTGCCTCAGTGCGGTCTCTTATTAAAAACTTCTGTGAGGATTTTATTCTGAACAAGTGTGGATGAAGTGGTGCTTATAATTTGCTTGTGTTCTGAGCTAAAAAAAAAACTGCTAAACTGAGCTCATCCTTAAAGGGGATTTTTGTGTGTATATTTATTTGTCTGGATCTATTTCATAAGGGAGAAGGGAGCCTCATGGTGTCAGTTATACAACTTTTAAAAGTCATGGAGTCATTTCAAAGCAAACTCACAGTGTTAATGGAACAGTGCACTGTGTCCCAGTTATATTTGTGTACTTCTGGTCCAGAGGGAACAACAGAATGGAGGCAGTAGAGTGGAAGGAACAAATGCATACTCTATTGTCTGAAAATATATTCTTATCCAAGAAGAAAGCTTAATAAGGAAATCTCTGCAAGCCCTTGTGCCATTGTTTTAAAGGTAATGCAACAAGCTCTTTTCTCCACTCGATAGCTTCTGAACAATGTTATCCACATTTTCGTTGGGAACTCCCTTGAGAAAAGGGAAGAACGAGACTATGGCGTATAGGTCCAACAGTTGAATGCTGCCTCTGCCTTGAGGCATAGTTCTCCCATTGCCGTGCGCTGCAGCATTCAGCCGTGTGTGTTAACTTCACAGAGCGGATTGCCTGTGAAACAAATATAATCAACACAGAGAAGTTTATCGTGTAAAGCCAGCTCCGTAGGAAGGATGTAAAACCAGCTCCGTGCTGAGGTAAAATAATTATATTGTTAAATCGAGCTCACTCGAATGTGATAAATATAGCTTTTTTTTTTATTCCCCTGGGCCTTAGAAATAAAGAGAGGTCCCTCTTCTTTAAACTTTACCTTCTATGCTCTTCATTAACAGCATGTTACTACGTTAATCCTATTAGTTCATTCATGGTTATTAATATCGGAAGCCCTATTCATGTCATGCACAATGTATATGTGTCCATGAGATGTTTGGGGAGCACAATTCTGTCAAAGAAGCTGCAGCTTTTTGGAAACAGTGGGCCTATCGTTCCTATCACCCATCTCCTCCCACTTATGGCTGTATGACTATAACCTTGTTGCAGGTATCCTTAAGATTTATATTGACTGTTTCCTAATATGATTTGATTGCTTATTTGTTCCCTATGACTATCATTAAGTGTTGTACCTTATGATTCTTGACGAATGTATCTTTTCTTTTATGTACACCAAGAGCATATGCACCAAGACAAATTCCTTGTGTGTCCAATCACAATTGGCCAATAAAGAATTCTATTCTGTTCTGTTCTGTTCTGTTCTGTTCTGTTCTGTTCTGTTCTGTTCTGTTCTGTTCTAGTTAGGATGTGTTTTAAGGGCATGCTAAAGAGGAGGAGTGGTAGCTTTTAGGACACTAAATGGGATGAAGGAAAATCATGCAAGAAATGGTGATGTAGGATGAGGACATTCAATTCTTCTTTGATTTTACAACTGTGTGTTAAAAAGGCCTCTTTTTAAGACTTTTTAAAGGTACTTCCCACTTCTAAATAGTGAGAAACTGTCACAGATTTATGAGTTGAATGTGCTTCCAGAGTTTCAGCCTGCTTATCCCTATGTGGATAGTATAAATTGCATCTAATATGATGAAGAAAATACCCAGAACTTTTGTCTATAGCATAGCAGCCTCTGCTACTCCATTTCTTTTAAACATATGGTCATATCCATATGTATGAGAGAAAGAGAGAAAGAGAGAGAGACAAAGAGACAGACAGACAGACAGACAGACAGACAGACAGACAGTTTGGTCTAGTGGTTAAGGCACCAGACTAGAAAACAGGAAAACATGACTTCAAGTTCTGCCTTAACCATAAAAGCCATCTTCATGGGGTTGTTGTTTTAACAGATTAACAGAGTTGGAAGGGACCTTGTAGGTCATCTAGTCCAACCCCCCGCTCAAGCAGGAGACCCTATACCATTTCTGACAAATGGCAGTCCAATCTTTTCTTGAAAGTCTCAAGTGATGAAGCTCCCACAACTTCTGAAGGCAACTTCTGTTCCATTGGTTGATTGTTCTCACAGTCAGAAAGTTCCTCCTCATTTCTAGGTTGAATCTCTCCTTGGTCAGTTTCCATCCATTATTCCTTGTCTGGCCTTCAGGTGCTTTGGAAAACAGCTTGACCCACTCCTCTCTGTGGCAGCCCCTCAAATATTGGAACACTGCTATCATGTCTCCCCTGGTCCTTCTCTTCACTAGACTAGCCATGTCCAGTTCCTGCAACCATTCATTGTATGTTTTAGCCTCCAGTCCCCTAATCATTCTGGTTGCTCTCCTCTGCACTTTTTCTGTAGTCTCAACATCTTTTTTATAGTGTGGTGACCAAAACTGGATGCAGTACTCTAGGTGTGGTCTTACTAGGGCTTTATAGAGTGGCATTAGTACCTCCCTGGATCTTGATTGTATCCCTCTGTTAATGCAATTTAGGATTGCATTGGCTTTTTTAGCTGCTGCTTCACACTGCTGGCTCATATTTAGCTGATTGTCCACTAAGACTTCAAGATCCCTCTCACAGTCACTGCTATTATGGGGAAACTATTGTGGGGAAAGTAGGAGAAGAAAGAGGGTGAAAGTTCATTCTCCAAGCTTGTCATGGAGTTTAGAAGATGTCAGTGTGGTCAGTAGGTCTTGTGATGGGTCAGATGTGAGTCATTAGTGAGAGTCTTGTGATGGGTCTTGTGATGGGGAGGTTACATCAGGTGAGGGTCATTGGGAGGTGAAGTGCTGGTTGAGGGGGGGCTTGCGTGGGTTGCTTGAGGAGGAAGGTGTGTCAGATATATTCACCACCTAGAGGTAATTGTAAAAATAACAAAGGCGGGATATGAATAATTAAATAATAAATAATATTATAAAATGTCTACAAATTATTGGGAATGAGATTGCCAAACTCTTAATATTTACATAAATAATTTATCTTCACCCGTACATTTTCTTCTTTATTGTTATTTTCAGACATTCAAGAGGATTTAACTCTTTCCCATCCCCGCTCTAAAGTTACGGAGATTACTCAATTGTAGCTGAACAGTATTTACTTATTGGGAAAGAAAGGAAGGAAGGAAGGAAGGAAGGAAGGAAGGAAGGAAGGAAGGAAGGAAGGAAGGAAGGAAGGAAGGAAGAAAAAGAAAGAAAGAGGGAGGGAGGGAGAAAGGAAAGGAAGGGGAGAGGAGAGGAGAGGAGAGGAGAGGAGAGGAGAGGAGAGGAGAGGAGAGGAGAGGAGAGGAGAGAAAGGGAAAGGGAAAGGGAAAGGGAAAGGGAGAAAGAAAGAAAGAAAGAAAGAAAGAAAGAAAGAAAGAAAGAAAGAAAGAAAGAAAGAAAGAAAGAAAGAAAGAAAGAGAGGGAGGGAGGGAGGGAGGGAGGAGAAAAGGAAAGAAAGGGAAAGGAAGGAAGGAAGGAAGGAAGGAAGGAAGGAAGAAAGAAAGAAAGAAAGAAAGAAAGGGAGGGAGGGAGGAGAAAAGGAAAGAAAGGGAAAGGAAGGAAGGAAGGAAGGAAGGAAGGAAGGAAGGAAGGAAGAAAGAAAGAAAGAAAGAAAGAAAGAAAGAAAGAAAGAAAGAAAGAAAGAAAGAGGGAGGGAGAAAGGAAAGGAAAGGAAGGGGAGAGGAGAGGAGAGAAAGGGAAAGGGAAAGGGAAAGGGAGAAAGAAAGAAAGAAAGAAAGAAAGAAAGAAAGAAAGAAAGAAAGAGAGAGAGAGAGAGAGAGAGAGGGAGGGAGGGAGGGAGGAGAAAAGGAAAGAAAGGGAAAGGGAAAGGGAAAGGGAAAGGGAAAGGGAAAGGGAAAGGGAAAGGAAGGAAGGAAGGAAGGAAGGAAGAAAGAAAGGAAAGAAAGAAAGAAAGAAAGAAAGAAAGAAAGAAAGAAAGAAAGAAAGAGAAAGATGGTTGACTTCGCGCCAGTCCCTGTCTCTCAGCCCAACCAACCACACAGGGTTATTTGTTGTGGGGGAAAATAGGGGGAGGAATGAGTATTATGTCTGTTCACTGCTTGAGTTACTTATAAAGAAATAAGGGCAGATTAAAAATATCCACAAAAAGAAATCAATAGTAAATATTCCTCACCTTCTAACTGTATAATGTTTAAACTTACTTTTAAAAATCTTTATTGACATGAAATTGCCAATTAAAGGAAACAAGGCCTTTTGTCAACTCACAAAGTATCCCTGGCCTGCTCTCGAGTTGCCATAGGCCAGGCGCGGGATGGGAAACTGGCAAAGCTGCATAGCAGCAAAAAAAAAAAAAGACGCATATTCCACACTTATCTCCCTTAAGGCTGTATCCCAGGGATACCTGCAGCAGTCGAAGGGGAGTGACCTCTACAACCTGGGAAATTGCTCTGTGGGTGAATGTGATTGATGGCACACCCTGGGGTGGGGGAAAACAGGGTCATAATTGGAGTGTAAATTACATAGGGTCAGAGCTGGCTTCACTTGGGAACGTGCCGACATGAAGCTCCTAATAAATACCTGGATTTCTTTTGAAGCTTGGCTCAGGACTCATGATTTAATTAGGGCATCCATGCCGGAACCCTGACACCTTTATTGAAAATCTTCAATTTTTTCCCCGCAAATTAACAGAGTTATTTCTCAACTATGCTGCCGAAGAATCCTTGTTCATAAACAGGAATAGTAGAAGAGCTGAAAATGTGTTCCCTTGTAAAGATTCTTATTAATCATTAACATGAATGTCAGCAGAAGTATTCATACTATCTCATTGCTCTCTTTTATCATCATAAGCAAGAGAGGAGGATAGGCAGGATTTCAAAGGAAGAAAAATATGTGTGGGAAAGAATAGTTGATTCATACCCACTTATGTTTCGACCACTTGATGGCTATATATGAAGCGAAGGGCTACTTATGCGATCTTGTCTCCAATGAGATTGGTAGAAAATAGTTCATTCATGATTTCTGAATGAACAGGACAGAACAGAGGTATCAAGTGGGTGCCACAAGTTTTCCTTTTCAATCTGGTGCTCTTCAACATTTTCTATTAATAGGTGGCTGATAAGGCAAACGTCTGCAGCATTTGCAGATGTTCAAGATTGATTGGAGGAGTTGATATTCTGAAAAAAAAATATTGGAAGTGAATTTGAGGGAAATAGAGAAATGAACCGAAAATTATAGCATGGGAATAAAAAAAGGGAGAAATGCAAAGTTATTCATTTAGAACAAATAAATTGAAATGCATATTTGTAGGATAAAATATAGTTTGCTTGGCCAAATGGGCATGAAAGGAAGCATGGAATTGCAACACTTATGTGTGAAAAGTTTATTGAAATTGTACTTTCATAATTATGTAAATTTTTTAAAAATTGGAATCACAAGCAATAACACGATTAATGTAGCTTGATGCAGCTGTGAAGAAGGGGAATGTCACTTTAGGCTGAATTGATATAATTCTTATTTTGAAATTTTAGACTCTTCAAGAAATATCCTATTGACTAATGGTTTTTAGAGTAGGAATGAAGGCTTTGGAAATTATATTCAGAGTTGGTAATATATTTACAAATATACCAGAATTAGTTCAGGCAATTTTGAACCTGTGATCCTCTATGGATATGAAAGTTGGACTTGAAAGAAACAGGAAAGAAAAACTTTTGAAATGTTTTTGAACTTCGGAAAAGAATCCAGAGGATACTGATAGGAAAAAAAAAATATCATAGAACAAATCAATTCAGAATTCACAGCACAAATTACCAGGACAATTTATCATATTTTGTGATATCATAGTGAATAGTCAAACTATTCACTAAGTCTGCATTACTATTACTATTAATCTTCTCATCGTTCCTATCACCCATCTCCTCCCGTTTATGACTATATGACTGTAACTTGTTGCTGTATCCTTATGATTTATATTGATTGTTTCCTATTATGATTTGATTGCTTATTTGTACCCTATGACTATCATTAAGTGTTGTACCTTATGATTCTTAATGAATGTATCTTGTCTTTTTATGTACACTGAGAGCATATGCACCAAAGACAAATTCCTTGTGTGTCCAATCACACTTGGCCAATAAAGAAATCTAATCTAATCTAATCGATACATTATGACCTAACTCTAGTGAGAGGTCTATAATGTTGGGAAAAGTGAAGAGAAGAGGGCAACCAGTAGTATGCTTGCACAACTCCATTTCAGTGGTGATAGGTGCATACTGGAAGATCTGAAAGTCCAGGAAGGGGAAAAATAATACTAGAATATGATTAGCTGTGGGGTCATAAAGAATTGATATTAATGAATTGATAGAATTGATTGATTAGACACTATTAATTGAAGAACTGATAGTGTCTAATCAATGAAAAACAGATCACTCTATTCTACATTTATAATGAATATTGACTAGTTCTGGATACATTAAGAAAGTCTGACAAACTGGGGCAAATTCAGAGAATGGAAGCAAAAACAATAAAGATTAGAAACTGCCCTAAACAATCAATTAGGTTCAGTGGCTGAAATACGAGAGTCCTTCCATTTCAGGGATGCTATAATTTCATAACAAGCTTTATTGTTGATAACATCTACATGTTTCTTGTCACGGACTGAGTTGTACTAAGGTGAGCTGACTGGCGTGTATCCATGGCACAAAAATAAAGGTTTGGGAATAAAGGAGCTGCATCTGGTTCTCAATGAATCATTGCTTCCAATTTATGTTTAGCAAGGAAGAATATAGATTCTTTCACATTATTATCATTGTTTTAGCCACTGGCAATGAGACAACCATATTGAAAGTTAATTGGGAAGCTTGGCTCTATTATTTGGTACTCTAATTACTTGCCTCAGTGAGCAGCGGAGCCGGAGGACAAAAAGAATTAGAATAGACACTGTGTGGGAGAGTTGGGTAAGAGCAGCTGCCAGCAAAGGAATTGGAAGTATTGCAATATACTGTATGGAAAGGTCTTGTGTCTCTTTGCTTCTTCTTTCAAGAGATCTTCTTTGTTCCAACAACCGGCAAATCGTTGCTTTGATTTTATGCAGCTTTTTTTTTTAGCGCTTGATTGAGTAATCTTGTCCTTGTCCAACCAGATATGTAGCTGGAATTGTTTCAAGGCGAAATCATTTGCAGAACAGGTTCTCATTAGACATGTGAAAAATTTACTGTGCTTTTTATTGGGTCAGAATTTTCTTCCAGGGTTGGTTTTTTTTTAAAAAAAAAAAATTACATACAGCAAATGTCAATGTTTATGTTCGTGAAATCTAGTAACATATGGAAGCTTTGCATTTCTTTTTTTTTTAATGAAAATTATCCACAAATGTTTTTAACGTAAATCACCCTGCTTTCCTCATTTTATGTACAAATAACTCAAAACAAAAGTTTTGAATGAAAATTCACTTGATGTGACTGCCTTTTAAAAGTATACAGTAAGTATTGCTGTTTGTACTGAGCCTTTAGAAACGTGCTATATCTTTTATTGAGAAGATGAATCGGTGAATAAATAAAATGCAATAATTTTGAGACTTAAGCTCTAGCACAGTTTATGATTTAGATCCATGACATTCATTACCCAGCCGCCCTGGGTCTTCGGAGAGGGGTGGCATATAAATTGAATAAATAAATAAATAAATTACAGTTTCATTGTATTTAGATTTAAAAGCGGTGAAGAAATAAAAACCATTGTCTACATTATTTTGTTCTTGGCATCCCAATAACCACTTTATGTTTGTATGTTTATATTAGGTAACTATCTATGAATGAATTAATGCATCAATGAATGAATGAAACGTCCACAAGCTAAAGAGCTTATGTCTTTGCATATCCATTCTCCTATTTTAACATTGAAAGACTCTAGAATGAAATTTAATTATGCTCCCTGCTTGTTTCAATAGCGGCAGTCTTGTCAGCGTAATTGATTCTTGGTCAAAGTATTATTGATCTGATAAAAGCAAATCCATTCCTCTCGCAACAATTAAAACATTTCAACGGCCATTTTCTATTCTTTCAAAAAATGGACATGAAACCACAGATGTCTTCTCTTTTTGAGAGAACTTGATCATTAACAAATGAATTAGTGTCCGTTTGCATCGGCGTCTGTCTTGATATTAAACCCTGCATCCAGTTTTCCAAAAGGAGTTTTAAATTTGATGACTGAATCTGAAGCGCTTCTGCAAGGCAGGTTCTTTTTGTGTGTGTATTTGTATGTTGTGTGTGCATGCATACAGGCTCAGAGTTGCAATGTTGGTGTGTCTGTCTGTCTGTCCTAGATAGATACATTTCTATACAAACAGAAATTCATGGTCGTTGAGAGAACTAAATCAGTCTGCCAATGGGAAACCATTTACTGTGTCCGTATATTGTTTTATTTTCTACTCTAAAAATGTCACTTTATGCTAAAATAGAAAGTGAAATTAATTTAGCTAAGCCATATCCAACCTAGTGTCATTTAAGAGAATTAAAGCTATCAGTTCTCAGAAAGTTGTAGTCCCAGTGTTTAAAATCAAATAAAATGTCTTTATTGTGGTGAAATCCAAATTTTTTTACTACTGGTTCTCTGGGTATGGCTTGGTGGGCATGGCTTGGGCATGGCAGGGGAAGGATACTGCAAAATCTCCATTCCCTCCCCACTCCTGGGGGAAGGATATAGCAAATCTCCATTCCCACCCTACTCTGGGGCCAGCCAGAGGTGATATTTGCTGGTTCTCCGAACTGCTCAAAATTTCCGCTACCGGTTCTCCAGAACCTGTCAGAACCTGCTGGATTTCACCCCTGGTAAAAACCCAATTGGATGCATACTGTAGATAGGTAGATATACAATAAATTGTAAAAGGCGTATCAGTCAGTTGTGCATTTTCTATAGGATGCAGCAAAATTTAGTTATATTAAGAGTAACTTATCTATGAATGGTGGAGTTCTTGGTTTTTGGTTTTTTGTTAATATTATTATAATATGGCACGTGTTAGCCAGGGATCACCGAGGTGGCTGCCTGCCTCTGTGAAAGGAATTATTTCGGGTGGTGTTATCTCATCCACAGGATGCCAGAAAGCCGGTAGCAATTGGGAGAGGCTCCTTTCCCATCCCTACGTGGTTTATTTGCTCATGGGAATCGAGCTGCCGAGCTGCTGACCTCAGCGAGACACAGGCTCAGCGTCTTACCACATGAGCCACACAGTCACCGTGTGAGCTTAGTTGTTTGCTTGAAGACATTTCATCACCCAACTAGGTAATATCATCAGGGCAAATGAATATGGGGTTAGCTGCAACCTATTAACATCATCCCTTGCACAGATGATGTCACCTGGTTGGATAATGAATTGTTTGCAAGGAAACAACCAAGCTCAGAGAACTAAAAAATAAAACTCCACAGTTCAGTCCTGAGATACATACAGTAGTGGCCAAAATTGTGGAAACATTTTGGGAAAAGTGTATTTTCTAAAACTAGCTAATAACACCTCTTTGTTTTGGAGTAGTATCATAAAATTATATATCAATGGAAAGATGATGATGATGGTGATGATGATGATGATGATGATGATGATTAATTGAATTTATATACCGCCCTACTCCCGAAGGACTCAGGGAGGTGAACAGCCGAATAAAATACATATAATATAAATGTTAAAAAACCATTAAAATACAATTAAATTATTGGCCCGGAAAACAAAATTTAAAACACCCCAAATTCATAAGACAAGTTTAAAATTTTAAAATTTTAAATTTTTTTAAAAACAATTTAAAAGAGAGGTTGGGCCAGATAATTTAATCAAGAATGCAATGCAATAACTTTTATGAAGGATTTGCTATTAGAATAGCAGTTACAGTATAAAGAAGAAAAGTGAAACACGTAAAAAAAAAATGAGATATACAAAAATTATCACCACAGAAAAAATTATCCCCATGTCAGTTAATACTTAGTTGGGTAACCTTTAGCATGAATTACTGCCTTACAACGTCTTCCCATGGAGTGAACCAAGTCTTTTAATTCTGCAGCTGTTATCATGTGAAACCAAGATTGAAGGATTGCTTCTATTAACTGGGTTTTATTGCTGGGTCTCTTCTGACTAACAAGTTTCTTTAGTCGGTGCCATAGATTTTCAATTGGGTTAAGGTCTGGGCTATTCCCAGGCCATTCCAGCAGTGGAATAGGATTATCTTGAAACTAAAAAAAAAAAAAAGTGGTGTTATTAGCCATCAAACCTCAAAAATACGCTTTCCCCAAAAGGTTTCCACAATTTTGGCCACTACTGTATTCTCTTCTATTGAGGGAGTGATGAATATATGAATATAATAATGCCAAAATCATCTAGCTGTTTCTTTCTGCTGTTGTCTACGGTCATGATTGTCCTAACTTTTAACAAATGTATTTTGCATGGCTTGGAGCTCCAAAGACGTTTCCAGTGTGTGAGGTTTCAGGACCTTGGACAGATTCCCATTCGCCTATATGTTCTTGCAATCGTTTTCACATTCCTGAGTTCTAATCCTTTTCTAGCCAATCCTATCATTTCATTAAAACCAGAAGAGGTGCAGAGCTAGAACTCTTACATATGCTCATAACCCAATATGTTTGATCTGTAACAGTTTTTGATTTATTCTGAGAAAGCTGTTTATATATATAATTTATATAATTTATATAATTATAATTTATATAATTTATATTTCACTCACAAAGAAATAAAGGGAGACTAGTATAGATCTATTTCAAGCTATTTAGTTCTCATCAACTAGCCATACCCTTACTCAGATTCGAACTTGGGCTGCCTGCATATTAGGCAGTTGTATTAACCTCTGAGCCACAAGTTCTCCTCCGTTCATCAGCTTGAGTCAGGGGAGAGATTAAGTGTTTTTCTACTGAGGCACCTGGTCTGCCCCAACATGTGGGAGGGAGCATACTGCTTCCCTTTCATGCCTGGATTGGATCAGAAATTCCTTAATGCACTATGGTTATGCAACCATTTTCTTTCCCTCAGCACCAATGGCCACACAGATGTGATCAGCTGTGTGGCAATATCAGGAAGCCACTTCAGAAAGAGGAGAGAGCCTTCTTTACCCTAAATAAGAACCACTGTTTTACGAGGCTGTTTATAAAACACAGGGATGATAGGTGTTTTTTTTTAAAGTGCTTTTTCATCGAATTCTATTATTATCACTCTTTGAAAGTCTGATAATTATAATGGCCTAAGCATAAAAATCACTCCTGATTTGTTCAGAAAGTTTTATCCTCTACAGCAGCTTTCTTCAAATTGATCAAGCTCTAAGTCTGTGAAGTTTATTTCCCAGGATTCTTAGTAATGATTTGACAGGCTAGGGAATTCTGGGAATTAAAGTCCACGTAGCGGGAGGGCACCACATATAGAACATACCACTTTGCCAACAATGGTTTCAGAATATGGCAGGTTTAAGAGTAGATTAACTCGATTTATGTGGTCTCTCTCTCTCTGGAACTCCTACCAAAACCTTTAACATGCACTGTATACCTCATTAAAGATTTGAATTAATCTCTTAGCCCTTAGGTATTATAACACAATCAAAGCTCATGTAATCTTATTTGCTTATATTTAAGCTTTTATCTTTCCCTTTTTCTTTCCCAATGTTGCCTTATTTCCATACGCTTAAACTTTCGAAGGCATGTGCTCTCTTATGACTTATGTTTTATACAGTATTTTATATTATGTTTTTATATTTTGACTTATGACTGCATGACTGTAACTTTGATGCTTGTATCCTTATGGTTTATATTGATATTGTTTCCTAGTATGATTTGATTGCTTATTTGTACCCTATGACTATCACTATGTGTTGTACCTTATGATTCTTGACGAACGTATCTTGTCTTTTTATGTACACTGAGAGCATATGCACCAAAGACAAATTCCTTGTGTGTCCAATCACACTTGGCCAATAAAGAATTCTATTCTATTCTATTCTATTCTATTCTATTCTATTCTATTCTATTCTATTCTATTCTATTCTATTTTCTATTCTATTCTATTCTATTCTATTCTATTCTATTCTATTCTATTCTATTCTATTCTATTCTATTCTATTCTATTGCAAGTGGCAACACATAGCCAAACTTGGTTGAACTCAAAAACTAAACAGGATCATATCATCCTAATATTTGGGTAGTAAACCACCAGGACTTTCAGGGTGGTAGGAAATTTAAAAAGCATTGTGGAATAAGGTAATGACAAGCCACGTATAAACCCACATGGATCTTGATGCGAGGGAATCTTTACCTTTTTGAAACCCCACAAAGGTTGACATTCCAGTAGCAATCATTCCCTCCAAACAAAATGCTACTGAGTGGGCAACCAAAATAGCACCACTTCCATGCTAGAGAAAGGTTTGCAGAAAGAAATAAAGTATCTTTATTTCACTGAGCTGCGGTGGCGCAGTGGTTAGAATCAGGAGTGAAATCTACTTACCTTCCCTACCAGTTTGGAAGTGCACGGAAGTGTCATCGGGGGCACTTGGTACCATGTCCAAGAATTTTATAAGATACATCAACAAATTGCAGTTTCCTGCAATAACACCAGCGGAACTGCAAAAAACTGCGCTACTTGGAACATCATACATCTTAAGAAGGTACTTGGTTAATACCTAGGACGCTGGCAGCAATCCATGTCAACCATTAGCACCAGTCAATGGTATTTGTGATACATTTTTGAATGTTCAGTTGACTGAGTTTCATGTTTAATGAATAAAGTAAATAATAATAATAATATGAGTGCAGCAAAATTGTGCAAACTGATTACAAAACTAGACATGATCAAGTTGCTAAATTAGTCCACTGGTCATTGTGTAAAAAATACAACATACCTGTATCTGAAAAGTCATGGGAGCACAGAGTGGAAAAAGTTATTGAAAATGAGACAGTGAAGCAGACTGTGGAAGAAGAAAAACGCAGCTTGAATGATTACATCCAGAAAAGTGAAGAACCAATGATTAAGGAAGTAAATAAAGGAGGCTTTTTAAAGACAACTAAAACAAAAGCAGAATATAAGAAAGAAGTAATTGAGCAGCGAGCTGAAAATTGGAAAAGCAAAGCACTGCATGGCCAATACTTGAAAAGTATTGAAGGCAAAGCTGACCAGAAACTAACTTGGAACTGGTTAAGATCAGGAGTACTGAAAAAAGAAACAGAAAGCTTTATTTTGGCAGCTCAAGAACAAGCCCTAGCCACAAACTGCATGAAGGCAAAAATTCAACATGTTACCACCAACAGCAAATAACGCCTCTGCAATGAGAAAGATGAGACAGTCAACCACCTGATCAGTGGATGCAGCAAAATTTCACAAACTGACTACCTACAACGCCATGACCGTGTTGCTAAGATCATTCACTGGAAATTGTGCCAGAAGTTTGGATTTGAGTACAGCAAAAACCACTGGGAACATCAGGTTGAGAAAGTTTTAGAGAATGAGAAACTCAAGATCTTGTGGGACTTTAGCATTCAGACTGACAGGCACTTGGTCCACAACACACCTGACATAACAATAGTCGAAAAGAAAAAAAGTGTGGTTCATTGACATTGCAATACCTGGTGATGCACGGATTGAAGATAAGCAGCAAGAAAAAAATCACAAAGTACCGGGACTTACAAATTGAAGTTGAGCGACTGTGGAAAAAGGAATCGTGTGTTGTCCTGATTGTAACTGGAGCCCTTGGAGCAATACCCAAAGGGCTACCCCACTATTTAGAAATTCTAAATTTGTCGGACTTGAACATTTTGATTCTACAAAAAACCACCTTACTCGGAACAGCTTACATCCTCCGATGATACCTTAGCAGTTCCTAGGTCCTTGGTTAGGACTCGAGCTGCTGAGCTATTAACCAGCCTCAAAGGCTGTGAATCTCACCAAAGATTAACCAATAATAATAATAATACTGTTAGACTGAAATGCATCTAAGAATAGCTTAGATGGAAAAGATGTATGATCTGGCCTTCTGGACCTCAAGCTGGTTATTCCTTACTCTACTTAATACTGCATCATAACAGGTTCACATTAAATTGGAAACATGCTAAACTTTGCACAAGGTGTGTATTGAAAGGTTAAGAACCACCTGTGGGCTAAGCCTTCAAGGTTAAACTGTACCATTCCCTCCCACTCACTTTCATAAAATTATTTCTTCCCTGTGAAAACCACAGGTCTTTTTTCCTCCCGTATCTTTTCTTCAAAATAGGTGAAAATTGCACGGTGTATCAGCACTGGAAGCCTGGAACTATGACTACAAAATAACAACAATACACTTCCCAGGAAAAAGGATGGGATGGTATTTATGTTATTAACAAGATGGAATGGGAAATGGCTATCTTTCAATTTGGATCTACTTCTGTTTTTCGGCAAAACCGTGCCCACAGTGTTTGTATTTGTACTAACTTGTGAACTGCACTGGTTGCCAATTGGTTTCCAGATGCAATTCAAGGTATTGATTGTCCTTTTTGAAGCTTTTCATGGTTTAGAGCCAGTTAGGTCTAGTGGTTAAGGCACCAGGCTAGGAAGCGGGAGACCTTGAGTTCAAATCTCACCTTAGCTATGAAAGCTAGCTGGGTGATCTTAAGCCAATCTCTCTCTCTCTCTCTCTCTCTCTCTCTCTCTCTCTCTCTCTCTCTCTCTCTCTCTCTCTCTCTCTCTCAGCCCAAGCCACCTCACAAGTTTGTTGTGATAGAGAAACATAGGAAGAAGAAGGGGTGTCAAACTCAAGGACCCTGGGCCGGATGTGGCCCGTGGGGAGCTTAAATCTGGCCCACGGGGCCGGCCTGGAAATAGCAAAGGACTGGCCCACAGTGCCTCTGGCAGCCAAAATGGGGCATGGGGGAGGGGTCACACGTGGCACTCCTGTGCCCCATTTTGGTCATCAGGGTGCTGTAGGAGGCATCCGTCCCATCTCCCCCTCCCCAGTCCCTGGCTCGTGGAAAACTACAATGCCCTCAAAGAAATCCAGTTTGACACCCAGGGGTCAGCTTCAAAAATTTTAGCAAGGGGTTCTCTGCCTGGTTGCTGGGTGGGCATGACCATGGTGGGCGTGGCCTAGTCGGCCTCCTGTACCATGGCAGGGGGTGTTTTTGCCCTCCCTGGGCTCCAAAGGCTTTCCTCAAGCCTTCAGGAGGGCGAAAACAGCCTCCCCAGGCTCCGGAGGCCCTCTGGAGGCCAGAAACAGGCCCGTTTCCAGCCTTCCTGAACTTCTGGTAGGTCTGTTTTTTGCCCTCCCCAAGCCTCCGCACACGCCCTGCACTTACCTGCATCCAAACGGGCTGCGTGGGGACTCCTGGGATGAGTGGGGTGGGGTGGGTGGGGTGGGCTGGCCCAGCCAGGAATGGGATTTGGGGGTTCTCCAAACTGCACAGAATCTTAGCTAGAGGTTCTCCCGAACCCCTGCAAACCCCCAGCAGCCCACCCCTGTTGACACCTGTTGGTGTATTGGATACATTTGTCACTTTGAGTTATCTGTACGCCAGGTACACATAAACAAACAAATAAAGAAGGAAAGTTTTATTTATTTTGACCAATCCAGATAGGATCTAAAATTTATTGATTAGTTTTATCTTCCACCCATCTCTCTTTGATGTGACTATCATTTCATGGTTTAGGGCCTGATTATTGGGAAACTGCTTCTTTTCAAATATCTCTGGCCTGCTCCATATGATAATTGACATGTTCTGGTCTCCTCACTATCTTCCATGGTTTCTCTTCTTTAGCATCACAACTGACCTTGGGATAATCATTCCTCTTGAAGTCTGCATGGCTCAGACCTGCCATCTTCAGGAGAATTATAGAGATGTAGTTTTTCCAGAGAATTCTGGAGCATGGATTTTTGTGAACCTACTAGTATACTATTACTGTTTTAATTCTTTGTAGGCCCTGGGCAATTCTTTGCTATTTTAGTTCCTCTTTCACTATTTACTTATTGTTTTAACATATCTGCCTTGAGGCATTTTATGATTTGTTGGCCTTTACATGTCTGGGAAATAAATTAACAGATAAAATATTCAGCAGATTTATCATATTCCCCAGAAATGTCTTATTGTTTTAAATTGTATTTGTTCTTAAAACCTACCCTGAATAAGAAATTGTTATGGCCAATATTGTAAACCCAGCAAATGAAATTGATGTTCTTCCAATAATAATAATGTGATTGAAGCACAACTACCACTCAATCCATCTTAATACTGATTGCATTTCAAATTCTTTGGCCTTGTTAGGGGTTCAATTTACAGAAACATAAAGAAAGATTAGATGACACCATGCTGGAAAATGGTTATCGTTCGAAAGAAACACCACTGCCTCTTCCTAAATCTGAACAGCTTAGTCTTCTAGGAAGATAGCTTTTGTTCTTAACTGTTCTTCGTATAGATAGTCCTTGATTTATTACCAAAATTGAGCCCATAATTATAGCCATAAATTTCTGCAATCCTAAATCAAAGCATCATGTGACTGGACCCGATTTTACGATGGCGGTGGTTAAGTGAATGACATGGTTGTTAAGCAAATCCATTTTTCTCAATGGGTGGGTGTTGGGGTTTTTTTTTTTTTTGCCAGAAATTGGAGGTAAATATCAGAAGGGTAAAAAAAAATCATAAATTTTGAGCCATGTGATTTTGAGATGCTGCAAAGTATGGTAAAGGTGAGCCGGTTGCCAAATGTCCAAAATGCAATCTCATGACAATTGTGTTTGTTTGTGTGTGTATGTGTATGTCTGTGTCAGGGGTGGATTCTAAATTTTTTTACTGCCGGTTCTGTGGGCGTGGCTTATTTTGTGGGCGTGGTTTGATGGTCATGTGACAATTCTTTAGGATTTAGCATAGGTACTGGTCTACCAGGCTTTTAACTGCTAGCAGAGCTGTACCGGTCTACTCATTTGTTTGTGGAGGCACCGGTCTACTCATTTGTTTTTGGAGGCACCGGTCTACCCATTTGTTTTTGGAGGCACCGGTCTACCCATTTGTTTTTGGAGGCACCGGTCTACCACCACACTGCCTTTTAACACTGATCAGCTGCAGGACGGCCCTTTGAAGCCCCGCAGCAAGAGTTTAAACAGTTATTTTCCTTCTAGCCGATCAGCTGGGACTCGGGAAGCAGCAAATAGATTGGGGGTGGGGCCAAATAAAAGGTAAGAATAACACGGGGGGGGCGGGAGGGGCCAGCTCCCGAACAAAGAGAACCAGTTCAGTGACATCATATCATCACCGCTAACGGCTTGGCCGAACCGGGCCAAATCGGGAGGAACCCACCACTGATGTGTGTGTTTTATAGGTCTAAAAACAACTTGTAAATAGCTTTGGGCAGATCTGTCAGTGATTGTTAAGCAATCAGTTATTAATTAAGGTCTACCTGTAAGTTTTCGCATATTTGAAATTGGTATGAATTGTTTTTTGCTCCTTGCGCGTACCATCTTAATCTGCAGCATTCTTATTTATAATTATCCTTATACATTGAAGGTTGGTTAGAAACTCTCTCACACTTAATACATCAGGCAACACCTTAACATAATTCTACCTGCCTCTCTACTCTGTTCCTCAAATAAGAGTAATGTTGAAAATTCCATCTGCTGATCAGGTCCATGGGGCTTAGAGGAGATTTTAGGCCTCTTTGTAATAGTCAACACCCTATGGAATATTATTCTACGGAATATTCTTCCTTCAAAAGTCCGAACAGCTCCTACATTGCTGCAATTCCACAAACAAGATAAAGCAGTTTCATTCCAGATGCTTTTCAGTTCCTGTTGTGACCGAGGTCCAAGTAGTGATTACCAAACACAATTCAGTCCTGAACAAACTTATTTTATTAAAACAGCTGAGAATTAATTCATTCTCAGTTTAGTCCAAAACAAATTGTTCATAACCAGTCCTACGGCCTTATCACCAACCTTTGATGTCTTTGGCAACCTGCCAAAGGCTTTTCTTGGCAAAAACCCCACAAAGTTCAAGAGACGCTGACAAGAAGCACTGGAATCAACGTTGCTTTTCTACAAAGAACCCAATGGCTTGTTGCTGCTCTTTTAAGCCTTATGGGAGCGGCCAATCATCTTTTGGCCTTATTCCCGAGTCGTCCTTTTTGCTTCAGCTGCTCTTGCCTTCTGGCAGCTCTTCACATGCGTGCACTAGGAACAGGCTCCTCCTGTTCCTCTGCCTCTCTGCTGTCTGTCTCTGGAGGCTCTGCAGTCCGCGCACCACTCCCATATGGCCCTGGCCCCATCTCTGCTTCTGATGCAGAGCCCTCGTCCAGGCCTTCCCCTGACTCCAGGACTGGCCCATTGTCCTCTCCGGCCTCCTCACTGTGCAACTCCGCTGCCAGCTCCAGAGGCTGCTGGCGGACCACAACAGTTCCAGCTGACTCACTTTGGATGCCTTTTCCTTGTTTTTCTTGGTCGTGGTCTTTTCTTTTTTTGGGGGGGGGATACTCTGCTTGGATTTTAATAAATCTTTTCCTTGGTACTTAAGAAAAGTACTTTCATGTCATCTCTCTGGTGGTAGATTAGGAACTCCATAAGATGTTGACAAGTGGCTTCATTGGAAAGAAGTTTCTTTTAAAACTCGCTGTTCTTTGATGCTTAGAGTGTTTACATGGTAAACAGAGAAATACTGTGTATCAGTGCAAATAGAATTAGGATCTATGCTGGATTCTGCAACTTATTCAGCCATCCTAGAGGTTCTCTTCTATCCAAATTGGTACCTTGGAAACACAAGAATGTGGATATTTGATTTGGGACCATTTAGGGTTCATATTTGGATAATTAGGGATTGAAACCATGCTAAATTTTCTACGAGTTGATTACAGTAACAGTTTCTAAACAGACGTTTTTGGAATTTCAATTTTGTTTTTCAATAATAATAATAATAATAATAATAATAATAATAATAATAATAATAATAGTAGTAGTAGTAGTAGTAGTAGTAGTAGTAGTAATAGTAGTGGTGGTGGTGGTGGTGCTGAGCTATTAACTAGCCTCAAAGGCTGTGAATCTCACTAAAGATAATAATAATAATATTGTGTTAAATGAAGTGTTAATAAATAAAGTGTTAATACCACCTTATAATGCCTTGGTAAGGCCACACTTGGAATATTGCATTCAGTTTTGGTTGCCACAATGTAAAAAAGATGTGGAGACTCTGGAAAGAGTGCAGAGAAGAGCAACAAAGATGATATGGGGACTGGAGGCTAAAACATATAAAGAATGGTTGCTGGAACTGGGTATTTCTAGTCTGATGAAAAGAAGGACTAGGAGAGACATGATAGCAGTGTTCCACTATCTCAGGGGCTGCCACAAAGCAGCCTTCCCTCTTTTACAAAGAAGAAGGAGTCAAGCTACTCTCCAAAGCACCTGAGGGCAGGACAAGAAGCAATAGATGGAAACTAATCAAAGAGAGAAGCAACTTACAACGAAGGAGAAATTTCCTGACAGTTAGAACAATTAACCAGTGGAACAACTTGCCTGCAGAAGTTGTGTCTGCCCCAACACTGGAAGTGTTTAAGAAGATGTTGGATAACCATTTGTCTGAAGTGGTGTAGGGTTTCCTGCCTAAGCAGGGGGTTGGACTAGAAGACCTCCAAGGTCCCTTCCAATTCTATTCTATTCTATTCTATTCTATTCTATTCTATTCTATTCTATTCTATTCTGTTCTGTTCTGTTCTGTTCTGTTCTGTTCTGTTCTGTTCTGTTCTATTCTATTCTATTCTATTCTATTCTATTCTATTCTATTCTATTCATTCTTATTACTTTTATACTTTTATTTAATATGTTTAGTATTGTTGTTTTTTTTCCTATTAACTATTTTGTTATTAATAATGTATATAGATGACAGGCTAACAATTTGTAAACAGATTTAGTAGTTTAATAGTTTAAAATTCTTTTGGCCTGGGATGGGGTGGGAAACTAACACTGTTGTAGTATATTCATCAGCATTTAAATAGGGAGGATATTGTGTGTCTATGTGTTAGTTTTTCTTTTCCTTTTCTTTTAAAAAGACACTTTTCCTTTTTAACGTTTTGTTTGTTGTGTTGTAAATGAGCCGTGGTGGCGCAGTGGTTCGAGTGCAGTACTGCAGGTTACTTCTGCTGACTGCCGACTGCCTGCAATTTGGCAGTTCAAATCTCACCAGCCTCAAGATTGATTCAGCCTTCCATCCTTCCGAGGTGGGTAAAATGAGGACCCAGATTGTTGGGGACAATACGCTGACTCTGTAAACTACTTAGAGAGGGCTGTAAAAGCATTGTGAAGCGGTATATAAGTCTAAGTGCTATTGCTATTGCTAAATATTATACAGCGAAAACATAACTGATCAAACATATTTTTAAAAAATTTATTACTTGCAATGAATCCTCAGGTTTTCATTCTCCTTAATGGTGCCCGCAGTGGGGAATCTGCTTAGATCCTAAAGCAGTGATAAACAGTGGAACACAACTAAACTATTGCTTGTGTCACCAGTTATTGGTTGTCATTGAGCAATGTTAGGAGCTTGTGTTTGTCTTGTACAGTGTCCTTATGGGTCTATTGGGAGGGCTTTTGCTCCCTTTTAAATCTGTATAGAGCCATTTTTCTTGTACTCTGAAATGTATTGATTACTACCCATTTGTTTCTGCTTTTATCAGCACCAGCAAAGGAAAATGAGGACAAAATGTGAGACTTTATTTTTCCTCTTGACATTGTTTTTTTTTTTTCCAAGCTCCAAAATTATCCTCCACAGACATTCTAATCAGGTTTTTGGAGCAGGTCTCCAATGCTATCTAAAAAAAAATAATAATACACAATCCAACAAATCAGGCTGCCGACTTGACTGAAAAATGCCTTGCTTGTTGCTGCACACCAGACCAATTTGTCAGCATAGCTTAGTCTGGTCTACAAAAAGCCATTCAGAGATTTTAATTAGTTTTGAATTTGCCATGTAAAACTCTTAACTACTTTAGCTAGTTGGAGCTGCATTCCATAAATTTCAAAATAATTACATTGGCTAATTTGTTTTCACAGTTGTGGTGAAAGAATGCATTGGCTTAAACATTTTAAGGAATCACACTGATACATGGTTTGGTAACCTTTTTAATACTTCTTGTTTCTCTGATTAAGTTTTATTATTTGCATGCTAGTATTTTTTTCCCCCTGGTTTTTGTAAACTAGATTTTTAAAAAGCTTTTCATTGATGATTAAGGGGGCTGGAGGCTAAAATGTACCAAGAACGGTTGCACGAATTGGGTATATCGAGCTTAATGAAAAGAAGGACTAGGGGTGACATGATAGCAGTGTTCCAATATCTGAGGGGCTGCCAGAAAGAAGAGGGGTCAACCAGTGGTGAAATCCATTTTTTTTTTACTGTGGGTGAATACTGTGGGTTATTTATTTGCAAGAAGCTGTCACATTAATTCTCCAGAATCCACACTTAAAATGATCAAAGAGTGGGAAATTGAGAATTTCTACATCAGCCTTCTCCAACAAGGTGTCCATCAAAAGTAATGACACCACAACTCCCTGAGTACCCAGCTAACCCATTGACTTCAAAATGCTTCTGTGGGTGTGGCTTGGTGGGAATGGTGTGGCTTGGTGGGCGTGGCAGGGGAAGGATACTGCAAAATCTCCATTCCCACCCCACTCTGGGGCCAGCCAGAGGTGGTATTTGCCGGTTCTCTGAACTGCTCAAAATTTCCACTACCGGTTCTCCAGAACTGTCAGAACCTGCTGGATTTCACCCCTGGGGTCAACCTATTCTCCAAAACACCTGAAGACAGGACAAGAAGCAATGGGTGGAAGCTAATCAAGAAGAGAAGCAACCTAGAACTAAGGAGAACTTTCCTGTCAGTTAGAACAGTTAATCAGTGGAACAACTTGCCTCCAGAAGTTGTGGCTTTTGGTTTACTCCCTGACTGGAGGTTTTTAAGAGATTGGACAAGCATTTGTTAAAATGGTACAGGGTTTTCTGTTTGAGCAGGAAGTTGAACTGGAAGACCTCCAATGTCCTTTCCAACTCTGTTATTCTGTTAATATTGAATCAAGTTTGGATGAATGGTTAATCACATTTGTATTATATACTACTGTATTTTAAATAACATGTACAAACTTTCAATGGCTTTTTAAAAACAGCACTCCCCCCAAACTGGCATTAACCATCTCAAAATATTTGGAGTTTCAGCATTTTGAAGTCAATGGGTTAGCTGGGCACTCAGGGAGTTGTGGTGTCATTACTTTTGATGGATACCTTGTTGGAGAAGGCTGATGTAGAAATTCTCAATTTCCCATTCTTTGATCATTTTAAGTGTGGATTCTGGAGAATTAATGTGACAGCTTCTTGCAAATAAATAATTTCATTGATCAAAAGTTGTGACCTCTTACTAACAGATAATGACTAATTTTTCATTAGCAATTCTCTCTTCTGCATCTCTATGAATTGGATGAGTTTGCATAAGTAAAGAAAAGTTTCTAATAGCACCAAAATCTACATCCCAGGAATCCTGGTGTCACTCTGACCGTGATTTTCTCCCTGAAAAGATTGATTGATTGATTGATTCATTCATTCATTATATATGCCACTTGATTTCTGAACACTTGAGTGTCATTAGATACCAGGTGGTTCTATATCATAAATATTCAGCTGTGTTTTCAGTTGTCTTTCTTTAAAGAAGTACATTTAGTTCAGAGAGAGCAGACAAAACTAAATAGAAAGCAACGGCAACAATTATATATAACAGAATAACAGAGACAACCTCCAGCTCAAGCAGGAAACTCTATACCCGTGATGGGGAACCTATGGCACGTGTGCCACAGGTGGCAAGCAGAGCGCTCTCTGTGGGCACTCACGCTGTCACCAGCTGCTTTTCTGGTTTCTGATGCTGGTCTTCACAGGTGTCGGAGCCCCAGAAAACAGCCTGAAAATGGCGAAAAACGAGGCTGTTTTTCGGGCTGTTTCCCAGGCCTTTTTCAGGCCATTTTCCAGGCTATTTTCAGGCCATTTTCTGGGCCACTTTCCTACCATTTTCTGGTCGTTTTCCAGGCCATTTTCTGGCCATTTTCAGGGCCCAAAAAACAGCCTGACAGCCTGAAAACGGCCCAAAAAACACCCAGAAAACAGCCTGAAAATGGCCAAAAAAATGGCCAAAAAACAGGCATGCGTGCGCCAGCCAGCTAGTCTTCCAGTTTCCAGTGCACTGGCACACACACATGCACACACATGTGTTCTGGTTTGGGCACTTGGTCCCGAAAAGGTTCGCCATCACTGCTCTATACCATTTCAAATAAATGGTTGTCCAATCTCTTCTTAAAAACCTCCAGTGTTAGAGTTGCCAAAACCTCTGGAGGCAAGTCATTCCACGGATTAATTATTCTGTCAGGAAACCTCAAAAAATGCAATGCATCAGTGGTAGGTTGCCCCCGGTTCGCACGGTTCTATAGAACTGGTAGTAAAACCGGCAGGAGGCTACCCCCACTGACCCTGACATCATCAAAACTTCTGTGCTTGTGCAGAAGAGTGTGTGCGAGCAAGCAAAGCGAGCGCGTGCATGCGGCCCCATTGTGAACCAGTAGTATATATATATACTACTGTATATATATACATGCAATATATATAATGCATGTATAGTGGAAAGACAGTGGACAATTTCAATCAGAATAGAGCTGAAAAGGAACTTGGAGGTCTTCTAGTCCAACCCTCTATTCAAGCAGGAGATCCTATACCATTTCAGACAGATGGCTGTCCAGTCTCTTCTTAAAAATCTCCAGTGATGAAGAACCCACAGCTTCTGTCAGCAAGCTGTTCCACTGGTTAATTGTTCTCACTGTTAGGAAGTTTCTCCTTAATTCCATGTTGCTTCTCTCCTTGTTTAGTTTCCATCCATTGCTTCATGTCCTGCCTTCAGATGCTTTGGAGAATAAGTTGACTGTTTTTTCTTTGTGGCAGTCCCTCAAATACCAGAATACTGCTATCGTGTCCCCACCCACTCCCAATCCTTTTTTTCTCTAGACTAGCCAAACCCAAATCCTGCAATTTTTCTTCATATAGTCTCCATGCCTTGAATCATTTTAAGAATAATTTCTTGAGGCAGGATTTGACTCAGGAAATAGTATGTATAATATAGTAAGGATTTTAGAGGTACCAGGCATTACAAGGTAGACAGTCTGCTAATAATAAAAATCCAGTAATGGCAGTCTTTAATTTACGATCTGTTGCTTAACAATGAGATGGTTTGAAATTGTTGTTGTTATTAGTCGCAAAGTTGTGTCCAACCCATCGCGACCCCATGGACAACTTCCTCCAGGCCTTCCTGTCCTCTACCATCCTCTGGAGTCCATTTAAGCTCACGCCGACTGCTTCAGTGACTCCATCCAGCCACCTCATTCTCTGTCGTCCCGTTCTTCTTTTGCCCTCAGTCTTTCCCAGCATTCAGCTCTTCTCCAGTGAGTCCTTCCTTCTCATTAGATGGCCAAAGTATTTGAGTTTCATCTTCAGGATCTGGCCTTCTAAAGAGCAGTCAGGGTTGATCGCCTCTAGGACTGATCAGTTTGATCGCCTTGCAATCCAAGGGACTCGCAGGAGTCTTCTCCAGCACCAGAGTTCAAAGGCCTCAATTCTTTGGCGCTCAGCCTTTCTTATGGTCCAACTTTCACAGCCATACATTGCAACTGGGAAAACCAGTTTGAACCAGTTTGAAATTATAATGGGCTAAAAACAGGTGCACTTCTGGCCATTGTAAAATATCATGCCACTACCCCAAGAGTCATGTGACTACATTTCAGGTGCTTGACAATTGGTTCATCTCTATGACCAGGGGCAGCATCCTGCAATCGTGTGACTGTTATTTGCAATGTTTTTTATTGGTTTCCAGCAAAAACGGGTTCCCAGTTACAAGTGTAGCATTCACCAAGCATGGAGCATGGTGATTTGCTTTACAAAAAATGTTGTCAAATTGTGTACAGTCATGTGGGTGGCTTGATTTGCAACCATAATGGCTTAGAATTTAAAAAAAACCAGTCCCAATTGCAGTGGTAAGTCAAGGACTGCTATATCTGCAGTTTTGGGACTGATTGTTTGTATCTACAGTATTTCAGTCAGGAGAAGTCCTCTATATTTTGCAAGTAACAATTGGCTTTACCTATCTACATATCCATTTTAATCAGCATGAGACCAGATAAGGAAAGTTTCTTTTTAAATGAAAAGAAAAGGAATCTTAAGAAATACAGTGGGGGGGTTTTGCACCTTGCTTTTAATATACGGTATTTCTTAAGATTATTTTACCAATACAAATACTGACAGATTATATAAGGAAGACCGTTTTTAAAAGCGTGAATAGTGGGTAAATCTATATTTTTAGCCACTATATTCTTAGTTATGTTTCAAAAGGAAAGGAATAATTCCCCACAGTTTTATCATATTCATGTTTTAATTTAAACTTTGGATTCATATAAAAATGCTGAATGCCATTCTTAATCATTATTTTTTAACAGATCAAAAGGATTTCATCTCGAGATTTCTTCATAATTCAGGTTAAATAAAGTTTGGTTTCAGACCTCATAAAGGCTAAAGAACATGACAGGAAATTGCAGGGGAGAGCTGCCATAACGGAAAGAAAATTATTGGAAAGAGATTGACATCATTTGCTATTGATTATGCTTTGTGGAAGATAAAAGTAAAATGGACAGGCCAAAAAGTACATTTGATTTAATGGATTCTACGTTTAATTTTAAATTGAAAACAGTGTTGCTAATATACTCTGGTCTTTAAACACTTTTCCTTTCCGTTACACTGGCTTGTTTTTTTGATGGTAAAATTTAGTAGAATTTGGGAGCTTTAAGAAGGACATAGCCTCAGGTCTTTATATTTTGCATGTATTGATTGGTTAAGCAATAGGCATTTGACCATTATTAATATATCCCTAAAGAGATCCAACAGCATACTAAAAAGCAGAGACATCACCCTGCCAACAAAAGTGTGTATTGACAAGGCTATGGTTTTCCCAGTTGCAATGTATGGCTGTGAAAGTTGGACCATAAGAAAGGCTGAGCGCCAAAGAATTGAGGCCTTTGAACTCTGGTGCTGGAGAAGACTCCTGCAAGTCCCTTGGACTGCAAGGTGATCAAACCAGTCAGTCCTAGAGGAGATCAACCCTGACTGCTCTTTAGAAGGCCAGATCCTGAAGATGAAACTCAAATACTTTGGCCACCTAATGAGAAGGAAGGACTCACTGGAGAAGAGCTGAATGCTGGGAAAGACAGAGGGCAAAAGATGAAGGGGACGACAGAGAATGAGGTGGCTGGATGGAGTCACTGAAGCAGTCGGCATGAGCTTAAATGGACTCCAGAGGATGGTAGAGGACAGGAAGGCCTGGAGGAACATTGTCCATGGGGTTGTGATGGGTCGGACATGATTTTGCAACTAACAACAACAAAGAGATCCAAAGGCTTAAAAAGAAATGCAAAGCAAGTTCCTGCCCGATTTACAAATGCAATAGAAAAATTTACCACCATTTCCAGACTTTACCATCATTTCCTCTGTCTTTTCACTGGATTAACAGCTGCTTCTGCCGGTGACTTTGATAGATTTATTATGTATCTTGCTACAGTGTTGATGCTCAAAGCCTCTGGCTTCCCTCCCATTTCCTGTAAATGCAATGCCAGGATGCTCCTGAAAAGATCCCGTTTGGAGCCTGCAAACTAAGCTGAGGGAGCAATGGCATGCCACAGAAATATGATTCCTGGGCTGGAATTCAATTGGCCTTGTTTTAAGAAGCCCACGAGATCTGACTGGCTTATAAATAGTGCATATTTCTTTCCATTTTAAGGTGTTTCTCATCTTCCTCATTGAAACTTTCATGTAATGGAATTCATTGCATTAAAAAAATGCCAATGAATAAAAAAGATATCAACACTGTGGAATATCAATTCAAGCTCCAAGTTTGCATACAATCAGGGTCATCAAGGGCGTGTGTGAAAAAGTCATTATGCTGAACATAGCAATAGCACTTAGATTTATATACCGCTCCACAGTGCTTTACAGCCCTCTCTAAGCGGTTTACAGAGTCAGCATATTGACCCCAACAATCTGGGTCCTCATTTTACCGACGTCGGAAGGACGGAAGGCTGAGTCAACCTTGAGCCTGGTGAGATTTGAACTGCCAAATTGCAGCCAGCCGGCAGTCAGCAGAAGTAGCCTGCAGTACTGCACTCTAACCACTGTGCCACCATGGAGCATGATCACAAGATTGGGCAAGAACATTCTTCCTTTGTATATATACCAATGTCACATGCATGTACAAAGGCTGTGGCCTTGGTCGTGTAGTTGCAACTTCCATTTTGAATTTGATTTTTTAACTAGCCTCTGCAGATCCTCTGAGAACTCTGAAAGTGTCATCAAGTTATAAGGTAATAGAATGCAGCCAAATAGAATCATTGTTCAATATGTGACTGGATAATATTCATATTAAGTTTGTTTCAATTTAATTAAGTTTTAGTGTACAAGAAGTCAAACCACCTTTAAAGCGCTCCATGGCATTGGACCTGGATACCTTCAAGACCGTCTTCTGCCACCAGTAGCCTCCCACTGGCCAGTTCGCTCCCACAGAGAGGGTCTCCTCAGGGTGCCATCGGCCAAATTATGTCGGCTGGCGACACCCAGGGGGAGGGCCTTCTCTGTGGGAGCCCCTGCCCTTTGGAATGATCTGCCCCCAGATATTCGTAAAATCTCTGATCTCCGTGTGTTTCGCTGTGCCCTCAAAACCATGTTGTTCCACCAGGCTGGGCTATCAATGTAAAGATTTTAATTGGTTTTAAATGGGATTTTAAATTTGGGGTTTTACAAATTGGGCCTATTATTTAATAATTTTAATTATTTTTAAATTTTGTCTGTCTTTGTGTTTTTAATTAGGCTGTACACCGTCCTGAGTCCTTCGGGAGAAGGGCGGAATAGAAATAAAATAAATAAATTAAAAATCAATCAATCAATCAAATCATTTATTTATTTGCTCAATTTACATAGCGACCTATCACTTTTACATGACTCGTGCTCAATGGTGGGTTTCAAAATTTTTTACTACTGGTTCTGTGGGTGTGGCTTGGTAGGCATAGCATGGCTTAGTGGGTGTGGCTTGGTGGGCATGGCAGGGGAAGGATACTGTAAAAAATCTCCATTCCCACCCCACTCCAGGGGAAGGATACTATAAAATCTCCATTCCCTCCCCACTCCAGGGGAAAGTTACTGCAAAATCACCATTTCCTCCCAATCAGCTGGGACTAGGGAGGCAGAGAATAGATGGGGACAGGACCAGTCAGAGGTGGTATTTACCGGTTCTCCGAACTACTCAAAATTTCCACTACCGATTCTCCAGAACTGGTCAGAACCTGCTGAAACCCACCTCTGCTTGTCCTGGCTAACAATCAAACAAATAAAAACACAAAATAGACAGTCGTAAAACAAATAGAAACCGAAAGACATAGCAATCAGAGGCATGACCTAACTGATCATCCATACAGCTTGGAGATGGGTCCCAGGCTTGAGAACAATGTCAAGTTTTCAAGGCCTTACAGTCTTGAATAAGATGATCTCGGGTTTATTTAATACTTCTATTTTGCAACTGTTAAATCTGTGCATTTTAATGTGTACAGTTCAGTGATGAAATCCAAATTTTTTTACTACCAGTTCTGTGGGTGTGGCTTGGTGGGCATGGTATGGCTTGGTGGACGTGGCTTGGTGGACGTGGCAGGCGAAGGATACTGCAAAATCCCCATTCCCACCCCACTCCAGGGGAAGGATACTGCAAAATCCCGATTCCCACCTGTCTCTGGGGCCAGCCACAGGTGATATTTGCCGGTTCTCTGAACTTCTCAAAATTTCCGTTACCAGTTCGCCATAACCTGTCAGAACCTGCTGGATTTCACCCCTGGTACAGTTATATTTTCAAACGATTGTCCGGAAAATGTTGTTGGAATTATCTATGTTGTTTTCATGCCAGAAATGTTGTACCTGCTTCATATTCTCTGTATCTGCCTAATTTGGAAACTGTGTCCAAAATGCCTTTCAAGCTTCCCCAAATATATATGGTATCCTACCAAATATAACAGAACTTGTTTCTCGCATTAAATTTTAACTTTTCTAACCTAAAAAAAACAAAACAACAATACACAATCCAGTGCATTGCACATTGAAAGAACCCTGGGAATAATTTCCATGGGAAATTATTGACTGTGGAACAGCCTTATCTCATTCAGTAAAAGCATTCCTCTCCCCACAGTCATCTTCTATACTTTGAACTTTTAAGATTTTGAACTAATGGGGTGGGCAGCAAAGGTCATAAATTCATAATGCATTTTTCTGTTCATGTTTATTGACCTTGATTCTAAGCTTGAAGAATTCCACCAGAAAAGTTACCTGTTGAAAGAAAGATAATTCAGCATTGGCAATACTATCTCTGGGAAGAGTTGTATTTTTTATTTTATTTTACTGATTAAATTTCTGTGCCGCCAATCTCACTAATACGGTGACTCTGGGCAGCTTACGATATAATAAAAAGGTTTAAAAGTGCTTAAAAAAACTTTTAAAATTAGAATAAAAAAGATTAAAAAGTTTAAGAGCCAAGGTGATGGGCAGACCTAGGGTGAGGATTTTTCTCTACCCTGTCAGCTGCCTCCAATGTAGAAGGCCTCTCCCAGGGCTCCAGGCCAAGCAAAAGGATTCTCCAGAAAGTTTTTAGGCTCTTCTGAAGTTTAAAGACTCTTCTGAAAGGCCAGGAGTGTGGGAGTGGCTCTCACCCCTGGTGGGAGAATATTTCAGAGGATAGAGTCACAGCTCTTCTCCTAGACCCCACCAACTGAAATTATTTGGCTAATGGGATCTGAACAGGGGTGGATTTCAAAAATTTTAGCAAGGGGTTCTCTGCCTGGTGGGCGTGGCCATGGTGGGTGTGGCCTAGTCAGCCTCCTGCACCACGGCAGGTGGGGAGGCGCGTTTTAAATTAAATTAAATTAAATTTATTTAATTTATATACTGCCCTACTCCCGAAGGATTCAGGGCGGTGAACAGCCACAAGATAAAAGTACATCATACAAAAGTTAAAAACCATTTAAAAGTATATTAAATAATTTTGGCCCAAAAAACGAATTTAAAAACACCCAATTTGTATAAAACTTAAAAGCAAATTAAAAGGGAGAGTCAAGCCAGACCAGCCTGCTGGAATAAAAATGTTTTGAGGGCGCGGCGGAAAGTGCGTAAATCTAGGATCCTCCATATCTCCGGGGGGAGCTCATTCCAGATGGCAGGTGCCCCCACAGAGAAGGCCCTCCCCCTGGGGGCTGCCAGTCAACACTATTTGGCCGATGGCACCCTGAGGAGCCCCTCTCTATGGGAGCGTACTGGTCGGTGAGAGGCTACTGGTGGCAGAAGGTGGTCTTGTAAGTACCCTGGTCCTAAGCCATGGAGCGCTCTAAAGGTGGTGACCAAAACCTTGAAGCGCACCCGGAAGACCACCGGGAGCCAGTGCAGCTCGCGCAGGAGGGGAGTCACATGGGAGCGCCACGTCGCTCCCATAACCACCCGCGCGGCTGCATTCTGGACCAGCTGGAGCCTCAGGGTGCTCCTCAAGGGGAGCCCCATGTAGAGAGCATTACAGTAGTCCCAGCATGAGGTGATGAGGGCATGAGTGACCGTACATACGTTTTTGTCCTCCCTGGGCTCTGGAGGCTTTCTTCAAGCCTCTGAGAGAGCAAAAATGGCTTCCCCAGGCTCTGGAGGCCAGAAACGGGCCCATTTCTGGCCTTACCAAACTTCCAGTAGGCCTGTTTTTCATCCTTGCCAAGCCTCCGTGTGCGCCCTGCACTTACCTGCATCTAAAACGGGCTGCATGGGGACTCCTGGAAAGGGAGGGATGGGTGGGGCCAGCCAGGAGTGGGATTTGGGGGTTCTCTGAACTGCATAGAATCTTAGCTAGAGGTTCTCCCAAACCCATGCGAACCCCCAGCAACCCACCCCTGGATCTGAAGAAGGCCCTTTCTTGGAACAAGTGGGATGGGTTAGTCCCATTGGGGTAAGGCAGTTCCTAAGATAATACACACAAAATGATATGGAGAATCTTAGTCATCCAGATCATGGTTGTCTCAAAGATGTTTTTTCAAGAGGCAACTAAACTTTCTTGTTTTTCTTTGAAGACTTTTGAAGTGATCCTTATTCTTCACACCTGACACTACATTCAGTCTATTATAAATCCCACATTTATTCTTGGAAGGCTGCTGCCATGTTGGAGATGTTCTTCAGTAGCTGATACATGGTGAAAGTGAAGCTTGGTTAGAGACAAATGGGTCCCACAATCCATTCTTAGAAAACACATTAATAAGGTTTCTAGCCCCTCAGGATGTACTCTAGTAGGTAGCACTTTTTTGAACAAGTATTGATTTATTTTTATTTTTTTTAAGGAACGGGGTGTAACTATCAGCTTTTATCTTATAGGAATACTATGACATTTTTGTAAGACCAATAACTAAGTACTTATGAAGTATTTTGTCAATTACTGCAAGTTCAAATCTCACCAGGCTCAAGGTTGATTCAGCCTTCCATCCTTTCAAAGGTAGGTAAAATGAGGACCCAGATTGTGGGGTCAATAAGCTGACTTGTATAAATATATACAAAAGTATGAAGGCTATTGCTTAATGCATTGTAAGCCGCCCTGAGTCTCCGGAGAAGGACGGCATATAACTCAAATTTAAAAAAAAAAAGTAAAATAGCCAAGGAAGCTAGGGTGAATGTAAGAATTCTCCTTAACAACATGCTATGCTCAGGGACCAGATATGATTTAATCTGTAGAGAATCACAAAAGGTATGAATGCTGAATTTAGCAATGCTAAATGCTGTGGCATACCTGTACTTAAAAAATAAATCTGAATTTCATTCAGAAGCTAATGAAGGAATTCCTTAAGTGGAAGATAATGGTGGAGGAGTGAATAGGTGTATGAGAAGGTTATTTATGAACTTTTCCTCAAGAGAAAATGTTGGTATAAATGTAAACCTTCTGCACATGAGAATAGTCTCAAAGAATTGTGGTGTCCATAAAGTTTTCTTTTCTTTATGAAATGGTTTAGCCAGGGGTGGGCTTCAAAAATTTTAGCAAGGGGTTCTCTGCCCGATTGTTGGGTGGATGTGGCCATGGTGGACATGGCCTAGTCAGCCTCCTGCACTATGATGGGGGGGGGATTTTTGCTCTCCCCGGGCTCCAGAGGCTTTCCTCAAGCCTCTGGGAGTGCAAAAATGGCCTCCCCAGGCTCCGGAGGCCCTTCCCAAACTTCCGATAGGCCCATTTTTCACCCTTCCCAAGCCTCGACGCGCGCCCTACACTTACCTGCATCCAAAAAGGGCCGCTTTGGGACTCCTGGGTAAGATGGGGTGGCGGCAGCCAGGAGTGGGATTTGGGGGTTCTCTGAACTGCACAGAATCTTAGGTAGAGGTTCTCCCGAACCCCAGCAGCCCACCCCTGGATTTAACATTGTTTTCATCCAGACTGTTCATCCAGCTTTGACAATTCCATCAAATTCTTAGCCAGATTCAACTTTACTTAATTTTTCCAGTTAAACCAAAATTGTTTGGATACTGCTTTCATACCAGAATGCAAATAAAAATAACTTCCCCTTTTATATTTGTGCATTTTGAGAGGGAATGTGTTTGGCAGTTGCATATTTGGTGAGAAAATTAATTCAAAAATACATTTTAATATATATATTGAAATAGAAATGTTTGTCTTGTATTTTATTTTTTTTTAAAGTAGCATACTGGTATAAAAATTGGAGAGAAGCAATTTATAAATAAATACGGTGTTAAACCAATATGGTCAAGAATAAACGGATTCATTCATAATTAAATAACTAGAAAAATATTTTCTCCAGGGAGTCTTGTACCAAACAGGGCCTATTCTGCTCTTTTCATGCTTCTGACATTACAATCAAAAGTACAGATGGAGAATCACAACTGATAAATTGCAAATGACACACACACACACACACACACACACACACACACACACACACACACACATATTATTAATTGCATAAACACTTGGCTTTTTGTTTTAAGAGTGAAAAACAATGGGTCGTCGTCATCCCTTCCCTCCGAGTTTTCTTTTTCTTAATTTTAGTAACAGTAGGCAGTATTACATATTCCAGCAGGAGCCTTTTTATCACTGGATGAAGTGTGATTCTTCCTAATTAATGATATCCCTTTGTAAAATAGTTTGCATTTTTAATGTCTGGTTTGTACAGTCAAGAGCCAGTGATTAAGAAAACTAGATTGTTGGTTGAAATTTGTTAATGTCATAACAACCAAAACCAGGGGTAGGCTTCAAAAATTTTAGCAAGGGGTTCTCTGCCCGGTTACTGGGTCGGTATGGCTATGATGGGCATGGCCGAGTCGGCCTCCTGCACCATGGTGGTGGGGTGTGTTTTTGCCCTCCCCAGGCTCCGGAGGCTTTCCTCGAGCCTCTGGGAGAGCGAAAAAGACCTCCCCAGGCTCCAAAGGCCCTCTGGAGGCTGGAAACAGGCCCATTTCTGGCCTTCCTGAACTTCTGGAAGACCCATTTTTCACCCTCCCTGAGCATCTGTGCATGCCCTGTACTTACTTACATCCAAAATGGGCCACGTGGGGACTCCTGGGAGGGGAGGAGAAGGGTGGGAGGGGCCAGCCAGAAGTGGTATTTGGGGATTCTTCGAACTGCACAGAATCTTAACTAGAGGGTCTCCCAAATCCCTGTGAACCCCCAGCAGCCCACCCCTGACCAAAACTAACCAAATAGGAATCATTGGCTTAACCTTGTCTTTTTTAAAATGTTCTTTCCTGACCAGTCAGTTCAGTGCATCAGTGTTTATCATGAATTCCATCTTCTCAAAGGAATCCTCATAGCAAATATTATTATTATTATTTATTTGTTAATGTTATTCCATCTCGTCACTAAAATATAGAATGTTGATCTATTATTAAAGAGTGGGTTGTTAAGCAGGTGGAAGTCTGGTGACTTTAATGGTACAGTATGTGCAGTATGTTGTTGTTTGGTTTATTTGTAGTGTGCTTTTACATCTTTGTAGCCACTTAGAGTGCTTTGGTGAGATTGGCAGCCATACAAATAGAGTGGATCAATAAATAACATGTTATTTGCTCAGTTTTCCAGTCTGAAGTTTGCTCGCCCACTTTCTATAGCACTTTGAGAATTTAAAAAAGAAAAAGAAAAAGAAAATTTCTCTCCCCCCCCACTCCCTTCTCTTGCTCATACATCCACAGATCTACTGTATTTTTCGGAGTATAAGATGCACCTTAGTTTTTGGGGAGGAATACTCTGGAATACTCCCAATCAGTTGTTCCCAGTGGTGAATTTTAGCAACATTGGCTCATTGGTTGTGAGCTCTGTGCCTTGCTTTTTTTTTTTTTCCTGCCTCTTAAACTTCTGAAACTCTGTTTCAGAAAAAAACTTTTTTTCCTGCCTCTGAAAGCCTCAGAAACAGAGCTTCAGAAAAAAAGGCTTTTTTTCTGAAGCTCTGTTTGGAGGCTTTTTTTTCTGAAGCTTCTTTCAGAGGCTTTTATTCTGAAGGACTATCTGTACTCTGTTCAATCTCCTTTCTTTGGTATTGGTATGTAGATTAACTTCTTCCGATCTGTTGGTTATTGTGTCATTCTCCAGATTTATTAGCGTAGTTTAGTTAGAACCTTTACTGAATCTTCTTTTGTTGTTTTCCATATTATTTTAGATAAAAGCCTTTCTAAGGCTTTTTTTCTGAAGCTTCTTTCAGAGGCTTCTTTCATCTCTATTTGGGAAGCTGGGCGGGGCTACATTCAGAGTATAAAATGCACCCAGATTTTCACCCTCTTTTTTGGTGTGTCTTATACTCCGAAAAATACGGTATGTTTTGAGATTTTATACAGAGACTAAAGACATTTTTAGATGTCAAAATAAGTCTCAAGGCTTGTGATTTACATTGTAGTATGTTAGATCTATGATGATGATGATGATGATGATGATGATGATGATGATGATTGGAGGAGACCAAAGAGACATATCTCTCTTTCAAATTTTAGCCAACTCTATAGAGATTTGTTCCTTTCCTTCTTTTATGGAAAACTTTCCTAAACCAAAAGAATTTTCATATCTTATTTTCATTTTATACCTGTATTTCTATGTGAGTATGATTTAGTTTAAAGAAATATAATCACAGATATAGGTTTAGGCATTTATTGGAAAGGACAATGTTATGCAAACTTATTTTCTCTCTGCATATTTTAGTTTAAGGGCATATCATGCCCTAAATCGACTTTAGGTATTAGGAACCCAATTTCAGTTCAGAAAATGGAGAAAGTACAAAGAAAAATGAAACAAAACCCTTATTACACATATAATGCATTTCCCTGCACAGTTTTAATACAATACAACTCAGTTGCCCACATCAGCTTAACAACAAAAGGTGATAAGAGGAGAATTATTATTAATTCTCAGATATGATCCTATCTGAGTAATAAAAGGTAAAGGGTTCCTCTGACTAGTCATGTCTGACTCTAGGACATGATTCTCATCTCTGTTTCTTGGCTGAGGGAGCCAGCATTGTCCAAAGATAATTTCCATGGTCATGTAGTCAGCATGGCTATACGCCAAAAGCACATGGAATACTGTTACATGTTCTGACCTAGGCTTCCCTAAAAAGCACGAAGCAGAGCAAAACCCCGTTTATTTACATGACTGTGAATTCCTTTCATTCACAGTCAGCAAGGCCTGGCAAACAGTCTTTCAGAGGAATATTTATCAACACAGACCTTATCTCACTTGGAAAGCTGCCATGTCAATAGTTTCCAAACGCAGGGCAAGGCAGAACTTGGCACATAGTCTCTGGGATTCACAGAAAGATCTTCCCACTCTTGAAATGACCGAACAAATGAATTGCCCACTCCCCATTTCCTCCTCTTTTGTTTCCTATGGGAGGGGCCAATCACCTCAAAGGTGTGGCTTTACTCCCAAGCCGACACTGCTTTCTTAGTTGTTCTTGTCTTCTGGCAGCTCTGCGTACGTGCACACTAGGAACAGGCTCCAGCTGTTCCTCTGCCTCACTGCTGTCTAGCTCCCTCTCTGCCTCTGATGCAAAGCCCTCGTCCGAGCTTTCCCCACCACCCTGCTGGCAGGTCACAACATTACATTCCCACCCAAGTGGTACCTATTTCTGCTTGCATTTGCATGCTTTTGAACTGCTAGGAGGGCAGGATCTCACCCTGTTACATGGCATTCGAATCTCGAGCTGGACTCTCAGTTCTCCAGCTGACAAGGTCGACATCTTTAACTGCTCAGCTATTGCGTCCCATGTAAGTATCTTCTGCAAAAGGAGAAAATAGAAGAATGTTTTGAACCCTTCCAGTTGAATCTAGGATAAGGCTTTTATAGGAAAATAATCCAGGTGTCGAGTGATCAAACAGCCCGTCAAAGCCTAAAGATTTCAAATCAGTAGTGGAACTAATTGCGTTGGACGGTTCTGACTCAATTGTCTGCCCTTAAAAATTATCCCTGCTCTGTCTGTGTGAAATCTCCTTATACACCATGTCACATTAAATGGAATGATGACCCCGCTGTATTTTTCTACAACTTCAGGTTAACTGTGGTATTTAATTGCATGATATAAGGGATAACACATAAATGTCTTCATAAGCTGGGTGTGAATGAAATTCTGCCAACTCTGTATGCTGCTCATCCAATCAGGACCAATTCAGTCTTGTCAGTGTCTGATCAGAAGATAATTTCTCAAGTAGAATAACCCAATTAAAATGGGCTACTCATTTCAATATTTCTCTCTTCCTCCCTCCATCCCTTCCTCCCACCCTCCGTGTCTCTCTGTCTGTCTCTCTGTCTCTCTATCTCTCTGTGTCTCTCTGTCTCTCTCTTTCTCTCTCTCTCTCTCAGTGTGTATGTGTGTGTGTATATATACATTCATCCATAGATATGCACAATATCTTTAAAAAGACTGAGAGTGATAACTCCACTTGTATGAGGTTAGTTTTTAATCACATATTAAAGGCCTTTGCTCCTTGGAGTGAGATGACACTTCAGAGACACCCTCTCTCATTCATATAATATCAGATGGGTAAGAAACAGAGATAGGACAAAAATAGGATGTTCGAGAACATCACTATTTTATCTTCTATCACTAAGAGACAACAGGAAATGCCTTTTGTGTCTCTGTGAAGGAATTGAATGATAGCATGTTGACTCCCAAGGATGAGGATAATGCAAAAGAAGAGTTTCTTGTCTATTGGCAAAGAGCAGCTACCTTATTCCAAGGTTTAATCTGAGCTTGTTTCACTCATTGCAGTTCCTAACAGCTTCCGGCACCAATTCCAGACTTTCATAACATAGTTAGCTCAGATTGTGAGTCACCCACAGGATAAGGTTCTAATTCTTTCTCTTCTGGGTTGTGTTTCATGTTTATTTTCCCGAATTTTATTTTCCTGTTTTCCCGAAAATAAGACCCAACCAGAAAATAAGCCCTAACATGATTTTTCAGGATGCTCGTAATATGAGCCCTACCCCCAAAATAAGCCCCAGTTAATATCATCAACCAGCGTTTAGTACTGTATTTCCCCCAAAATAAGACCTAACTGGAAAATAAGCCATAATGCATCCTTTGGAGCAAAAATTAATATAAGACTCAGTCTTATTTGGGGGAAAACATGGTAGTAATAGATGGAACAGTATGTCTAGGGCTACTCTACAAATCTTTGGCGGCACTGAAATTTAGTCATTCCTTTCAAATCCAAAGAGAAAACATGTATGACTAATAATAAATGAATGCCTAATGCCAATGAATACTTACTCATGTAGTGTAGTTGTTGTATTCTTATTATTTTCTTTACTGGCTCCTTTTATTGATATTATTACTATTCTGTTGCTTTGCATGTACAGTGAGAGTTTCCGTACCAGAGACACATTCCTTTCATGTCTAATCACACTTGTCCAAATAAAGTATTCAATTCAATTCAACTGAATATTACAACCAAAGAAATATGGAGCAGAATAGATGCTACCATAGCTTCTGTTCTGATGCTTTCCTGTGGAATTTTGCTTTTTTAGGACTTAACTTGAATAGTGAAGTCAAATAGATTGTGATCCATATCACTCTAAAATTATTATCATTAATATGTAAAGGAAGAAAAAAACAGAATTCAGTGACTATTGATAATTAGACCTCATGATGATAGTAATTGTTGGATATTCATTAAAACTTTGTAAGAATATATCAGCATTAAAGCACATTTATGCTATATTTGAATATGCTTAGTGAAAATTTACTGAGCTCTGTTATCATGACAGCCAAACATTCAAAGAAATTGTGAGTTACAACGGTATCATAGTTAATTGCAAATTGTCCTGTTTTATTAAAGAAGCATCATTTTCACATCTGTTCATTCATAAGTTTCTTTATAAAATGTGGATCAACATCACATCTTCCTGCTTGCTACACATTTTTGGAGAAATAGTTGTGCAATGGAACATCTGCACATGCTAAATAGATAAATACTTGCAGAAAACACCCTATCTATGAGATTTTATTTAAAATACTATTCTCCTTTGAAGTAATTTTTAAAACTAAATCCATTTCATCAATTTGCATAGAAATTTGTTGGAAAAAAAAAATCTGTGTAATAGTACATGTGTCACATCCAATTCTCTCAATATTTTTCCCAGCTAGAAAAGTTATTTCTTGCAACTTTGTGAGCTTCTCTTTTGCCTGAAAGTTTTATCTTATTTTTGTCCCATCATACATGCATGTCAAAATGAATATATTAGTGTTTAATGGACATAAAATTATTTTGTTAGTGGAAAAAAGTACAGCAAAGTGCATCAGTGAACAAATCCGTTTTACACGTAGTTATATATAATAGGCATCTGTTGGAATTAAATTGAGTGAAAATAGGAGCTTTAAAAGAAAAGCCTTAAACTAATTTGTAAACAATGTGTATATCGGGGTGAAATCTAAAAATTTTCCCTACCGGTTCTGTGGGTGGGGTATCCACCCCCACAGAAGGCTTGGTGGGGGGGTATCCTGTGACTGAGTGGGCGTGGCCAACTCAATGTCACCCACAGCCACGCCCACTCAGTCACAAGACCCCCTTCCACCAAGCCACACCCACAGAACCCGGTAGGACAACTTTTTAAATTTCTTTCTCCTGTGGCTCCGCCCACCCGCCCCCTTCCCCGGACTCCTACTGCTCACCGCTCTGGTCCACGTGCCAGCTGCGCAAGCGCACAGTTTATTTAATTCAGTGGCAGGTTGGATATGCGCTTGCACAGCTGGTGCGTGGACCAGAGCGGCTCATTCAAGAAGGAGAGTAAGCAACTCTGGTACCTTTCGGGCACTTGCCTTCCCTGACAGCTAGCCGCGGGAGAAAGGTGAGCAGTAGGAGTCGGAGAATGCACCATTCCTCAACTCCGGCCTTGCTGCAGAGCCGCTGCCTGCTCGCCCTTCACCACGCGCCTCCACCCACCTGCCCCATTCCCCGGAGTTGGGAAATGCACCATTCCCGGACTCCTACTGCTCACCTTTCTCCCGCGGCTGGCTGTCAGGGAAGGCAAGCATCCAAAAGGTACCAGAATCGTTCACTCTCCTTCTTGAATGAGCCGCTCTGGTCCACGCGCCGGCTGCGCAAGCACACACCCAACCTGCCACTGAACTAAATAAACGATGTGCACTTGCGCAGCTGGCACGTGGACCAGAGCAGCTCATTCAAGGAGAGTGAGCGACTCCGCTACCTTTTGGGCGCTTGCCTTCCCTGACAGCCAGTCGCGGGAGAAAGGTGAGCAGTAGGAGCCCGGGAATGATGTATTCCTCGAGTCCGGGGAATGGGATGGGTGGGCGGGTGGGCGGAGCCTCCAGCTGCCATTGCTACCGGTTCTCCAAACCACCGGCCATCATCGCTACCTACTCGCCCGAGCCGGTCCAAACCAGGAGCATTTCACCCCTGGTGTATACTATAGAAAGGTGAATGTAATATGCATTTATTGACAGAAAAATGAGTGAAAATCATTTGTATGGACACTTTAAAATAAAAATCTTAAAACTAACTGGTTAGCCTTTTGGAAGTCCCTGAAAATGTAGCTTTTCTAGCAGACTTGGGAAAATTGTGTGGAGCTTACAAGAAGGTTATATTGTATTTAGAGGGATATTCTTCTCCCTCAGTTTTGTTTATTTATTTTTTAATGACAATTGTTTTAATTGTTAGTTATATGCTACCCAGAATAAGATTTGTTGAGATGAATGGACATAAATTAAAAGAATGTAATAAAGAAATAATAAATTTCTTAAATTATATGTACAGACATGGAATATTCTTCCATATCTATATGAACACCTTGTTGGATCGTCTAGGAGTCGTGGTGGCGCAATGGTTAGAATGTGGTACTGCAGGCTAATTCTGCCCACAGCCAGCAGTTCGATTCTCACCGGTTCAAAGTTGACTCAGCCTTCCATCCTTCCAAGGTCGGTCAAATGAGGACCCAGATTGTTAGGGGTAATATGCTGACTCTGTAAACCGCTTAGAGAGGGCTGAAAAAGCACTGTGAAGTGGTATATAAGTCTAAGTGCTATCGCTACATGAATGAATGGCATGCTATACACAAAGAAAGGCTTTCTTTTTCTTGCTACCAAAAAAAACCACCTTGCTCCATTTGCAGACAAAATAATTAATCAGGATTTATATGTATGTGCAATATTTGCTAATTGCTTTAGCTGAATTCCCAGTCTCCTTACATTTAAAAAGAAAATAAATAAAAGAAAGAAACAGCTTTGGAAAATGGATTATCCAAGTTCCCTTGTGCCCTGACATATTTCATAACTGTCTCATTTTTAGAACCAACAAATAGGCTTTTTCTATTTTTGCATTTCTATCATGATTGTTCTTTCTTCATTAGAACTTCACAAGAGATACTATTGGGTGCAGAATCAACCATGGGTTTGAGTACTTGTTGGAGAATTTTTTTCTCTCCTCTGGAAAAAAAATATTAGACCAAGTATTCTTAGAAAAAGATCACCTTGCTTATTTTACTCACGTAACTATCCTGATCTGGGAAATTTCTAAAATGCATTACAGGTAGTTCTCAGTGACCAAAATTGGGACCAGCAATTTCATCTCTAAGCAATGCAGTGGTTAAGGGAAACATCACATAACTCTGCCAAAATTACAACATTAGTTCCGCTGTGGTCATTAAGCAATCACCCACAATGGATAACTGAAATATTATGTGACTATGACAGGCTTACGAACTCACTTCCACCACAGTCATTAAGGAAATCACCTGCGGTCATTAAATGAGAAATTATGTGACTGCCACTTACAAGTTCTGAAACTGAGTAGGGATTTAAGCCTGGAGATTCTTAGTCCACTTTCTTAACAACTTCTCTATATTCTGTCAATGAAATAGCATTAACTAAGGAAAAGGTAAAGGTTCCCCTCGCACACATGTGCTAGTCATTCCCGACTCTAGGGGGTGGTGCTCATCTCTGTTTCAAAACCGAAGAGCCAGCGCTGTCCGAAGACATCTCCATGGTCATGTGACCAGCATGACTAAACGCCAAAGGCGCACAGAACGCTGTTACCTTCCCACCAAAGGTGGTCCCTATTTTTCTACTTGCATTTTTTTACGTGCTTTCGAACTGCTAAATTGGCAGAAGCTGGGACAAGTAACGGGAACTCACCCTATTACGCAGCACTAGGGATTCGAACCAGTGAACTGCCGACCTTTTGATCGACAAGCTCAGCGTCTTAGCCACCGAGCCACCGCGTCCCTCTAACTAGGACAAGAAAAACGTCTATGGATATTCTCAGTCATTCAGGTCATGGTTGTCCCAAAGGTGTTTTTTCAAGAGGCAAGTGGACTTTCTGGTTTTTCTTTGAAAACATTTTGCTTCTCATCCAAGAAGCTTCTCCAGAGCTGAAGAAGTTAGGGAGTGCCTTAACAGAAAAAGCCACTGGCTTTCTGAAAGCTTTACAGCTTTCAAACTATCTCTTTGCCTAACTTTTGAAGTTAATTTACATTGCAGTTTGCACACACGCATCCCCAAAAGAAAAGCGTTTTCTTGAGACTAATAAATGAGGGGGGTTAAACACAGCATGTTGATGGAGTGGAGTGGTTTTAAACTGTGGCCAACAATGCCTTTTATTGATAATCTCCGACAATCTCTTGCAAAGATTTATTCATACTAAAAGAGAAGAAAAAAAGTAAAAAAAAAAAAAAAGACGCTGCAAATAAATTCAATGCATATATTACGAACCAGATACTGATTATGTCTGCAAGATCAATGATACATTTAATGCTAAACAATTGCCATACTTTAAAGACTACAGTTCATATTTTGGAATGACAAATATTTCTCCAATGAGGCATTGTTGCACGATGAAAGAGCTCGTTCAGAAAGGAATCTATAAAACAGGAATAGATTCTTCATGGCTCCTGGTGTCCCTGGATAGTTCTGCAATATGGTTACTACAGTGTCTAGAAATGACGGGAAACAAAGGAATAGCATTTTCCAGCATCCCAGAAGATGCTGAGCAATGGGAATGAATGTTTTGTAGAATCCTTTGCAAAAGTCCTCCTTTGATATGGGTCTCCATTCCTTGAATGTTTTAGAAACATTTGAAGGGTTTTGTTGTGGTGCGCTGGCAGCCTGTGGAACTGGCAGCAGAGTTGGACAGTGAAGAGGTTGGGGAGGAACGTGAACCAGTCCTGGAGTCTGGGAAAGGCTCAGATGAGGGCTCTGCATTGGAGGCAGAGAGGGGGCCAGGGCCATCTGGTAGTTATGTGCTGCCTCTGAAACCTCCGGAATCTGACATCAGCGAGGCAGAAGAACAGTGTGAGTCTGTTCCCAGTGTGTGCATGTGCAGAGCTGCCAGAAGGCAAGAACAATTAAGAAAAAAAAGGGTGACTCAGGAGTAAGGCTTGGAGTTGATTGGCCCCTCCCATAAGACATAAAAGAGGAGCAAACAGATGTGAGCCTTTGCAGGAAGCAATTAGTTCATATAGTCAAATCAAGACTATATGATTTATAGTCTCTATAGGACTTCTCTATCTGAGAAGTCCTGCTTGGTGCTGTGCTCCATTTGGCCTTGCAAAACTAATTGGCAATTAGGTCTCTGGCAGCGTTTCAAGGGAGTTAAAGGTGGGTGCTTATCAATATTACCCTGAACGACTATGTCAACTCAAGCAGACATCTGTTGGAATCTGCACAGATTGTTTCTGAATTATGCTTTCTCAGGAAGCCTAGGTCAGAACAGGTTCTAAGTAGATATCAGTGAATGTTTGATCAGACCTAAAAACCACAGAAGGTTCTATAAGTGTAATAATTAGGAGTTAGAAGAATCTCAGAAATCTGATGCCAGAATTCTAATTTTCAGTCTTCATACCAGTGGCGGGTTCCTCCCGGTTCCGCCGAGCCGGTAGTGGTGCCAATATGACATCACTGAACCGGTTCTGCCCCCCTGTCCCCTCCCCCCGCATTATTCTTACCTTTTATTTGGTCCCACCCTCAATCTATTGCTGCCTCCTGAGTCCCAGCTGATCGGCTAGACGGAAAAAAAACTGTTTAAACTCTTGCCGCAGGGCTTCAAAGGGCCACCCTACAGCTGCTCAGTGGTAAAAGGCAGTTTGGTAGTAGACCGGTGCCTCCAAAAACAAATGAGTAGACTGGTGCCTGCAAAAATAAATGGGTAGACCAGTGCCTCCAAAAACAAATGAATAGACTGGTGCCTGCAAAAGTAAATGGGTAGACCAGTGCCTCCAAAAACAAATGAGTAGACCGGTACAGCTCTGCAAGCAGTTAAAAGCCTGGTAGACCAGTACCTCTGCTAATTCCTAAAGAATTGTCACATGACCATCAAGCCACGCCCACAAAATAAGCCACGCCCACAGAACCGGTAGTAAAAAAATTTAGAACCCATCCCTGCTTCATACCATCACTGCTAGCAACCTAACTTTTTGAAATATATCATCGGTATTTTGATAGTTCCCAGAGATAGATCTATACCCATATCAAACCCTGATGTTTGGAGGTTGTCTGAATGGAGATAAACAGTTTGAGGTGGAATGGCTGTAAACAAGATGGAAATTGCTTCTAGAAGTTGTGAATGCTCCAACACCGGAGGTTTTTAAGAACAGATTGGACAGCCATTTCTCTGAATGGTATAGGATTTCCTGCTTGAGCAGAGGATTGGATTACTAGAAGATCTCCAAGGTCCCTTCTAACTCTGTTATTCTGTGCTGTTCTGTCTATGTATAGTTGATATGGCACATCAATTGTGACCATTTCTGGATCAGGAGGTATTGGCAATAATTCTTCACACTTCATCAACTCACTGAACTTCTCAACACAATCTACATAGAACTACCCTTGATGACCATTTAGAAGCTTTTAAGGCAGAATGCCTTTTGGTACTGTCCAAGGGGTTTTCATGGCAAAGATACTGAAATGGGTTGCCATTTCCTTCTCCAGTGGATCACATTTTGTCAGAGCTCTCTGCTATGACCTGTCCGTCTTGGGTGGCCCTGCACAGCATAGCTCATAGCTTCATTGAGCTACGCAAGCCCCTTCACCACAACAAGGCAAGGCGATCAAACTGGTAAGTCTTAGAGGAGATCAACCCTGACTGCTCTTTCGAAGGCCAGATCCTGTAGATGAAACTCAAATACTTTGGCCACCTAATGAGAAGGAAGGACTCACTGGAGAAGAACCTAATGCTGGGAAAGACTGAGGATAAAAGAAGAATGGGACGATAGAGAATGAGGTGGCTGGATAGAGTCACTGAAGTAGTAGGCAGGAGCTTAAATGGACTCCAGAGGATGGTAGAGGACAGAAAGGCCTGGAGGAAAGTTGTCCATGGGGTCACAATGGGTCGAACATGACTTCACAACTAACAACAACAAAAAAGGCAGAATGCAACAGTACATGTGCTAACTAGGATTATCAGATCTAACAATAAAAACAGATATTGTGAGAATGCATTGGCTGCTGATTGGCTTTAGGATGCAATTCAAGGTGCTGGTGGAAACCTATAGTGTTAAATGTGGTTTGAAATCTTGTGATCTCTGAGATAATTTATTTTTTTTTTAAAAAATACACCTACCCCTAGGTACGCCTGCAGAGAATGCTTGCTTGAGGGTGCACACCTCATTCGGAATACAACTCAGAGTTACTGTAAGCATTGTCTTCCTTCTGGAAATTTCTCTATTTTCTTTCTTGGTTTTTAGACATTGTTTAAATAAGCTTTTTCAAGGAGCCTTAGGGAGGGTAGAGGAAAAGTAATTTGCATTAATTAGAGTTGGTTTAAATTATGAGTTTTTGACTATTTTTAGATGTTAAGGTATTTTTTGCTGGTTTTGCTGTAAGCCGTTTAGAGTTAGAAAGACTCAAGCAGCATGAAAGGAATAACTGAAGAAAATATATTCTTTATTCAGCATCAGTACAAAATGTAAATTTCTTTGAAGTTCTCTCCATATCCACATACTTTTGCAAACTATTTTGGTAAATAAGTTTTATTCCCTTCCTTCCTTCCTTCCTTCCTTCCTTCCTTCCTTCCTTCCTTCCTTCCTTCCTTTCTTCCTTCCTTCCTTTTTTTCTGCGTGCAATGGTTTACTGGAGAAGAGCATCACATAATTTTTTAAAAAAAGAACAGATAGATTTCAGTGAAGAACTGGGATTCATATTTATTCAAAAGAATAATATTAGATGAGAAGCAGTGGTGGTATTCAGCTGGTTCTATCCGGGTAAATCAGTAGTGGCGGCTGCGGGAGGCTCCGCCCACCTGCCCAGACATCATCACGTCCGTTTTTGATGCTCTGCACATGCGCGGAAGTCTCTCATATTTCCGAACGGGTAGTAAAGGTAACTGAATACCACCCCTGATGAGAAGCAGGGGTGAAATCCAGCAGATTCTGACAGGTTCTGGAGAACCGGTAGCGGAAATTTTGAGCAGTTCGGAGAACCGGCAAATACCACTTCTGGATGGCCCCAGAGTAGAGTGGGAATGAAAATTTTTGCAATATCCTTCCCCCAGGAGTGGGGAGGGAATGGAGATTTTGCAGTATCCTTCCCCCAGGAGTGGGGAGGGAATGGAGATTTTGCAATATCCTTCCCACGGGAGTGGAGAGGGAATGGGGATTTTGCAGTATCCTTCCCCTGCCATGCCCACCAAGCCACGCCCACCGAGCCACACCATGCCCACCAAGCCACGCCCACAGAACCGGTAGTAGAAAAATTTCACCACTGATGAGAAGCACATTGAAAAGTGTCTTAATTTCTAAACCATCTGATGAAACATTGAGAGAGGGATCTGTAGAAATATATTGAAGTTGCACCATTCTGAATCTGCCTTTTCATATGCCCATTTCTCCTACTTTTTGCATCTGAAATATAATTAAGGGTAATATTGTACATGCTCATTTCTTCAGAAGATCAAATATAGAGCCAGCATTCTAGAAACTTAATTGCTCAATTCAAGTTGCGCAGATTAACAAATTCTATGTCGCCCAAAACAAGTTCTGTATATATAGTAATGACCAAAATTGTGGAAACATTTTGATAAAAGTGTATTTTCTAAAACTAGCTAATAACACCACTTTTTTGTGGGAGTAGTACCATAAAATTATTCATCAATGAAAAGATCATTTAATCAAGAATGGAATGCAATAACTTTTATGAAGAATTTGCTATTAGAATAGCAGTTACAGTATAAAGAAGAAAAGTGAAACACGTAGAAAAAACGAGATATACAAAAATTATCACATCAGCTAATACTTAGTTGGGTAACCTTTAGCATGAATTACGGCCTTACAACGTCTTCCCATGGAGTGAACCAAGTCTTTTAGTTCTGCAGCTGTTATAATGTGAAACCAAGATTGAATGATTGCTTCTATTAACTAGGTTTTATTGCTGGGTCGCTTCTGACTAACAAGTTCCTTTAGTCGGCTCCATAGATTTTCAATTGGATTAAGGTCTGGGCTATTCCCAAGCCATTCCGGCAGTGGAATAGGATTATCTTGAAACTCCAAAAAAATAAAAAAAATTGGTGTTATTAGCCATCAAACCTCAAAAATACATTTTCCCCGAAAGGTTTCCACAATTTTTGGCCACTATTGTAGAGTATATTGTTACATGTTTATGGAGATTCTCAATCATTCAGATCATGGTTGTTAAAAAAAAACAAACCGAAAAAGGAAAAACAAATTAAGAAAGTCCAGTTACCTTTTGGAAAAGCACTTTTGGGAGTCTATGGTTGCCTTTTTAAAAAAAAAAAACTGGAAAAAAGATGGCAATATTGCACTGAACCAAGGGATGTTGAATATATATGACTTATGCTTTATCCTTCATGACATTTCAGTAATGAGACAGGAAGCTCAAACAGTAAAATGTCAAGTTTTGAGACTTCACTCTTTTATAAATAGCAGCTGCACTTCATTTAAAACCAACAAAAACTTTGGGGAAAAATTTACATCCAGACGCCATCTTTTTATTTTTTTTAATTTTTTTAATTTATTTTTTCAAGCATGTATTAGATAACAGATATAAGTATAAACATGATTATGAATATATGAAATGGATACAAATAAATGGGGACATTAGGACAGGGATGGTAGGCACGTTGGTGCGCTTATGCACGCCCCTTACAGACCTCTTAGGAATGCGGTGAGGTCAACAGTAGACAGTCTAAGGTTAAAATTTTGGGAGCTTGGGGAAGAAACCACAGAGTCAGGTAGTGCATTCCAGGCATTGACCACTCTGTTGCTGAAGTCGTATTTTCTGCAATCGAGTTTGGAGCGGTTCACTTTAAGTTTGTATCTATTGTGTGCTCGTGTATTGTTGTGGTTGAAGCTGAAGTAGTCATTGACAGGTAGGATATTGTAGCAGATAATTTTATGAGCTACGCTTACATCAGACCGAAGGCGGTGTAATTCTAGGTTGTCTAAGCCCAAAATTTCCAAGTATGTCCAAGCATGCATTTTGAGCTCTCCTAACGAGTTTTCTGCATAGTTTCCATCCTTCTATTGAAGTTGATGGAGAAGATTGCTTGTCAGAGGTTCATGCATGGCATAAGTACATATCCTGGATATAAGTACATATCCAGCCTGTACATAAGTACAGGCTGGAACTCCTGACAGATCGTCTTTCTCTGTTCTTATGCCAACTTTGATTGTATCCTTGTATTGTCAACCTTCAATATAGACTTTTTGCCTTGATCCTAATCCATTCACTTTGTTTGATCTTTTTATCCTTTACTTGTCCATCACCTGGAGGCTGCAAGTAAAGTATACTTATTTTATTTATCTAGTGAAAAAAAAATTCAAAGCTATCATATGGGGTGTAAGAGCCTCTCAAGATAACTGATCAATTTAAAAAAAACCCCAGTATTCCTGATGGATAATAGAATTCATAGAAGCTGGTAGTATTCATAGCATGAATATCCCACTTCCAACATATCACAATGAAAAAGGCATTGCAATCTCAGGGTGATAGGTCAATGAGCTTTGCTTAATAGGGTTTTGCCAGTGTATTAATTATAACAAGCATAATTTGAGTCATACACTTTGTCTTCCAACAATGACTTGGCCTGCATTACCTTACATTTCCAAATCCTCTTTAAAGAGAATTTATTGGTATAGCCAGCCATGCTGGCTGGGGGATTCTGGGAGTTGAAGTCCATCCATCTTCAAGTGGCCGAGGTTGAGAACCCCTGATCTAGACTAGCACACATGTGCTAGTCTATGCCGACTCTAGGGGGTGGTGCTCATATATATATATATATATATATAAGATGTTGAGATTCTAGAAAAAGTGCAGAGGAGAGCAACCAGGATGATTAGGGGACTGGAGACTAAAACATATGAAGAACGGTTACAGGAACTGGGCATGGCTAGTCTAGTGAAGAGAAGGACCAGGGGAGACATGATAGCAGTCTTCCAATATTTGAGGGGCTGCCACAGAGAGGAGAGGGTCAAGCTGTTTTCCAAAGCACCTGAAGGCCAGACAAGGAATAATGGATGGAAACTGATCAAGGAGAGATTCAACCTAGAAATGAGGAGAAACTTTCTGACAGTGAGAACAATCAACCAATGGAACAGAAGTTGCCTTCGGAAGTTGTGGGAGCTTCATCACTTGAGACTTTCAAGAAAAGATTGGACTGCCATTTGTCAGAAATGGTATAGGGTCTCCTGCTCGAGCAGGGGGTTGGACTAGATGACCTATAAGGTCCCTTCCAAGTCTGTTAATCTGTTAAATCTCTGTTTCAAAACTGAAGAGCCAATGCTGTCTGAAGACGTCTCCGTGCTCATGTGGCCGGCATGACTAAACGCCAAAGGCGCACGGAACACTGTTACCTTCCCACCAAAGGTGGTCCCTATTTTTCTACTTGCATTTTTTACATGCTTTCGGACTGATAGGTTGGCATAGTATATACTGTAGTAAGTATATTTTATAGTAAATATTTATTTATTGAATTATTTATTTATTTATTGAATTTGTATACCGCCCTACTCCCGAAGGATTTAGGGCAGTGAACAGCCAAATAAAATACATATAATACAAATGTTAAAAAACCATTAAAATACAATTAAATAATTGGCCTGGAAAACGAAATTTAAAACACCCCAAATTCATAAGACAAATTTAAAATTTAAAAATTTAAAAAATTTAAAAAAACAGTTTAAAAGAGAGGTTAGGCCAGGCCGGTATATAAAAGTATTTACTTTATCTTTACGATATGGTAACACTGCAGAATAAACCACACTGTAGAAATCAATCTCATCTTGTAGATTAAACAATGAACATATGTGCTGGCTAGGTTGTTTGAGTTACGTATTCCCCTTGTAGATGGTAATTAATAATCTGGTTAATTTTTTATAAGACAAATCTGCTGTGTTTGGATATCTCCTGTTAAGTGGGAACTTGGACATCAGCTCAAAACTCTCTCCCCCCCCCCCCCGACAGTCTTTTCATTAGTGTTGCGCAAGGAAGAGAAAAACAAGCAATTTGCTACAATTGTCAGTTTTGATTCTGAAGTGGAGCAGAACATGTTACCCAGCAAAACGTATATAGAACATTCAAGAAAGTAAGACAATCAACCTATCTGCAGGTTTTGTGTTAAACTCAAATCGAAAGTTCAATGTTCATCATTAACCTGCTTAAGTACTTTACAAAAAGGCACAAATATTCAACAGTTTCAATGCACTTCCCACATTCTTTTATTAAAGCGGCAAAACATCATCAAAGAACAAGCAATTGGTACTCAGAATGGAGTATGGGGTTTGATTATTTTGATATAAACACCAGTGATGGGTTTCAACATTTTTTACTACTGTTTCTATAGGTGTGACTCGGTGGGCGTGGCATGGCTTGGTGGACGTGGTTTGGTGGGTGTGGCAGGGGAAGGATACTGCAAAATCTCCATTCCCTCCCCAATCCAGGGGAAGGTTACTGCAAAATCTCCATTCCCTCCCGATCAGGTGGGACTTGGGAAGCAGAGAATAGATGGGGGCTGGGCCAGTCAGAATTTTTACTACCAGTTCTCTGAACTACTCAAAATTTCCACTACCGGTTCTCCAGAACTGGTCAGAACCTGCTGAAACCCACCTCTGATAAACACCCTATAGTGCTCTCTAGGAAGGAAAAAAATAATCCTGCATTTGCATTGCTGGGAAATTTATTAGCAAGGGGCACAGACATTCCCCAATGGTTAGAGTACAGTTGGATGATCATTATTCTATTCACTAGCAGTTTCTTATTTGAATCAATAGAGAGCAAAGTTCCTTGACAGACTGATTTTTTTTCTAATATTGATCTCAATGACCAATTTGGTGTTCAGGACTCTAAACACTGATTTTTCCCCTCCCCTAAACAGAGAGAAAGCTGTCAAACTAACCCTCCTATTAAAAATATCGAATCTTATAATTAAAGGAAATACCCAGCTGTCTTCTTTATTAAGAAAGACTAGCAAGTAGGAATAATTTCACAGGCACCTAATAAATTTCCGCCCGGTCCTGCTGAAATGGTCTACAACTTAATTGATGTTGATTCATGCCTGTTTACTTGAATTGCCGTTAGTTGGAGGTGAATGAAAATGCAACATTTTCAGTCTCAAGGACAGTGAGGAAATCCAAATTTCTTTACTAATGGTTCTATGAGCATGGCTTGATGGGCGTGGTGTGGCTTGGCGGGCATGGCAGGGGAAGGATACTGCAAAATCTCCATTCCCACCCCACTCTGGGACCAGCCAGAGGTGGTATTTGCCAGTTCTCCGAACTACTCAAAATTTCTGCTACCAGTTCTCCAGAACCTGTCAGAACCTGCTGGATTTCACCCCTGCTCAAGGGGTTGATCTCTAGACAAAGAAGAAAAAGAAGAAAAATTCCAAGCAGAATGTTTTCAGCAGATCTTCCCTGGGTCCATCGCGGATTCTTTGTTCTTTACACCAAACAGAGATTTCAGTACATATGGGATGGCCCTCATCTCTCATTTTTTTTTTACAATGGACTCAGCCTTTGGATCTAAGAAGGTATACTAAATGCCACCAGACTTATCAAACTGGAATGGATGGTGTTTTGTGAGCCAAAAGCTGACCATTCAAGAAATCCAAAGGACAACAACATATCTGAGGGATGGGCTTTCTTTAGATCATGGGTGTCAAACTCAAGACCTGTGGGCCCACGGGGTACTTAGATCTCACCTGCAGGGCCACCCTGGAAATAGTAAAGGACCAGCCTGTGATGCCTCTGCCAGTGAAAACAGAGCTCGGGAGGACCGCACATGGCCTTCCCAAGCTCCATTTTTTACTGTGACGGCCTCCTGCAACCCTCTGTCAGCAAAAATAGAGCTTGGAAGGGCGACATGCGGCCCTCTCAAGCTCCATTTTCACTGGCAGAGTGCTCAGGCCACCACAGGCACACCCAACATGAGTGATGTCAAGCTGGCCATGCCCACCCAGACCACACCCACCCAGACCCCCAAGGTCAAACACAACCCTGAGGCGTCCTTCAATGAAATCGAGTTTGACACCCCTGCTTTAGATGGAAAGAGGTTTATATCAGTAGTGGTTTCAATTTCGGCTGCTACTAGTTTGGTTGTAGGCGCGCGCGTGGGCGTGTATGTGACACTTCTGCACATGCACAGAGACATTTGAGTGGGTGGGCAGAGCCTTCCACAACAGCCGCTACTGGTTCTCCCGATCCGGGGTGAACCGGTAGCAACCCACCACTAGTTTGTATGTGTGTTTGTGTGTATTTGCAATATATCTACAGTATATTAGAGCTTGAATTACAGCTACCACTGATTTCCTAATCAAAACATTGTGTCAGCCCTGGAGGCCATCTTTTCTTTGGAGCTTCAGGGCTGCCACATTTAGTGCCTGGGAGAATGGGAGGGGAGATTTGCAAGAAGTTGGTGAAGATATATAGTCATAACAACATTCTTTTCTCTGAGAGTCAAGGACGTTCAGCCTGCACCTGGATAGGAGTGACTGGGGGCTATCTCCAGTTCAGACAGTGGATTGGTTGGATCATGTGACTGACATGTAGGTGTAGGGGATGGGTCTTTGGCTTTCTTTTGGGTGGGGAAAACCCAGGAACTTTCAGATTCGGGTTTTCCCAGATGTGCCAATATGGCATCTCTAATAAAATGGATCTTTGAGGAATTGCTAGCCTCAGAGTCTTCTTTAATTGGGGCTGTTACTTGGAAACCTGACACATTGGGAAAGAATTGGCAGTTTTGAATTATAGTAAAAGGGACTATGAATACCCAAAAAGGAAACTCAGGAGTTATATGGTTGCTAATCTGCTTTTACAGGATCTTTAATTTAAGAGTGTTAAATCCAAATTGTGATTTGTTTGGGCTTTAAGTCGCAAAACCTGACAAAGTCAGTGTTGAGAGTAATGAAAGAGGACCTGAATTTGAAACAAGCTTATGAAATTAAAATAGATCTAAATAGAAGCTGGAGCTTGCAGGATAGAACATAACACATTCTTCTTTAATAGCCAAATAAAGAGCCAAAATTAATTTCCAGGTTTACAGAATTGTTCTAGGGCAGACACTTCAGTCTATTGGTCAATCACAAGATCCAATATGGTGTTGCTATTTCCTTTGTGTTGAACATCGACTTTGAAACTTGACCTTACCCTGATTTCCTTAGCTTACTAAATAGGGACAATGATGCCACATGAGTTTGATCAAAGATATTCAAGTCAGTAGATAGCCCTATAAGAATTCTTGTGAAGACCAAGGAAGTATTGGTGTAAAATTCAAAACTGGCTGGAAGAAATTACAAAGCAAAAAATAGATTTGAAACCTGAATTGTTTTATCAGGAATACTGGACCCGAAAATGAACAAAAACCTTCAGTACATTATACTGCACCTACTTACCGCAGCAAGAATCACATTAGCAAAAAATTAGAAAGAAAACAATGTACCCTCAGACGAAACAGTAATTAGGAAAATTCTAGAACGCGCAGAGATGGATAAAATGACTATGGAATTGAAAGAGAGGGAGGATTCGGACTATTATGAAGCATGGAATAAAATGTACAGTTGCCTCGAAAATAGAAACAGAACAGGAAATGTTTAACTTAATACTGATGAAACTTAAATTAGAGTAACTGAACAACATTAAATAAAGAGATGTAAACATAAACAAATATAAATGTGTAGATAAGAACAATGAATATTATAATGTATATATATATATATATATATACACGTTGGAGTAATGCAATTATAATAATATTGAGAAGTACTGTAAATAGAAATGATAGAATAAAGAACTATAAAAGCAAAATACATATGTCGGTACTGAATGCTATAAAATTACCATTGACGGTGTGCAATGTTCAATATGTTCTGTTTTGACATGTTTTGTTTTTTTTAATATGTGTGTGATTGTTTTCTGGGTTGTTTTTTAAAGACAAACTATTGAATAAAAATTATTTTTTAAAAAATAATTCTTGTGAAGACAAGGTAAAGGCTTGAGGACAGTCTAATAGAGTCAAGCAATGTCTCTTCTAGGTATTGATATGGATTGGTGGAAATACTGATGCATGCACTACTTCCCCCACATTTCTCCAACTATAACCTACAGTAAATCCGTCATCTGGTGGCTATAAAGGCAAAATAAATGTCAGAGACATCCTTTTTGCTTATCACTGTATTTCTCAGTAGTTCTCATTCTAAAGGAAATCAGTATATTCATTAACATGCTTACTAACTGTAACAATGTAATATTCATTCAAATATTTTATGTTGATGGATGATATGTCTAAAATCATTCGGAAACATTGTTAGGGTCAACATGTGGGGATCAAGTAAGAATGAATGTCAGATATTCTAAATAAAAGACTTAGACATTGACTTAGAATAACTTTATTGTCACTTTAAATGTACACTTAACAACTGTGTTAGTAACTTAACAATGGCCATGATTATCAAATGCGGCAAGAAAAGTCGTAAAATGTTGCAAAACTCACTTAACAAATTTCTCACTTAGCAACATAAATTCTGGGCTCAGATGTGGTTGTAACTCAAGGACCACCTGTATAAACCCAAAATTGGACTCTTGCTTAAATTTAAAAAAAACCTTTAACGTATTTGTCTAATTTGATTCCCAGATCATTTGGTTTAGAAACTTTTATCAAGACGTTTTTCTGGATTCATCCTCATATGCGTTCTTCTTTTCAATTTAATATCCTGGCTAGCAAAGCAATATTTATTTACACAAGTATATCTTGTCCTTGTCATTTTTGTAAATAATACACGGTACCATACATACCAAATATGTCATCCTCTTTCTATTTTCCCTACAACAACAACGCTGTGAGATAATCTGGTCTGAGAAAGAGCGACTGGCCAAAGGTTACCTAGCTGACTTTCATATCTAAGGTGGGATTAGAACTCAGTCTCATCATTTTTAGCCTGGTGCCTTAACCACTAGACCAAATTTCTTGCTTTTCTTGCTTTCTGGTTTTTAACAGAGAAATCCTCTGTATTATGCCCTTTTCTATCAATTCTAAAACAGATCAAAATTTGGCTTCAGAATCCAGATTTTGGTGTTTTTGTTGGTTTTTGTTTTATTTCTCTTTGTTTCTCTGCCTTCCACATTTTTACCTATTTAGTCAATGCTTACAACTGAATTCTTGCAGAGAGAAAAAAATGGTCCTCCTCCTCCTCCTCCCCCTCCTCCTCCTCCTCCTCCTCCTCCTCTTCTTCTCATCCATCATCTGACGTTGGCGATCATGTTGGCAATCCTATTTTTGTCAACAGCCATATGAAAAAGTGCTGCTGAGTTTTGTCCAAACCAGGCCCTTAGGTTTTGAAGCCATGATGTTCTTCTTCTGCCTGGACCTCATTTGCCTTCCATCTTTCTCTGGAGGATTAAGTGAAGGATGCCGTATTTTTCTGGGTGTCGCATCACATGTCCAAAATATTCTAACTTTTGCTTTTTAATGGCTTTGATTATTTCCCTTTGCTTTCCCAGGCAGCTTATCACCTCCTCATTTGTGATTTTGTTAACCTAGTTTATACATAACAGTCGTCTGTAAATCCACATTTCAAATGCTTCTAGTTTCTTCCAGTGGCTTTCTGCCAGAGACCAACTCTCGACTCCGTAGAGCAGGATAGAAAAGATGTAACATCTGACAAGCCTGATTTTCAGAGAAAAAAAAAATGGTCTTTAAAAAATATTATACTACAGTACCTAGTTATTTCCAGTCCTTTATAAATAAAATATGCTGATGATAAATTCCTCAGATCGAAAGATTCTAGCAAAAGGTTGTAAGGCCAAACCATCACCCTAGGAAAGATGGTATCTTTCCCTTTTAAGTAATACCTAGATTTCGGCCTCATTATGAATTTCTAATAATTATCTGGTTTATTGCTGGAACCTGGCTGGGAACAGATCTCATTAGAAGGGTGATCCTGTTGTGTTAGCCGTCTCTCAGCTGGAAAACATCCTTTCTTGAACATGCAGCCACTCGATGTTGATTCTCTTTTAATTCCAGGTTGCAGTAAAAATAGCGAGCTATCTTTTTCTTCCCAATAAAACTGCAATGATTCTCCTTTAACAATCCTAGCTGAGTTAGGGCGCCCATCTAGCTATCTGGATTACATTTGCAAAATTGGAGGATGGAAAGGAAAGAGAAAGAAAAAACAACAACAACATTCTGTCCTGAAGGTATACATCTAATCACTGGTATATAATCACTTTTTCGCTGTTATCAAATTTATTTCATGGAAGCGCTGCTTCTCTTTACAGTGTGATTTAAAAGAAACAAAGAAGTGCGGATATGAAATAAATGCAGGGATACAAAAGTGACAGGGATTATTTTATTATATATCATCTCATTCAGTTATTTGTAAAGGTTAAAGGTAAAGGTAAAGGTTCCCCCTCGCACATATGTGCTAGTCATTCCTGACTCTAGTGGGCGGTGCTCATCTCCATTTCAAAGCCGAAGACCAAGCGCTGTCCGAATACATCTCCGTGGTCACGTGGCCAGTATGACTAAATGCCAAAGGCACATGGAACACTGTTACTTTCCCACCAAAGGTGGTCCCTATTTTTTCTACTTGCATTTTTTACTTGCTTTTGAACTGCTAGGTTGGCAGAAGCTGGGACAAGTAACGGGAGCTCACCCCATTACGCAGCACTAGGGATTCGAACTGCTGAACTGCCGACCTTTCGATTGACAAGCTCAGCATCTTAGCCACTGAGCCACTGTGTCCCTTTTTTGTAGAGTTATTTGTAGAGAACCCCAAGAGAGGGCAGGAAAGTAATGGTTCCCTTCACCTCTTAGGCAAGTAATATTTAGCGGTGAGAGAGTTGAGTATGTAATACTCGTAATTGATTAATAGAAGTCAAATTTTCCAACTTTTTTCTTTTCTATGGGCAAAGTCTCCTTCAAGTTAAGTTCAACTGCTGGTGACTAGATTGATGTATCCATGTTGTGTTCTTAGTAACAATGCAAAAACAATAAAGAGAGAACCAGGGACTCCACAGTTCAACCTTGAGCTACAAATATCCTCTTCGACTACCTGGATACCCGTGCTTTGCTACGAAACTATGTGATCGGGGATGATAAATTGACACAGCCTGCAACTTAATGTAGAACGTGGAACTCTGTAGCATCAGAGCATGTTAATATAAGGCAGTTGGAACAGAGAGGGAGTGGGAGTAGAATGTCCCAGCCCGCAGGCCGGATGAGTCACACGCTGGATATGCCCAGTTTAGCAAAGGGGTAGCATCAGAGTGTGTTAATATAAGGCAACTGGCAGTTGGGACAGAGTTCCTTTCAGGTGGGGAGGGGGAGTAGAACATCTAACTCTTTAGCATCAGAGCATGTGAATATAATACTGTATATGAAATATTAATGATCTGATGGTCATTTCGAAAAATCCTTTCTTAGCAAGCACCTAGAAGCCAAGAGGAACAAATGTGCCAAATTTCAAATTTTGTAGGCTTTACCGTTCTGGAGATTTTGTGATTAGTGAGTGGTATTTGGCTTTTATATATACAGGTTAGAATGCAGAAATGATTTGCTGTTGCCTGGGAGTAACCGAGGGTTGTTAGCATCAGACCAGCCATCAAGAAGAAGTAAACAATACCCCAATCAAGGAATTGCCAAACATGCTAACAGTAAATATCCCAAACAAAGAACCACCGAGACTGCTCCCACCAACACTGACACGGCAAGCCACTAGAATATAAAGTGAGAGCAAACTCAACTCCCTACTAGTGCTTATGATATTATTTAGTTTGGGTGATGAAGATCTGCAACAAAACAATCAAGGTCAGAGAACACCAAGGACCACCCAGAGGAGTGTTTTCCCAGTATCCATTTTTGTCTATACCCTTTGAATTTTTGGTGGATTACCTTCCAAGCATGATTAAGCTGGACTTGACTTAGCTGCTCAACCCATCAAGATGCCTTTGCTGACATATGCCTTTAACTCAGTTTGTTAAATCAGTAAGCTGGTGATAATCTTTTTGGACTGTTGCCTTCTGGCAGGAGATACAGAACAATTAAAACTCAGACCACATGTTTTCTGAATAGTTTTTATCCCAGAGCTATAATTGCACTCAACAATGAACTAATGGGCCACCATCAGTGAGCTGTTGGACCGCATTACTTGGTCTGTTGTGTGGATGTTTGGGTGGTTTAGGGGTGGGGAATTTGTGGTGGGTGGGGTGGGGTGTTTGGGGATTGTTATGTGTGTTGGACCAGGTCTTTGGGTGTTAAGTGAATTTCATTGTATGGGTATACTGTGTATACATGTACAATGACAATAAAGTTGTTGTTGTTGTTGTTGTTATTGTTATTATTATCATGGCAATTGTTAACAATCAAGTCCCAGAATGAATATATTCCATGAAAGTATTCATCGACAGATGTGGTCTTGATGCCTCTCTATTCCCATCTATCAGGCTTAATTTTTTTTTTTTTATGTGGGTTTCTCTTATTATGAGACAGAGTGAAATAGCTGCCTTGAGTGACAGATCCAAAGAGGAAGGAAACATGCTGTCATAGCATCAACATGCCAGTACTTAGAAAGGTTAAGAATGTCATAAATCTATCTCACACAAGCAGCAGACTCAATGAGAAGACAGAACTGCAATCGGAGCAGGCAAAAAACAGATTCAAATGCCAAGGAAGGTTTTTGGAGTCCTAAAATGAGAAATCACAGAGTTTTTCATAGACCCAAATGGTTCCAATAAACTGGTGTAGTTTAAACATGTCTTTCATTCCTCCAAGGCCAATTCCAGTCTCTGTTGTTAGGGAGAGAATAGACCAGTGGTGAAATCCAACTTTTTTTACTACCAGTTCTGTGGGCGTGGCTTGGTGGGTGGGGTGTGGCTTGGTGGGTGTGGCAGGGGAAGGATACTGCAAAATCTCCATTCGCTCCCCCATTCCAGGGGAAGGATACTGCAAAATCCCCATTCCCTCATCACTCCAAGGGAAGGATACTGCAAAATCTCTATTCCCTCCCCCACTCCTGGGGGAAGGATATTGCATAATCTCCATTCCCACCACACTCTGGGGCCAGCCAGAGGTGGTATTTGCTGGTTCTCCGAACTGCTCAAAATTTCCGCTACTGGTTCTCCAGAACCTGTCAGAAGCTGCTGGATTTCACTCCTGGAATAGATCACACCTGGGCATTTTACAACCCACGGACCATGTCCAGCCCTTTGCCTGTCCCTCTACAACCTACTGTGTGCCTGAGGGGGAGCAGTGGTGGGAAGAGGCAGCAGGTGGCTGGTGGCAGTGGTAGTCTTCCATAACAGTCCCAGTTTCTCATGTGATCCCTTGGGAAATTAATTGCCCACCCTTATATTAGACCCCTGCATTGTGGGGAGGTTCAGATTTTACTTTCTTCTGTTTAAAATTTATCTGAAGCTGTTAGGTATGATCATTTGTTAGCGTTTTTATTATACTTGGTTGTACATTTTGTCCCCTCGCTTTTCAAGTGATGCTATAAAGGCTTTTTTCCTGCTGGACACTATTGGGGTCTGGATGAGGAATGCTTGATATTTCGACTGCAAGGCTGGGTAGCTGTGGGTTTTAAGGGCTTCCAGATCTGTAACTCTAGATGGAGTAGCCTCTCATAGACTCCTGATTTCTTCTCAAGGTTCAGGTTGCAATCATGGTCAAGAAAGCCATTGCAGAAATCCATCTTGTGTTTCACTTGTTCATGTTTGTAGATCAGGAGGCTTTGCCCGTGCCTTTGTCACCTCACAGTTAGACAGCGGCAATGCAACTAGAAATTGTAATAGGTCAGAATGTAGATAGATGATAGATAGATAGATAGATAGATAGATAGATAGATAGATAGATAGATAGATAGATAGATAGATAGATATCATAGATAGGCAGGTAGGCAGACATATAAAAGTTTGGGTGGAATTTGCATACGCACGCAGAATGTTTTTCAAGCATTATGACTGCAACCTTTTCTAAGAAGTAACGTTATAAAACAAGAGAAATGAAAAAAGGGAATAGAATTCTCAAAAGTGTTTTAAATATAAAAATATACAGGTCCACAATATTTGAAAATAATATTCTTCAGGTACATTTAATAAATCCATTATTGCCTCTATCTGGAACAGAAATATTGTAAAGGACACAGTGGTTTGCTTTTTAGAAACTTCTGAACAAGAATTTCAATTTGAAAATTTATTGGACTAATAAAAATCGCTATTTTAGATTTTATCTCACCTGTTCATTTTTTTTTGAGAAATTGGCAGAAAGAGAGAATTGGCCTTGTAAAAAAAGTTAATACGCATGTAATTCAGGATAATAAAAGTATCACTGGCATTATAATCTTCATTATTCACAAAGTTAAAAATACCCAAAGTTGTCATGGAAGACAAATGTCCTACATACATGAGGCTGAAGTGCATATGAAGTAGAACAGGCAAACTGAAAGTACTTGATGATGCTGGAAGGAAAGGAGACAGATAACAAAAAAAAGGGCAATTGTCTTCTGTAGTTTGAAGACAATGAGTCTTCAACTGTATATGAGTCTTCTACTGTATATGAGTACAACAAAGGATATTGTTCATATTAGAAATATTAGAATCAGTATAATGGGAGGGCTTGGACAGAAGAATTTAATAAGATCTCCCTTCTGTTGTTATCAGATTGACATTCCTGTCAATGCATTGGACATGGCATTGGACCTGGGTACCTTCGAGACCGTCTTCTGCCACCAGTAGCCTCCCACCGGTCAGTCCGCTCCCACAGAGAGGGTCTCCTCAGGGTGCCATCGGCCAAACTATGTCGGCTGGCAACACCCAGGGGGAGGGCCTTCTCTGTGGGAGCCCCCGCCCTTTGGAATGAACTCCCCCCAGAAATTCGTAAGATCTCTGATCTCCGTGTATTTCGCTGTGCCCTCAAAACCATGTTGTTCCGCCAGGCTGGGCTATCAATATAATGATTTTAATTGGTTTTAAATTGGGTTTTTAAATTCGGGGTTTTATAAATTAGGCCTATTATTTAATAATTTTAATTTTAATTTTTAAATATTGTCTGTCTTTGTGTTTTTAATTAGGCTGTACACCACCCTGAGTCCTTCGGGAGAAGGGCGGTATAGAAATAAAATTAATAAATAAATAAATTCCTGCAGGAAAGGTCATGTTTACACTGGTTTTGTAAGTCCTCTGTATCTTTTCCAAAAGGTATATAATATGTAATTTGGTGGGCTTGGGGTTCTTCTGCATTTCTTTGCTGAGGAGTCCAGTGATCACTGTGGATATTTCACAAGAAGAGTCCTCCACTCCTCCGCTTGCAACAAAATACCTTATGCCACCAGACTTGAAATTCTGGGCTTAGAAAATTTAGAACTACGCCGCCTTCGGTATGACCTAAGTGTAGCTCATAAAATCATCTGCTACAATGTCCTACCTGACAATGACTACTTCAGCTTCAACCACAACAATACACGAGCACACAATAGAAACAAACTTAAAGTGAACGGCTCCAAACTTGATTGCAGAAAATATGACTTCAGCAACAGAGTGGTCAATGCCTGGAATGCACTACCTGATTGTGTGGTTTCATCCCAAAACCCCCCAAATTTTAACCTTAGACTGTCTACTGTTGACCTCACCCCATTCCTAAGAGGTCTATAAGGGGCATGCATAAGAGCACCAGCGTGCCTACCATCCCTGTCCTAATGTTCCCTTTAATTGTATTTATTTTATGTATTCAATTCATGCTTATACTTATATATATTATCTAATATGTACTCGACAAATAAATAAAAATAAATGTCAGTAAAAAATACCGAGTTGCATCTATTTCCACATTGTGTGGCTCCTTATTTAATTGCCATTTTACTCACAATATTGTGAATATGCACTTTGAGGAGCTGAAGTAATATTAAAAAAATCAAATAGCCTCTTAGTGTATGGCTTTTCCATAATATATGCATGAGTTTCCTTATCTTATGGGATATGTCTGTATTTGTACATATCATATATAATTGCATTCAGTTCTACATGAATAGACTTTACAAAGAACAATTCCCAGCTTCTATCTTCTGTACTTCTCATTGTCAAGAAGCTCCTTCAGACAGTTGGAGGACTTGAAGAAAGATCTGTATTGTGTGCCTTAGAGTGTTTACATTATGATTGACAAGAAGAAATCATGGACTTCTTTGTTGGAGGACATAATAGGATGGAGTTTGGGTAGTGTTGAATAATAGCATACTGAAATGGAAGCTGTAATACAATGAATCACATATAGTTTCTGGCCATCATTTTAGCTGGAACCATTTGAAGATTTTCACCCAAAGAATTACTCATGTTATAAAAACTCAGGATAAGAGTCAGGGTAAGTTAAAAATTATCAGCATAAGGATAAGAATCAAGATCGGACAAGAGTGCAAGTTCATTCTAGATCAACTCAGGGTCTCATCTGCCCCAGAAAAGTCTTGGCTTCTATGGGTCTTCCCTGCCTATAAGCAACCCCTCTACCAGTGGTGGGATGCTGCTGGTTTAACAACCGGTATGGTGAGTGTGCACTTTGTGTGGGCATATTTTGCACGCATGCGCACCTAAGGCGTTTGCACGCAGCACTGAAAATGGAGCATTTAGAAGCTCAGCTGCTTACCTTCCAAGTCAGCAACAGTAAGTAGAACAGTGAGGGGGCAAAAATCAGCTGTGCCGTGCGATTGAGGTGAGCTACAAAGCAGGAAATAAAGGATAGGATAGAGCAGGGGAGGGTGGGTGGGGCCAACTGATCATTGGAGCTACTGGTTCGCTTGAACCAGTCCAAACCAGCTGAATACTGAAAACTGTCTACTGTGGACCTTTCATGTTTCTTAAGAGGTCCCTAAGGGGGCGTCTATAAGCGCACCAGCATGCCTATCGTCCCTGTCCTACTGTCTCCATTTATATGTAATCATTCTATGTGTTGTTGTTTTTTAATTTGATTTATATGCCGCCGTTCTCCGGAGACTCAGGGCAATGTGTTAAGCAATAGCCTTACAATGTGTTAAGCAATAGCCTTCATACTTTTGTATATATTTATACAAAGTCAGCTTATTGCCCCCACAATCTGGGTCCTCATTTTACCTACCTTTGAAAGGATGGAAGGCTGAGTCAACCTTGAGCCTGGTGAGATTTGAACTTGCAGTAATTGCAGGCAGCTGGTGTTAATAACAGTGCTTTAGTCTGCTGCGCCACCAGGGCTCTTTATATCCTTTTATTTGTGCCAAAAAATTTTTTCATGTGTCTATGTCTATGTCTATACTATTACTTGTTTCCTTGTACTTGTTGACAAATAAATGCATACATACATACATACATACATACATACATACATACATACATACATACATACCACCTCTGCCCTCTACCATTCAGTTCTTTTTGAAGGATGAGGTTTCAACTACTTTGGATTTTACTTCCCTGTTTTGGATAATAGGTTGACCTCCTCTTCTTTATGGCAGCCCTTCAAATATTGGAAGACTGCTATCATATCACCCCTAGTCTTTCTTTTCATTAAACAAAACATGCCCATTTCCTGCAACCATTCTTTATATATTTTAAGCCTCCGGTCCCCTAATCATCTCTGTTGCTCTTCTCTGCACTTTTTCTAAAGACTAAACATCTCAATGATCTCAGTTTCACAATCCATTTGACTGCTCATTCATTTACAGATGAGATGCAACTGTTTTAAACCCCTTTTCAGGATGCATCTACCATCAGGGCACCAGAGTTTGTTGGTCTCTGAATGTTCGTTCTTCCCAATTCTTTTCTCTAATTCCTTCCCCCCCCCCACATGGCCAACTCCACATGAGCCAAATAAATAGATTTGGGGAGCTGTTCCTTCCAAGTTTCCATAATTAGTTTTGGCTGCACAGTGGAGCAACAAAATGCAGTTTTCACTTATCAAAAGTCACCCTGTACATTACTGAGTTGGCTTATATGCCTTTGCACAGCAGACAGACAATTACATCTACAGCTGTGAAAGTGGTGTTTTTTTTCCACTTCAAAAAAAGAGATGGAGGGGGAAAAGTTTAACTTGTGTTATTTCTACAAACCAGACAATGTCAGTATCATTAGTTCTATTGTGGATTTTCTCTTTATTTAAAGTCAGTATTTTCTCAAGATCTTCAGTCCTCTTGTATGGACATTCCTGTCCAGGGCCAAGAGATAGAATGGGAATTTTAGAAAATGGACACTTTACCAAACAGGCTGCTAGTTACAAACATATCCCAACAGGCAAATTGGTGAGGTGGTTACTTATCAACCGTTTCAAAATTGTGCCCTTCCAAATGTTCTTTATAGTATCTGTTTATTTCACACATTTTTCTGGATGAATAGGCATTCCATCACTCAACCCCCAAAATCATTCCTATATATCTATTATCTATCTGCAATCTTCCTTCCTTCCTCCTTCTCCTTCTCCTTTTATTTTTATTTATTTATTTATTTCATCAAGCATGTATTTTATGACAGATACAAATGTAAACATAATTATAAATACATGAAAAGGATACAAATAAAAGAAAACATTAGGACAAAGACAGTAGGCACACTGGTGCGCTTATGCACACCCCTTACAGACCTCTTAGGAATGGGGCGAGGTCTACAGTAGACAGTCTAAGGTTAAAGTTTTGGGGACTTGGGGAAGAAACCACAGAGTCAGGTAGTGCATTCTAGTGGATCAGTTTACCATGAGTTTGTATCTATTGTGTGCTCTTGTACTGTTTTGGTTGAAGCTGAAGTATTCATTGGCTGGTAGGACATTGTAGCAGATGATTTTATGTACTATGCTTAGGTCAGACCGAAGACGGCAAAGTTCTAAGTTGTCTAAACCCAAAATTTCAAGTCTGGTGGCATAAGGTATTCTGTTGCAAGCAGAGGAGTGGAGGACTCTTCTTGTGAAATATCTCTGGACTCGTTCAATTGTATTAATGTCTGATATGCAGTGCGGGTTCCAGACAGATGAGCTGTATTCAAGAATTGGTCTGGCAATTCTTCCTTCTCCTTCTCCTTCTCCTTCTCCTTCTCCTTCTCCTTCTCCTCTTTCTCCCTCCTATGCTGTGGGATTCTATATAGAGCCTAGAAACATTTTTGGATTTCAATATAAGCCCTGAGCTTAATATGCTAGATTGCAGTGGTGGTGGTGTTGATGATGATGATAACAATGATGACGATGATGATGATGATGATAGAGTATGAAAGAGATATTGCTGGAAACATTGGTGTCTGCAGGAACTACAGTAGAACTCTATAGACAATAGAAATGTGTTTGCATTTTTAAGCATTTCAAGGTGTTCATATTGACATATAACGTCCTGTAAAGCCAACAACTTGAATATCAGATGCTATGTTACTGGTATATCCTCTCAGTCTTCAAGACTGGTGGGATGCCCTCTTGAAACTAGCCATATATATATAAAACAACACAACATTAAATTGATTAATGGCATATAAAAGCAGAGATCTCTGTAATGGTAGTTTAATACTCTTGATGATGTCAGCAGATGGCTGACAAAAGCTTAGTAAAATAAAATTTTAATTCTTTTAAAATTTTAAAATCTTAAGTTCCGGAGTTTGCAGTATGTCTGCTTCTTTTTTTACTAATATACCTGGAACTCGTATTTTTAGAATAGTTTGTAATGTACAGTGTGTATGTATGTATATATATATGTATATATACATGAGATGAGGGTGTGGCTAACTGATGAGGCCTTATAAGGCCGAAATAGATCTATCTTAGTCTCCCAATGGGCAGCAAAGGGTCTGCCGGCTGCCAGAAGAAGAAAAAGCCCAGAAACTAGTGAATTGTGATTTCACTGAACTAGGGCTGCATAATATCTTGGTTTACGTAGGTAGAACCTGGCTAAAGAGACATACACATAAAACCTACGAAAAAGAAAGAAAAAAAAATATTGTACCTTTACAGGGAGGATATATGAGATGAGGATGTGGCTAACTGATGAGGCCTTATAAGGCCGAAATAGATCTATCATAGTCTCCCAATGGGCAGCAAAGGGTCTGCTTGCTGCCAGAAAGAAAAAAAAAAGCCCAGAAACTAGTGAATTGTGATTTCACTGAACTAGGGCTGCATAATATCTTGGTTTACGTAGGTAGAACTTGGCTAAAGAGAAAAACACATAAAACCTACAGAAAAGAAAGAAAAACAAATGTGTGTGTGTGTGTGTGTGTGTGTGTGTGTGTGTGTGTGTGTATATATTCACCATTTAGTAACCCATAAGAATGTTTTTGATACAGGCCTCTGGACGATGAAATTCCCTCTGATCAAGTTATGGCTAACATGCTTCCACTGCCAGCTGAGAATTTATTTATTCACCCAGCATTTTAATTGAATCTACACTGCTGTGTCACTTATGTTCTAATTGTCCTGGTTTTCATGTTTTAATGATGAGTTGTAATTACATGACTTCAAACTATTGTGATTTCATGGATTTAGATCCTATTTTGGTGCCTCACTTTGGGATTAGGGTTTAATGAAAAGCAAACAACAAATTTTATAAATAAAAAGGCACGCATAAATTTGTCCTGACATACAGAATTTTGTATTCCCCTAATGCATGCATAGTTATACTTTTGCTTTTTTAAAAATAGAATCAGAGAACTAAATCACAAAAGTTGAGGAATTGCAGAAGGGGAAAAAAAGATAATTATATTCTGGTACTCCTATTAGTTTAGCAAGTGAACAAATAAAAATCCTAACCCTTTCTCTGGATCTTTTAAAAGAATAGAATTAATTATGATTACATTCTCTCTCTCTCTCTCTCTCTCTCTTTTCTCTAGCAGATTATCTCAAAGGATTTGGTTTTGAGTTAACACATCATTCTTCCTTCAACAAATCACACCCTTTAAGGACTATTTTGCTGTAACTGGATTCATCCAAAGGTACTTGTCCACAGAGTTGAAACCAACAAGTAGGTAAGGTTTACTCTGTAGGCATTTTGGGGGATGGAGGGGTGGAGGAGACATTACTTTTTTGTAAAGCATTTCATCTGAGATAAAGAAGATTGCTTGCAAGAAAATGTTTCCAAGATGAGCCTTAAAAAGCCTTAAAAAGTTGTGTGAGATCTTAGATGAGCAGGAAGATAAGGCATGTTTCTGTTCATAGGTATGGTTAATACACACACATACACACACACAAACACTTCTTCATTTATTCATTATTAAATGAATAACAGTAAACACTTGACTCTGATAATTGGATAGAATTGCATTGCATTGGCATCCTTTAGTCTCAAGAGACTATGGTATCGTGCTCTGGAAAGAGGTCCTAAAACAGCATCTAGCGTGACTAAAAAGGCCGATTCGAGAGTGGCAATCCCTTCCACACTGAGGGCAAATACATTCTGTCCCCTGCCTAGCCCACAGATTTCGCTGGTTCTGGGACTTCCTCTTTGCCTCAGCCTGCCGAATAGAATATACATACTCAGCCTGGATAGAATATACATTTTATAAATGAATGAATGAATTAAATATGTTGAGTGGTCATGATTTGCAAATGACCAATGCATACTCGCTACATGCCAGTTCAACTAAGACAATTCTACCCCAGCAATGATTTTCACAGTGTAACAAAGCATGTTTTAAAATTGTTATCTCTCCTTCCCACCCCGAGATACCTACTTGGACTTTAAGTGTTTGCTATTTAATTTTATATGGAGTTGGTGTCAGAAGCTGCTTTATTGCTGTAGATGGGATGCATTTAATTAATCAGGGAAAGGAAAGTTGTAGAGCTATGATAAATGAAGAATAAGATCTACTCTACTACTAAAGGAAGAATAAAATCTACTCTACTACCTAATAGGTGAAAAAAAAATTACCATCTTATATTTGTTTATTATCCAAAGATGCAGAATCATAATCGTATAGATTTACCCAGCTGGAAATGGCTAATTTGGTGGATATTTAATGTATAAATCCAATATGAAATAATAACCTTACAGTTTCTAGATCATTGGTGTTTTTTTTTTTTTTTTTTACTTTCAAGCTGCTCTTACTTTAGGAAGTTGTTTTTAGCATTCAGTTAAAATCTGCTTTCCTGTTACACTAAAACCGTGATGGTGAACCTATGGCACATATGCCCAAAGTTGTTGTGGCTCCGTTACCTGAGCCTGTGTCATCGGCAGGAGAGGACTCCGAGAGTGAAGGAGAGGAGTTGGCAAGGTCTCCCTCTCCAGGACTCTCCTCTCTGGCAATGCCTTCGGTGTCAGCCGAAGGTCAAGAGATAGGCCCGGGGCCAAGCACATCCACGCAGCCACAGGTGGACAGTAATGAGGGAGATGAGTCTTGGCTGGATCCTCGGCAGCGTCGCAGAGATAAGCGCGTGCAACAGAAGAAGAGGCGTGCCAGAGATTAAGCTGAGTCACTGGACCACACCCCACAGGGTATAAAAGGGGGTGAGGTGGCCATTCAGACTCTGTGACAGACAAAACTAACTACTATCGAGTCACATTGCATCTTTGGAAACAACATTATCTGCCTTGGATTTAATTACGGACTGGACTTGACAATTCTTGAACTGTGTGTATTTTGTTTATGAGTAAAGTCTTGGCAAGCAGCTACTGGGTTGCTGCCAATCCTCTTATCGAAAGAATTGGTTGTCTGCCAGTTTATTTAACCCCCGGCTGTCTGTTTGTGTGTGTGTGAGAGACAGGGACAGAACAAAAGTGGCACACAAAGCCATGTCGCCTGGCACGCGCGGCCGTACCTGTTTGTCTTCTGGGTTTCTGGCATCCATGCGTGCACGATGATCATCTGTCCTTCACGCGCGTGGCAGTGCCGAAAACCGGCCTGTGTATGCATGCTGACCAGCTGATCGTTGGACTGTTCCGGAGCATGATCCCTTCATGCGCGCAGCAGTGCTGAAAACCGACCTGTGCATGTGCGCCAGCCAGCTGATCATCGGATGTGCATGCGCACTAGAACCCAGAAGTTTGGCTTTTCCAGAGCACGGCCCCAACAAGCGTGTGTGCGCGCGACATTTCCGCGCAACTTTTTTGGCACTCGGTGCCGAAAAGGTTCGCCATCACTGCTCTAAACTATTATATGGTATTCTGTGTAATGGCATGCCAGGAAAAAAGTTATGGCATTCATTGCGACAACTTTTCCATTATTTGAAAAACTTGCTCGGTCATCATTTCTCAGGATGAAACATCATCATTTTAACCTTGAGTTTTGACAATTGGACTTCTTTATAATGTTAGGAGTACTCTTAGTAACGGTTTATTCTAGTTCAATTGAGTTTTAGGTTTCTATCTGCATCAAAGGAAGTCCAAAGATTTTCTGTAACCTTCCCCACCTCCTTTTTTTTGTTTGCCCTCCTGAATTTTGCTTTTTACCTACCCCTCCCTTTTTCCTTTTATTTTTTTATTTATTATTATTATTATTATTATTTTGCATTTTATACTTTTGGAAATTTAATAACTTTCTTTGTGGGAAAATCATTTTCTTCAAACTATCTTTGAGATAGGGCAAAACCCTCGTTGCTCCTTGTTTTTCTGAGTATCTGTTCCAATTCGTTCAACTCTTTCTTAAAGTATGCCACAGACGTGCAGATAATTATTATAATGCTTCCAGTGATTTGGAAACTGATTTTCTCTTGATGAATTCTGAAACTGCATTTTCCTTTGTCTTTTCTACAACCGTGTCACACCAGTTATTTAAAATGGTATAACTGGTTCCGTCTACCTGTCACTACCTTAGGTTTCGCCTCCCCCTACCTTTTAAAATGTGATATATTCGTAAGACTGACTGGAAAGAAGAATTGTTTTCTGAAACAGCAAAACAGGAAGGAGCATTTTTTCTGCGTTCAAGAAATATTAGAAATGTGTTTCTTGCATCCCAAATATTTTCTCTCTGAATGTTTCGACATGAATCATATTGTCTGATGATAAGTTCTAATAGAAAGGTGAATGGACAAATCCCATCTCTTTATTTCAAAGTTTTAATTTCCTACAAATTGTTGTAAGCTGGAAAACCTCTAGCTCTCTCAACTCCTACTGTGTTTTCCCGAAAGTAAGACACTGTCTTATATTTTTTTGAATCCCGAAATAAGCATTTGGCCTTATTTTTGGGGAGGTCTTATTATTTTGGAGCGCGTGGAAGAAACCAGAGGAAATGGCAGGGACCAGCTGCACATGCGTTTAAATATTTTTGGGGAGGGCTTATTTTCAGGGGCAGTTTATTTTAGCACATGCGCTCAAAAGCCTGATTGGGTTTATTATCAGGGAATGTCTTATTTTCAGGGAAACAGGGTAGTCAGCAGTGGGATTCAGATTATGTTACTATCAGTTTGTCATGCACACTCTCTTCATGTGTGTGCAAGCATGGTTCACACGCGCACTGCCTTCCGTGCATGCACCCGGCCTTCCACACATGTGCTTTGCTTGTGCGTACACCTTCCACCCATGCTCCCGGCCTAAAAAACATGCCTAAATATGGTGGCATAGACCTAGGGCAGGTGGGTGGACCCACCCGCGATTTCCGCTACCAGTTCGGGTGAACCGGTCTGAACCAGCTGAATGCCATCTCTACTCCTAGTACTCCTTATTTGCTGACAAGACATCTGGAAGAGAATAAGTTTGTAATATAGCAAATATCTGTAGCTTGGTTGTAAGACGATAGTGAAGGTTCTTTCTCCAGCTTGTGGGCTGGTTTCCAAATGTTTCATTACAAGGCTAGGTAACATCTTCAGCAAAGTTTAGAGGACCTAAACTCTAACCTCCACTGAAGATGTTACCTAGCCTAGTAACGAAATGTCCAGAAACCAACCCACAAGCTTGGAGAATGAACTTTCACCCTCAGAGAATAAGTTCTCCACCCATCCCTGCCTTATTCTATCAGAGGTGAACTGGTATACTCCTGATTTCACCAACAAAGTTTGTGCCCCTTGATTTAAGTATCTTCCCAATTATTTAATTATTGTGCTAAATCAGGGGTGTCAAACTCAATTTCACTGAGGGCCGCATCAGGGTTGTGTTTGACTTCAGGGGGCCAGGGTGGGTGTGGCCAACATGACATCACTTGTGCTGGGGAGGGGCACCTGTGGTGGCCCTAGCTCTCTGTCACCGAAAATGGGCTCCTGAGCTCCATTTTTGGCTGGGACGGCCTCCTGCAACCCTCTGCCAGCAAAAACAGAGCTTGGGGGGCATGCATGGCCCTCACAAGTTTCATTTTTGGCTAGGATGGCCTCCTGCAACTCTCTGTCAGCGAAAACAGAGCTCAGGAGGGCCACATGCACTCCTTGTGAGCTCCATTTTCGCTGCCAGAGGCACTGTAGGCTGCTCCTTTGCTATTTCCAAGGAGGCTCTAAGCACCCTGCGGGCCAGATCTGGACCCTGAGCCTTGAGTTTGACACCCCTGTGCTAAATGCAAATGTGCAAAGTGCTATGGGTATATCTGTCCATGAAGTTGACCTAGTTTGTAAATGAAAGCAATATTGGACGATTTCTGATGTAGATAAAGATTCCAATATGGGTCCCATTGAGCATTTGGCCTGCGATTCTCTTCGCAGGTACAGATAATTATATTGCCATCTGTCCACTTTAACGGCAGTCAGGTATAAAATGCAAATCAGATCAATAGGTGCATCCAGCTCTCGTGTTCTCCTCCCCAGAATGCAAAATATTATTGATATATTTTTTTAAAAGAATAGGATCTGTTCTGCGTTAGCAGAATGGTAATACCCAAGCTAAAGGGACGTGGTGGCTCGGTGGCTAAGACACTGAGCTTGTCGATCAGAAGGTCAGCAGTTCAGCAGTTCAGCAGTTCGAATCCCTAGTAATGGGGTGAGCTCCCATTACTTGTCCCAGCTTCCATCAACCTAGCAGTTCGAAAGCACGTAAAAAATGCAAGTAGAAAAATAGGGACCACCTTTGGTGGGACGGTAACTGTGTTCTGTGCGCCTTTGACATTTAGTCATGCCGGCCACATGACCATGGAGACATCTTCAGACAGTGCTGGCTCTTTGGCTCTGAAATGAGCACTGCCCCCTAGAGCCGGAAACATTTAGCACGCTTGTGCTTTACCTTTACCTTTAATATCCAAACTAAAAATCAGATCGGTAGCTTTCCTTCAGATGAGTTCCTAACTAAAAATCTCACTAAGTGTCTCTGTTCATATGCAACTTCCGATGCTCCGTCCTCATCTTATTTCATGTAGTCTTAATTTATAGGAAGCTTGCATGTGTGATACATTGGAAGATGCTCTAATTGTTCTCTCTCCTGCCTTTAATTCCTTCTCGGCAGGCTGCTCAATTAATTGCACACCCTCTTTTTGCTTTTAAAACCATAAACTGCGAGCTCTTCCTCCCTCTCCACATACACCAATTAGCTGAGCTGTAACTTCTTTTTTTCCATAATCAGGGTTGGTTTGAATTGCTTGGATGCAGAATTCATTTACTATAAAACTACTACAATCATTACACTCTAAAAACGATCATATTAATTTCATTTCAAAGTTGTTACTTTCAGCTCTTGGGGCAAGTTTTCTATAACTTAACAGACAATTTTGCAAGGTTGGTTAAACACAGATGGTTGCAAATGAAACTACTGTAATGTTTTCTGTGGGGAAATTTTGATGGAAGGATGCTCTGATTTTGGGGAAGGTTTGAATGTACAACTGATAGATAAGAGCACCTCCTGGACCCAGTGCCACTGGCCTCCTATGAAGTCTGTCAATTTTTAAAGACCATATCATTGAGTCGCTCTGTGTTATGTTCAATAATACTTATCACTGAACGTTCCCCAGAATGAAGAATGAGGAGGTTTGTTGCGTTCAGATGCTTGAGTGATTATTATTATAATTATGATTATGATATGATTATTATTATGAAGTTCCTCCACTTTCAACCACAAAAATCAAAGTGGAGTGTTTTTGTTAATCGCAAAGTCATGTCCAACCCATCACAACCCCATGGACAACGTTCCTCCATGCCTTCCTGTCCTCTACCATCCCCTGGAGTCCATTTAATCTCATGCCAACTGCTTCAGTGACTCCATCCAGCCACCTCGTTCTCTGTCATCCCCTTCTTCTTTTGCCCTCAATCTTTCCCAGCATTAGGCTCTTCTCCAGTGAGTCCTTTCTTCTCATTAGGTGGTCAAAGTATTTGAGTTTCAGCTTCAGGATCTGGCCTTCTAAAGAGCAGTCAGGATTGATCTCCTCTAGTACTGACCGGTTTGATCACCTTGCAGTCCAAGGGACTCGCAGGAGTCTTCTCCAGCACCATTGAGGTTCAAAGGCCTCGATTCTTTGGCGCTCAGCCTTTCTTATGGTCCAACTTTCACAGCCATACATTGCACCTGGGAAAACCATAGCCTTGATTATACGCATTTTTGGCAGGGTGATGATGTCTCTGCTCTTTAGCAAAATGGAGTAGCATGCCACAATTTGTACTTTTTTGAATCCTACAATCAAATGAGCAACTTAAAAAATATATATGAAACTCTTACAATATGTGTATTTCACAGAAAAATATACAGAATTCAGAAATGAAATTTGGGTTTACAGACTTTTCATAAAAACTAAAACCAGACAGACAGAAGAATAAAAGGTATCAGCTACAAATGACAGTGGAAAATGTACAGAAAAATGCATGTGTATAGAAGCTCCTACAAATGCGTACCAATGCTCATGTGGCTAAATTGTTGTAGTTGGTCAATCAATAAGTTGTTTTTGACTTTTCATGACCCCATGGACCACAGCACACCATGCTCCTCTGTCTTCCACTGACTCCTAGAGTTTGGCCAAGCTCATGTTCATTGCACCAATGACACTATCTAACCATCTCATCTTTTGCTATCCCCTTCTCCTTTTACCTTCAATCTTTCACAACATTAATGTTTTTCCCCCCCCAATGAATCCTCTCTTCTCATTTGATGGCCAAAGTATTTGAGCTTAACATTATATACCTTGTGTATATGAAACATATCTACTTCGGGGTTGAATCAAGTGGGATTCCATTCATTTGAATTGTATTTTGTCAGAATGAAAAATAATTAAATAGTGATGGACTTCTTAGCACCATTTTATAACGCCTTGGTAAGACCACACTTGGAATATTGCATCCAGTTTTGGTTGATATGACATAAAAAGATTATGAGAGTCTAGAAAGAGTGCAGAGAAGAGCAACAAAGATGATTATGGGGCTGGAGACTGAAATACATGAAGAACAGTTGCAGGAATTGGATAGGTGTAGTCTGACGAAAAGAAGAGCTATGGATGACATGAAAGCAGTGTTCCATATTTTAGGGGCTACCACAAAGAAGGGGATCACTCTATTCCCCAAAGCACTTGAAAGCAGGACAAGAAGTAATGGATAGCAACTAATCAAGGAGAGAAACAACCTAGAACTAAGGAGAAATTTCCTGACAGTTAGAACAATCAATCTTGCCTTCAGAAACTGTGGGTGTTTCATCACTGGAGGTTTTTAAGAAGAGATTGTACAGCCATTTGTCTGAAATAGTAACTGGTCTTCTGCTTGAACAGTGGCTGGACTAGAAGACCTCCAAGATCCCTTCCAACTCTGTTATTCTTTTTTTTTTCAATTAAGTTCTTTTTTCATTTATTCCAGGGAACTTAGTTTTGTCCAAAGCAGCCTCAGATTATACTTTAGTTTGGCAGGAGAATCAGTTTATCCTTGGACATTCAGAGGAGTTCTTCTGGAGTTACTTTCTTTCCAATGTTCTATAGTCTTCATTAAGAGTATAAGGTTGCCATGGCGTAGACATTGTCTGTGTAGCTAAATGCCAATGCCACTTTTCAATGTGTAAGTGTGAGAACTTCTAAATAGCTGTCAGCCTCACAAGATAAACCAGACTCAAAAATCAGCTCCACGGGAACTCTAGAATTCTACTTTAATAAAGGAGTTTATAATAACTGAATCTTGTAACTGTTAGAGGAGAATATTGTAAATATCACCTCTCCTCTTTCTTATACCCCAATGAATCAGGAAGAACCTACTTGCGTTGTTTCTGAATACAGGTAGTCCTTGTTTTATGACCATGATTAGAACTAGAATTTTCATTGCTAATCAAGGCATTTGTTAAGTGAATCACACCCAATTTTACAACCTTTTTTTTGTGTCACGGTTGTTAAGCAAATCATTGTTGTTGTTAAGTGAATCATGTGGTCGTTAAGCAAATCCACATTTCCCCCATGAACTTTGCTTGTTGGAAGCTGCCTTGGAAAGTTGCAAATGGTGATTACATGACCCCAGGATGCTGCAACCATCATAAATACATGTCAGTTGCCACCCACCCAAATTTTGATCACATTATGATGGGGATACTGTGATGGTTTCCTGAGAACCAGGTTTTTTGTTTTTTTTTCAGTGCCATTGTAACTTCAAATAATCACTAAATGAATGGTTGGAAGTGAAGGACTATCTCTAGTAGATTCTTCCCTATTTCCTCAAGATCATGTCTCTTACTCTTCAACTGAGAGGGCTGACTATGAATACATGCAATTAAGAAAGATGTTGAGACTCTGGAAAAAGTACAGAGAAGAGCAACCAGGATGATTAGGGGATTGGGGACTAAAACATATGAAGAACGGTTACAGGAACTGGGCATGGCTAGTCTAGTGAAGAGAAGGACCAGAGGAGACATGATAGCAGTCTTCCAATATTTGAGGGGCTGCCACAGAGAGGAAGGGCTCAAGCTATTTTTCAAAGCACCTGAAGGCCAGACAAGGAATAATGGATGGAAACTGAACAAGGAGAGATTCAACCTGGGAATAAGGAGAAATTTTCTGACAATGAGAACAATCAACCAATGGAACAGAAGTTGCCTTCGGAAGTTGTGGGAGCTTCATCACTGAAAGCTTTCAAGAAGAGACTGGACTGCCATTTGTCAGAAATGGTATAGGGTCTCCTGCTTAGGTGGGGGGTTGGACTAGATGACCTACAAGGTCCCTTCCAACTCTGTTAATCTGTTAAAAAGGATGAAAACTGAGCAAATCACTTATAAAAATAATAATAAGGAAATCCAGTGGTTAAAAAGAAGAAGAAGAAGAAGAAAAATCTTACATTCTCCTCCAGATAAGCATAAGACTTCTGAGTTGTTGTTGTTGTTGTTGTTGTTGTTGTTGTTTTTAAAGAGCTCATTTGATGAAATCGTGATCTGGCAACCTATTTGCAAACCAAAATGCTGTGCGCAATTCTGGGTCCCAATCTCATTATCCAGATGAATGATGGCTATCCAATTAAGTTTTACTGGGGAAGAATAAAAAGTCCAAATGCTTCATCATTTACCTAAAGTGTGAATGATATTCCTGCAGTTCAAAACACCTCCAATTAATTTGCAGAGGTACTTGTCTCTCCCTCTCTTTCTTCCTCTTCTGGTTGACCTGTTCAACAAGGAAAAAGAAGCCCTGTGAAACATACCTCTGTACGAACAGAGTTAGGAGTTCACTCGGAGTTATGTCAGACCCCTTACCTGTCTGCCCGCCTAACTGAGAATTATATTGTAGGGGTAGAGAGGTGTTTAAATAAATGAGATCGGTGAACCACTGACGTAAGTGAATTAGAACTGATGAGCTTGATTAGAGTGGATTTGGTGTGTCACTTTAAATAAACGTTAACCTCGTTCATCTCATTTTGCCTAACCTGTCATCGCATGTCCACTTAAAAAGCATTCAAGCAGTTTAACTTGATGATGGATTTTGATATGCTCCGTAGAGCATGGAAAAAGTGGATGGAAGACTAATCCATGCCATTCTAGGGTTCTGGGTGACTTCTAATTGGTGCTAACACTTCGGAACCCATGGTTGAGAATATGTAGTTGAGAAAGAATCTTTAAATGCATATAGATTATGCAAATGAAAGGAATCACGTGATCTACGAATCCCAAAGTATTAGTCTCTTGCTTGCTATTTAATATGCATGACATGCATTGAAGCTAATAAGATGTTTATGCTTAAAAAAGTGAATAAAGATCAAGTAAGAATGTGAACTAAATTCTGATATAAATAAAGGCAGTTCAAAGGAGTGTAATTTCTACATTGACCTTCCTCCCCAAACACATTTCTGAAGGATGGGGGAACTCTTCTAATTTAGCCTGAATATATCACCTGATCCATATTTTTACATTAGCTAATTTCCCATTTTATGAAATACGGCTATTCTTTCGGGTTTTCTAAACTTTGCAATGATTAGATTAGATTAGAATTCTTTATTGGCCAAGTGTGATAGGACACACAAAGAATTTGTCTTTGGTGCATACGCTCTCAAATACATAAAAAGAAAAGATATATTCTTTTAGAATCATAAGGTACAACACTTAATGATAGTCATAGGGTACAAATAAGCAATCAAATCATATTAAGACACAATCAATATAAATCATAAGGATACAGCAACAAGTTACAGTTATTCAATCATAAGTGGGAGGAGTTGGATGATAGGAACAATGAGAAGATTAATAGTATTTATTATTTATTTATTTATTTATTTTATTTTATTTCTATATCGCCCTTCTCCTGCGGGACTCAGGGCGGTGTACAGCCGAGATAAAACATAGCATATAAAATTTAAAAAACAGTTTAAAAAACAATTAAATAATTTTGGCCCAAAATTTAAAACAACTCAATTAAAACCGAATTCAAATAAAACTGAGAGGATGGGATCAAGCCAGCTCGGCTAGATGGAATATGTGTGTTTTCAGGGCCCGACGAAAAGTCAGGAGGTCTGATATCGTGCGTATCTCAGGGGGCAGGTCATTCCAGAGGGCAGGTACTGCCACAGAGAAGGGTCTCCCCCTGGGGGTCGCCAGCCCACACTGTCTGGCTGATGGCACCCTGAGGAGGCCCTCTCTGTGCGAGCGAACTGGTCGGTGGGAGGCTATTGGCGGCAGAAGGCGGTCTCGCAAATACCCCGGAGAAAATAGTAAAGTATTTTCTCTCTCTTTTTTAGTATACAAATATCAGGATCATGCACACTTCGAAATTAATTCAGAGGTTCTGTGCTGCACCCTTCTACTCATCAAGAGCTGAGGTGGCACAGTGGTTAGAATGCAGCATTGCAGGCTAACTCTGCCCACAGCCTTGAGTTCGATCCTGACAGAGCTCAAGGTTTACTCAGCCTTCCATCCTTCTGAGGTTGATAAAATGAGGACCGAGATTGTTGGAGCCAACATGCTGACTTTGTAAACCATTCAAAGAGTGATGTAAAGCACTATGGAGGATATATAAGCCTGTGTTTTTGCTATCAAAGCAGCCATATCTTTTCCTTGTTTTTAACTTCTGCATATTGGCTGCAAAATACCTTAGTGACCCAAGGCTGTTTGAAGTCATCATGTTCCCGAGGCAATGAATATGATGAAGATCCTCTTATTTCATTCAGAAATGGCTGTGATTTTTGTGGAGAGGGGAATCACAGCCAAATTTGATGAGAGAAACAGGGTGCAGGATAATGAAGGAAATTGGGCTGGTCATATCAAACATGAGATGTGAGTTTAGTTTATTATTATTTAGTTTATTGCAGTGGTGAAATGTAAATTTGTTACTACCGGTTCTGTGGGCGTGGCTTGGTGGTGGTGGTGGTAATATGACTAAGTGGGTGTGGCCAACTTTTTTTTTTTTTACTTTTAAAACCATTTTTTCTACAACCTCTTCTGCTGAGGTTGTAAAAAAATGTGCTTTTAAAGCCTCTGACAATCCCAGCTGACTTGCCTGATTGGCAGAGGCTTTTTTTCCTTTTAAAAACATTTTCTACAACCTCTTTGGCTGAAGAGGTTGTAGAAAAAATGCTTTTAAAAGCCTCTGATGATCCCATCTGAACCACGCGATCATCAGAGGCTTTTTTTTATTATTATTTTTAAAAGCATTTTTTCAGCCAAAGAGGTTGTAGAAAAAATGCTTTTAAAAGCCTCTGATGATCCCATCTGAGCCATGCAATCATCAGAGGCTTTTTTTTTTACTTTTAAAAGCATTTTTTCAGCCAAAGAGGTTGTAGAAAAAATGCTTTTAAAAATTAAAAAAAGCCTCTGATGACTGAGCGACTCAGATGGGCAATGGGGGGGCGGGCAGGGATTTTTGCTACCGGTTCTCTGAATCACCTACCTCCAGGTCTGGACCGGGCAATCCGGTCCAAACCGGGAGCATTTCACCCCTACTTTATTGTCATTGCACATAGGTCCTCTATGGTAGCCAAGTTGTCTGATGCTAGAACGGGCTCTGAAATGAGATGTAAAAACTGGATTGGTGGCCTTGAAATACTGACTATGTCAGCTTGTGCTTGTTGTGCTTCACTGCTAGGCGGTGACAGACTGCCATGAACTGTGGGAAGGAGGAATGAAAGAAGGAATGCTTGGGAAATAGAAAGTAGAAACTGTACTTTCTCGAGATGCTGCCTCAAGGTCACCCAGCTGGAAGAAGGAGGGAGCTGCATACCAAACTGTGCTTGGTCTGACTGTTATGAAAATACCTTGCACGGACTTGATTGGTTACACTGGGGTGGGCAATGAGAGGCAGGGCGGTATAGAATTTAGGGATTGGTGCACAATTCTCGGTTCTGGTTATGCAATGCTGCAATACACTTGATCTCTAATAAAACTATATCTTTCTCAACAGATGGATTCAAGGATCATTTTTACATAGAGGTTCAGGTTGTGGTCAACCTGTTGTGGGAGCAGAAGAGGAAGTAAATTAAAACATTCTTTCTGAGCTAGGTAGAAGACAACGCTTTAGCTTTAAGTGTGATGAATTAACATATTTTGCACACGGAAAAAATGTTCAATGAATTGGATACTCTAGATGCTTAGATGGCTTGGGAAAAAAGTTGAAAGCTGAAATGGGGGAAAATGACCTTTGCATTTGTCATCTCAGCAAATCATGTTGTTCCACTGGCTCAGCGATGCGTAGAACTGGAAATAACAAAGATGAGTACAATAGACTTTCCCACAGACTGAGTTTTCCAGGTCATTTAATTCTCTCTTGTGTCTTGAGAGCCTTTCCCAACACAGTTAATGATAACAGATTGTCACATTGTCCTGTCCTATTCACAAGAAGTTATGAGTGAGGGTTAGCAAAATTCTTTCACTGCTAGCTGAAACACATCCACCCACTGAGAATTAAATATATATATGTGTGTGTGTATATATCTTATTGTTCCAAATAAAATGCTGAATGTCTGATAACTAATACTAGGGATGCTCATCTGTAATAAATAGATATGAACACCTCCACCTCTGTGAAGTGAACAAGCTAAAATCACCTATTGTTATGCAAATTTCTGAGGTAGGATTGCTACCACCTGTTTAATAACTTTTCCCTAGAGACATATGGATTAACTCTGGTTTGTTTCCTGTCTGTTCGACTTTAGCAGGGCAATTTTCAGATGTACTTTCTAATAAGACTTATTTTTGATGTTTCTAAAAGTTCAAACTGGATGGGGAAGGGATGTGGTTGTTAGATGGTTGTTTCTCTTCTGATATATATGGTCACCTGGAAATTACTTTTGGGTTTAATCTTTAAAACAAATTGTAAATAACCAATATGGAATGTTGAATGAAAGACAGAGTGAACTTAGATGCTACTGACCTAACTTTAACCAATGGGTTAAAATTACAAGAAAGCAATTTCAGGCTAAACATCTCAGAGAAAACTCCACACTGATTATCTGTCAGCCAGTAGAAAGGCCACCCACAACACCAAATGGAATTGTTTCTTCACTAGAGGACTTCAAACACAGGATGAATGGTCATCTGTCAAAGATGTTCTAGTACGGGGGTGTCAAACTCCCAGCCCATGGGCCGGATGTGTCACGCGCTGGTCACACCATTGTCCTGTTTAGGGTTTCTTTTGGGGGGGGAGGGTATCTGGCCTACGCTGGATGCAGGATTCCTGCCTGGGATTCGCTGGGGTTTTCCCCCACAGCAGATGGGTACCCTCATCCCTGACCCCGAAAGAGGTCAGAGGTGTCATTTGGACCCCCGCCCTGGATGAAGGGAGGAGGAGCCTGATGGTGTCTTGAGGGCTCCAATCCCCAAGAGAGGCCGCAGGTGGGGGGTGCCCAGACCATCATCAATCCCCCCGAGGTAACCTCGGGCAGCGTGGGTGATGGTCCAGACATCGCCAACCACCCTCCCCGCTCCATTTGACCTGCCAATTTCTCGGCTGCCATTACTGCAATGAGGCAGAGCCCGGAGGTTCAGCCCTGGCTGTGCGGTAACGCCGGCCAGGGTCCCTCTGAGGCCCTGTCATTATTCACCACAATACCTCAGCTGGAATGCCTGGGTGTGCACTGCAAACAGTTCCTCCTTGGAACCCATGCCCTGTTTAGTGAAGGGGAAAAAATATGTCATATGACACCACCATGATGACGCAAGTTTGACACCCCTGTTCTAGTAGATCCTACACTAAGTAGATATTGAACTGTACAGTCTGTTAGATCTAATAGAATAGATTCCATTCTATTTACGAATATGGTCCCAGAAGAAATGAGATCAAATTCATTTACATTCTTGCTGTTACTCTAAATTCATGACAACCCAAATTTATGGTTCATACAGTACATAAAGATTTTTTTTTCTTCAAAGAAAACTTCATTCTCCTAAAAAAGGAAGTAACCTATATACCCAGCAGTCTGACACATGAATTAGTCCAACATCTGTCTAAGCAGAAGAACTAAATCAAAACCAATTTCCAGCTGAGAATATTCATTATTAAAGCACCAAGCAGTGTTAGGTTGAGGAATAATAATTTACTTTTATAATGAAATATTTTGTTGAGTAGAGACCACCTATCAAGCATCTGAATCCTTAGGAATATCTTATCAAAAATATATTTTAGCAAAAGATCCCTTGGGCTTGGACACATGGCAAAGTCATGATATTTTACCAACTGGTCAAAGACAAATATATTTTTTTTATAAAAGAACCATAGTATATTTCCATAGAGACCAGGAGTTAACTTGGATGACTTATGGATGCATTTTTGGATACTTCCTGTAAGGCTAAATCACATGGAATGTGTGCAGTCTCTGATTTGTACATGTTTCTTTGTTCAAAACCAGATTCTGACTAGAAAACATGTCTAGAAAACAAAAACAAATAGCATGAAGTTTATCCCATGTTCAGGTAATCCTTGCCTTACAACCACTCATTTAGTGGCAGTTCAAAGTTACAACAACACTGAAAAAAGTGACTTACTGCCAGTTTTCACATAATTGTCACAGCCTCCTCATGGTCACATGATCAGAATTCGGGTACTTGGGTGATTATCATGTATTTACGATGGTTTCAGTGTCCCAGGATCATAGGATACCACTTACAACCTCCCCAGGTGGTTTCCAACAAGCAAAGTCAATGGAGCAAGTCAGATTTGCTTAACAACCACATGATTCACTTAACAGCTGAAGTAATTTGCTTAACAACCATTGCAAAAAAAAAAGCGGTTGTAAAATCAAACACGACTTTAACAACTATCATCAGAGGTGGTATTCAGCCGGTTTGCACTGGTAGCAGCGATCTTGGGTGGGCCTGCCCGCCCCCCGGCTCCAAGTCGTGCTATTTAGGCATGTTTTCAAGGCCAGGCACATGCACAGAAGGCGCATGAGTGAACAAAGCACATGCATGGAAGGCCAGTCGCATGTACAGACAACATGCACGTGGGGTGAACCAGTGCTAAAGGTAAGTGAAACCCTAACCCTAACCCTAACCCTGACCATTATGCTTAGCAACAGAAATTCTGGTCACAAGCTGTGATCATAATTTGTGGTCTATCTGTATCTACTCTGATTCTGGACTATATTTTCCTGAATGGTGTAGATTTAGACCCTGACACCACCTCTAAATGGAGAGATGATGTCATAAGTAGCAATGGAGGATACTACAGATCGCATTAATTTGTCTACAAACACAACCCTCTTGTAGAGAATAGGCGATTTGAAAGGGACCTTGCTCAACATAGTATCATGATAGAGACCTATCCTTTGACACCTCATCACATTTCCTGATTGCTTATTTGTACCCTATGACTATCATTAAGTGTTGTACCTTATGATTCTTGATGAACGTAGCTTTTCTTTTATGTACACTGAGAGCATACGCACCAAAGACAAATTCCTTGTGTGTCCAATCATACTTGGCCAATAATAAAAAAAACTATTTTAAAAATAAAATAAAATTAAAAAATTACCTCTTCAATTTCTGCATTTATTTACATTCATGAGTCCCTGATGTGTTTTACATTGTGGTAACATACAGTTGGCTTTTTACATTTTATTTATTTATTTATTTATTTATTTATTTATTTATTTATTTATTTATTTATTTATTTATTTATTTATTTATTTATTTATTTATTTATTTATTAGTTCAATTTATATGCCGCCCTCCTCCGAAGACTCAGGGCGGCTCACAATGCACTTATAGCAATAGCCTTCATTCTTTTGTATATACCTGCTTATTAGGGCTTTTGGCCCCCTATAAGCGGTGTTTCTACAAAGTCAGCTTATTGCCCTCACAATCCAGGTCCTCAATTTACCTACCTCGGAAGGATGGAAGGCTGAGTCAGCCTTGAGCCTGGTGAGATTTGAAATTGCACTAACTGCAGGCAGCTGGCAGCTAAGTGCTACATAGCAGCACTTAGTCCGCTGCACCACCAAGGCTCTTGGTGTAGCATTTTCAGTAGCATTTCTAAAAATTCTATAGTCTTAACCCCATTTTAGATGTTATAGCTTTGAGCGCCCAACTGCAATCAAGTACATTTAGAGTTAGCATCTGTGAACAGAGATATAGCTCCATGAATTTCACACTGCTTTGGTTTTCTTCCTTGCTAATAAAACCTGACAGCAGTGAGCTTATGTTAAAAGTTGTAGAGCAAGGAAAAGCAAATAACTAATCCATTTATCGGATGGCCACTATCTTGGATGACTTTAAACAGGGATTGGATAAATTCATGGAAGAATCTTCAAGAACTATAAATTAAGAAGATATTAAGAAGCTTTTGTGCAGCTTCCTGATTGCGGCAATAGTAGATGAAAAAATGTCAGAACAAGAATATGTCTCTCTCACCTGCTTTCAAGCATCATAGAGGCATCTGGTTGATCAGAATATAGAATAATAGAGTTGGATGGGACCTTAGAGATCTTCTAATCCAACACCCTGCTGAAGCAGGAGACTCTATATCCGTGATGGTGAACCTATAGCACATGTGTCACAGGTGGCACATGGAGCCATATTGGTGGGCGCGCGAGCTCAGCTCTGGCGCACATGCATGTGCTGGTCAGCTGATTTTCAGGCCTTCTGGTCCCACCAGATGTTGGCAAACAGTCCGTTTCCAGCCTCCAGAGGGCCTCCGGGGGGTTGGGGAAGGCCGTTTTTGCCCTCCCCAGGCTCCTAGAAAGCCTCTAGAACCTGGGGAAGGTGAAAAATGGGCCTACTGGGCCCACTGTGCCATCGCGTGCCAAAAGCGGGGGTCACGTGAGGGGGGCCGCGCATGCATGCACGGGGGGTGGGGTGCATAGAATTATGGATGTGGGCACACGTGTGCGACACCCCCCACTCCCCCCCCGCTTTTGGCACGCGATGGCAAAAAGGTTAACCATCTCTGCCCTATATCATTTCAGACAAATGGTTGTCCAATCTCTTCTTAAAAACCTCCAGTGTTGGGGTACCCACAACTTCTGGAGGCAAGCCACTCCACTGGTTAATTATTCAGGAAATTTCTCCTTAGTTCTGAGGAACTTAGTTCTGAGAAATCATTCTGAGAAACTGAGCTGAACCAGGGGTGGGCTGCTGGGGGTTCGCAGGGGTTCAGGAGAACCTCTAGCTAAGATCCTCCCAGGAGTCCTCACGTGGCCCATTTTGTATGCAGGTAAGTGCAGGGCACATGCAGAGGCTCAAGCAGGGTGAAAAACAAGCCTACCAGGAGTTTGGGAAGGCCTCAAGAGGGCCTCCAAAGCCTGGGGAGGCTGTTTTCGCCACCTCCCATGGTGCAGGAGACTGACTAGGCCACGCCCACAATGGCCATACCCACTCAGCAACCAGGCAGAGAACCCCTTGCTAAAATTTTTGAAGCCCACTCATGGCCTGAACTATAATGGTTCTTTTCTGAATATATGTAAACCATCTATGATAACTACAGATGATTCAAAAAGAACCCAGATTAGGAATGCAAGTTTCATAGAAACAAACATTCTTTCAAAGCAAAAACTTTAATTTCACAAAATAAGCTTTTCTCTCATCTTTATTGACTACCCAAGACTGAAGCCTATGGGAAGGTTTACTGAAGCAGACAGTTATCATAATAATGTTTAATATGCAGACAGAACTCTAGACAATCTTATCTCAGGAATCAGTTACTTGATCTAGATCAAGGGTGTCAAACTTGTGGCCCACTGGTATTGTGGTCCACCAGCAGCCTGCGGAGATGGCAGCAAAGTTGGACAGTAAGGAGGCTGGGGAGGACAATGGGCCAGTCCTTGAGTCAGGGGAAGGCCCGGACAAGGGCTCTGTGTCGGAGGCAGAAATGGGGCCAGGGCCATCTGGGAGCAATGTGCGGACTCTGGAGCCTCCAGAGGCTGACAGCAGAGAGGCAGAGGAACAGGAGAAGCCTGTTCCTAGTGCACGCATCCGAAGAGCTGCCAGAAGGCAAGAGCAGCTAAAGCAAAAAGGATGACTCAGGAGTAAGGCCAGGAGATGATTGGCCCCTTCCTTAAAAGAGCAGCAATGGCTCTTGGGCTCTTTGTAGGAAAGCAACATTGCTACATTTGCTTCTTGTTGGCGTCTCTTGTTTCTGAACTTTGTGGGGCTTTGCCAAGAAAAGCCTTTGGCAGGGTGCCAAAGAAGACAAAGGTTTGTGATAAGGCTGAAGGACTTTTTCTGAAGGACTTGTTTTAGAATTAATTTGGACTAAGATTGAAGTAATTTTCAGCTGTTCTAATAAAATATGTTTGTTTAGGACTGATTGTGTCTGGTAATAACTAGTTGGGCCTTGGTCACAACAGCGGGCCAGATGCGTCACGTGCTGGCCATACCCACTCCCAGTTTGGCGAAGGGGAAAAAAGTTGAGATTTGTCACGTGATGACAACATGACGCCGCAAGTTTGACACCCCTGATCTAGATAATAAATTCCCAGACGAGTAATAAGGCAATAACCTGCATAAGAAAGATTGAAAATTTGCTAAGTACTTTGTAACCTTTCCATGTTTTAGGATTTCATCATCAGTAAAGATAATTCATACCTGGGGCAAATACAAAAGAAGGAAATGAAATGATGTAGCTTAGTCTCTCTTGGGAACTGATTTTCAATTGGGCATTTTTATTTCCTTTTTTTTTTCTTTTTAAATTTGAAGAAATATTTGCAAATCAGATTAGGGCAAAATTGTCAGCCTCCACTAGATAGAACTGACCAGAAAATTAACTCCACGGGAAAGCAAAAACTACTCTTACTGAGATAGCTGTAAAAATAAAATCTTGCAAGACTGATCGTATTGAATTAGCTCCTCCTTCTCCTCCTCTCCCCAAGTTCAGTGAATTAGGGAGGGGTCTGCATGAGTTGGAATTGCAAGAATTGGGTATGTCTAGTTTAATGAAAAGAAGGATTAGATGTAACATGATAACAGTGTTCCAATATCTAAGGGGCTGCCACAAAGAAGAGGTGGTCAACCTATTCTCCAAAGCACCTGAAGGCAAGACAAGAAGGAATGAATGGAAACAAATCAAGAAGAGAACCAACCTAGAACTAAGGAAAACTTTCCTGACACTTAGAACAATTCATCAGTGGAATGATTTGCCTCCGGAAGTTGTAGGTGCTCCAACGCTGGAGGTTTTAAAGAAGAGATTGGACAACCATTTGTCTGAAGTGGTATAGGGTTTCCTGCTTGAGTGGGGATGGATTAGAAGACCTCCAAGGTCCCTTCCAACTCTGTTATTCTGTTAGTTATTTCTCAATATTATCTTGTTCTGGGTTTAAAACAATCTATCACTCCCTTGTGTCTAGGCTACAGCTCCTACATATCTCCATCAAGGTCACCTTCCTTACTCTCTACAAGATGGATGAAGTATCTAAAGATCTCCTTTGCTTCTTGTGCTAAAAAGCCAGATGTGAAATAGTGCCAGTTCTTTGGATAGGAAAAGCTTCTTCTCTTGGACTTCCTGGATTGGCTACATGTTCCTTCATGCAATCTTAGCCACCTGTTTAATTTTAGAAAATTTTAGAAAATAACAGCAAGCCTATCTGACCCAAACATGGATTATTTCCTGAGAAAATATGACTAACCAAACTTTGTTCCAGAAAATGTGCATCCTGAGTAGCACCAAGACACAAGCAACAGAAGCCTTCTGCTTTTTATTCATTTACTTTCTCATTGCTAGACTCATGTGTTTTGCCAATTAAGCACTAAAAATTCATGACACTTTAGAGTCATAGATACACTCATCTATTATTTCCAACTTGGAGCTTACTCAGAATTAATGTTTTCAGTAAAAAAAAAAATACATGACATGGATAGTAATTTTGCATTTCAGAGAGCTTCTTTTTGAGAAGCAATTCAACATTTCTCTTAATGAATGTGAGAGCCCTGGGAAAAAGAAGATATTTTGCAGTGCAGGAAAAAGAAATGCTTGGATTAGATGACAAAAATCCCATTTTAAAAGCCTGCTTCATTAAGATCACTGTCTAGCCTTTGACCTAACAGAGTAATTAATGGTTTTACAATTGTCTTAAATTCAAGGATTACACCTCTTTTTTTTAGGGCATGCAAGGAACTGAACTACAAAAAGAAGAGGGGAAGGAAGATGAAACCAAGACAAAAGCTAATATAATCGATCTAATCATTCTCTAGTTCTATATTTAATGTCTGGGGTGGTGTGGTGGCTCAGCAGTTAAGGCACTGGGCTTCTTGGCTGGAAATATGACACCCCGGCTTTGAGACTTAAGCACCATGCGATGGGGTGAGTTCCCATCCTCACCCCAGCTCTGTCAACCTAACAGTTCAAAAGCATGCAAAATGTGAGTAGATAAATTGGTACCACTATGGTGGGAGGCAACAGTGCTCCATGACATCATCTTGGCCACATGACTGAGGAAATGTCTTTGAACAGTGCTGGCTCAATGGAGATGAAATGGAGATGAACACCACCATCCATAATAGGCAACGACTAGCGGAGTAAATTACACACAGACTCCTTATATTTAATATCTGCCTCTACTCTAAAAGTATAATGCCCAACTAACTTTTAGAGATCTCCAGAATCTACATCCAGGTTTTCTGAGAGGCACATGTAATCTTAAGATCTCAAAGGATGGACCCATGCTCAGATCTAGATAGGACTAAATCATGTATCTGCTTTGGACACTATTGTGTAAGAATAGAGGGAATCAGAGGTGGGTTTCAGCAGTTTCTGACCAGTTCTGGAGAACCGGTAACAGAAATTTTGAGTAGTTCAGAGAACCAGTAAATACTATCTCTGACTGGCCCTTCCCCCATCTATTCTCTGCCTCCCGAGTCCCAGCTGATTTCCCAGGAGGAAATGGGGATTTTGCAATAACCTTCCCCTGGAATGGGGTGGGAATGGACATTTTACAGTATCCTTCCCCTGGAGTGGAGTGGGAATGGACATTTTACAGTATCCTTCCCCTGGAGTGGAGTGGGAATGGACATTTTACAGTATCCTTCCCCTGCCATGCCCACCAAGCCATGCCACACCCACCAAGCCATACCCGTAGTAAAAAATTTTGAAACCCACCATTGGAGACAATGATATAACAAGAAGCAAAATATAGAGAGGTCTGACTGCTGCTTTCTATATTCCACTAGGATTGCCAGTGACACAAAGGCCAAGCTGAGTAGCATGAGGTTATCTTACAGAGCATCGCTTCGCTTAGATTCCTAACCTACAATATATTACAGAATAGTCCGGGACCATAATTCATCTTTTGCTCGAGTTCAGAACCTGTCCTCTTTCATTTCACCTGTTCCATTAATCCAATGCAGAGAGATGAGAGTTATTTGCCAAAAAGGACTGAACTAATCTCTGTATTATGAGGAGGAGCAATTCCATGCGCTTGCAGTAAGTAGGAGGGCTATATGCATTGGTTTTGCAAGATAGCCATCATCTCACTACAGAATTGCTGGACTGGAAAGCACACTGAAAATCATGTCTTTCAGCTTTGTGCCTATTTTGAATCCTGAGCTATTTATTGTGTCTCAAGCATGTAGCGCCTTTGAGCATTTTCCAGACTTGCAAGGGCTTATCAGTGTGCTGAGACGTGTCCTTCCTGAGAATAAAGAACTGTTTTGAGCAGCCAGATTTTGGAAGCACCAATCATCTACATGTCATACATTGCTTCCCACATATTGTCACTCTGATATATTGCAGGTCATTCCTTTGACAGTCTCATAATACCTTGGCCATGTTTTTAAACATTATTCTATCCTGGCACTTGTCCACATTGTGCAAAATTGTATAGAGATGCCTGCTGCACTAGAGCAGAGAGATCAACAGGTATCTGTCATGATGTTTAAGTACTGATTCTAATAGGAGTCCAGCAACTATGCTGCTTCTCAGAGGTATCTGCCTGACCAAGGCAAAAATAGAATGCTGGAGTACATAGCGTGACTTCTCCTCTCCTCTCCTCTCCTCTCCTCTCCTCTCCTCTCCTCTCCTCTCCTCTCCTCTCCTTTCCTCCTCTCCTCTCCTTTCCTCTCCTCCCCTCTCCTCCCCTCCTCTCCTCTCCACTCCACTCCACTCCTCCCCTCCCTTCTCTTCTCTTCCCTTCCCTTCCCCTCCCCTCCCCTCCCCTCCCCTCCTCCCCTCCCCTCCTCTCTCCTCCCCTCCTCTCATTTCCTCCCCTCCCCTCCTCTCAGTGGCTGGCTCAGTGGCTGAGCCACAACCACAGTGGCTGGTTGTGGCTCAGAGGATACAGCTGCTTTAGAGTTCTCAGCATAACTCTTTCTGTGATGAAAATAAAAATCTAGTTCACTTCTATAATTTTGTGCCTCCAACTTGGTTCCATCTAAAGCTCCATGCCTGTGCAAGGTGGTAGTATCCAGTTAGGGAATTTGTGAGTAATTTAAAAGGATCTCTTGGATCCAGCTGCCTGGTCCTGTTCTGTGTGCCAGTACAGAAGGAACATAAATTGCCTTGCACTGAAGCTTAGGAGAATTGTGAAGAGACCTCAAGCTGTTGGTATAATAATAAGGTCTTTATTCAGATGTTATGAGAACATCTGCTTTGCACTGAGATAGGACTGGAGGAAGTGTCTTTCTAAAATTCCAGGGAACATCTTTTCAATCAGAATCAGTCCTATTGAGCTTGATGCCCACAGGTCTGATTCAGTAGGGGATGCCCCTCCAAGATGTTGTTCATTTCCAACTGCAAACCATTCTCACCATTAACCAGCTGTTGTAATTCGTACAACAATGTCTTTAGGGTAAAGGTAAAGGTTCTCCTCACACATATGTGCTAGTCGTTCCCAACTCTAGTGGGTGGTGCTCATCTCCATTTCAAAGCCGAACAGCCAGCACTGTCTGAAGAAGTCTCCGTGGTCATGTGGCTGGCATGACTCAACGCCAAAGATGCACAGAACGCTGTGACCTTCCCACCAAAGGTGGTCCCTATTTTTCTACTTGCATTTTTTACATGCTTTCGAACTGCTAGGTTGGCAGAAGCTGGGACAAGTAACGGGAGCTCTCCCCATTATGCGGCACTAGGGATTTGAACCGCTGAACTGCCGACATTTCGATCGACAAGCTCAGTGACTTAGCCACTGAGCCACTGTGTCCCTATATCTTAGGGAGGTACAAATTTCCACTTTTAGAGGAAGCCATGAAGATTAGTCTGCAAAGGAAGGAAAAACATCATGCTAAAATCTATTGCATCCTTCTGCACGTTGGCTATCAGACCACAACAAAATTGTTATGGTATGTCTGCCACTGTCTGTCGTTGACATTGCTACATGTTGATTTTGAGGGCTACCGAATGCTAGATCTTAGAAACTGTCAAGTGCTGATCAGTGCTTGGGCGATATTCCAAGATGTCCTTCAATTCAAACCACATATAAAATATCTCCACAGTCTCTGAATACCCCAGGGATATTCAGGGACTAGGCACATAATGGGGAGGGAGGTGTTAAGGAGATCTGTATTTTAAACAAAAGGAAATAAATGTGTAGACAATAAAATACCTAAGTGTTGGTGGAAGAAGCTAGAATTTTTAATGCTTAAAACTTGAAACAGATCTTCCCCTAAAGTGATAATGAGTGTTATGAATACAATCTGCCCTAAATGTTATAAATTCTTGTGCAATATATCTCTGTGTGTTTATTATACGCACAGATACATACATCAGCTTTCCTACCTACCCATTTTTTCCCTTCTCCATATCTCATTCTTTGCTTCCAGTGATAATACTTGTACAGACATCATCTATCAGTGTCTAAAATTTATGTGTATTGTTTAATCTATCTTAAAACCAGCAGCCCAACATCAATGCAAGCCACATTGTGTTGATGCCTTCTGGATAATTCTGTCCTTCTTCTTTTTTTTCTTTTTTTTTATCAGTTCACCCCTTCAGCATCATTTAATGAAGATGTATTAAATTTATTTTAGAACTGCCCTTTCTTAATCTTCCTCTTTCAATCAATTCTATCTCTTCTTAGTTCAGATGTTTTTCCTTGGGCTATTTTCTTTCATTTGCTAGTGTGTCATTCTTCTGGTGGCATTGTAAGGTTCCTTCACAAGGCCCAAAGGGTACCATAGCAACTGTTATACCCTGAAACAGTTAAGCAAAAACTCAATGGTTAAATAAATAAAGAATAAAAACGCTCATTTTCCCATCCCTGATAGTTATCGTCAAGAAGGCAAACAAACAAGGAAACAAGGTATGCAAATGAATGATGGGACTATGAATGAGCCAGGAATCCTAATTCTCCCTAATATTTACATTAGCTCACTTTATGAAGAGTGCAAATATAGACCAATATCTAAGAAAAGAGATAGCGCTGCTTAAAATGTTAGTATAGTGTATGATAGGTTCTAATAGGCTAGTGTTTGTTAAGTTGGGCTCATCACTGTATCTTTATTTGACACACAGTTTTTCATAGACTAATGTCATCATCGAAGTGCTCCTTGGAGGAGCATTTTAACAACCATGCAAGAACAATTATTATCTCTGATCTCATCGGTGTTAATTGGGGTTGCATCATGCTTAACTCTAGGCATGAGAAGCCTAGCTCTTGGCTATTGTATTGCTTTAGCTACTGCGTTTTATATTATTTGTGCAAGAAATAAGGGCTGGAATCAATCTTGTCTGCTTTGAATGTGTACATGCTTAAAGTCTATAGAGATTCTCAGTCATCCACGTCATGGTTGTCCCAAAGGTGCTTTTTCGATAGGCACCTGGACTTTCTTGTGGGTTTTTTTTTTTTTTTGAAGATGTTTCACTTCTCATCCAAGAAGCTTCTTCACCTCCAACTGGATGGTGGGGAATGGAAGGATTTATATTCCTTGCAGAATATAATGACCTTGCTGGTCATTTGCATTCTTTTAGAGGGTCATTGAAGCACTTGGAGGTTTATCTGTATCCTCAGGGTCACCTGAGGATTCCCTACCATCCAATCAGAGCTGAAGAAGCTTCTTGGATAAGAAGCGAAATGTCTTCAAAGAAAAAACAGGAAAATCCAGTTGCCTCCTGAAAAAAGCACCTTTGGGACAACCATGACCTGGATGACTAAAAATCCCTATAGACTTTTAGCTATCCAATTTGGGATGAATACCCTTTAAATGGTTTGGGAGTATGAAGGGATTTCCAGAGAAAAAAAATGCAGACTACAGGAACCATCAGCACTACTCAGGTGACCCTGAGGACACAGATAAACCTCCAAATGCTTCAATCACCCCCTAAAAGGATGCAAATGACCAGCTGTCTGCAAGGGATATAAATCCTTCCATTCCCCACCATCCTATCAGAGCTGAAGAAGCTTCTTGGATGAGAAGTGAAACATCTTCAAAGAAAAAACAAGAAAGTCCAGTTGCCTCCTGAAGAAAGCATCTTAGTTTCTTTTTAAGTACAGGTAGTCCTCATGTTCATTTAGTGACTGTTTAAAGTTACAACAGTTACAACTGAAAAAAGTGATTTATGACCATTTTTCACACTTACGACCATTGCAGCATCCCCATGGTCACGTGATTTACATTCAGAGACTTGACAGTTGGTTCATATTTATGACAGTGCCGGTGTCCCAGAGTCACGCAATCCCCTTTTGCGATCCCACACAATCCCCTATTTGTCTGAAGTGGTGTAGGGTTTCATGCCTAAGCAGGGGGTTGGACTAGAAGACCTCCAAAATCCCTTCCAACTCTGTTATTCTATTCTATTCTATTCTATTCTATTCTATTCTATTCTATTCTATTCTATTCTATTCTACCTACCCTACCCTACCCTACCCTGTTCTATTCTATTCTATTCTATTCTATTCTATTCTATTCTATTCTATTCTATTCTATTCTATTCTAACCTTCTGACATACAAAGTTAACAGGGAAGCCAGATTCACTTAACAACCATGTTACTCACTTAACAACTGCAGTGGTTCACTTAACAAATATGGCAAGAAAAGTCGTACACTGGGGCAAAACTCATTTTAACACATTTCTCACTTAGCAACATACGTTTTGGCCTCAATTGTGGTCATAAGTTGAGAACTACCTGTACACGTTTGGCATTAATGTTGGCAACAAAACCTTACCCAACACTGACAAGGATAGCGTTCAAAATATTTTTCCTTCAATTTACATAAAACGTGTTTCTCGTCAATTTAGAACACCTGGATACAGTAAACTGAAAGGTTATCTCAGAATTAATGCTTAGATCTATGCAGTTAAGTCTAAGATTCAAAGATTTAAGCGACTTCTGAATTCTGCCTCAAGCATTGAAGCTCTGAAATTTCCTGAGGAGTTGAAACAAATGTTATTTTAAAGGATTATTGTTATAACAAATATAACAAAGGATTTTTTGTTATAACAAAGGCTAAAACTGGGAATATTTCTCTCAGCAGGAGAAGAAGCTATTCTGTATATCCATAAATGGTTACTAAATTATTATTAAATTTTCACTGAAGTAACATTTGAGGTAGACCTGGAAACTGCTGCTTAGCTAAAAGGCAAAGAGTTTTCAAGAAAGCTAAACAAACATCACTAAGACAAATGGGACATACCTAACCTGAAAAAACAAGGTAGGCAGTATAATGTTTAATAATTCCAGGTATAGAATTACATTTCATATACAGTAGTGACCAAAATTGTGGAAACCTTTTGGGAAAAGTGTATTTTGTAGGTTTGATGGCTAATAACACCATTTTTTTTTTTTTGAGTTTCAAGATAATCATCTTCCACTGCTGGAATGGCCTGGGAATAGCCCAGACCTTATTGAAAATCTATGGAGCCCACTAAAGAAACTTGTTAGTCAGAAGCGACCCAGCAATAAAACCCAGTTATTAGAAGCAATCATTCGATCTTGGTTTCACATTATAACAGCTGCAGAACTAAAAGACTTGGTTCATTCCATGGGAAGACATTGTAAGGCTCTAATTCATGCTAAAAGTTACCCAACTAACTATTAACTGACATGGTGATAATTTTTGTATATCGCATTTTTTCTATGGTGATAATTTTTGTATATCTCGTTTTTTCTATGTGTTTCACTTCTCTTCTTTATACTGTAACTGCTATTCTAATAGCAAATACTTCATAAAAGTTATTGCATTACATTCTTGATTAAATTATCTTTCCATTGATATATAATTTTATGGTACTACTCCCTAAAACAAAACAAAACTGGTGTTATTAGCTAGTTTTAGAAAATACTCTTTTCCCAAAAGGTTTCCACAATTTTGGCCGCTACTGTATATCCATATGATTATCAACTGAGGTCAAAATCTGATTTGTTTTCTTTGTCTAATTTGTTTTAGGACTAAGAGCTAAAAACAAACAAACCAGTGAGGTCAACTAGTGCCAAATTTACTGGTAATTTCAATCAGCATATATCCACATATTTTTGTACAGGCGTTAAGGGAAATGGCTCTGGATATATCCATTGCCAACTCAGAATTTGCCAGTGCTGATGCCAGCTGTTCCCATAAGTATGGCTCTTCCAAGCTCCCATCATTTTCAACAATATGTCAGATAGCCTTTATTTTGGCTCCATTCAAAACTATTTAGCAATAGCAATGGCACTTAGACTTATATACTGCTTCCTAGTGCTTTTACAGCCCTCTCTAAGCGGTTTACAGAATCAGCCTATTGCCCCCAACAATCTGGCTCCTCATTGTACCCACCTCGGAAGGATGGAAGGCTGAGTCAACCTTGAGCTGGTGGGATTTGAACTGCCAAACTGCTGGCAATCAGCAGTCAGCAGAAGTAGTCTGCAGTACTGCACTCTAACCACTGCACCACCACGGCTCTTTAGTTCTTCTGTCAATTTGCCGTATGCTTCAATTTCTGTTTTTCAATTGTCCTGGATTTTCAATTATCTTGACTCTGCCTCCCTCACCTGGGAAATGGATTTCTTACTTAACATCAAGCGTAATACCTCATCTAAGGCCAGGTAGCAGATTTTTAGAAAGGGATACATTGATGCAGAATAAGATTATCAGTGATTTTCATTGTTATGGGTATATACTGCTTCCCCGGTCAGAGGCAAGGAAACCATTCTTGATATCAGTATCCAGGAAGCAAAATAATTACTAGGATCCTTCTGAATAGCTACTCTGTCTTTTTGAATGAGATATAGTTATTTTATCTGATCCAGCAGAGCTTTGCTTAAGTGTTGATTCTTTTCGCTTAGGAATGCATGAGGTTCACAAGCTTTCATTATTTAATGAAAAAAAGATGGACCTCCACTGACATTAAACATTGCCTTCCTGTGAAATTCACCAGAGGACTTGAAGAAAGGAGTTTAACATCCTTTCTAAAGTCGGATCGTGTTCTAATTGTACTTTGGCACTATTAAGAAATCTGTCTTATTTTCTTGATCTTTGGATTTTAACTAGATTTAGTCTGCTTCAACTAGGTATATCATTAGCCCCGCCACCACCACAACCAAAAACATGATTTTCTGAAAGGCTTTCATATAGAATAGAATGGAATTCTTCATTGGCCAAGTGCGATTGGACACACAAGGAATTTGTCTTCAGTGCATAAACTCTCAGTGTACATAAAAGCTATAAGTGATAAATCATGATTATAATCATCATAAAAATACATTTATCATAAATCATAAGATACAACGCTTAGTGACAGTTGTAAGATATTAAATAAGCAATCAACATAAATCATACCAGGAAACTAAATAAAACAGTATACATCATAAAGATACAAGAAACAAAGTTATAGTCATCAGTAGGTTTGGTTCTGCAACCCAACAAGACAGACACAGACTTCAGAGGATAATTAGAACTGCAGAAAAAACAATGGCTACTAACCTGCTTTCCATTGAGGACCTGTATACTGCACGAGTCAAAAAGAGGGCTGTGAAAATATTTACAGACCCCTCGCATCCTGGACATAAACTGTTTCAACTCCTACCCTCAAAACAACACTATAGAGCACTGCACACAAGAATAACTAGAACAAGAACAGTTTTTTTCCCAAATGCCATCACTCTGCTAAAGAAATAATTCCCTCAACACTGTCAAACTATTCACTAAGTCTGCACTACTATTAATCTTCTCATTGTTCCTACCACCCATCTCCTCCCACTTATGACTGTAAGACTGTAACCTTGTTGCTGGTATCCTTAAGATTTATATTGACTGTTTCCTAATATGATTTGATTGCTTATTTGTTCTGTATGACTATCATTAAGTGTTGTACCTTATGATTCTTGACGATTGTATCTTTTCTTTTATGTACACTGAGAGCGTATGCATCAAGACAAATTCTTTGTGTATCCAATCACACTTGGCCAATAAAAATTCTATTCTATTCTATTCTATTCTATTCTATTCTATTCTATTCTATTCTATTCTATTCTATTCTATTCTATTCTATTCTATTCTATTCTATTCTATTCTATTCTATTCTAGAAAAGGAGATAGGTAATATGAATGATGAGAAGAAGAATAGTAATACAGCCTTACTAAATAGTTTGACAATATTGTGGGAATTAGTTGTTTAGCTGAGTAATGGCATGGGAAGGGGGGAAATATAGAGGAATGCATATATTAAAGACCTTAGGAGATGCTGACATCTTGTCTAGGCTCAGAAGGTAAGTAGAATCAAGTTTCATTTATTCATCTATCCATCCATTCAATTTCTATAGCCACCCAACCTGACCAAATGATTCTAGGAACTTACAATTATAATCATTAGTACCTGGATACAGAATGGGACAGCTTGCTGTGGCCAACTCGCCATAAGACAACTTGCCACAGCTGTTACAGACGCGACGTTTCACTACCCGGCAACAAGGAAGCGCTCCCGATTGGCTGAGACTTGACAGCTCAGCCGGCGGGACAATTAAAAGAGATGCCATTGGCTGCTGCTTTTTACCAGCCGGTATATAAATAGCGGCTGTGAGAGAAAGAGGTTTGAGTTGGTTCTGACATTTTGCTGTTGCTGTTAATACGTTAATAAACCGTTCCTGTTAACCGTTGCCTCAGTCTCCCTGCCTGTTCTTTCAAAATAGAACATTGGCGACGAGGATGGGATACTCTCACTGAGCAACGGCATCGCGTATCCTGAACTCAGTTCCCACTGTGGAAGGTAGATATTTCCTGATTCTGAGGAAAAAAAAAAAAAAAATTTTTCGTGACAGTTTTCTTCTCTCACGATGGCTAACCCGGCAACATTCGCTCCTTTTGTGCCAGCTTCAGAGACATGGGACGCTTACATCGAGCGTTTTGAGTGCTTCCTACAAGCCAATGATTATACTGACTTTTCTAATGACAGGAAGCGAGCCCACTTCTTAAATGCTTGTGGGCCTCAAATCTTTGCTACGGCCAGGGCTCTAGTAGCTCCCCTCTCTGTGTCCACGGTTCCCTGGCCCACCTTGCTGGCGAAACTGAAGGGCCACTACGCACCCGCCCCCTCTCGAATTGCCCGCCGGTTCCTGTTCCGTCAGAGATTGCAGAAGGAGGGGGAATCCCTTAACACATACCTTGCTGCCCTCCGGGAGGAAGCAATTAATTGTGAATTCGAGAACCTTGACGACTCCCTCCTCGAACAATTGGTCTGCGGGGTGCACGACTTGCGGCTGCAGCGCCGCCTCTTAGCCAAAACTGATATCACCTTGCAGTCGGCTGTAGACGAAGCTCGTGCTTTTGAAATGTCGGACAGGTCGGCGGCAGAGATGCGTAGACTTCCAACCGCCCTACCAGCCACCCGCTGTGCCGCTATTCACATCGGGGATGCTTGCCCCGACAACCTTTCTGATGACGAAGACGAGGTGAACCGCCTTAAAGCAGCTGGGGGTAACAAGAGGCCACCGAATAAGAGACTGACTTCTGCGCCCTGCCTCGGCTGTGGGGAAGAACATCCCCGCGCTTTTTGTCGTTTTAAAAATGCTGTCTGCCGACGCTGCGGGAAGAGAGGGCACCTGGCCAAGGTCTGCCGTTCTGTTCCTCAGGACGCTACCACGAGCGCTCCAGCTAACGGCAGACTCGGCAGGAAGGGGTTTCCCCCCTCAAAGGACTATTGTTTTGCCATCTCCCGGGACAGAACAATCCCCTCCGTGTCTGTCAGCCATGCGTCTTCGGGACAGCACAAGAAGATCTTCCTGACTGTCCAGGTTGAAGGAAGGCCGTGCAGAATGGAAGTGGACACCGGGTCCTCCAAATCCATACTCGCCTGGCAGACACTAAAGAAGCTGGTGCCGACCATCTCACCTGAGCAGCTACAGCCTTGCAACACCAGGCTCCATGATTACCAGGGGAATAGTATTCCCATTTTGGGTTGTGGCAATTTCCTAGTTGAGAAAGGAGATTTCTCAGGGTCCCTCCCAGTTCTTGTTGTTAAGGGTAGCCTTCCCAGTTTGTTAGGGTTAGACTGGTTCGAGGCGTTGGGGCTCACCGTCTCGGGCGTCCACACCACCGTCGCTGATGGTTTCGAGGCCCTAACCTCCGAGTTTGCTGAGGTCTTCGATGGCTCTCTGGGTAACTATAAGGGTACCCCCATCTCCCTTAACCTTGACCCTCAGGTGGCACCCATAAGACTCAAGCCCCGACGGGTGCCTTTTGCCCTCCGCCCCAAGGTGGATGCGGAATTAGACAAACTATTGGCCCAGGGAATACTTGAACCCACCGATTATTCCAAATGGGAGACCCCCATTGTCATTCCCACTAAGCAGGACGGGTCTATCCGCATATGCGGTGACTTTAAGTGCACCCTCAACCGTGCTTTGCAGGCACACCCTTATCCAGTCCCAGTAGTCCAACATTTACTACATTCTTTGGGTCATGGTACCATCTTCGCTAAATTAGATATGACCCAGGCATATCAGCAGCTTCCTGTTGATGACGCCACGGCTACCGCTCAGACTATTGTTACCCATAGGGGCGCTTTTAAGTGTCGCCGCCTGCAGTTTGGGGTCTGTGTTGCACCCGGCATTTTTCAAAGCCTTATGGAGCGATTATTACAGGGAATCCCCGGTGTCATCCCTTATTTTGATGACGTTTTAATTTCTGCCAACAACAAACTAGATCTCCTAGAACGCACCCGTCAGGTGCTAATTAGATTCCAACAAAATGGCCTGAAACTCAAGAAGGCCAAATGCAAATTTGGAGTGCCACAAGTTGAATTTTTAGGGTTCCTTGTGGATGGGTCTGGCATCCACCCTACTCCTTCAAAGGTTGAGGCCATTAAGAAGGCCCCGACTCCCACGTGCAAAGCGGAGTTACAGGCTTTCTTGGGCCTGCTTAATTTTTACAGCATCTTCCTTCCACATAAGGCCTCTGTGGCAGAACCCCTTCATCGCTTGTTGGACAGTAAGGCTCCCTGGGTTTGGGAACAACCCCATGCCACAGCCTTCACGGCTGTAAAAAACCTACTCACATCTAATGCTGTGCTAATACAGTACAATGACAACCTCCCCCTCACATTAGTTTGCGATGCCTCTCCATACGGCATTGGTGCTGTATTGAGCCACGTATTGCCAAATGGAACCGAGGCTCCAGTTGCCTATTACTCCAGAACCTTGTCCTCTGCTGAGAGGAATTATGGGCAATTGGATAAAGAGGCGTTGGCGCTCGTGGCCGCGGTAAAGCGGTTTCACGATTACGTCTATGGTCGTTTTTTTCAATTAGTCACTGACCACAAGCCTCTCTTGGGTTTGTTGGCAGGCGATAAACAGACCCCACAAATTATGTCCCCCCGCATGACTCGGTGGTCAGTTTTTCTGGCGGCCTACAATTACCAGCTGGTCTATCGCCCAGGGGCTCATCTGGGGAATGCTGACGGTCTCAGTCGCTGTCCTCTTACCATAGCTGTTGATGACCCTGCTCCTGACCGCTCCGTCTTGTTAATCGATGATTTCCCTGATTTAGTAACAGCATCAGACGTTGCCAAACTGTCAGCTAAAGACCCTACTCTAGTACAGGTCCTGGATTGGGTTCGTCGGGGGTGGCCACTGGGCCCGGTCCCAGGGGAATTCCGACCTTTTACCACCCGTCAGCATGAACTTTCCATCTCCTGGGGATGTTTATTGTGGGGTAGCAGGGTGGTGATTCCCCCCACACTACGTAGGCCTGTTTTACAGCGTTTGCACGAGAGCCATCCAGGCACCGATAGAATGAAGGCATTGGGCCGCAGTTATGTTTGGTGGCCAAAAATGGACCAGGCCATTTCTGAATGGGTAGCCAGGTGTCAGCGATGCCAGCAGTCCCGACCTGTGCCCCCTGCTGCCACGCCTAGGGAGTGGGAAACGCCCAGGTCCCCCTGGTCCCGGCTCCACATAGACCTGGCTGGACCTTTCATGGGACAGAACTTATTGATTGTGGTTGATGCGTACTCTAAGTGGGTGGAGATAGCTCGCATGGCATCAACCACTTCAGACGCTGTGATTAAGGTCCTCCGCAATTTATTTGCCACCCACGGCTTACCCGATGTGGTGGTATCGGACAACGGGCCCCAATTCACCTCGGCCACGTTTCAATTGTTCCTTGCGGGGTTGGGCATCCGCCATGCCTTGGTGGCACCTTATCATCCGTCCAGTAATGGCCGGGCTGAAAGGGCCGTCCGCTCGGCCAAGGATGCCCTAGCCCGTTTTGGCCCAGGGGACTGGCAGGAAAAGGTGGCGCAATATCTCTTGGCGCAACACTCTACCCCTTGCCCGCTGACCAATCGAAGCCCTGCTGAACTCCTTATGGGCAGGCGTTTACGGACCACCTTGGACAGGCTACACCCATGCTTCACGCCTGAGGCCCCCGTAGATTCATCTAGCCGCCCCCGGTCTTTCGGGGTTGGCGATTGTGTGTATGCCAGAAACTATGGGGGCGACCCTCCGTGGCTGCCTGGACGCATCATTCTAATAACAGGACCATGTTCTTACAGAGTCGAGCTCGAGGATGGACGAGCCTGGCGGCGCCATATAGATCAATTAAGGGGTCGTTTTTCCAACCAGACCCCGGAAGATGCGGATCCGACCATGGACCATCCGCCAGAGACGACCTCGCCCCCACCTCCATGGGACGATAAGGCCCACGATGCTTCACCAATAATAGTGCCTCGGCCATCCTGTTTTCCTGATGAACCAGTGTCTCTTCCGACCTCTGAGCCTCCTGTTACTGCATCCGCTCAGTCGCCGGTAGTTCCAATGGCTCAGGGGCTAGCGCAACCTGCAGAGACGTTCTCTGAGAGTCCGGAACTAGCCCTGTCCCAGGACAGCGAACTCCGTCGGTCAGGACGAATGCGCAGTCGTCCGTATTTCCTTAAGGATTACGTTTGTGCCATCCAAGGGGGAAGGAGTGTTACAGACGCGACGTTTCACTACCCGGCAACAAGGAAGCACTCCCGATTGGCTGAGACTTGACAGCTCAGCCGGCGGGACAATTAAAAGAGATGCCATTGGCTGCTGCTTTTTACCAGCCGGTATATAAATAGCGGCTGTGAGAGAAAGAGGTTTGAGTTGGTTCTGACATTTTGCTGTTGCTGTTAATACGTTAATAAACCGTTCCTGTTAACCGTTGCCTCAGTCTCCCTGCCTGTTCTTTCAAAATAGAACAACAGCCAACTCATTGTGGGACAACTCATTGTAGGACAATTCCACAAATACAAAAATTAAATTAATTTCAACATAACCATGGCCAATAATAATGAAATAAAGCCAAACCAGTTACACAAGAGTTACAATAGTAAGAGATTGAAAATATCATAGTTCTAAGTTAGTGTGAAACATGAAGAAATATACTAGAGGAAGCCAACGGTAAGGAAAATGTATTGATGGATGGACACATGAAGTCACCAGGAAAATAACTTCAATGATTTATTTATACAATGAAAGAAATATGATCCTAGTTTATGAAGGCATTATTACTGCCATTAGCCATCCTTTCCATGAATTATACTTCCGGCTTGATAGATTTAACAAGTGTCTTACTAGAATACCAGCATTTTGTTTTGTATGATTTGATGGCCATTTTATAATTGTTTTCTGATTTATAGATTGTGCAGTGACTGGAAATCCAATCTTTTTCATTGTTATTTAACCAACCAAACATCAAGGTTTCATAAGAAGTTTAATTATATTAGCTCGGTATTTAAATGGAGCACATTACCATGCTCTTTTACTTTTCCAAAAGGTCAGATGGCTGTAAAATTTAAAGGATGTACTGAAGGCGGGAGGGGAGGAGTTTTCCGGCTTCAAAGTTCTGTAATCACTACATTAAGTAATCTTATTAGTAGCAAGCACAGTGCTCAAAATTTAATAATAATGGCTGGCTTTATCACAAGACTTTGCATTTAATTTTTTTTAAATGATTACATGGAGATGAAGGGATGCTACAAAGCCATTGAAATTGCATCTTGGAACAAACAGAGCAGAAATGGAAAACAGTAGGGTTGACCTAAATGCCAATCAGATTTAAATTGGTAAGGCACTACAGCAAAAAAAAAAAAAAAAAGAACTTTTCTAGAAGCTCCCATTTCGGGGCCAAAAGCTCAACTTTTTGTTGTGGTCCACCAGCAACCTGCAGAGCTGGCAGCTGAGTTGGACAGTGAGGAGGCTGGGGAGGACAATGGGCCAGTTCTGGAGTCTGGGGAAGGCCCAAACGAGGGCTCTGCATCGGAGGCAGAGATGGGGCCAGGGCCATCTGAGAATGATGTGCGGACTCCAGAGCCTCCAGAGTCGGACAGCAGAGATGCAGAGGAACAGGAGGAGCCTGTTCCTAGTGCACACATACGCAGAGCTGCCAGAAGGCAAGAGCAGGTAAAACAAAAGGGACGACTCAGGAGTAAGGCCAGGAGATGATTGGCCCCTCCCATAAGGCTTAAAAGAGCAGCAAAGGCTCTTGGGCTCTTTGTAGGAAAGCAATGTTGCTAAATCTATGTCCAGTTGGCATCTCTTGTTTCTGAACTTCATGGGGCTTTGCCAAGAAAGGCATTTGGCAGGGTGCCAAAGAAGATAAAGGTTTGTGACAAGCCTGAAAGACTTATTCCGAAAGACTTGGTTTGCAATTAATTTGGACTAAACTGGGAATGAAATAATTCTCATCTGGTCATAAGGCTGAATCCAACTGATCCAATGGGTGGTTTTTTGTTGTTATTTTTCTTGCTGGAAAATTGCAAAACGTTTTGCAAACCACGATCATGTGACTGTGGGATGTTACAATCAGACATAATTGTGAGCCAGTTGCCAAGTGCCTGAAATGTGATTATATGGCTTTAGAGCTGGTGCTGCCAACTTTGAGGACGAGTTATAAGTATGTTTTTTTGTTTTGTTTTTTTCAAATCTGTTGTAACTTCAGATGGTCATTACGAGCTGAGGAGTGGCTCAGCTGAATTTTTAATGCGGGTGGTCATCTTAGGCAAAGAGGCAGAATGCATCGTGGCAGCTATGACTTTTATTAGAATTACTTACGTTTTGCGACGTATGTATAGTAGATTTGCCCGGCTTATCCTAGGGCTGAGAATCCTTCATCAGTTTTGGCAAGACAAAAATTTGTTTCCAGAATTAGAGATTTTTTTTGTTTTTAAATTTTATTTATTTATTTATTTATTGGTTCAATTTATATGCCACCCTTCTCCGGAGACTCAGGGCGGCTTACAATGTGTTAAGCAATAGCCTTCATACTTTTGTATGTACCTGCTTAGTAGGGCTTTCGCCCCCCCCACAAGCGGTGTTCTTTTTTATACAAAGTCATCTTATTGCCCCACAATCCGGGTCCTCATTTTACCTACCTCGAAAGGATGGAAGGCTGAGTCAACCTTGAGCCTGGTGAGATTCAAACTTGCAGTAATTGCAGGCAGATGGTGTTACTTAACAGCACTTTAATCTGCTGCGCCACCAAGGCTTTCCATTCATTTCTTATTGAAACAACACTGGGTGGGCTTCAGCATGAAAAAAATAAAATCCTAAATGATAAATGTTTCCAAAACAATAAAAAATGAAAGTCACAATCAAAATAAAATTATAGTTAAAAGATGGGAAGGGAGGGAACAGGATGTGCAGGAGGGGGAGGGCCCCAGGGCATCTGGCAGATCCAGGTCCTCAGGCTCCAGTGGATGGTCAGAAACGTAGGAGCCAATCTCACCTCAGGAAATAAGGTATTCCAAAGGACAGGACCTATGGCAGATAAGACCCTTTTCCAGGACCTGCCAGCTGTAATTCTTTGACTGACGGGGCCTATAGACTGTTTCTTCTGCTGGGATGGGATGGACCAGTCCTTTCTATTTCCTTTTCCTTTCCATTTTGAGCCATGGTGAAGCAATGGCGCAATGTTCAGAATGCAGTGTTGCAGGAGAACTCCTGCCCACTGCCAGGAGTTCGATCCTGACTGGCTCAAGGTTGACTCATCCTTCCATCCTTCCGAGGTGGGTAAAATGAGGAGCCACATTGTTGGGGGGCATTATGCTGATTCTGTAAACCACTTAGAGAGGGCTGTAAAGTACTGTGAAGTGGTATGTAAGTGTAAGTGCTATTGCTATTGGGAAAGAACAAAAAGTTAATTATTATTTTGACCCCTGATAAGAATGAGTATCTATTGCACATACAGACATAAGTGGATGAGCAGCTAGAACAACTGCACAACACAATGGTTAATAAATGAGTGAGCTTTTGAAAACAGATCTCCCACCACCCATGTCTGTCTCTCTGTCTCTCTTCATTCATTCAACTTTTCTGATATTTCAGTGTTGACAATCATATGCTAAAACTGAGAACAAAATTGGGGGAAAGCTAATTTTTTTTACTCCCTTTGTTTGTTTGCTTTTTAAAAGGGACTTGAAGCACTTGGCTCAAAACATCCACGATAAGCCTATCTGAGATCTCAATTCATTTTGTGAAAAATGAAAAAATAATCACGTTGTTGCAAATAGCCATTTTGCCAGAAATCTTAATAGGATGGTTTGGGGACGGGAGGTCTTGAATTCACAAAAATGCAACTATAGCTTGGCCAACTCTTTTTTGGGTCAGTCCACCTAATTAACAGCATTATAAGTTTCGATATTAGAACAAAATGCCCTGTGATGGATTGAAGAAGATTGGGAGTTGGATGAAAGCTTTAGTCATTTCAGATTCCTATTAAGTCGTAATGTTCAATGAATGACTTTAGGGCCGTCATTGTTTGCAGAGAGTACGCCAACCTAGGAGAAAAGTGATATGTAATAAATAAGTTCAAGGAGAACATCTGTAAAGCTTTGATCTAAATATCTGTCATGTTATCGGGAATAACAACGGAAAAGATTACTGTGGCCACTTGTACGTAAAGCAATTTCTTTCCATCCAAAATAATCAATGTTTGTTTCTGAAGTCAATTTCTATCCACTTTAGAGGGCGATGCAAATCATAACAGTGGCCAGGAGTCCTTTGTCCAGTAATAAGTGGCAAAGTGGCATTTATTCTGTCAGTTGGAAGACTGCAAATTGTTTGAAATTTGCACAAACTTTGCAAATGCCTACGATGCGATAGGTGAGATATTGTAGTCTTGATTCTTTGATATTTTAATGGACTTTCAGAGACAGCATGCAATATCTTATTAAGTTTGCCATTAACCACATGACACAAGCCATTGTACAAGTCAACAAGACAAGTTAGTTAATGTTAACAAATGTGACAGTCACACACCATCGCTTCTTCCTTGCCTTTCATCCTTCATTATGTCAATGTTATAGAAGTCCAGGCCTCAGGAGACGAATCAACGCAGCAGTACCAAGTGTTTGACATCATCCAAAAGGCAGGATTATTTGTACATACATTGTTTTAGCATCTAGAAACAGAAACAAACTCCTGTGTTTTCTAAATGGAGCAATAAACAAGTACCATATTTTTTGGAGTATAAGACTCATCGGAGTATAAGATGCACCTACCTTTTTTGGTGAGGAAAAGAAGAAAAAGGAATCTCCCTCTGTCACTGAGCAATTTTGCTTCATTGCAGCAAACAGCAAACAGCAACCTCAGAAGGATGGAAGGCTAAGTCCAGCTTGAGCCCCATCAGGATCGAACTTCAGGCTGTCTGCAGAATTTGCCTGCAATACCGCACTTTCACCTCTGCACCACCACGGCTAATTTCTCCTCAAATGTGGAGAATTGCTTTCTGAAACGACTTTGGTTTTATGGTCAAAAGGAATGAAAAGTATATACTTTCCTTCCTTAGTTTTGTTTCTTTCTGTATTTTGCAGTTCTCAATCACACTTGGATTTCCATGTGCCACAAAGGGTCTAACAGCCATCTCAAGAAGAAATACAAGATCAGTCATTTACAGATGAATTCTAAGTAGAAGGGTATTATCTTCTTTTTTTTGTGTGTGTGTAACTTCCCCGGAGGGTATTACATTATTTTTGTCTTTGTGAAAAACACAGGCATCCCCCTCCCTCTAGCTAGTTTTGAAACTTTTTTAAAAATGGACCTCTCTGTGTTTGTGTATTTGTACAATGAATAAATATGTAAGAAAAGCTGCAAAGCTAGAAAAGATTTCTGCCTGAGGCTTCGAACATCACAACTAGATTAAAAAAGTAAAAACAACAACAAGAAGAAATGCAGTTTTTTTTCCTCTGTTTCTCATTTTTCTTATCTATAGCCCATTCTGCCTCTCCTCCGCTTCACAATAAAATGTGTGCGTAAAAATTGTGTGCATTATCACCCAGGTTGTCTCTAATGTACATATTTTTGTCTTCCCAAATATTCCTGTTTTGCTAAGAGGTTTTCTCTTATAGAAAGCTTTTGCATTTGTTGTCTCAAAGATAAGCTTCTTTAACATGACCTTTCCTTAGCGCGTTCATTTTTGCATATATTTTTGGGTTCAGAAAATGGCATTTCAAATTCTGACTAGCAAAAGATTGCATAAAATATAAATGTTGTAAGTTCATATCCACTGGGGGAAAAATTATTTATCCTTATCCCTAATATTGGAATAGATGTTACTGATACATATGTATGTACACATCAGTGGTGGGATTCAGCCAGTTCGCACCACTTCAGGAGAACCAGTTGTTAACTTTCTGAGCAGTTTGGCAAAGTGGTTGTTGGAAGAAATCATTAGGGCAGAGAACCGGTTGTTAAATTACTTGAATCCCACCACTGGTACACATGTATGTGATTTATATGGCAATCCATCATACAGCTTCCCTTCCATCTTTCTCAGAATGAGAGCTTTCTCCAGAGAGCTACCGGTAGGTCTCTGCAGCATTATTTGATTATCTAGTCACTGCACCACAGTGGCTCATAAGAATTGGACATTAACATCTCTTCTAACCAGCTCCTTATTTGCTGCCAGAAACTTTTGGCTAAAATAGAAGTTAAGCTGGAATTTTTCTTACTGGGCATGACAGATGGCAAATATGACAATAATGTAATCTATTTAATATTGCATATACTTACCGCGGCAAGACTAGCATTTGCTCAAAAATGAAAGTGTAAAGAAGAAGAAGAAGTAATACATAAAATTTTCAGCTGTGCAGAGATGGACAGACTCACTTTAGAACTCAAAGACAAAAGTGAATCAACATACTATGAAGTCTGGAATAAATTTTATAATTGGTTAGATAAGAGGAAGAATGCCAAAAACAAGGGATAACGAATGTCTGGAAATGTACTGTATATATCAATGTATATCAATATATCAATGTATATTGAATTTGTGAATGTAATATAGGTTTATTAAATACATGCATAGTTGTTTAGGAAGTAAAATACTGCATACTTGATATATAATGAAATAGGAAATATGTAAATTTGTATATAGATCAAGGAATAGATTACTTATTAACTTCATTTAGACGCAAATGTTAGAAACAGAGACGTTGAGCAATGTCCATTGTTTTACTTTTAAAACTAATAAAATATTTAAATAAAAAATAATAATAATTGAACATTAGTCATTTGGTGCAGGAATCTGGGAATAAATCAAGAATTCAATTAAAATGATAATAGTTTATTGTTTTTAAAAGAGGATTTCTACCTCAACTGAATTGTTTGTTTGCAAAAGGTATGAAGAGAATTCAGTATGTTGCATTTATGCTTGCCCCTGAAATAAAAAGCTACTTTTATGGAAGTTGTATTAGCAATATAAAATACAAAAAAAAACAAAAAACAAAAAACACAAGTCCAATTGGAAAGCACTTACTGTGCTCTTGTAACATTTGTTGTGCAGAAGGGGACAATTACTGTTATTGCACATATGTAGCTATAACAGCTTTACTTTAATCTATTCAACTAGCAATCTTCTTGTAATAATAATAATTCAAATCCCTCTAATGGGTGACTATGATGCCAACCATGGGCCAATTACAATAGAAAGGATATTTTTAGTCTTTAACAAATTGAGAAATTGAATTCACAAATTAATAGTTAAGCTCAAAGGAGGAAAAGGCACAGGTGATACGGTTGACGCTTCAGACTGGAAAAAGTGATTCAGTCTATTCTGGAAGTTGTACTGTCCTAAAAAGTTTGATTTAGTATCTTGGAGCCTAGGTCAGAACAAATGGATGGAAACTAACCAAGAGAGAAGAAACCTAGAACTAAGGAGAAATTTCCTAACAGTGAGAACAATCAACCAGTGGAACAGCTTGCCTTCAGAAGTTGTGGGTAGCCCATCATTGGAGGCTTTCAAAAAGAGACTAGACAGCCATTTGTCTGAAATGGTATAGGGCCATGATGGAGAACCTATGCACGCATGCCAGAGGTGGCACACAGAGCCCTCTCTGTGGGCACGCATGCCGTTGCCAGCTGATCTCTTCTGGGTTCCAGCGCATTCGCACCAGCCAGCTGGTCTCCTCTGGGTTCTGGTGCTCCGATGCGCGCACACACACTCCAGTTTCGCCACTCAGTGCCAAAAAGGTTAACCATCACTGGTATAGGGTCTCCTGCTCGAGAAGAGGGTTGGACTAGAAGACCTCCACAGTCTCTTCCAACTCTGTTGTTCTATATCAGGGGTCTGCAACCTTAAGCACTCAAAGAGCCATTTGGACCCGTTTCCCACAGAAAAGAAAACACTGGGAGCCACAAAACCCTTCCCGTGCCTGACTATTTCTTGAGTGGTCACAAAACTAGCATATGTAGTTGAATTAAATGTTCTGTTTTCTTCTGAAATTGTTCTTTCCTTGGATTTATCTATGGTTGGCCTAGCGGGGATTGAAAAGCTCAATAAATCGCATGCCGACGGATGTTGCACATTGGTGGTTGTGACGCATATTTTGAGTGACAGGGAGCTACAGCAGAGGGGTGAAAGAACCACATGCGGCTCCAGAGCTGCAGGTTGCTGACCCCTGTTCTATATTCTAAATCAGTGGTTTTCAATCTTTTCTTTACCACGGATCCTCTTTAAATATCTTCTGTGGCCACAGACCATAGCCATACCAAGACTTAGCTCAAGTTTTAAATTATAACATTTCTTCAAGCCTTTGCAGACCCCCCCACCTGTGATGACATCATGCCCCCCCCCAAGGGTCCGTGGACCACAGGTAGAGAATCACTTTTCTAAATTGTTTTCGAACTCCAGCAAACCCACATAAATAGTTTTCTTTTTCTCTTCTTTACTACATTCTCAAATTGTTTTCACATTTATTTGGAATTTCTCCCATTAATGTTTCTGAATATACTATTTTTTTTATTAGAAAGATGATCGATAGTATATATATACATCTATCACACTCTAGCCTTCACAGCAACTTCCTCCTGATCCAGTCTGTCCTATGGGAGACATTTTTTTGCAGGATATCTTCCTTTAGGTTGAAATTCAGGAGGTCAAGATCACTTTAAATTGTTGCACAGCGAAAGAAAGTGCATTTACAGATAGATGCCTTTTGGACACTGTCTAATTAAGGACTCCACACTTCAGCCATGAGAAATTCATAGGGGATTTCTTCTCCTTGGAAACATAATTGAAAGCCATTTCTTTTCTCCAAATTAAAGGATAAAACAATGCAAAATAATTTCTTTTTCAGACAAAAGCTTCTGGCTGCTATAGCAGAGGAGGATGTACTCTGCCAATATAGCTTTCATTTGTGACGGTAGATCAAAACTCGTCTCATAAAGAGATACAGCACAATTGATATGTATGCTTTGGACAAAAAGAAAAGAGAAGAAAAGAAAACCAACTGCACCGTGGATAGAAGCAAGATTCTCTTTCTGGAAAACTCCTTTTTGCATACTTGCATGCATACCATTCTTGTGTGGTATGGGAGCAGCTCTGTAGCGGACAAAGAAACTCTACAGAGAATAATTAAAACTGCCCAGAATATCATCGGACTCCAGCTACCAGCCCTGGATGACATCTTCAAATCTCACTATTTGAGAAAGTTCCATAACATTCTCAGAGACTCTTCCCTTCCTGCTTACAACCTTTTTGGACTGTTGCCACACGTTTTCTGAATAGTTTTTATCCCAGAGCTATAATTGCACTCAACAATGAACTAAAGGGCCACCATCAGTGAGCTGTTGGACAGCATTACTTGGTCTGTTGTGTGGATGTTTGGGTGGTTTAGGGGTGGGGAGTTGTGGTGGGTGGGAGTGTGTTTGGGGATTGTTATGTGTGTTGGACCTGGTCTTTGGATGTTAAGTGAATTTCATTGTATGGGTATACTGTGTATACACGTACAATGACAATAAAGTTGTTGTTGTTGTTGTTGTTGTTGTTGTTGTTGTTGTTGTTGTTATTATTATTATTATTATTATTATTATTATTATTATTATTATTATTTAATCTTTAGTGAGATTCACAGCCTTTGAGGCTGGTTAATAGCTCAGCAGCTCGAGTCCTAACCAAGGACCTAGGAACTGCTAAGGTATCGTCGGAGGATGTAAGCTGTTCCGAGTAAGGTGGTTTTTTGTAGAGTCAAAATGTTCAAGTCCGGTAAATTTAGAATTTCTAAATAGCGGGGTAGCCCTTTGGGTATTGCTCCAAGGGCTCCAATTACAATTGGGACAACACACGATTTCTTTTTCCACAGTCATCAACTTCAATTTGCAAGTCCCGGTACTTTGTGATTTTTTCTTGCTGCTTATCTTCAATCTGTGCATCACCAGGTATTGCAATGTCAATGAACCATACTTTTTTTCTTTTCAACTATTGTTATGTCAGGTGTGTTGTGGACCAAGTGCCTATCAGTTGTTATGATGATGATGATGATGATGATGATGATGATGATGATGATGATGATGATGATGATGATGATGATGATTATTATTATTATTATTATTATTATTATTATTATTATTATTATTATTATTATTATTATGTTACTTCAACCCAGTAACCCTTAGGAAGGATCACAGTTTATGAACTTTCTGCTACAGTTCCAACATTACCACAAAAAGTTTGAAAAAGGCTTGACAGAGGTAGCTGTTACAGTTTTCTTAGTGACCACTGGAAGTTACAACAGCACTGACAAAAGTGACTTATGACCCTTTTTCACACTTATGACCATTGCAGCATCCCCATGGTCACCTGATTTATATTTGGATGCTTGATAATTGACTCACATGTATGAAGGTTGCAGTGTCCTGAATCATGTGGTCCCCTTCTGTGGACCTTCTGACAAACAAAAACAATGTTTCTGGAGAACCGGTAGCGGAAATTTTGAGCAGTTCAGAGAACCAGCAAATACCACCTCTGGCTGGCCCCAGAGTGGGGTGGGAATGGAGATTTTGCAGTATCCTTCCCCTGCCATGCCCACCAAGCCACACCACGCCCACCAAGCCACACCCACAGAACCGGTAGTAAAATAATTTGGGTTTCACCACTGCTTAAAAACCATTGTACTAATTTAACAACTGCAGTGATTCACTTGGAAAATGTGGGAAGACAAGTCATAAAATGGAGCAAAATTCACGTAACAAATTTCTCACTTAGCAACATAAATTTTGGCCTCAATTGTGGTCTTAAATTGAGGACTACCTGTATGGTATAGCTTGCATCTGAATTGCAGAAATCAGAAAAACTTTATTTATTTATTTATTTATTTATTTATTTATTTATTTATTTATTCAATTTGTATGCCGCCCCTCTCCGAAGACTCAGGGTGGCTCACAATGCATTTAAAATCATTATAAAAAACATTTAAGAATTAAAAACATTAAAAACATTAAAACTCATTCACACCATTCATGGCCAGATCTCACCGGATCGCAAGAGCGAGATCAACGGCCCCAGGCCTGCTGGAAAAGCCAGGTCTTCACCGCTTTTCGGAAGGCTAATAGGGTGGGGATGGTCCGGGCCTCAGGAGGTAACTGGTTCCAGAGAGTTGGGGCAGCCACAGAGAAGGCCCTCCCCCGCGGGCCCGCCAGCCGGCATTGTTTAGCTGACGGGACCCGGAGGAAACCAACTCTGTGGGATCTTACCGGTCGTTGGGAGTTCTTCTATGATGATCCTTAAGCAAGGCCCCAAGGGAGCTTGTCCATCACTGAAAATAGATACAATAGACAGATAGACAGGGCATACTCAAGTCTTTTTGTTCTCTCTTAATTTTAGGCACAAATGGAAATATGGAAATAATGTTAAGGAACTGGAAGACTTATTCAATATTGCACAGGGAATAAAATTCATTGTTCCAAAATGTTGCTGATGAGTTGCTGTAGTCTTTCTCTCATTTGCAGAGTCGGAATGGTGATAGAATTGGTTCCATCCAGGAGAAATTGTTCTTCCTTACCTCTAAAAGCTTTTTACACCAGCAGGAGTATAAATTGGTCAATTTATTAAGCGTTTCTGTTTCACAAAGAAGGGTTCTTTGTGCGGCAGTAAAGAACTATGTTAATGAAAATGGAGTTTCAACACTTTGCTTTCCTAGCTTTGTCTAACATTCCTGCAGCTGAAATGTCATTTTATTGTGGACCTCAAAAGGAGCCGCCAAACAAATATGTTTTTCTAAAAATATGAAGTCCACTTTCTTCACCTTATGAGTTCTATTATGTTTTTTGCCCCCGAAGTCCTCAGAGGTTCAATTTCCTTGATGGTTGCTTCACAGTCCTTCATAATTTACAATCTGAGGCAGCCTTAATGTTAACACTAAAACAGAAGGAGGCAACTTTCTCAAGTTGTTGTGTTTAGTTATTGTTCCTTCATTTTTCTATACTTGGCTTTGGAGTTGTAGGCCATATTCCCAAAAATGTAGATGCAGTCAGGAAACATTTAGACCAGTGGTGGGTTGCTACTGGTTCACACCAGGGGTGAAATGCTCCCGGTTCAGACCGGATCGCTCAATACGGTAGCGATGGCGGCGGGTGGTTCAGAGAACCAGTAGCAAAAATCCCTGCGCCCCCTCCCCCAACTATGCCCAGCTGAGCTGCACAATTATCAGAGGCTTTTTTTTTTTAACTTTTAAAAGCATTTTTTCTACAACCTCTTCCGACGAAAAAATGCTTTTAAAAGTAAAAAAAAAAAAAAAAGCCTCTGATGATCGCGCGGCTCAGCTGGGATCGCCAGAGGCTTTTCAAAGCATTTTTTTCTGCAACCTTTTGGCCAAAGAGGTGGTTAAAAAAATGCTTTGAAAAGTCTCTGACGATCCCAGCTGAGTTGCCTGATTGGCAGAGAGGCTTTTCAAAGCATTTTTTAAAAAGCCTCTCTGACAATCCCAGCTGAGTTGCCTGATTGGCAGAGAGGCTTTTCAAAGCATTAGAAAAAATGCTTTGAAAAGTTTTTTTTTAAAAAAAGTTGGCCATGCCCACCCAGTCACATTACCCCCACCACCAAGCCACGCCCACAGAACCAGTAGTAACAAATTTTACATTTCACCCCTGGTTCACAGCAGATCAGGTGAACCGGTAGCAGCGGGGGAGGGAGGCTCTGCCCACCCACCCGAACACTTCTGCACATGCGCAGAAGCGCCCCACGTGCGAGCGCATGCGCATGAGCAAACCGGTAGCAACAGGATTTGGAACCCACCCCTGATTTAGACAGGATCAGAAGAAAATCTAAACAATCATTTGCTTAACCAAGAAATGCAGGACCTCATACAGAATTGGGGACAGCTCTCTTTCAGACTTGGATCAGAAGGAACTCAGAACCCCCCCCTTTTTTTAACAGAAGAGTGAGATTTTATTTTACGGCTTAACATCTTGTGTGCGGATGGATAATAGTGATTTATTGAATAATCTATGGTCAAGCAAGTCATCATTTAGCCCAGTCTCTATCAGGAAGGAGATGCATATCTACTGTATACAGGTAGTGTTCAACTTAGGACCACCAATGAGCCCAAAATTTCTGTTGCTAAGTGAGACATTTGTTAAGTGAGTTTTGCCCCATTTTTACGACCTTTCTTGCCACAGTTGTTAAGTGAATGATTGCAGTTGTTAAATAAGTAGTGCAATTGTTAAGTGAATGGCTTCCCCATTGATTTTGCTTGTCAGAAGGTCGCAAAATGGGATCACATGACCCCAGTTGCCAACCGTCTGAATTTTGATCAGGTGACCATGGAGATGATGCAATGGTCATAAGTGTGAAAAACAGTCGTAAGTCACTTTTTTCAGTGCCATTATAACTTGAACTATTGTAAGTCAAGGACTACTTCATCTCTTCTTCACAGAAATAATTCGCCTCTTTGCTCAGTCTAAAATCACTCTATTGGTAAGTAAACGAAGAAAAAAAAATCCTTTTTTATATATACTTGAAGGGAATCTGAAGGAAAAATAATTTTGAGATGTTTTACTCATTCATCAAGGGCTAAATTTTGCACTGAAAAAAAAAACAAGTTAAGTGTGAATTTGATTGTGAGGAAACTGTGGAATGGTTTGTTTAAAAAGAAAAGAAAAAAAAGCAAAAAACCAAGCCTGTCAAAATTGTAATCTTGGCCAATTTTTTTCTATCTCCAAAATGGTTTTATGTCACTTAGGTCACCACTATTCTACCCAGTAGTAGTTCTTTTTTTTATAACTTTTCATCTAACATAGACTTGAACGTGATGGTGTCGGGGTGAATAGGGCTGAAACTTTTTACAAAACCCCAGGCCTCTCTTGTATAAAGATAAAAAGGCGTAGTTCTAAAAGCATTCTTTTTTCCCTTAGTCTCTCAAAGCTAAATGATTTTTTCCCCTTAACTTCTTTGTCCCTGAAGTATAACCTTCTGACATGAAATTATTCTTGAGAGAAGGGAAATGTACCACTTTGAATGTGGCACTAGCTCAGTGCTGCCTGTCAGATAAATGGAACGGTTGCTTGGAGGACAGATTGATGAAAATGGGAATCTTGAAGTAAAAATAGCAAGAGCACTTAGACTTATATACCGCTTCACAGTGCTTTACAGCCCTCTTTAAGCGGTTTACAGAGTTAACATATTGCCCCCAACAGTCCAGCTCCTCATTTTACCAACCTCGGAAGGATGGAAGTCTGAGTTAACCCTGTGCCACTCAGATTCAAACTCCTGGAGTGAACTGTGAGTTAACCTGCAGTTGTCAAGCCTGAAGCTGACCTGACCAAAGCCATCTTGGAGCTTCACACTAGGGCTGAGGGGTATGGAAAGGAGATTTGAGCAGTGGTGGGATCCTGTTGGTTTAATAACCAGTTCAGTGATTGGACGCTTCGGTGATCGCACGGGCATGCACAATTTTACGAAAACTTACCTTCCGCATTACTGCTGGGGAATAACACAGCTGAGGCCCGGCAATCCGCTCTGCCACGTGAATCATTTGAGAAGATATAGGTCAGTAAAGCACAGGGGCGGGCGGCTCCACCCGATCGTCGGAGTGAACCAGTTCGCTCTCAGTTGATCATCGGAGCTACCGGTTCACATGAACAGGTCCGAACTGGTAGAATCCCACCCCCGGATTTGAGATAGCTGGGACTTTGTAGCCAAAATAAAATACTTTCTCCCCTGGGAACCAAGGACATTCTCACACCTGGTCAGAGGAAGGAGGAATGATGTTGCCAGGCAACCAGACAGAGCTGTGATTGGACCATGTGACTGTTTTGAGAAAGTGAAGAACTTTTACTTTTAATTAGGTGAAAACCACCGGAACCTTCAGAGTCAGTTTTCACCAGATCTGTGCCAATATGATATATCCAATAAAGCTATTCTGTGAGGAATCTACCTGCTTCGAAGTTTTGCTTGCTATGGGCCTATTAATTGGAACCCTGACAGCAGTACTGCATTCTAACTGCACCACCATGGCTCTATATAATAATAAAATGTCTTGGAGGCTCAACACTGGACTGATGATTAGGCACTGATATTTGCATCATCGTGATCATCACCACCATCATCAACTTTATATGCATCATTCTGTATTGTTTGCAACAATTGTAGCTTTCTTTGCAATCGATTTTTTCCTGAAAGCAGCAACTGAGGGCATGGTAGAGATAAAGATATGGATTGGGCATGCTGTGGGTTCCATTAGTGAAGCAATATCTCTCCTAGTCTCAGAAAACAGTCCAGGTCTTGTATATGAAACAAACTGAGCATTCTGGACAAAAAAAAAAAAAAGACACACATACAAAAAAGATATAACAGGCACAAATGATGGAACTGAGCCATAAATGAACCAGTTTTACTAGCACCAGAATCACTACCACTTCTGAAAATCTCCATTAAGAACTTGCATATTTATCATTTAGCTCTCCTTATACTACAACTCATGGAGAGAGAGAAAATATGCGGTTGCTAAAAGTCAACAGGCATACAGTACACTTACAGTATATCAAGCAAAAATCAAGTATTACAAACATCTTTTAATTTTCTTAATTACATTCCCCTCAGACGCATATTAGAATGCGCAGAAATGGATAGATTAACGCTCATTTTGAAGGATAAAGAAGAAACTGAATATTTTTTGATATGGATATATTCTATCAATGGCTAGACAATAGAAACAAAAGTTAGAAAGGAGGAGATATAAAAAGAGGAAATGTTAATGCGGAGAGTTGTTAAAGAAGATGATGTTAAGTATTATTGTTATTATATTATTAATATTATGGCAGTGAATGCTACAACAAATATGTGGACTATGATTGTTTAAAAATAACTATACCCAGATCACACACTGTTTGATGGAAATTGAATGTTATATAAATAAAACAAACAAAACATGGGGAAAAATATCTTTTAATTTTTGCATACATCATACACATGAAATAAATATTTAAATTAATGCAAAACAACCATAAAAACTGGGTAGATTAGATGTACAGCAATTTGTCACAGGGTTTTTTTTTTTAAGTTAAGCATTGTCTTACGTTAGTGATAGCTCAATAATTATGAGTCTATTTAAAAATGGTCAGCTCTACTTTTTTTTTTTTATTTGATTTATATGCCGCCCTTCTCCGGAGACTCAGGACAGCTTACAATGCGTTAAGCAATAGCCTTCATACTTTTGTATATTTATACAAAGTCAGCTTATTGCCCCCACAATCCGGGTCCTATTTTACCTGCCTTAGAAAGGATGGAAGGCTGAGTCAACCTTGAGCCTGGTGAGATTTGAACTTGCAGTAATTGCAGGCAGCTGATGTTAATAACAGTGCTTTAGTCTGCTGCGCCACCAGGGCTCTTGGCAACTGTCATGTTTGTTCTCCATACTGAGAAAATTCCAACCATCTCCTACTCAGGTGTGTAGTAGGACTCTTGGACTAAGGCTGAACCTTTGTCTTTCTCTGACGTTCAAAAGCCATATTCCAAGAAACGGAATATATACAAAGAGATCTGGAGGATTAATACATTGGTTCACTTTGGATTATTGTAAATATAAATGAGCTTAAAATTAAAACCATCTAATATATATGCTGCATTTATTCCCCTCATGGTTAATAATGTTTTCCATTACATTAAAAACTCTGTTGCAGTGGAATCTGCTGAAAAGGCCCCCGAAGTCTCATTTAAATCCTAAAAGCCATATGTAGCTTATAGGTTTGGCCTGATAAATAAAAAAGAAAAAAAGGTTTGCAGAGAGTATGATTTTTTTTAAAAAAGTGCATGTTCAACAACAAACATTTTTAGGCAATTAATGATGCTCCTTGAAAATAAAGAGTGGTTTCTTCATTCAAAAGTCAAAAATTTTTCTGCACCATCTTTCATGATGGATGAAAATTACCTTCCACAACCTGCATTGTGAGGCGCAAATAAAGAACACTTTCTCTGAATTAATAATGCCTCTTTATTCCTGGTTTCTGGGAAGATCAAGGATATTAGTGATGATTCATAATGAAAGTGTTGAGACATCACTTCGATGGGACTCTTTTCATTTGAAAATATTCAGACATTCTGCCTGACCTTTTCTTTTATGGATGCCAATCTGCTTATATCTTTCATGCCCTGAGGCATAAATGCTATTTTCCCCCCCCTCAAATTGTCCTTGAAAATCCCTTCAAAGACTTTCAACAGTAAAGCAGCAGGCATGACTGTCCTACCCAGGCCAACAAGATTTGTGAATGGGAGTCCTTCTTCAGAAGCTGCCTAGCTAGAAGTTACTTTAAAATAATTGTTAGATTCATACTACAGGTAGGGTCCCGATCATACATGTTGTCTCCCAGATAAAGAATAATAGGGTAATTGTGGCTTCTGATTTCCTTTCCATGTTAAACTCTGGCCTTGCATTTCCTCAAATTTCAAAAGAGGGCTTCTGTTTTGCTACACTATTGCCAGAGTGCTGGACAATTTTCTTTTGAATTTCACCTGTTATTTTTGAGATTAATTTTTAAAGAGAGTTGTGCTGTAAAGCTTTATTTTCCTTCTTTGCATCCCTTTTTCTGAAGCCTTCCTTGCTGCCTTCCTTCCTTCCTTCCTTCCTTCCTTCCTTCCTTCCTTCCTTCCTTCCTTCCTTCCTTCCCTCCTTCCTTCCTTCCTTCCTTCCTCTCTTTCTTTCTTTCTTTCCTTCCTTCCCTTCTTTCCTTTCCTTTTTCTCTTTTCTTTCTTTTCCTTTTTTCTTTCCCTCTCCCCCCTTTCTCACTCTCTCTCTCTTTCTTCCTTTCTTCCATTCTTCCTTCATTCCTTTCTCTCTTTCATTCATTTGTTTTCTGTCCGTCTCACTGCCCTTCCTTCTTCCTTATCCAAAGCCAATCCCATCGATTTCTTTCCTTGGGGGTTTAATTGAAGTATGAGAAATCACTAAGTCTGCAGATTGCTGGACAGATAATGGTACTGTGAAAGACAGTAATTTTACCTATATCCAGTGGCCCTTAACTAACCCTTCCTGCACTGAGTTGATGGTTGGTCTCAGCGGTTCCTAAATCTATAATTCTATATTTCCAAGTGTGCCACATTTCATTAATCTGAGATTTACTAAATGCCCCTCCCCCCGGAAGATATTTCAAACCCATTTACAACTAATTTAAAGAAAATATAAGGACATTTCTTTGTGTAATGCTAGCTTATTCTATTTTGTGGTCAGAATTTGGTTGTGTACAATTTTAATCAATATATAATTGGTTAGAATTTAATCAATATTTAATATTTAATTTAATATTTAACCACTGTTACGAATTACTGTATACTGTTTCAAGTGTCAGTGAATCTGTCAGTGAAAATGAATCATGATATTGTTTAAAGAATGACCAAGTCTGATCATTTGCAGGGTTACTTTTATTCTAACAAAAATATGTAGGCTTTTTGTGTGCTAATCTAAATGCCCGATCTTGTAAAATCTCCTCTTTGTTATATAAAAGGGGATGTAAAATATAATATGCATTAGCAAAAAGAGAGTCTTTCAAAGTTAGCTGTATAGATAGCCCTCAATTTACAGATGTAATTGAGCCTGGAATTATGGTTATAAATCATGTCAGTCATTCAGGGGTCACTATATGATTGTGCTCGTTTTTATGATGTTCTTGCGACAGTCATTAAGCAAACACAGTAGTCATAAAGTGAACACTATAATCATGAAGCAAATCTATTGTCTGCAATGGGCATTATTTTGCCAGAAACCAGAAATAAATTATAGTTTCCAGCAAAAATTAACAGATTAACAGAGTTGGAAGGGAACTTGTAGGTCATCTAGTCCAACCCCGTGCCCAAGCAGACCCTACACCATTTCCAACAGATGGCAGTACAATCTCTTCTTGAAAGCTTCTAGTGATGAAGCTCCCACAATTTCTGTCAAATATCATGGACACATGACCACGGGATGCTGCAAAGAGAGGTAAATATGGACCAGCCAAAAATGTGATTGATTTGTGAGCTGAACCCTGATAATAGTGTTGGAGGAAAATAAATTTAGTAAAGGTGTGCCAGAACACACATATTTCCTTGCAACGTTTTATTCTAAGCCTTTCCTGCTCAAAATGTTTTCCTATCAATAGTACTGTGATTGCTCCTCTCTAGCATTGCGTTATTATTCTGTAGAGTTAAATTTTTAATGCCTCCGGAATAGGAAAAAAGAGGAAGAAACTTTGAAAAGCAGTGCCACCAGAATGTTGCATTAAAAAAAAAGAGAGAGAAAGAAATCCTATTTTTCGAGGCACACCATGGGACTCTCTTCCCTTGGTAACAATCAGCAGAAGTTCTCATTAGAAGGAACTTTACAGCAGTTGCTGATCTGCGAAACAGCACATGACTGATGTGGACATTATTTGCATAATTGGTTTGGTGCCTAAGAGGGCCACACACTGGCTTTAAAATATCCCCCTCCGTGTGTTCATTATATCCATCTCTCATCCACTCTGCAAAAGACATTTATAGTTGTTCATTGCTTTTTGTTGTTGTTATTGAAAAAGCAATGAATATGCAGTGCCATGCTTTGTGTCTTAACAGCCTGATATTAGAAAGGCATGAGTTAGTTAGGAGAAAGAGAAGGAGAAGAAGAAGTTACCAAATTGTTCCATGATTTAGGGGCTCAAAGTTTGACACAGGCGCTCAAGATGCATTTATTTTCCCCTTTGCATTCAAAACAGTTATTCCAGACCAAGGGAGGTTTACTTTCTGGCACAAATATTCTCAAACCCATAATGTAAAGATTAAAGACATGTAGAGTCCCCAGCTGATAAGGGGCTTGGCTGTTTTGTATAAGAGCAGAGCATAAACGGATGGAAAATTTCTCCAGATATCTCTAAAAGTCTGTCCAAAAATCAATCAATCTTTGTCAGGGTAGCATTACTACCCCTGATGCAGCCCTAGAGGACTTAATTATAGCAATATTTTACAAAATTGATATGCCACCCAATTCTCAATGACCCTGGCTGGTTCACAACAATTAAAAAAATTAGAATTAAACCAATCACAGGTAAAAGATTAAGATAAAAGATGACAAACTCAGTAATACGAGGGGTCTCACGCTCTCTCATTAAAGACATCTAGGTGAAGAGCCAGATGTTTTTGGCTCTTCTAAACAACAGCCATCCAGATCTTGGTGGGTACCTAGATCTAGATGGCAGATGCTGCTAAAGAGAAGGTCCAGTTTTGGAGTCCCAATAGATGATGTTGTTTAATTGAAGGAACACAAAACCTCTCAATCCTTCTGGATCATTGGCTTGACAGCTAAGCCAATAGGGGAGACAGTTGGTCCCTCAACATTAGGCATTATAGGTAACAACCAGCATCTTGAATTGCTCCTGTGTGATTCTGGGTAGCTGACCACATGGAGTTGAGAGTGAGTGTTTTTTTATATCTTCTCTTGGGCTTTGCGCTTGAGTTTCCTGTTCCTGTGCAAGAACATGTATTCTATTGGCTGTTGTCAACTCCCATCGGCAAAGTACAAATCCTAGGTGTTTGTCTGAGCTAAGTTTGGTTGAGTTTGGATTGCTGTTGCAATGACTGAAATACCCTTAGGAGATTGTGCAATGTAGTGAGCTCTGCGTCTTCTGCTAAATGATAGTAGGCTAATCCTATTATGAAGGATTATCCCATCATCCTGGAGCTGAAGGTCTTTTGTTTTGTAGATAGGCTGGCCCAGTCTTTCTTAATGGGCACAAAATATCTGCTGGGGGCAGGGATTTGGGGTTCTGAGTTTCTGCTTCCCTTAAGATTTTTTATTTCTCTTTTAGGGGAAATATTTTATCCTGCCTTTTTTAAATATTCCTCAAAATATTTCATTCTTCTAGGAGAGGGGTGGGTGCTAACTTTCTACAAAGGAGAGCCATATTAGTCTCTGGTGGCAAAAGAATAAGGTGTCAAGTAGCATCTTAGTACCAACTAACACATTTTATTGAAAGACATAAAGCTTCCTGAGATGTAGCTGTGATGGAATCTCCAGCTAGGCTGGTGGGAAGTGTTAAGTGGGGAACCAGTTTAGAGTCCTTGCACTGCAGAAAACTGCACAGGCCTAACCTCGCCCAGAATCCCTGAAGCCTTATTTGATAGTTTGTGTAGGAGAAGGAGTAGCAGAGTCTGGGGGTGAAGTTAAAAGAGGAATCAGTCTACAATCTCTAGGTTGCATGAATGGAATAAGTCCAACTCTTCCTGAATTCCTTTAACTCTTATCTAATGCCAGAATAGGACTAACCATTTGTTGACTAGATTCCTGTGCATAGGCATGAGCAGTAAGTCAGTTTAATTGGAACCTAATGTGTGGCACTAGTTTTTCCGTGCCTGACAGTTCCCAAGGGAATGCAGTCAATTTGGAGAGATTCTTGTAACATAGATAACTAACCATAAAGCTTCTGCTTGAGACTATTCACAAATGGTTCTGGTTGCTTGCACCTGACAGTAGCTATCGAAAATGTTTGCCTTTTAATAAGATTTGTTAGTTAGACAAGTACTACTAGAGTGCTTCATAAAAGGGATGTAATTGTTCATATATTAATATAATCCCAGGTGATGAATTAATCGCAGGCATCAAAATGCACAAAAATAAGACGAAATTCAAGATCAATACAGGAGAAGAAGCTGAAATTCAAGTATTTCAAATTCCAATACAGGATTTAATCCCTTCAGATCTTTCACTTCCTTTCAAAAGGCAAGAAAAATAATTATCAATATAGCTAACACTTCCAATAGCACTTTAAAAAATGAAGAGAAAATACTAAAATATAACATAAGATAAAGGTAAAGTTTCCCCTTGCACATATATGGTAGTCAGTTCCTGACTCTAGGGGGCGGTGCTCATCTCTGTTTCAAAGCCGAAGAGCCAGCACTCTCTGAAGACGTCTCCATGGTCATGTGGCTGGCATGACTAAATGCCAAAGGTGCACGGAACACAGCTACCTTCCCACCAAAGGTGGTCCCTATTTTTCTACTTGCATTTTTTATGTGATTTCGAACTGCTAGGTTGGCAGAAACTGGGACAAGTAATGGGAGCTCACCCCGTTACGCAGCACTAGGGATTCGAACCGCTAAACTGCCGACTTTTCGATTGACAAACTCAGTATCTTATCCACTGAGCCACCACAGCCTTTTTTAAATACTGAGTCCTAAAATGAAACTGTCTGAGCCTCTACCATATTAATTTATCATTTCCATCTTAATATGTAAATCAGCTTGGGAAACTCTAAATGACAAAATATAGAACTTTAATACTGCGTTTTTACAGATTAAATTTCATTGCTGAATAAAATGAGAAAAAAATGGTGCTCTTTAATTGACAGTTTTGGAAAAATGTATATATATATATATTATCTTTTATTCATGCTTAATATGAAGTTCAAAGCCCAGTAACATTTCTAGAAACAGGTGCCTACATCAGAATCATAGATATAATAAAGTTTATATGTTAAAGCTGTAATAATGATATTAAATGTTTGCACATAAAACTTTGGCAATGGAAAAGTTTAGTTACCTTCATATAAATTGATAAATGTCAACTTTATCTCATAATAATCCTTAGCTAAGATGATGTTTTATTAATATTATTGGAGGGATTGTTTTATGGGCATTCTGGCTACAGACACAATGAAATTTCAGTGTTAAGTCATAAATAACAGATAGAAGTGATTCAAAACACTATTGTCAACCTCACTAAAGAAAAAAAAATAAAAATATAGTCTAATTAAGTCCAGGTTCCTTGAAGAAAGAGAAAGGAGAACACCAAGAATCCAGAAAGGAAAGGAAAGGAAAGGAAAGGAAAGGAAAGGAAAGGAAAGGAAAGGAAAGGAAAGGAAAGGAAAGGAAAGGAAAGGAAAGGAAAGGAAAGGAAAGGAAAGGAAAGGAAAGGAAAGGAATAGCTACATGGAATTGTTTGACCTTCTGGTTTTAACCTAGTGTCTGCAGTGAGTCTGCAGTGTGTCTGAAGTAGCTTGACTCCCTCTTCTTTGTGGCAGCCCCTGAGATATTGGAACACTGACTGCTCCCCTAGTCCTTCTTTTTATCAAACTAGACATATCCAGTTCCTGCAAGCGTTCTTCATATGTTTTAGTCTCCAGTCCCCTAATCATCTTTGTCGCTCTTCTGTGCACTCTTTCCAGAGTCTCAACATCTTTTTTACATCGTGGCAACCAAAACTGATTGCAGTATCCCAAGTGTGGCCTTTCCAAGGCATTGTAAAGTGGTATCAATTTAAACTAAAGTCATGGAGGTAGAGGTATTATTTTTCATTCAACTGTTAGATGCCTGGAGGAAGTCATATGTTTTGGGTAGCCCAGAATTGCATTGCTGACTCCCAGCTCATATGATATAGTGATCTGCATGAAGGAAATGATTGGGAACCACTGCTCTACTGATTAATTTAGAATAAAATTTCATTTATTAAAAAAAAGTCACTATAAACATTCATGTAAAAAGACATTACAGAAATAACTATTGGTATATAGACTGTAATGATACAGACTTAGCTTCCAACTAATGATAGTTAAGCATCTCTGACAGAGCATTAGAAACAGTCATAGGCTGAGTGCCCGACAATCTGCTGAGTGCACAACAACCATAAGCAACGATGACAAAATGACTCGGCCTTTTCATAATTGCACTGCAACACTGCTCACTGTAACATTGCAACATGTCATTCATCATTTGCCTTCTTTGTCCTCCTTACTATGGATGCTTATAAATTGCCAATCAAAACAAATGAGAGAAAGACAAAGATTTTGTCCCACCCCAATCCATTCGTAGACAGTGCTTTGTTGCTCCCCTTTTTATTGAGACTAACTGGGAATGCTTAGCACACACAGTAATAGCAATAGCAATAGCACTTAGACGTATATAATGCTTCACAGTGCTTTACAGCTGTTCTGCCCCAGCTACGGACCCCAAAGAACGCAGCACACAAGCAGCGTTCCTTCTTAAATATGCTAAGGGAGTGGCCAATTAGCCCCAAGCCTTACTCTCGAGGAGACCTCCTCCTGAGGAGCCACTCCTGCCTTTTGGCAGCTCTGCGCGCCTATGCATTGAGAAGAGGCTCCTCCTCTTCGTCCTCTTCACTTAAAGGAGCTTCTGGAGGTTCTGAAGGCCCTGGCTGAATCCCTGCCTCTGGCACCACATCTTCTCCAGCCTCCTCGCTGTCCAACTCGAGCACCGGCTGCACAGGCTGCTAACGCAGCACCATACCAGCCTCCTCGTTGTTGGAATCAGCAACAATCTGCACAGGCCGCTGACGGGCCACAACAACAGCCCTCTCTAAGCGGTTTACAGAATCCGCATATTGCCCCTTACAATCTGGGTTCTCATTTTACCGACCTTGGAAGGATGGAAGGCTGAGTCAACCTTGAGCCTGGTGAGACCTGAACTGCCAAACCAGGGGTGGTATTCACTTAACTTCGCTACCAATTTGCAAATGTGAGCGAGTGAGCATGCGCAGAGGGTCAAAAACTTGAATTAATGGGACGTGATGACGTCTAAAGGAGTTAGACAGGACAATACAATACAATATTGTTGTCTATACACTGTTATTCTAGTGTTTCTGGATCAGGTGCAAAGGTAATCACATATATTATCTGTTTAATTTTTAATTTTATTTGTATAGTATGAATTTAATTTAGAAATAGCAGCCCATACAATACAGTGGCCAGGTCTGTGGCATGTGATCTCTTTTCTGAAGTGGGCCTCCACTTCTAATTAGCTATCCATTCTGTTTATGGTACGAAAGGTCAAACCATTTGGGATTTTCAAATAAATTAATCCTATAGCTTTACATTCCCATCATTCATGTTTGAATCCTATGTTGTAATTCTTATTTTATATCCTAAAATGTTAATATACAGTAGTGGCCAAAATTGTGGAAACCTTTTGAGAAAAATGTATTTTCTAAAACTAGCTAATAACACCACTTTTTTTTGAGTAATGCCATAAAATTATATATCAATGGAAAGATAACTTAACCAAGAATGTAATGCAATAATTTTTATGAAGGATTTGCTATTAGAATAGCAGCTACAGTATAAAGAAGAAAAGTGAAATACGTAGAAAAAACGAGATATACAAAAAAATCACCATAGAAAAAAAACGAGATTTACAAAAAATTATCACATCAGTTAATACTTAGTTGGGCAACTTTTAGCATGAATTACAGCCTTACAATGTCTTCCCATGGACCGAACCAAGTCTTTTAGTTCTGCAGCTGTTATAAAGATTGAATGATTGCTTCTATTAACTGGGTTTTATTGCTGGATCGCTTCTGACTAATAAGTTTCTTTAGTTGGCTCCATAGATTTTCAATTGGGTTAAGGTCTGGGCTATTCCTAGGCCATTCCAGCAGTGGAATATGATTATCTTGAAACTCAAAAAAAAAAAAAAAAGTGGCGTTATTAGCCATCAAACCTCAAAAATACACTTTTCCCAAAAGGTTTCCACAATTTTGGCCATTACTGTATATATCCAGAAAGATTTTTATGCATCTCTTTTGAAATGTTTTCCAATATCACTTCTGCTGCTTAAGGCAACAGCAACATGCTGAGATGCGTCAAGTACTAGATCAAAGCAATAAGGTATCATCATTACCTCTCTCTGATGAAGTAGAGAGATGAGAAGGACAAGTACCATATTGCTGGGCACCGTGCTGTCCTGCAAACAAATCAGCTTTTTATCATAAATCTGACACACATTACAAATTAGCAAAGACAATTTTGAGCCTCTTAATACAATCCCTGGAAGAATTGCAGCTGTCTATTCAGGTGCATTCAGTCTTTCCTTGATGAAAATAATTATCTTCTGCCTTCACTAGGTAATTGCCAGCTGATTGAGGTCATCAGGACAATCAAGTCCCCAAGAGGCACAACTTACTGGTATGATTAAAAAAAAGACAAAATCTATAAAAGTTTAGGGAAGAATGTGTAGGTAGCATGAGGAAAGATGCAAAGATACATTACCTAGCCAAATGGGGGGAAAAAAGAGGCTATTGCTTGTAACCCTATTTATAAAGGGAAATTGGAATCAAAATTAACTTGTGTTTCATGAAGGTACTTGCAGGATGTAGGAGGGTATATGAGAGTAATGAGTCGTAGCCATTGTCAGGGTTCCGAGGAATGCCCTAATTAAATCATGAGTCTTGAGCCAAGCTTCAAAACAAATCCAGTTATTTATTAGGAGCTTCAAGTCCGCACGTTCCAAGTGAAGGCAACTCTGACCCCACGTAATTTATGCCCCAATCATGACCCTGTTTCCCCCCTCCCCCCAGGGTGTGTCATCAATCACATTCGCCACCAGAGCAATTTCACGGGTTGTAGAGATCACTCCCCTCTGGCTGCTATTGATAACCCTGGGAGACAGCCTTGAGGTAGATATGTCTGGAATGTGCTTCTGTTTTTGGCTGCCGTGCTGCTTCATCGGTTTCCCATCCCCCTTGCCTATGGCAACTCGAGAGCAGGCCAGGGATGCTTTGCAACAACAGCCATGTTGTTCATATCTCCAGATATGCCAATCCAGAAGTCCCCTGCTTCTCTCTGTTGAATGGAATTTGAAATATACTTCTACCTTTGTGCAAATATAGGCAATATCTTGCCAAAAGAAGCTATGTAGTTTAGGACTGGAATAAAGATTTCCATTTAGAAATAAACTGAGTTAAAAAATAAAAAGGAAGACATGGAAAAGGAAATCAAAAGACTGCAAGATCTATTTTCTGGCCGTGAGAGTGATTAATCATTAATAATTAAGTTTGATTCTATTTAGAAATGTCTGAGTAGAGCAGTTATGTTTTGAAACATTGGAATGAAATAAAAATTTGTGGCTTTTTACATATCGCTTCCTAATCCTTTATCTTTCTTCCAGTCAATCTTTCTTCTAGTCCTTTGCTTCAAAGAGTTATTTCCCATTTATACTCCCAGTTCATTTATTAACAGTCATTGTGTTTCAGTCATTGGTGCTTGGTTTCTTAGTGTAGCTTGTGCCCTGTTATAATTTAGTTTTTTATGCAAAGTCAATCAATCAGAATAGAGCTGGAAGGGACTTTGGAGATCTTCTAGTCAAATCCTCTTCTCAAGCAGGAGACCCCATACCATTTCATATAGGTGGCTGTCCACCTATATGTCTTTTCTTAAAAACCTCGAGCGATGGAGTACCCACAATTTCTGAAGGCAAGTTGTTCCATTGGTTAATTGTCCTCACTGTTAGGAGGACAATTAATTCCTTTCTCCTTAATTCCAGGTTGCTTCTCTCCTTGAGTACTCCTAAGAGTATTATTAGTATTATACACTTATGTGCTCTTGTGCAGCCTTTGTGAGGTATATAACTTTGTTGTGTATGTGATTTGCACTGGGAATGTTCTAGCCTGTAAGAGACTGGTTGTTTCAACAATATTTTCAGGTTATCAACTATTATTTACTATCTCAATAAGAGTAAGTTGTTGACGTTTATGAATAGAAGGCTACATTTGGTGAGAGGCTAAGAAAGTAGAAGCAAAATAGCTCACTAAAAATTCCTTTTAACTTTTTCTTCCTTTGAATTATTTTCATTTCAACCATTTCTACAAATATTTTTCCCCAAATGCTCTTCTAATTTCACCTTGAATTAATGGCTTGCAATGCACATGTATATCAGAACTATTGAGATGTAAATAATGTTGGGTTCAATAGAGTATTCTTCCAAGGAGAAGCAGGCGAAGAATTGGATGTCACTTTGCTGAAGTCTATTCTCTCTTTGAATCTAAGAGGCCATTTTGAGCTTTCTGACTGAAACCCAGAAACAAGAAAAGAATAATGCATATCTCTAAAATAGAAACGAATGGCTTATACATTGCAGAATTTTCTGAGCCTTTCACAGAAACACTTCTGAGAATATGCATTCAAGTAGAATAATGCTATTGCAGAAGAAAACCATAATATGAAGAGGTTTAAGTGGTATGCCTATGTATCTCTGGTATATATATATATATATATATGAAGTACACAGGTACCTTATAATTCACCTCCTCCCCCCCTCAACCCACATATAGATACAAATTGTGAATTGGTCATTTTCTGATAAAGTTTTACCTCAAGAGTGTTTTCTTTTCCTTTAGAATTCCTTTAGAATTGCTTTGCCAAAATCGGAAGCCTGGCAAGAAGGCAGGATGAATGAGCTGGTGCCATATCACATAAACTTTTCATAATTATTAGATTAAAAAAAATATCAGCAATAAGTGTGTAGAATTAGGATATGATAGAAGCTTCAGAAATCTGACAACTTGATCCCGTTTATCCTAATACATACTCCTTAATCCAGCCCCTGAAGAAGGAAGGCAGGATAAACATAAATATGCCAAGGAAGATAATTTAGTTGCAATGTCCCTGGCAATTACTCAAATGTTTACTTTATTCATACCCCTCACATTTTGTAAATGTACAGAAATGAGAGGCATCTGAAGTATTTTGAGTCGCATAGAGCTGGCCAAAGAAGATGCTCTACATAAGGTATAATTACGTTACTAAAGAGATATGAAATTCCATCCAGTATTAAGACTTTATTGAATATGGCTGTGCCTTGCTTTATTGCCTTGGTTGTGGATATTTTCAGGGTAGATTATGTTGTGCAGTCAAAGTGTTTATTTTGCAATGCTTTGCATCTGAAATCCTTTCAGCTTTTATCTTATTTGCATACCATTTGCCTTAAAATCCATGACTCTCCCCAGCCACAATATTTTGGTTGGGCAAAACAAGCATATTGAACCTGATGGTTTTTTTTTTTTTTCTTATCTGCATGATTTTAGAGGGGTTTTTTTATATTTCATCAAATAGGTACCATGTTCCACTTTATGTCTCCAATGAAATCGGAGTCATTTGCAAGGCAATTGGAAGATTGAAAAATCCCCCTCACACTGTTTTTCAGGCTCTCAGCCCGAGACCACATGCTGAATTTTCATTAGCTGTTTTAGCAAAAGATGATACAAGGATTTACTTGACCAAATAAAAAAACAAAAAACAAAAAACAAACAAATTCCTGACCTCGTTTCTCTCACTGCCCTCCCAGCAGTGTCCTCAATAAAAAGTGATGATGACAGCAAAATTGGTGGCACGTGCACGATGACCCATCATGGAAATAGAGCCATTATTGTGTCTCCATTGTGTCTTGAGATGTCATGGGATGAAGCAAAACAAAACATATTCAAAAAAATGTATGCCCTCATTTGTTATTGGGTAGTTGTATAATCATTTCTAGTTTTGGTGACCTGATAAGACATACTTTACCAGGATTGTCAATCATTGCTTATTTTTGAGTTCTGGTAAAGTCCTGCTTCATGTAATGGTATCTACCTATCTAGAATAACAGAGTTGGAAGGGACCTTGGAGGTCTTCTAGTCCAACCCCCTGCTCAGGCAGGAAACCCTATCCCATTTCAGACAAATAGTTGTCTAATTTCTTCTTTAAATCCTCTAGTGTTGGAGCACCCACAGCTTCTGGAAGCGAGTCATTCCAATGATTCATTGTTCTAACTGTCAGGAAATTTTTCCTTAGTTCTAGGTTGCTTCTCTTTTTGATTAGTTTCCATTCCATCTATCTTGTAGGCTTCGTTTTTTATTGTGCTTTTTTGTTTCAAAACCTGACTGCTTTTAGAGATTGGACTCATTATGTATTCAGAATATTTAAGCTATAGCTTCATTATTAAGACTTCCCATTGAGAGTTTTACCATGAATAAGCTACTACAGATCGCCCTCGACTTACTTAGTTCATTTAGTGACCACTCAAAGTTACAACGACACTGAAAAAAGTGACTTATGACCATTTATTTATTTATTTATTTATTTATTTATTTATTTATTTATTTATTTATTTATTTATTTATTTATTTATTGTTTACATTTTTATACCGCCCTTCTCCCGAAGGACTCAGGGCGGTGCACAGCCAACACTAAAACATACATATATAAAAATTTAAAAGCAATTTAAAAATATATTAAATAATTTGGCCCCGATATTATTAAAAAACTAAAACAACCATTAAAATTCATGTTTAGGCCAGCCCAGCTTGTTGGAATAATAATGTCTTGAGGGCACAGCAAAAGGCGCGTAGGTCAGGGATCATCCGTATCTCCGGGGGCAATTCATTCCAGAGGGGAGGTGCCCCCACAGAGAAGGCTCTCCCCCTGGGGGTTGCCAGTCGACATTGTTTGACTGACGGCACCCTGAGGAGTCCCTCTCTGTGGGAGCATATTGGCCGGTGGGAGGCTATCGGTAGCAGAAGGCGATCTCGTAAGTACCCAGATCCTAAGCCATGGAGCGCTTTAAAGATGGTAACCAACACCTTGAATCGCACCCGGAAGACCACCGGGAGCCAGTGTAGCTCGCGCAGGAGAGATGTTACATGGGTGCACTGTGTCGCTCCCATATTCACCTGCGCAGCCGCATTTTGGACCAGTTGGAGCCTCCGAGTGCTCTTCAAGGGGAGCCCCATGTAGGGAGCATTACAGTAGTCAGTAGTCCATTGCAGCATCCCCATGGTCATGTGATCAAAATTCAGATGCTTGACAACTGATTCACATTTATGACAGTTGCAGTGTCCCGGGGTTATATTGTCCCCTTTTGCAACAAGCAAAGTCAATGGGGAAACCAGATTCACTTAACAAATATGTTACTAATTTAATAACTACAGTGATTCACTTAACAAATATGGAAAGAAAAGTAATAAAAGAGGGCAAAACTCTTAACAAAATAACATTTTGGGCTCAAATGTTGTCATAAATTCAGGATTACCTGTATTATAAAAGGTGATTGTGGTTGATCTTCTCATTCAGGATGGGACTTGGCCTAAAGTTGGTTTAGCTTTGTAGGGCCTGCAACCTATTCTTTTTTCATTTACTGAACTAGGAGAGTTTCTGCAGAATATTTTTCCTGTTTAATGAATCATTGTTGGAAAAGCTACAAGGCAGGCGATAATTTTGTTGAATGCATTACAAGAGATTTTGTCTCATTATTATGCTTTCTTATTTTTGTAAGCTCTGAGAGTGTTTTGGTTGTGGAGAGATATAAATCTGATCAAGAAATAATTTGATTTGCTCTTGTGGAAGGCAGAACTATTTTCTCCAACAGCATAATTCAAATACATTGATTTGTCTATTTTGAGCCTTTTTGGTTCAACTTTTATATGTTATAACAGAAAACAATGGCTTTTACAATAGGTAATTTGTTTTTGCCGACTGATGGCTCTCTAATTTATAGGCTGATTCGTGTTTCTATAGTAGTTCTCCCAGATATATTTCATTGCTACAATCACTAGTACCTCTGACATTTTGAACCTAGCAAGATAAATTCTGCTACTACTTTAACTTCTTCTTTACCTATCTGAATTGGAATGGCAAAGTCTGCTCACATAAAGTGAGGTTTATTAAAATTGAGCACCAGCTTTGCGTATATATTTATTTATGTTGAAGATATATTATTGTTGTTCAGTAGTATTAAAAGTATTTATTGTCACATGCCAAATAAAGCTGCCTTTTGTAATTGACTGATGGTAGTTTTGTCAATGCCCAACAATGGTGTTCAAATGATTCTCCTGTTCTTTTGGGATTGCAGCCAAGGTGCCTATTACGGTTGGTATTACCTTTGCTTTCTTTTGCCACAGTCTTTCTAGTTATATTTGCAGGTCTTTCTTTCTCTTCTCTTCTGCTGTCTCCAGCAAATATTGCTACATCCATGTCCAGATTTTTTTTTTTCTTATCGACAGTTTGGGGTGTTAGGTGACAGGTGCCTGATGGTTTGAATTCTAAAGTCCCAGAGCCTTTTAGCTTTTTCATTTTTAAATTACCCTATTTATTTTGTGGTCCCACACAAGTTTTTGCTTGTAGGCAAGTGGTATTTCTTGCAGATATTCAAATACACTGTTGTTGCTACTTTGTTATGCCATTGTTTCTGATCAATCTGTGTGATTTTCTTGCCACAGCTAACTAGTTTCGGTCCACTGTTTCTACAGCTTCTTTGCAAAGGCAGTATTTGTTGTCTCTTGATACCTTCTCAATTCTGACTTTGTATAACATTTGTTCTTAAGGCTAGGTCTTGTGCAGCCAGAAATTTCCCCTCTATCTCTTTCTTCAACTTTCTAGCTCTTAGCCATTGCTGGGTCTTCTTGTTATCTGCTTTGCCTGTTGTTGTTGTTGTTTTAATATACTGCCTATATAATAGTTTGCCTTGCCATGACTAATTCTTTCACCTTATATACAGAGGTGATATTCAGCCAGTTTAGACTGATTTGGGCAAACCGGTAGCAGAAATCATGGGTGGGCCCACCCACGTGCCCACCTACCCTGGCTCTATGCTTTCCTATTCAGGCATGTTTTTGAGGCCAGGCCAGGGGTGAAATTCAGCAGGTTCTGACATATTCTGTAGAACCGGTTGCAGAAATTTTGAGTAGTTCGGAGAACCGGCAAATACCACCTCTGGCTGGCCCCAGAGTGGGGTGGGGATGAAGATTTTGCAATATCCTTCCACCAGGAGTGGGGTGGGAATGGGGATTTTGCAGTATCCTTCCCCTGGAGTGGGGTGGGAATGGAGATTTTGCAGTATCCTTCCCCTGCCATGCCCACCAAGCCATGCCCACCAAGCCACGCCCACAGAACCAGTAGTAAAAAAAAATTGGATTTCATTAGGAGAGCAAAGCGCATGCACGGAAACCTGGACACATGCACAAAGGTAGTGCATGCAAGTGAAGCGAGAGAGAGAGTGAACACACTCACATTTTCAGTGCTGGGCGTACCGGTAGGTAAATTATGTGTATCCTACCTCTGCTTATATAGTCTTTCTTGCAGGGCAATTTAGTCTCTCTGGTCTCTAGTTCAGCTTCAGTCCAGTAAATTTTTCCATCTGTATATCTAATGAGTGGAATTGTCCATTTATCTATAATTGTCTTGATGCTATATTTGGCACTGAGTTTGGTCTTTAAGATCTTATTCACTCTTCTGATATATTTTCTATTAACCTTGCTCTTGACTTCAGTGTGCTTTGTGTTGTCAGCCTGAAGGGTAACCAGGTATTTGTATTGACCTTCTTCATCCTGTCTCTTCAAATTATTTCCATAGGGCATCTTGATTCCTTCAGTTTTCACTATTTTTTTGCTTTTGGTGGTAAAAATACCTCATTTGTTCAATTCAAACTCCACTGCAGTATCTTGGCTGTATATTAAGACAGTGTTGAGCAGCAATTCTATTTCAGATGTTGTTTTTCTTTACATTTCACATTGTCCATGTAAAGAGAGTGTGAAGGCCTGGCAGATGTTTTTGATGTTTGATAGTCATAGCCTGATTTGTTCAATATTGTTGACAGAGGAATCAATGCAATGACAAACAATGGTGGTTATAGGGAGTCTCCTTCAAAGATTCCTTTCTTGATGTTAACCTCTCCCAGTCTCTCCTTCTGTTCAGTCTTTATATATTTCTGACAGCTAAGTCATTTTTCTTCCGTTAGTTGGATAGCTCCTGGTTGCTCAACCAATAGTCCTGAATCCTGTATCCACTTGTCACAAGATATCTAAGAACTCCAACAACTGGCAGAATCTTTGTTGACTTGAGTGACAGCCAATCCAGTATAGGTTTCTCTAAGTTACACTACATTATTACAACTATGTTATTAACATATTTGTCAGGGTAGTGATTTAAGAGCTGACCAGCTGCTGCAATGATGTAATGATGTAGTGATGGAAATGAGTCAGCAAGGTTTTTTGGCTGTTATCCCTTCAAGAGCCTGTATAATAAGAAGAGGTCCTGTTAGGGCATCTATCTCTCACCATGTGTTTTTCCCTGCTGTAATTGCTGATTGTTTAACCTCTGCCTATAGTACCTGATGTATAATATATATTCTTTTGTAGATAAAACCACTATTTTATGACAACCTTCTATTTGCTGTTATTGCTCCTGGGCTGTCTCACGTAGTAAAGCTGTGCACACTCAATATTGTTATGGAAGAGTCATTCTTTGTCAGATGCCACCTTATGCTTTGCTTGTGATTTGCTGCTATGTGCTGACAGACTGCCATGAACTATGAGGAGGGGGAATAAAGGAGGGGATGCTTGGGGAACCGAAAATAAGTGCTGTATCTCCTCAAGGTCACCCAGCTGGAAGGTGGAGGGAGTCATATACCAACCTGCACTTGGGCTGATCATTCTGAAAACATCTTGCCCAGTTTGGTTACACTGGGGTGAGCAATGAGAGACAGTTAAGGGAGGGAAAAGAAGAACTTAGGGATTTTGGCACACAATTTTCAGATCTAGCTTTGCAATACTGCAATACACTTGCTCTCTAATAAACTATACCTTTCTCAACAAATGGAGCCAAGGATAATTTCCATTTAGGGGTTTAAGTTGTGGCAGGTCTGACTCCTTTCATCTGGTTTCTTTGATGAGACCTGTCCAATATGGTTGACCCTCTGGCATAAATATCATTTTCTTCAGAGCATGCAAGCCCCACAACCAATTAGTACTAGTATTACTATTTGTATTAGTCTCCATATGAGCTATATTCTCCAACAGAATTACAAAACTTGAGACAATATATGATACGTGTGCCAACCAAAACGTCCTGGTATGACCTATATACAGTGGTGGGATTCTGCCAGTTCTAGGGGGTTCGGCCGAACCGTTTGTTAAATTGCTGGCTCGCCCCACCCCTTGCCCTGCCCCTCCGCACCATTATTTATTGCCAATAAATAGTGGTGGGCGAAGGGCGGGCGAGCCAGCAATTTAACAAACGGTTCGGTGTTTTTTTGTAATTTTATTGGCCCGCGGAGCTTCAGCATAAGCTAATTAGCCCTTGATTAGATCGACTCCCGACTCTCAGCTGATTTGCTCTCAGCTGTTTTGCTCAGGGCTCTGCTGCTTGCTGGAGCAGATTTTTTTTCCCCTAGCTATGCTGAAAAACAAAACTGAAAGTAAAGCAGGCTGTTGGCTTTGCTGTTGCTGCAATGTTGGAAAATTAGGCAAGCAGATTTCTTTTCTTTTTCCTCACCAAAAAAGGTAGGTGCAAACAATGGAAAATTTAGGGCAAAAGAGGAGAGTTCAAGATTTTAAAACACAAAAGGAAAAAAGCTCTATTTAACTAGGGAATTGTAATAATTGAGATACTATTAACTGTATATTGTGTTGAAAGCAGAAATGGTTAACTTGTGGTTTGGAGGAATATATGGGGGAAATTATTTGGTTTATTATTATTGGTAAATATAATTAATTGATTTGTAAGAAATTGGATTGCATGGAAATAATTAGAATATTCATGTTCATATTGATTAATATACAAAAAAGGTAGTTATATAACTAATTGATTTATATTAAAATGTTGAATTTATATTAAACAACTGTAATATTACATAATTAACCAATGTGAGGATGGATATAAAAATAGATGACAATGGGAAGGGGCATAATACAGAATAGAAGGGAAAAATTGAATTTGATTAAGATTAGAGATGAGGATGAAGGGTAATATTGTTTTTTTACAAAAATAGATGAGGAATAAATATGGCAAAAAGGAAATATAGAAATTGTAAATTTAATTGAAATGACTAAACACAGTTTAAATTTGTGAACCAGCCAAATACTCTGTTCAAAGAAAATACATTGTATGTTTGTATGTGTGTTTCTAATTATTGTTATTTATTCATATTTGTTCTCTTTTATTCTTTAAAGTTTAACAATTCATTCTTTATCTTAATATCTTTATATTTGTTTGGGATTGGCTTTCTTTTCTTTCATCTTTTTTATTGTACAGCAATCTTTCTCCTCAAACCTATCACCTCTCTCTTTTCTTTCCTTCTTACTTTCTCTTCCTCCCCCTCTTCTTCTCCTCCCTACTTCCTCTTCCTTTCTCCTTCTCCTCCTCTCTTCCTCCCTCTCTTACCCTCACTCCTACTCTAATTTCCCTTCCCTTCCTTCATCCCTCTCTATTGCTGTATCCTTTTATGCATATGGACTACTCAGAGGGCTGAAAAAGTTATTTCTGACTGGTCCTCGCACTTTTGACCAGTCCTTGAACTTACGACTGTCCTCACATTTTACGGTTTTGCCCTATCTTGTCACCATGGTGAAGAGAAGCAGTTGTGAAATGAGTGACACGGTTGTTAAGAATGCTACAATGGGCATAAATGATGACCAGTCATAAGTGCGAAGACCAGTCAAAAGTGCGAGGACCAGTCAGAAGTCACTTTTTTCAGCCCTCTGGGTAGTCCTTTTGGGCATATGGACTACTCAGAGGCCTGAAAAAGTTATTTTTGACTGGTCCTCGCACTTTTGACCAGTCCTCGAACTTACGACTGTCCTCACATTTTACATTTTTGCCCTATCTTGTCACCATGATGAAGAGAAGCAGTTGTGAAATGAGTGACACGGTTGTTAAGAATGCCGTAACAGGCATAAATGTGAGGATGGTCATAAGTGTGAGGACCGGTCAAAAGTGCGAGGACCAGTCAGAAATGACTTTTTTCAACCCTCTGTAGTCCCTATGCAGATAGCCACGCCCACCGGTCACATGACCAGCTAGCCACGCCCACCCAGTCACATGACCACCAAGCCACACCCCCAACTAAACCACACCCACAGAACCAGTTGTTAAAAAAATTGAATCCCACCACTGCCTATATATATATCTCCTGTTGTTCACCTTCCCAAATTATTTTAAAAGGCTTTCTCTTGATTTCATAACAATTCTCATTAATGGAAGACTCTCTCCTAAAATACTGCAATCAGTTGTAGATCTCACACTTGAACAAGGGTTCAGATACACTGCAATTATTTCTAAGTTGGGTAATGAGGATAATCAGGGAAGTTGGAGTAAAGACTTTATGGAATTTGGAATGATTAGCCCTAAAAAGACAAAAGATGAAGATGATCAGAGGTGGTATTCAGCTGGTTCACACTGGTTCGGGCAAACTGGTAGCGGTGACCGCAGGTGGGCCTACCCCCCCTCCCCCTGCCCTGATGCTATGCTGTCCTATTTAGCCTCATTTTCAAGGCCGGGCGCATGCACAAAATGTGCGCGTATGAAGTGAGCTTGCACGCGCAGCGAACCGATGGTAAAAATATGGGAAACCACCTCCAAAGAGGATATTCTTCAGATATGTGAAATATTGTCATGCAGGAAAAATTTAAAGCCACTCTCTGTTGTCACAAAGTGTAGGACATAGAATGACAGTATTAAGTAATAGGCAAGAAACAACATAATAATAATATTGGTGTCGGATTCCTTATATTGCATCTTAACAGAGGCTGGAGAGAAATGTTGAAATTTGGATTGCTGCTCAAAAGACTGTCTCTAAATAGTCCTTTTGAACTTCATGATTCAATGTTTTAAAAATGGCTTCTTTTGATGTCTTAGACTTCGACAACTTATCTAGTAACATTATTTGTTTCTTCCAAAATCCCAGAAGTGTATTTCTAAATGCATCTTCCTAGCTCCCTGCTGTGTGTTTCTTTGCACAGTGAATGATTGCCATCTTTTAATGCCATACTTAGGATGCCATTTGATACTTCTTTCCTTTCCTTCCCTTATTTTAATATACTTGGTTGAAGATACCAAAGAGTGCATGGAAATAGCTCTACAAATGTTAAACAAACTTATTACACTTTTATGCCCTAAATTCTCAGGTTACACTGACTTTTTATCATGTTGCCTTCTAACTGATCAGAATGATAATACTCTCTTATAAGGTCATCAGTTTCTATTTAATACCCTGTTTCCCCCAAAATAAGACATCCCTTGATAATAAGCCCAATCAGGCTTTTGAGTGCATGGTAATAAGGCCAAGCACTTATTTCAGGGTTCAAAAAAATGTAAGACAGGGTCTTATTTTCAGGAAAACAAGGTAGCTGGCAATACCCTTCAGGAACAATTTGAGTTGATTACATTTTTATGTACTTTTATTTGCCTTTTATAATGTTTTACCCATACATTTTATTTCATTAATTTTAATTCATTTTATTCGACCATGTTACTCTAGTTTGGTCAATAACTAAACTACTGTACTTTGATCTTGAATATGCCAATATTAATGCTGGTTTTAAGTCAAAAAGAATGCTAAACATCTAAAATCTGTATGGATATGTTTGCATGAAAACACTGAAAGTTTTGTTCTGGGGAAAGATAAGGCTATAAATACTTATCTCAAAGGTGGACATGTTTTCTCAGGCTTTAACGTCTGCTCCAATTCAGCAGGAGAGCCACAGGGTAAAATTCCTGGGAAGACGGTGTTGTTACAGGAACAGGAAGACCAATTTTCTCTCCATTTAAAGAGTTTTGGAGAAATGGGAATAGGGTGTGTCTAGGAACTATTCCCATTTCTATTCTTAAAACCATGGAACATTCCACTTTTATTTTCATGAGCCACAGTGACGCAGGGGTTAGAGTGCAGTACTGCAGGCTACTTCTGCTGCCTGCCGTCTGCCTGCAATTTGGCAGTTCAAATCTCACCAGGTTCGAGGTTAACTCAGCCTTCCATCCTTTCAAGGTGGGTAAAATGAGGACCCAGATTGTTGGGGGCAAATATGCTGGCTCTGTAAACTGCTTAGAGAGGGCTGTAAAGCACTGTAAAGCAGTATATAAGTCCAAGTGCTATTGCTATTGCTAACCTTTAGAGGAAAAACATATTATCATGCCCAGGGTACTGAGAACAACATCCAAAATTCTGCCAGTTGTCAAACTGCAGAAGAAAGTCACTTATCCTAAAGCTAGGGTGGTTTCAGGAATAAACCCAGAGAAAGTTACATGATAGGAATAGGAAACACTTGAGCAGCAGAATCCAGATGAATGTTTTTTTTAGATATTTTTAATGCAACTAATAGACACAGCGGATGGTGTAGTTATATGGACAATGAAATGGAAAGTATAGATAGTCCTCAACTTACAACCATTCATTTAGTGACTGTTCAAAGTTACATTGACACTATAAAAAGTGACTTATGACAGTTTTCACACTTACAACGTTGACTTAGCCTTCCATCCTTCCAAGGTCGATAAAATGAGGACCCAAATTGTTGGGGGCAATAGGCTGATTCTGTAAACAGCATAGAGAGGACTGTAAAGCAGTATATAAGTAAGTGCTATTGCTACAACTGTTACAACATCCTCATGGTCACATGATCAAAATTTGGACGCTTGGCAATTGGCCTGTATTTATTGTCCCTAAGTTATGTGATCATCTTTTGCAAACTTCTGACAAGTAAAATCAATGGAGAAGCCATTGACTTAACCATGATATGATCTTAAGAACTCCAATGAATCACTTAGCAACTGTGATTAGCAATAGCAATAAGAAGGGTCATAAAATTTGGCACAACTCAATACCTGTTTTGCTTAGCAATTAAAATTTTGGGCTCAATGGTGGTCATAAATTAAGGACTACCTGTAACATCTTTCTGAAGTCAAATCATAAAACATAAAACCAGAAGCCAGAAACTCATATCTACAAAGGGTCTCTTTTGTCTTCTCTTTAATTTATTTATTAAAATTTTCAACTGCCTAAACTCTCTGAGCATTTTACAACAAAATCCACTAGAAAATACAATTTGAATAAAAACACACAATCAAATCAAATGCAAAATGAAAACACCATTCAAACTAGGCAACAGCAAAGTGGCCACTCAAAATCTAAAGCAATGCAAATTAAAATGCAATTCAGAGCTAATTCAAAAGCCAATTCAAAAGCTTGGGAAAATAGAAAGGTCTTCATCTGAAGGTAAAATGATGATAATGTGATGCCAATCAAGACTCTCTGGGGGGACACTCCATAAATCTGGATAGCTCTGCAGACTAAGCACTGTAATTTAACACCAGCTGTCTGCAATTAAAGTAAGTTCGAATCTTGCCAGGCTCAAGGTTGACTCAGCCTTCCATCCTTTCTAAGGTAGGTAAATTGAGGACCCAGTTTGTGGGGGCAATAAGCTGACTTTGTATAAAATATACAAAAGTATGAAGGCTATTGCTTAACACACTGTAAGCCGCCCTGAGTCTCCGGAGAAGGGCAGCATATAAATCAAATTTTAAAAAAAATCGCAGAAAAAGCTCTTTCCTTTAGAGAGAGAGAAACCTACTTCTATTGCTACATATTCTATTTTGGCTTCATCCCTTCCTCCGCACAGGTTTTGCATCAATGCATCCTGTGCTTCATGAAAACTCATATCATCAGGTCTTACCTGTTAGAGAATGCCAGCTTGGTATGCTACATCACAAAACAAGGACAATTAGGGTACTGAAGCCTAAAGCATATGAAGAATGGTTGCAAGAATTGGGTATGTCTAGTTTAGGGGTCTGGGGGGATGTCTAGGGCAGAGGTGGGTTTCAGCAGGTTCTGACCAGTTTTGGAGAACCAGTGGTGGAAATTTTGAGTGGTTCGGAGAACCGGTAGTAAAAATTCTGACTGGCCCTACCCCCATCTATTCTCTGCCTCCCAAGTGCCAGCTGATCAGGAGGGAATGGTGCTTTTGCAGTAACCTTCCCCTGGATTGGGGAGGGAATGAATATTTTGCAGTATCCTCCCCCCCGGAGTGCGGTGGAAATGGAGATTTTACAGTATCCTTCCCCTGCCAGGCCACCAAGCCACGCCCACAGAGCCAGTAGTAAAAAATTTGAAACCCACCACTGGTCTAGGGGTGACATGATAGCAGTGCTCCAGTATTTGAGGGGCCACCACAAAGAAGAGGGAGTCAACCTGTTCTCCAAAGCACCTGAGGGCAGGACAAGAAGCCATGGGTGGAAACTAATCAAGGAGAGAAGCAACCTTGAACTAAGGAGAAGTTTCCTGACAGTTACAACAATTAACCAGTGAAACAACTTGCCTCCAGAAGTTGTGAATGGTCCAACACTGGAAGTTTTTAAGAAGATGTTGGGCCACCATTTGCCTGCAACGGTATAAGGTTTCCTGCATGAGCAGGTACTAGCTGCGCTAAAAGATTTCCAAGATCCCTTCCACCTCTTTTATTCTACTATGTCATGGTTTTTCTGTGTCAGCACATAGCTTTCAGTTCTGTAGCTTAAGAGTCTGTCCCCATAGAAGTGCTTTGTCCACATACATATAAATACATGAAAATGGGTCTAAATATGATGGGAGAAGTGGGGGGAGGTAGGAAGGCAGATTTGATTATCTCCGGGGAGCTTAGGTATGTTGGAAGAAATATCCAGGAGAAAGGCACTGGAGACAAAATGGAGACTGGAGTCAGATTGGAAAGAGGGTCCATTTATTGACGAAGCAGACCCACCAAGCACCTGTGATTCTGGGTAGCTGACCACATGGAGTTGAGAATGAAGGGTTTCTATACCTTCTCTTGGGCTTTGAACTTGAGCTTCCTGTTCCTGTGCAAGAACGTGTATTCTATTGGCTATTGTCAGACTCCCATGGCGCCATGTACAACTCCTAGGAGTTTGTCTGAGCTAAATTTGGTTGACGTTTGGGCTTATGCAAAGAAGGGGCTTGTTGGGCAACTCCTATTGTGGCTGAGGGCTAACCCTACCTTTGTTCAGACCTTGCTGCAGGGAAATTGCTTATGAATAGAGCTATCTATCTCTTAAGTGCTGACATCTACTGAGGGCTATTAAGAAAGGTGGGGGCTGCTTTCTGTCTCCAAAAGAATATTTCTCCCTTTAAGGTAAAGGTTCCCCTCGCACATATGTGCTAGTCGTTCCCGACTCTAGGGCGCGGTGCTCATCTCCATTTCAAAGCTGAAGAGCCAGCACTGTCCAAAGACATCTCCATGGTCATGTGGCCAGCATGACTAAACGTCAAAGGCACACGGAATACTGTTACCTTCCCACCAAAGGTGGTCCCTATTTTTCTACTTGCAATTTTTATGTGCTTTCGAACTGCTAGGTTGGCAGAAGCTGGGACAAGTAACGGGAGCTCACCCCATTACGTGGCACTAGGGATTCGAACTGCTGAACTGCCAACCTTTCGATCGACAAGCTCAGCATTTTAGCCACTAAGCCACCACGTCCCATAGATTTCTCCCTTTAGGGAAATATAATATTCTGCCTTTTTAATATTTTCTAAAATATTTCATTCTTCTACCGGTAGGAGAGGGGTGGGTGCTAACTTTCTACAGGTACATTGACAGGTTTCACTCAAAGAGTGAAAGGCAAGCTATAAATGACTCAGAATACCCTGCAGAAAGAGTAACACTCTTAATCAATTCATTCCTTGATGATAAAGCAGAACGTTTCTAACATTGGAAGCTCTGTGTTCACGCAGATAATGAGTTGAGGAAATCTTAGTCAAACGCTAATGATGGCTGGTTCTCCCCCCTGATTACTGGGCATTTGCAAATTTGCTGCCAAATGACAAACTAGAAGAATTTCCTGTCAAATGACAAACTGCTCACGAGCGAACATGCTTTGTATGATTTTAATGGATAATGAACTCCGGTAATGATATTTGCATTCTGTGTTCCTGCTCAATGTATTCCTATTAGCTAGTTCAGGTGTTGGATGGAATGATTGAAGTATAAATTTTCATGTCAGAATTAAAGCAGGGTGGAGTGGATTGAAGTGCCAATGTAAAATGGAAGATGCTATTTATCAAACTGAGGCATGCAAAAAAAAGAAAGAAAGAAAGAAATAGTACGGAGGGGGACTTGAATAAAAATAGCACCTTTGTAAAGACTATTCCACATCCTTCTGTAATATATGTTGAATTCTGTAACTAGTGATCACTCTGTTGTAGGAACCTGTACCTACACATGATCCAGGTTATTGGCTGTCAGTTCTTTAGAGATGTCACTTCTGCATTCAAATTATGGAGGAAATCAGTAGATATTTTATCAAATGTCTATTGTTTTATCAAAAATTTCTCATTGTCCTAGCTCTCTAAGTGGGAGCATCTAGCCATTTATTTATTTAGAAAAAATGAAAAGGCTGTCCAATTATTATTATTATTATTATTATTATTATTATTATTATTATTATTATTATTATTATTATTATTATTATTATTATTATTATTATTATTAATTTATTTATTTATTTATTTATTCAATTTATATACCACCCTTCTCCTATTGGACTCAGGGCGGTGCACAGCCAAGGATAAAAAACATTCACTTATGGTGAGACTGGGTGGCTTACAAAGATAAAATCCCAGTACAAAACTGCCACTTACACACACACATACCCAGTGACAACAATCAGACCAGCCACTTGATGGGCTCCATACCCCTTTGGGGTCCCCCAGGCCAACTGGCATAACCATGTCTTCTGGGTCTTGCAAAAGAGTGCCAAAGTGGGTGGGGGGCAATCTTACCTCTGCAAGGATGATATTACACAGGGAGGGAGCCACCACAGAGAAGGTCCATCTTCTTGGTCCCAGTAGATCAGGGGTCTGTAACCTTAAACACTCAAAGAGCCATTTGGACTCATTTCCCACAGAAAAGAAAACACCGGGAGCCACAAAACCCTTCCCATGCCTGACTATTTCTTGAGCGGCCACAAAACTAGCATATGTAGTTGAATTAAACGTTCTGTTTTCTTCTGAAACTTTTCTTTTCTTGGATTTATCCATGGTTGGCCTACTGGGGGTTGAAAAGCTCAATAAATCACGTGCTGGTGGCTGTCACACATCGGTGGTTGTGACGCATATTTTGAGTGACAGGGAGCCGCAGCAGAGGGGTTAAAGAGCCACATGCGGCTCCAGAGCCTCAGGTTGCTGACCCCTGCACTAGATGGACCTCTTTAAGGGAGATGACTTGTGACAGACCCTGCCTCCCTGCTCTAGTGGGTTAAGTAGACATGACTTGGAAAAGATTTTTCTTCAAATGACCTTGCCTAAAGTGAAGCAGGGCCAGCTCTGATTAATGCTTGGAGAAGAGACCAATTCAAGAAGTCAACACCTGTAGAAAAAGATTGGAAAATTGAAAAAAGACCATGGCAGGCCAAGAAAGAAAGATGAATGGGTTTAAGTAAGTCATCAGGAGTTGAATCCAAAGGTAACATTGTATTACAGTCAACTGGGGTATCAAAAACATTAAAGGGAATAAATCCATTTTTTCCCCACTCTGTAATTAGAGCAATGTGCTAATATTAGAATGAAGTGGGAAGAGGGAGATAGAAGTACAGAGAGATTATTTTCAGGGTTAACCATTTAACTTCTAGAACATGCAATTCTCAATGTAGGTTGACTATGGAGGCCCTGCTAAAATGTGGTTGGTTAGCAAATAAGAATGGATATCTTTTTTTGTGACATTACCCTTCTATTGGAATGTTCTACATCCTAAAATGTTTTCAAATATACCCATTCCATTGATTTTTTAAAAATCATTTTTTTATAAGCTGTCTCGAGCAAAAATAAGTTCAGTTCAATTAAAGTGGAGTCTACAGTGGTATATCTCTGCAGAAAATGCTGTTCGCATCCTTTCACCATCTTCTGCTGAAACATTGAGGGGCTGCTCGTGAAGTGCGTCAGAAAACTACAAAATGCACAGTCGTCGGATTGCTGTGGTGTGCAGTTTGACGACTTGATTACTTTTCTCTCGCAGCAATTGCTCAAGGAGAGATTAAACTGATGGACACGGAGACCCTCTCGGTTCAACCTCACTTAGAAACAGCCTCCTTAGCAACTTTAGAAGGTTGTCTTTCTTGTCTGACTCTTGATGGGGAGCTAAATTCAGCAGAATTCAGCACTCTTGTTGTGAAGCGGCTAATTTTCATATTCTTTTCATATTTTTGTCCCCTTGAGATCTTTTGGAGGGGATGGTTTTAATATGTAAATTAGTTAAATGAAAGAAGGCAGGTTGCAGCTATCCTGGGGATTCTGAATAATAGATTGTGTGTTGTGCATTGTTTTCTATATATGATTAATATGTGGGGGGTTTTTTTCTCTTCTTGGGGTGTAAAAGTCTTGGAAATTGCCGTGAATAAATATCCCAAATGGGGAATTGATTTGTGAATATGGTTGCAAGAATATGTCCAAAAGAGAGTGAAGATAAACATTAGAAATATTACCATGGTATTTAAAATAGCATTCAAATAAGCCACTGTGCAATCATGGTTCATACTTACATGAGAATGTAATCGATAGATAACAGTTTATTTTGCAATGATATAATGCTGTAAACGGGCATGTTCATAAACAACAAATACAGACGTTTCTTTGCAACTATAACCAGAGGCAAACCATGTACCTATTTATCTCTGACTTAATATATATTTGCTTCTGTTGGAAAAATATTGCTTTGATAAGAAGCTGGTATATGGAATAATTAGTTTTATTTTGTTTATCTGAAAGCAGCTTGATGAATACACCATAGATTTGGTCTTGACTCCCCAATGAGAGGATTCACTATTTTGAAATCATAAAGATGATGCTGCAGCAGGGTTTATGAAATTTAGTTAATATTAATAGAAAAAAATGGTGCTGGTTGGCAGCATGGATGTTCTCATGAGGTTGCTGCTCAGTGAAGAAATACCCAAAGCCTAATTCTGATTTATCGGTTAAATTATAGAGTTGTTAGGAAAGACCCACCCTGGATTTCTTGTTGTGACCGAGGCCCAAATAGCTATTACCAGACACAATCAGTCCTAAACAAACATATTTTATTAGAATAGCTGAGAATTACTTCATTCTCAGCTTAGTCCAAATTAAGTCCAAAACAAATTCTTCGTAAACAATCCTTTGGTCTTATCACCAACCTTTGTCTACTTTGGCACCCTGCCAAAGGCTTTTCTTGGCAAAAGTTCAGAAGTAAGAGACGCTGACAAGAACAAATGTAACAACGTTGCTTTCCTACAAAGATCCCAAGAGCCATTGCTGCTCTTTTAAGCCTTCTGGGAGGAGCTGATCATCTCCTGGCTTTACTCCCGAGTCGTCCTTTTTGCTTTAGCTGCTCTTGCCTTCTGGCAGCTCTTCGCATGCGTGCACTAGGCACAGGCTCCTCTTGTTCCTCTGCCTCTCTGCTGTCTGCCTCTGGAGGCTCCAGAGTCCGTGCATCACTCCCAGATGGCCCTGGCCCCATCTCTGCCCTCGTCCGGGCCTTCCCCTGACTCCAGGACTGGCCCATTGTCCTCCCCAGTCTCCTCACTGTCTGGCTCTGCTGCCAGCTCTGCAGGGGCTGCTGCCGGACCACAACATTTCTATAGGGAAAGATCTATAAAATGCATCAACATGAATTCCACAATAAAAAATGGACGGCAATATTGAAACAGAGCACCAAATTTAGTTGATCTTGAATAACAAATAAGTACAGTTAGCCCTTTGACTTACAAGCAAAATTGACCCCAAAATTTCCATTGCCAAAGAAAGTGAGTTTTGCTCCATTTTACCACCATACTTTCCACAATTATTATGTTAATCACTGCAGATGTTAAGTTAGTAACGGTTATTAAGCGAATCTGGATTTTCTATTGACTTTGCTTGTCAGAGGGTCACCAATGGTGATCACATGACCCTGAGCAGCTGATTGATCGGCCTCCCAGAGGCGACAATAGGCAATGACAATCCCTGCAGCCTGAAACAGCTCATGGTCGGGAGGCCGATCCAACCGATAATCAGCTACTCATGCTAATCAGGCTGTGCTGAAGCTGAAGCTGAAACTGTAATGGGCTGTTTGCTGTTTGCTGCAAGGAGGCAAATTGCTGGGAGGCAGAGGCAAAAGGGTGGGGGCCGGTGGGTGGGCAGGTGGGCAGGGCTACATTCGGTATATAAGACGCACCAAAATTTTCACCCTCTTTTGGGGGGGGAAGTGTGTCTTATACTCTGAAAAATACTGTATGTATGTATGTATGTTTGTATGTATGAAAATCATAGATTCCCACCTTGCCAGCTTCAGTTAATACACGTGTGACAAACTAAAATTTTAATCATTACAAACTTCATTTTCTATGTTCCAATTTTTTTAAAGAGTCTCTTGAAATCTTGCTTCCAGTAGTGTGACATTTCTCAAAACACGCAATTGCCATTGGAAGCTATTTGGTCATCTGACCTTCAAAGAATTGCAGAAGGATTTGTAGCAGTGGTGAAATTCAATTTTTTTTACTACTGGTTCTATGGGCATGGCTTGGTGGGCATGGTGTGGCTTGGTGGGCATGGCAGGGGAAGGAAATTGCAAAATCCCCATTCCCACCCCACTCCAGGGGAAGGATACTGCAAAATCCCCATTCCCACCCCACTCCAGGGGAAGGATACTGCAAAATCCCCATTCTAGGGGAAGGATACTGCAAAATCTCCATTCCCATCCCACTCTGGGGCCAGCCAGAGGTTGCATTTTCTGGTTCTCTGAACTACTCAAAATTTCTGCTACTAGTACTTCAGAACCTGCTGGATTTCACCCCTGATTTGTAGGATATTTGAAAGTTAAGAATCACTGTAGATTATTGGGGGAGAAAAAAAAAACAAACATCATCAATCTTGAATTTTTAATGGAAGGAATATATTTTCTTTGTGTTGATGTTCATTCCATAAATTTGACAGGCGTGAAATGCTGAAATTCACAGCAGAGGTTTTTTTACATCTGACCCTAAGTCGCTCAGATATAGTGAGATGTGCAGTCTCTAAACTTAATATATAAATAAACAAAATTAATAAATAACCTGAAACCTCAAAATCATATATATTACTAATTTATCCACCCTTATTTCCAAAAGAGAGATGCATTTCTAAATAAATATATGGACCTTTTTATACCCATCATAAAGAGAAGTATTACAAAAAGAGAATGGTCCCTTGTGCATTACGTTATATGAATCAGTTTCTGGCTCTTACTTGAAACCTTTCTGTCATTTCCCTAGCCTTGTGAGGAATGAGACTTAAAATGACAGTTTTAATATAATATTATGAAAGGTATCATCTTTTTGCAAAAGAATAGATTTCTGTGGTACCTATAATTTGTTCGTCTCTGGGAACAACCTGCTGAATACGCCCAGGCAATATAATTTAAATTGTCCATCACTAATTACAGTGATTATGTTATTGATCGTTGTTGTGGAGTTAAAAAAAAACAACCCTGTAATGCTTTGTAGTTACGAATATATAAAGAAAAATTCTTTTTGATTACCATCTAACCACAGAAACTTCATTTTCAAACTTCTTCAACATCAGGACCAAGGTAAACCCAAAATTATGTTAAGAGTGCAAGCATCCTATTAAACTCAACATTTACAATGTCGATTTTTCAGACCGGTATGAAAAGTAATTGAAGATGCCCATATTTAGCAACTGTTTTGATTTCACTCATTGCTCTTTAGTATTAGTCTATGACCGTGATGACGAACCAATGGCATATGTGCCACAGGTGGCGTGCAGAGCCTTCTCTGCGGGCATGCAAGCCATCACCCCAGCTCAGCTTCACTGCGCATGCGGTTGCGCCTCTCACCAGCCAGCTGGTTTTCGGGTCTCTCCCATGCATGCGGGAGACACACGCACATGCATGAGGGATGCATGCATGGGGGCGCTTGCAGGGGCTCACACGTGCATGCACGGGGGTGGGGTGTGCATGGCGGGGGTCGCATGCACAAGGGCTGGGTGCACGGGGGGTCACACACACATTGTATTATGGGTGCTTTCAGCACACGACAACAAAACGGTTAGCCATCAGTATGAGACAGATACACCTAAGCCGCACAAGAATTAACTTTGCAGTTTTGTTATGCTCCACTATCAAATTGCTGGCCTATGAGTATAACTTTTTTGATTGAAGCATGAAGTTTTCTATAGTTTACTATACTCAATCTATTCCTTCCAGTGAAAATATGGTTGCCATTTTCCAGGCCAAATATGTTTAAGGCAAATTTAATTTAATTTAATTTAATTTAATTTCCAATTTATATACCGCCCTTCTCCCTGAGGACTCAGGGCGGTGTACAGCCAAGATAAAAAACATAAATAGCATCCTAGGAGAGACTTCTATAGGAGAAGGGTATTTTATATGTGTTTCTAGATTCATAGAACACACAAAAGTCTAAACTGTGTGATTTAATCACTCTTGGTTGCTACATTTGCATGACATGTTATGTCTAAATTAAGAAATCCTGTTATGTCTTACTTGATATGCTAATTCATGCTAAAACAATGAGTCAGTACCTACAATACAGCCAAGCATGTTGTGGGAATCAATTTAGTTTCCTTGAGACTTTGAAATATTTAGGAGAGAGTGCAAACTCTAGTTCTGTTTTTAATCAAGGGCCATTATTATCCTCATCCTCATCTTGTTTTCTGAAAAATTCAATATCAGTTGAAACCCTAAGAATTGTCCAAATATTACTGCAAAGCCGTATATACTCTACGTGGCTCTGAACAAAGCTGTTTTTCCAGAACTTAATTTTTTTTGAGATCAATAATTTTGTTTTGACAAAAAATGTTTTGTTATAATTCCAATAATTATGGGAAAACAGCTGCTGTCTTATTCCATCATCTTTGTATTTAAATTAAATTCCAATATTAACTTTCAGTTTTTCCCCCAGGGCAATCTGAGCTATTTGCTATTGTCATATCGATAACTAAAGCTAGTTTTCTTTAAGATCTGTGATACCTGGCATGTTTATGTCATTTGGATTGTCACCAGCTGTCACTTAGTGATGAGGAATAGGTCAGAGAGTGCAATTTTCTTCATCCTCTCAAATAGCAATATGTCTTGGACCCATCAGCAAGAAATGGCAAGGAGGAGTGAATGATATTATATATGTCTATGTCTGGGCAGCTAAATAATTTGTGTCCTTTATATGAAGTCATGATATAGAGCAGGGGTGTCAAACCCAAACTCTGGAAGAGGGCGCTTCCGGGTTGGCTCCGCAGCACCATTGATGGTCTTCTTAGACCGCCGCCCCCGTGATTCCGTTGAGCCGTTCTGACAGCGTTAATCAGCTGTCAAACGGCTTGAAAATCTCCCCTTCGGGAAAAGAAGGGGAGGAGAGCAGGTGGGTGAGGGTAGAGCTCCCCGAAAACCCCTGGATTAATTCCAGGGGTTAGGAGGGTGAGAGCTCCCCGTTCAGCCCACTGAAGCTCCGGATCCGGGGGGACTCTGTTTTTTACAGAGCTAGGTGTTGCGTCCAATTTCTGCTGTCAAACAGAAGATTAAATGATTTCAAAAAAGCAGGCGGAACAGAAGCAGGAGGACAAGCTTTTTGCAAGTATAACACTTAACTCCGGGGATACAATGTTTCTAATTGGATTTTCTGAGCTGGAAGTTAAGATGGCGTTTCTTTGTTGCGATTTTAAAAGGGAAAGTTAGAAAAAGTTTTTGCTAATAGACTCGTGCTCAGAGACTGGCTTTAAGTTGCTGGAATAGATTTTGAAGAGCTGTTTGGGAAAAGATTGTTTATAAAGAAATTGCTGAATGCTGCTCAAAAGGATGGCTCTGACTTTATGATTTTATGGTTGTGGGAAGAAAGAAAATTTCTTTAAAATAAAATGGCTTCTAAGAAAGGAGATCTTGAAAGTGCTGGATGCTATTTGGAGGTGTCAGAAACGAAACAGTTGTCTGATTTACAGAGTTGTAAGTATTTTGATGCAGAACTTACAGAATTTATAAAAGAAGCCATGAATAATCATACTGCAGCTATAAGTAACCAAATAGCAATTCTTAAAGGGATAACAACAGAAATGACTGAGGAAATCAAAACAACTACGGAGCATGATGACAACTCAGGAGATATTGCAGCAGAGAGGGTGGAAGAATTTTCTCAAGAATTTTCGAGCTTACTCTCTGCTCTTTTCGGAAAAATTGATAGAATCCTTCAAAATTATGACTTGGTTTGGAAAAAAGTAGTAAATGACCAGACTTTCGAAGTTTCAGAAGATGAAGGAGACTTGTCAGTGGCATCTATACATTTAATAGAAAAGCAACAATTGAACTTTTCTTCACAAACTCTTGACAAACTTTGGTTTTACAGACGAAGGAATGAACTGATTTATATAAGCATGAAGAGGCGATTTGGGGGCTCTAAATCAGAGGAAACTTTTTTAAAAAGGGGACAATTTTTGCAGTTATATCAACCTCAAATTAAAATGAAAAACCTCCTCAAAATAGAAGTAGGAGGGATGCAGAAAGATTGGAAAAAATATAAAAAGAAAGCAAGAATGGAAGATTAACCTTTTCTTTTGGCTTTGTAGTTGTTCTACTCATGGTTAAAAATGATTATGTTGTAGGTATTATAACTACTGAGGGGGGAAAAAGTATAAAGTTAAATATTGATTTTTAAATATGATGTATTAATGGTTGATTAATCCTTTTTGGTTTTTTAGTTTATGTATTAATGGTTAATTATGTTGTTGATTATCTTTTAAATTTTAAAAATTGGAGGGAGGAATAATGAAGGGGGAAATTTAGAAACTTAAAAAATGTAGAAATTTAATTAGTGAATATCTAAGGTTTATTTTTTGTTATGAGATTTCAAAATAAGAAACCAAGAATGGAAGATTAATTTTTTTTTTTTTTTGGCTTTGCAGTTGTTCTATTCATGGTTTAAATTGATTATGTTTTAGGTGTTATAACTATTGAGGGGGAAAAAGTATAAAGTTGAATATTGATCTTTAAATATGATGTATTAATGGTTGATTAATCTTTTTTGGTTTTCTAGTTAATGTACTAATGGTTAATTATAAAAATGTAGAAATTTAATTAGTGAATATCTAAGGTTTATTTTTTGTTATGAGATTTCAAAATATCTGAACTTTGAGAAAAATAGGAGGGGGAAAAATGTTTTTAGGTTTGAATGTTTAAGATTTGTTAATGGTTTTAAAATTCTTAGAGTTATTGGATTACATGTTACTTTGTGTTTATATAAAGGGAGGTTGATGAAATTGTAAAAGGGGAGTTAAGGGGTCTTGGGAGTTATCAAATCTTGTAGTTAGCTAGTTTATTTTAGCGAATGTTTGGTGAAATCTATGCCCTGTTTTTGTTCTGGGAAGTCGGGGGTGGGGGGTGGTAAGGAGGGGATGAAGATTGAGTTTACCAAATTGATTTTTTTTTTTCTGATGATAGTATGAATGATTGTTTATATTGTATACTTGTTTGATTAGAAAATAAAAACTTTTTTATTAAAAAAAAAAAAAACCCAAACTCTGGCCTGCGGGGTGCTTAAATCTGACCCGCGGTTCCTTTGGCAGCTAAAACGGGGCACGGGGGGGTCACATATGCCCCCCATGCCCCATTTTTGGCCTGGACGGCCTCCTGCAAAACTCTGCCAGCCAAAACGTCTGTCCCGCCTCTCCCCCCCCCCCCTTGGCAAGCCCACGGAGAACTACAATGCTGATCCGGCCCTTGAAGAAATCCAGTTTGACACTCCTGACATAGAGTATGAGAATTCATTTGGATGGCACAGTGACCTACTGGATCCCTGCATTTGGCTGAAGCTGAGACAATTGATCCAGTTCCATTTGCATCCACATTCACTACTGGAACTCATAAGAAAGAAAGTGATAAAAATGACCTATCTCCTATATTAAATGTACAAGATCTTTGGAATTCTAAGATACTTGGTGGCACAGTGGTTGGAATCAGTACTACAAGCTACTTCTGCTGACTGCCAGCTGCCTGCAATTTGGCAGATCAAATCTCACCAGGCTCAAGGTTGACTCAGCCTTCCATCCTTCCAAGGTGGGTAAAATGAGGACCCAGATTGTTGCAGGCAATCCCTGTAGACCACTGAGAGAGGACTGTAAAAACACTGTGAAGTGGTATATAAGTCTAAGTGCTAATGCTATTGCTATTTGGCTTGATGAAACCACAAGTCTCTACTGAACAACACACTCTAATATCCAGAATTACATCTGGAAACTTCTTGTTCTACTTTTGTGATTTTGTGTCTGATTTTGGAAGGTGCCTAGTGAGTTATTTTTTTTTGTCTAAAAACTGTTTAGATAAAGATACTTTGATCATTCCCAATTTTTGTCATAATCTCTGCAATGTAAGCTACTCTCCAGCTTAGACTTTCTTTTTTAAAGACTTTTAAAAAAAAAAAAAAATTTTACAGTGCCTTTGTAAGCCTTTTATTTGAATTAGCTTCTGGTAACTATTTTTAAAAGACTTTACTTAGATAAAGGAATGTATGAACAAGTGCAACAATAGAAGCGGTGATAAGAGCAGCTTCACTACATCTGTTGCCAGCTATGGACCTTGTTTAAGATTTCAGAGTGAAGAACAGGAATTGCTACAGTCTGTTCAGTGTGAGAAAAAAAATAGTGCAAAATTGTGTTGATAAAATCATTACGATGCACCTTATTATCCTTGATTTTTCATTGGTTAATTTAGTGTGGTCCAAAGTCTATTTAGGGTTATTTAGGGCTCCTTTGGGGACTCTTGTAAATTCAGTGTGTGCTCTCTAGTACAACTTTTGTCATCTCTATACTAGATGCATGACCCTCCTGGTTCTTTTGGAGGGAAAGTGGCGACTTTGGTTCAGGAAGTAGTGAATGCTTCATTGGGAAAGGAGCAGAGGTGGTATTCAGCCGGTTCAGACCGGTTCAAGCGAACCGGTAGTGGCGAACTGCCCATGGACGAATTGTGTATTGTTTGACGTCACATGCATGCGTGGATGGCACATGTGAGCGAATTGCCATGTTTTGTGACTCTGTACGCGTGCATGGACAGTGCACGCTCACATTTCCGGTGCTGGGCAAACTGATTGATGCAATATGTGAATCCCACCTGTGGAAGGGAAGTATTCCCATAATCTTGAAGAAGATGGTTATTCAACTAGTCAGGAAGACTTTCCTCAACCCAACAATTTTAGACACCCATGTCCCAGGCTCCAAACTTCTTTTATAATAAGATTGTTGAAAAAGAGGTGGGCTGTCACCTACAGAGCAGATTTGAATGAAAATGAGCCTTGGTGGCACAGCAGACTAAAGTGCTGTTAAGTCGCACCAGCTGCCTGCAATTACTGCAAGTTCAAATCTCACCAGGCTCAAGGTTGACTCAGCCTTCCATCCTTTCAAGGTAGGTAAAATGAGGACCCAGATTGTGGGGGCAATAAGCTGACTTTGTATAAAAAAGAACACTGCTTGGGGGGGGGCAAAAGCCCTACGAAGCAGGTATATACAAAAGTATGAAGGCTATTCCTTAACACATTGTAAGCCACCCTGAGTCTCTGGAGTACGGCGGCATATAAATCGAACAAACAAACAAACAAACAAACAAACAAACAAGTAAATGAATATTATCTAGCCATTATCGAAGGATAGAAATGGCACGGGTTATTACCCTTGTAGGACCATGATGAAGGCCACACACAGCCATTATATTTTAGACTTCTCACAGGTGCTCAATAACAGTCATGGAGTCCATTTAGACTTCTTGTGAGAGTTAGAATTTGGGGTCACTGTGATTCAGTGGTTCTGCTCCTTCCTCAGCAGAACTAGACGTGGCTCAGTGGCTAAGATGCTGAGCTTGTCGATCAGAAAGGTTGGCAGTTCGGCGGTTTGAATCCCTAGCGCTGCATAATGGAGTGAGCTCCCGTTACTTGTCCCAGCTTCTGCCAACCTAGCAGTTTGAAAGGATGTAAAAAATGCAAGTAGAAAATTAGGGACCACCTTGGTGGGAAGGTAACAGCGTTCTGTGTGCCTTCAGTGGCCACATGACCATGGAGATGTCTTCGGGCAGTGCTGGCTCTTCGGCTTAGAAATGGAGATGAGCACCGCCCCCTAGAGTTGGGAACGACTAGCACATATGTGCTAGGGGAACCTTTACCTTACAAGCCTTGATTCTCCATTTCTCCTTGCTGCCCCTTGAATATCCATATTAAATTGGTGGGAAAGTAATTTGTTGGCTTGCTCTGAAATGCCTTCAATGCGCTCATCACACACATACCTTGGTCTCTACTCTCTGTTAATCCGCGAACCACCTCCAGTGTTGAGCATCCTTGTCAAGACCTCAACTTAACTGACAGAGTCAGGTTTTGATACCCTTCCAGAAGAGCAAAAGGATGGGACAGATCTCATTCAGATGGGGAAGATACTTGATAGAAACAGAAACAGCAGAAAGTCCTTTGTGCCAGCTGAAATTCTTTGACCAACATTGTATATTTGGCGTTGGATTATTTTATTCTGGCTTTATGTTATTTGAAACCCATTTATTATTAATCATTTAATGCCAATTCAATTTTTTTAAAAAAAAAAAATCTCTTTTTAAAACATGTTTTACGTTATGATGTGAACTGCTTTAGAATGCGACAGTATGAAAATAAGTATGTATTTAACATAATCAATAAAAAGAACAAAAACTGGGATCAAAATTTTTAGAAATATCAATTTGGAAAATACAGTATATATAAAATGTATATATAATGTTATAGAGATATGCAATATTTTAAGCATCAGTACTGAATGCTTCCGTCTAAAGGTCTTTGGATAGAAGGAATTAAATGATCACCAATTATATTGCTGACAAAACTTTAAAAAAAAATAAGTAGAAGAAACTTCAATTAAAGAATTTTCCAAGACTCTTTTCTATGGCACTAGCATTGGGGGTTTTTCAGCCAATGATAATGCCCAGATTTGTAAATACTATTGAAGAAGGGAAGGGAAGGGAAGGAAAGGGAAGAGGAAGGGGAAGGGAAAGGGGAAGGGGAAGGGAGGAAGGAAGGAAGGAAGGAGGGAAGGAAGGAAGGAAGGAAGGAAGGAAGGAAGGAAGGAAGGAAGGAAGGAAGGAAGCTGTTTTCTATTGTTTTGCTATGATCAGGCAACTTTCAACAAAATCAGATTAATTTTCTGTGCTATATCATTGTATATGCCTTGAGGAAAAGGAACAGTAGAGTTACATTGGCATTAAGTACTGAAGACAGTTGCACAATGTTTCCAGTTGCCTCTAATGTGTAAAAAAAAAGTGGGGGGGAAGCTAAATGGGCACGGCCACCAGAAATGGTTACAGGCACTACTCTGATTTTAAAAAACCTTGAAGATATGTAGAAGCTTTTAACAATAAAATGCAATTTTAAGAGTTACAGTGCCTTTTATAAATAACTCTTGACAAGTCAGTTCTTGATTGCTTTCAAAAATAGACTTTGAAGAAATCTTACAAAGAGAAATATATAACAACCACTCAAATTCAAATCCCAACTCCATTTTCCACAAGCTTCTTAAGCCTCTCCAAACAGCCTGATACAATAGTTTTGTATGATATTGAAAAGGACTCCTTTGATTTCTAAAGGATGTGGTCTTTAAAAATTGTTAACACTTTTAGTTGGAGAGTTCTGTTGAATTCAAAAATAAATATCACATTCAAAAAGGAAGGTAGAATTTTATAACTTTTTTTTGGGGGGGTGGAAATATCTTAAGTAAAAATAGGCTCTTTTACCAAGTCTTTCCTTGAGTTGAGTTGATTTTATTTATCTTTACATTTTACAATTTGAGTGATCAGGGAATGCAAGGAGAGAGGAAAAGTTCACTTCTCTTTATGCCTTCTGTATTTCTGAAGGATTTCTGATAGATTTTATAGATTTGTGATAGAAGATATTAATCTGTTGATATCAGGAAGGAATGCCGTAATGAATTGAGCATCTAATGCAACTACCAATTTCATATCATTTTACATCTGAACAATATCAGTAAACTGATTTAATTGAAAGGGTCAAAATTAACTTTATTTATTTAGCTTAATAGAATTACAGTTGTACTTCAACATATGTGGTGGCATGGTGGCACAGTGGTTAGAATGCGGTGTTGGAATATTGCAGGCTAATTCTGCTGCCTGCTGACTGCCAGCAGTTCGATTCTCACTGGCTCAAGGTTGACTCAGCCTTCTATCTTTCCAAAGTCGGTAAAATGAAGACCCAAATTGTTGGGGGCAAAATGCCGACTCTGTAAACCACTTAGAGAGGGCTGTAAAGCACTGTGAAGCAATATATAAGTTTAAGTACTAAGTCTAAGTCAGAGCTGTCAAACTCGTGGCCCATGGGCCGAATGCGTCACGTACTAGTCATGCCCATGCCCATGCCCGATTTAGCGAAGGGGGAAAAAGTCCCAATATGTCACGTGACACTGCCGTGACAATGCAAGTTTAATACCCCTGGTATTAATAACAATAGACTTAGACTTAGCGCTTAAACTTATATACTGCTTCACAGTGCTTTACAGTCCTCTCTAAGTGGTTTACAGAGTCAGCATATTACTTTATTAATATGCTGAATACTTTAGTATTTTTAGTATTAAGAATACTTTAGGACATAAGTATGCAGGATTTTTTTTAAAAAAAGCACTTATTAAGAAATAAAGATTACATATACAGAGAAGGACAGAGCATGCCATCTACAAAATCATTAAACCAGGAATTAAGAATAGAAAAATATAATCATTTAAATTGTATGAATTCCTCCCAGTATTCTATAACAAGAGTTTTATATTGCTTTTTCTTAAAAAAAAAAGAAGAAGAAGAAAAAGGAGGAGGAGGAAAATTGAGCATCCTCATTTACTGCCTCTATTTATTTAAAAAAAATCAATAACTAATCCATTGGTATTGATTTCAACTTGTGCTGATGACTATAGCAATAAAATTGACTCCAGTTCTAATTTCCTGTGGAAAACTACAAAATTAGTCTTTTACTCTCTCAAGAGCTTTGAAGTTAAACCAAAATAAGTAAAGCAGGTGGACTTTTAATGTGTAACACTAAGTACTAGGGGAGGGGGGGCATCAAATCAAAAAATGCAAATAAGACAGAAAAAAATAATAAATAATGTGGAAAATATACTAAATAAATCATCGAATCACCTATATTGATTGGTATATATAAAATGTAGAATTATTTATACATTTGTCGGATCACTGAAAACAATAAAGCAATATGACATCTATGTTGATTTTTCAATAATTTTGTAATATTTTGTGAATTTAGATTTTATTAAGTAATTTAGAATTTTCAAGTACCTTTGACCTATAAATAAATATTCTATAAAAATAATTTAAAAAATCTTAGTTAATGGGATCTTAGTTAACGGAGATATATATTAACTAACATAGGGGAAGTAATGGTTGGACTAGAAGACCTCCATAGTCCCTTCCAACTCTGTTATTCTATTCTATTCTATTCTATTCTATTCTATTCTATTCTATTCTATTCTATTCTATTCTATTCTATTCTATTCTTTTAAAAAAATATGCTGTAATTTATTTGGGTGCCTATGTCTTATCCTTTACATATTATGCATAACATTGCTTAACCTGATAAGTGATACATATATATCTTTGTATATCTACATTAATGTGTTCACACACACAAACACACCAGCAATGGGTTGCCCCCAGTTTGCACCAGTTCTATAGAACCGATAGTAAAACTGGCGGGAGGCTCCGCCCACCGACACCGACGTCATCAAAATGCTTCTGCACACGCGGCCCCATTGCGAACTGGTAGTAAAGGTAAGTAGAACCCACCCCTAACACACACACATTCACTCATAAGCATGAGCTCCATTTTAACTACTTTTTCAATGACGTCCCAGTCTGGGTCCAAGTAATTTCTCTTTTGCTGTGCATGAAAGTCAAAATAAAAAACCATATAATTTTGTCGGCTACACCAGTTCATCAAATATTTTCTTAAACAAATAGGCTTGTATGCATCAAATTGGTAAGGTTTTCTTCCACTTCTCCTCTTAACTTGATAATTCTTTTTCTTTGTCTTTCTTGGCCAATTTCCCTACTCTGTTAAAGGCAAAATACACTTTGACTATTGAATAATGTTTTCCAGCAATTTGATAATTGGGCAAAGGTGCAATCTCCGATTTTTATACTCACTAGGAAATTAATGAGGGGAGATTTCTCCTGTCAATGCATTTTATTCTGATGCTTCCCTTTGATATAAAAACCTGAATGCCTTACACATAACCAAAAATTCTGACAGTTGTCTGACTTCAACATGAGTGATACAAAAGAAAAAATGTTCAACATATTGGGGTGACAGCTGCAGAGATTCTATAGAGAGATAATGGAAAACTTCCTATTGCCTCCTCTTCTTTAGTTTTTTTTTATTATTTAGAGCTCAGTTGAAATGTTAAACTGAATAATTAAAGAATGTCGTTATTTCAAATAGCAAAGTGTGAGATTGATTTACACCAAGACTTGTATTGGAATACAGTGTTCTGTATTTTATGCAACAATTAGAACCAATCAGTAAATGGTAGTGTTTATAAATTTGCATCTATGGGATATACTCTATGTCTTTTTATTCTGAGTATAGTTTCCTGTCACAGTTAAGCAGTAAAGCACATGGTGACTGTGCACTTTATTTGTTCTGTAGGGCTATATAAACAGAATTTCTAACAATTTGGCAATGGGCTTCAATGATGCTTTGGGTCCATTTTCCCTCCAACTTAGTGGCCCTTTAAAGAAAAGAGCAAGGCACATTGGATCATGGAGTAGCATGCCAGGAACTATATTCTAAAAAGTTTGTAGAGCCAAAGTGAAAGTTAACTATCAATTGATTGTGCTTTTGCATTTAAATTATGGTAAATATTTTGTTATCACTTCTCATAGATGTGCTGAGCTGAGATAATATATGTATATATATTTATCAAATTTATGTAGCCACCATCTTACAAAAAGTGACTCTGGGTGTCATACAACAATTAAGCAAAACAATAAATATCTGAAACATTCATTAGGAACATGTAAAAAAAAAAAGCAAGACATGAGAGAGAGTGAATGTTAACTCTATAATCATCTCAGGATTTTAACCATCTTCAGATGTGAGGACATAGCATCACTGAGGGATTTCTGGGAAATTAACAGGGATGGAGCTAATCTTACTTTAGGGAGAAAGAATGTTCCTTAAGACAGGTTCCACTGATTCCCTGTATTGAATTAAAAATTACAATTTAACAAATTTTGGAAGGACTTTGAAATTTTGGTGTAACTCTGAATTTATAAGCTGGCTTTGACCAAAATGTAGTTTTAAATATTCCTTCTAATATATAGTATATTACCATTATCTATCTTGCATAGATAAATAATATGATTAAATATTTATATCTCTCTCCACAACACTGTCTAGGTCTGGTATACAACATAGGCCAAGAGGCATTATATATACTGATGTAGTTTACATGGCATTAATAAATAAAACAAAAGTAAAATAGACCACATACCAGTTGAAGGTAAATAATGAGCAAAATAAAGATTTTTCATAGAATAAAATAAGTTGAAAAAAACCATCTCTCAATCCGGCTCGTGAGTGTCAAACTTGTCATGTCACATTGCCGTCACATGATGTTTTGCAATATTTCCCCCCCTTTGCAGAGCTGGGGTGGGCGTAGCCTGTGCGTGACGCATCCGGCCTGTGGGTCGCCAGTTTGACACCCCTGATCTAGCTGTACTAGATAACTGTATTAGATAACTTTCCTTTTGGATGAAAGTTGATGAGAGATTAGTAGAGAATCAATTAAAGAGGAACCTATCAGAAATGAGGTTTCTGGATCCGCTTTTAATTGGGATTCCACTCATACAAGGGACAGAAACTTCAGTCACCCTGGTCAAAATCTTCTCTGGGACCTGATAGTGCAATATGTTCCTTCTAGTTTTATTGAATTGCTCAGTTGCAATTAATGTTACTATTCAGGATGTCTTTCTAGACAGGCTGCAAGGGCTGGATGTTGGAGGCACCATTTGAGAATATCAGTCAATAAGGTAAAGGTAAAGATTCCCCTCGCACATATGTGCTAGTCGTTCCTGACTCTAGGGGGTGGTGCTTATCTCTGTTTTAAAGCCGAAGAGCCAGCGCTATCCAAAGACGTCTCCGTGGTCTTGTGGCCAGCATGACTAAATGCCAAAGGCGCACGGAACGCTGTTACCTTCCCACCAAAGGTGGTCCCTATTTTTCAACTTGCATTTTTTATGTGCTTTCGAACTGCTAGGTTGGCAGAAGCTGGGACAAGTAACGGGAGCTCACCCCGTTACGCAGCACTAGGGATTCGAACTGCTGAACTGCCAACCTTTCGATCAACAAGCTCAGCGTCTTAGCCACTGAGCCACGGTGTCCCTATATCAGTCAATAGTTGTGGATCAAACCCATTGATATTTCAAAGGGAGATGCAATAGATCTCAAGTCATTTAATATCTATGTGAAACCAGGGAAAGAGGGTATTCATCCATTCAAGATAAATAATCAGTATGCTACTTATACTCAGTCTTTAAATGATAACTCAGGCTATATTGGAGAGGCTGTAGAAATCTTGAACAGGATCATAGAGGTTCTAAAGGTTTGAATGGGAATCTCCTAACAACAGTCTCATAATAAAGTAATGTAGTTTGCAGTGCATTCATAAACAAAACAATAATAAAGTAGCAAGTCAAGAGCATCTGTATGGACCTAAACATCTTATTTTCCCAATATTAGAGACACAGCGGCAAGGTGGTTAGAGTGCAGTACTGCAGGCTACTTCTGCTGACTGCCAGCTGCCTGCCATTTGGCAGATCGAATCTCACCAGGCTCAAGGTAGATTCAGCCTTCCATTCTTCTGAGGTTGGGTAAAATGAGGACCCATATTGTTGGGGGCAATAGGCTGACTCTGTAAACTGCTTAGAGAGGGCTGTAAAGCACTGTAAAGTGGTATATAAGTCTAAGTGCTATTGCTATTAGCCACATCTGGGAAGTAGTCCTCTAAAAGAAGAGGTTTGTCACATGGTTTCATGGGAACAGTAAGTGGAAGCTGTGGTCAGGAAGACTTTGTCTGGCTTTGACTTGTGAACAAAATGGGCTTCAATCACCCATTTTGCCAAGAAATTTAGTGAAGGTCCTGTCAGACCTGGAAGCCATCTTTTACATTTGGGCCTTCAGGCCTGCCACATTTTCTACTGCAGGAGGGGGGAATTGGATAGAGTATGGGTGATATGTAGTCAAAATAACATTCCTTTCTCAGAGAGTCAAGGACGTCTTGCCCTGGCACCTGGAGTTGGATGAATGGGAGGCATCTCCAGTTTGATGATTAGACTATGTGATGGACATGTGGGTGCTGGGCAGAGACTTGAACTTTCACTTGGGTGGGGAAAACCTGGTAACTTTCAGATATGGGCTTTCTCAGATGTGCCAATGTGACATCTCTAATAAAATGGAACTTTGAGGAAATTCAAGCCTCAGAGTCTTCTTTCATTGGGGGTGTTACTTGGAACCCTGATAGGTCCATTCAGAGTTCTGTCTGCATGTATAAAGTATGCAGGCTAGAAGATAGGCCTTTTTAGTGGTGGGCCCAACTGTGTAGACTCTACTGCTGGGGGTTTGTCTGTATGCTTATACTATAGAGCATCCAGAGTGAAGTGGGGTGGTTTATTTTTGTACATGAATAAATAAAAATATGATTTTAAAACTTCATAAAAGAAGACAGCATGCTCACAATCCCATTTCAGTATATAAACTGTTAACATCTGAGATACTTGGATCATATAACTGTGTTTCATCACCTTAATCTGCATTTATGAAAAGTAAAGCAAAAATATGAAAATGTGTTGCTTATTTTTTTAACAGAATCAAATCTAAGCCTTTCAGATATATTAAGAGAGTGAAAAAGAGATATGTGTCTCTTCAAAACAAGACAATCTGTCATCTTCATGTGACCAATCTGGGATATTTTACTTTGATTTCCTGACAGTTCAATATATGACTTTTTTCCTATATGATAATTGTTGAAGTCTAAATAGAACAAAGGCAATCAATCTTGTAATTTAAAAAAAAAAATGAGAAAAATGATCCCCGGAAGAAGAAAGCATGTTTATGACTATAGATGGACGTGGCTTCCTCCAGTTTTATAGATCATTTCTAAAAAATTGTGAAAACAACAACAACAAAAAAAAAACCAGTGAAAGGACTAAGAAGTCCTTGATGCTCTTTCATTCTGTTTCCTTGCAGACATTTCATTAACCAAATTAGGTAACATCATCAGTGCTAGTAGGGAGTGGGGTTTGCTCTCATTTTAATATTCTAGTGGCTTGCCCTGTCAGTGTTGGTGGGAGTGGCCTTGGTGGTTCTTTGATTGGGCTGTTTGCCTTGTTTGACAGTTCCTTGATTGGAGTATATTTTACTTCTTGATTGTTGGTATAGTGTTAATCTTGGTATTAAAATCTCCTCATCTGGTCTTTGATTGCTGGCAATGAGGTATTTTTGTTCCCTTTTTGGCTTGTTGATTGTCTCTTTTGGATAGATAGATGATAGATAGATAGATAGATAGATAGATAGATAGATAGATAGATAGATAGATAATATCTTTTGGATAGATAGATGATAGATAGATGATAGATAGATAGATAGATAGATAGATAGATAGATAGATAGATAGATAGATAGATAGATAGATAGATAGATAGATAGATAGATAATATCTTTTGGATAGATAGATGATAGATAGATGATAGATAGATAGATAGATAGATAGATAGATAGATAGATAGATAGATAGATAGATAGATAGATAGATAGATAGATAGATAGATAGATAGATAGATAATATCTTTTGGATAGATAGATGATAGATAGATAGATAGATAGATAGATAGATAGATAGATAGATAGATAGATAGATAGATAGATAGATAGATAGATAGATAGATGATATATAGATTGAATTCTTTATTGGCCAAGTGTGATTGGACACACAAGGAATTTGTCTTTGGTGCATATGCTCTCAGTGTACATAAAAGAAAAGATACATTTGTCAAGAATCATAAGGTACAACACTTAATAATAGTCATAGGGTACAAATAAGCAATTGAATCATACTAGGAAAATATAAATCATAAGGATACAGCAACAAGTTACAGTCATACAGTCATGATTGGGAGGAGATGGGCGATAGCAACGATGAGAAGATTAATAGTAATAGTAATGCAGCCTTAGTGAATAGTTTGACAGTGTTGAAGGAATTATTTGTTTAGCAGAGTTCAGGAAAAAATCTGTTCTTGTGTCTTGTTGTTCTGGTGTGCAGTGCCCTATAGCATCGTTTTGAGGATAGAAGTTGAAACAATTTATGTCCAGGATGTGAGGGGTCTGTAAATATTTTCACAGCCCTCTTTTTGACTCGTGCAGTATTCAGGTCCTCAATGGAAGGCAGGTTGGTAGCCATTGTTTTTTCTGCAGTTCTAATTATCCTCTGAAGTCTGTGTCTGTCGGATCTCTGGTAATGCTACAATTGAATAGAGCAGTATGTCAGGTTTGTGTGTTGGATGTTTGGGGCATCCATAGAAGTTTGGATGGATAGGTCCACTGCTTCCCAGCCACTACTGTTTCTCTTTGGTAATTTGGCCTTTCTTGGTTAGATTGCTAGGATTTATCTAAGATTTATCTTAGATTTATCTAAGAAAGGATTTCATGTGTGACTCTGGATGTAATCCAACCCACTTTATATCAAACAACGGGTATCAGGATTGTGGTAATGGCAAGATATTCTCAGAGCAGAAATGTAGAGAATGTAAATAGCATTCAAGAGGCAAGGAATTGGAAAGCTTCAGTGCCCTGGGGAAATGTTGGAAAAGAGAATGATGTACTTGAAGTAGGAAGTGATATTGATTCCATATGAGTTTTAGGCCCACTCAGAGACAATCCACTGTTTGAAATGACAACCGTTTCAGAAGTGTAATAAAGATTAGTTCTAGTGTCTAGAGAGCTTCTGCCGAGATTATGTCTGTTTTGAGAAGGCTGACAATATGTCAACCTCATGAGCATATACACCTGAACTCTGGAATCACTCTATTCGGACAGCATCTGCTCAATATAGCAAGCCGGGCTGGCTTAGGAAGAAATTTTTTAAAATTTTTAAATGTTTAATTGGTTTGTGGTTTTTTAAATTTTGGGCCAAATTTATATAGATTTTAATTGTTTTTAATATTTGTATTTCATGTTTTTAATTCTGGCTGTGCACTGCCCTGAGTCCTCAGGGAGAAGGGCGGTATATAAATTGAAAATAAATAAATAAATAAATAAAATATCATTTCAGTGTTTTTTTACAGTCCAAAGTCAGTTCATTGTTATGGCAAATTCAAGCTGAAAACATTCTAGGTGTATGGTGAAAATTCCAGGTTCCAGTTCACAGCCTATGCTAACTGCAGAACGGATACAACAATGAAATGATCGGTAGATTGTAATAAATCAAGAATGATAAAGTAAAAAAAAAAAGTTTCATCTTGATAACAAAGAGACCGAAATTGTCTCATGCATATATTTTTTTTTTTATTTGGTTTATATGCCGCCCTTCTCCGGAGACTCAGGGCGGCTTACAGTGCGTTAAGCAATAGCCTTCATACTTTTGTATATTTATACAAAGTCAGCTTATTGCCCCCACAAACTGGGTCCTCAATTTACCTACCTTAGAAAGGATGGAAGGCTGAGTCAACCTTGAGCCTGGCAGGATTCGATCTTACTTTAATTGCAGACAGCTGGTGTTAAATTACAGAGCTCTATCTGTTGAGCTATCCAGGCTCATATGAAAATCTCTTTGGATCAGGTGGCACGAAGGCTTGCTAAGCAACGGACATTTTTTGGGACTTAGCTGGCTGTGATAAGGATTGGTCAGTGTAATCTATATGACACAGAATAAAGGATCAGATTCAGGTAAAGGTAAAGGTTCCTCTCGCACGTATGTGCTAGTCATTCCCAACTCTAGGGGGTGGTGCTCATCTCCGTTTCAAAGCCGAAGAGCCAGCACTGTCCAAAGACATCTCCATGGTCATGTGGCCAGCATGACTAAACGTCAAAGGCACACGGAATACTGTTACCTTCCCACCAAAGGGGGTCCCTATTTTTCTACTTGCATTTTTTACATGCTTTTGAACTGTTAAGTTGGCAGAAGCTGGGACACGTAACGGGAGCTCACCCCATTACACGGTACTTGGGATTCGAACCACTGAACTGCTGACCTTTCGATCGACAAGCTTAGCATCTTAGCCACTGAGCACCACTACCCAAGGGGCAGTGGGGAGGGGGTATAATACATGGTGTAGAAATCTAGCCTGATTCTAGATTGTGTGAATCAGAAAAGAAAAGAACAGTTGTTGAGTTAAAAACAAACTCAACAATTGTTCTTTTTTTCTGATTCACACATTCTAGAATCAGGCTAGATTTCTACACCATGTATTATATCCCCACTGCCTCTTAGTTTGCATATCACTCTGATCCTTTACCATAATAAACATATGAACAAACTTTTTTCATTTTTTTGAAATATTAGACCATTATGAATAGAAGTAGATGCCCGGGTTTCATAAATATCATAAATATCAATGCAGAAGCTTTAAGCTGCATGCCTTTAAAAATCTGTATTTTCTTAAAGTAACTATCCCTTTTGTACTTCACTAGAACAGGATGAAATTTACAGGACATCTAGCATACTAAGCAATGAAATATATCGCATTTCATAAAAATCAATGGGAGGATTTTCAAACATGATTCCTTTCCGCTCTGATTTATTATTCTTAAAAAGAGACTGTATTTCTTTTGTTTGATTTGAAATGGAATACTATGGACTTTGCAATAACAACAAAAAAGAAATGTATGACTGGGAGAAGAAGATATGGCAACCAGTGGCACAGTTCAAGTGAAAAAAGGGCAAGTGGTAAGGAATAAAAATGCTTGTTCCTCAATGCAGGGATCTCCAAAAGCAGCACAAGATTGTAGGTTATGGAGGAAGTAAAACAGGGGTGGGTTCTACTTACCTTTACTACCAGTTTGTAACAGGGCCACGTGCGCGTGATGACGAACCTTTTCAGCACCGAGTGCCCAAACTGGAATACGCATGCATATGCATTCATGTGCGCTCGCCAGAGCACCGGAAACCCGAAGACCAGCTGAATGGTGTGCGCATGCCTGTTTTTTGGGCATTTCTGGGCATTTTTCGGGCTGTTTTCCGAGCCATTTTCAGGCCATTTTTGGGCCGTTAACCAGGCCATTTTTCCAGGCCGTTTTCAGGGCTGATTTTTGGGGTGTTTTCAGGCCATTTTCAGGCGCTCCAGTACCCGTGAAGACCAGCTGGCCAGTGCATATGTGCATGCCAGAAACCAGAAGAGCAGCTGGAGACGGCGTGCCTGTCCACAGCGAGGGCTCTGCTTCGGGGGTGAAATCCAGCAGGTTCTAACAGGTTCTGGAGAACTGGTAGTGGAAATTTTGAGTAGTTTGGAGAACCACCTCTGGCTGGCCCCAGAGTGGGGTGGGAATGGAGATTTTGTAATATCCTTCCCCCAGGAGGGGATGGAATGGAGATTTTGCAGTATCCTTCCCCTGCCAGCTCACCAAGCCACACCCACATGAACTGGTAGGGGAAAAAATGGATTTCACCCCTGCTCTGCGTGCCACCTGTGGCATACGTGCCATAGGTTCACATTCATGGCCCTATACCATCAGGACCGGATTTTCCTATAGGCTAACTAGGCTTCAGCCTAGGGCCTCAAGATCAAGAGGGGCCTACATTCAAATTGTTAGCAAAATTAAAATTACACTTTCACTATAGGTGAAAGGGCCTCATAAGTGGAATAGCCTAGGGCCGTGATGGCGAACCTATGGCACGCGTGCCACAGGTGGCACACGGAGTCATATCGGTGGGCACACAAGCTCAGCTCCAGCCCGCTGATTTTCAGGCCTTCTGGGTCCACCAGTCGGCAAACAGGCCATTTCTAGCCTCCGGAGGGCCACCAGGGGAATGGGGAAGGTCGTTTTTGCCCTCCCCAGGCTCCTAGAAAGGCTCTGGAGCCTGGGGAGAGTGAAAAACGGGTCTACCGGACCCACTGTGCCATCACGTGCCAAAAATGTGGGGAGCATGGGGGGGTCGCGTGCACATGTGTGGGGGGGACAGGGTGCATAGAATTATGGGTGTCGACACACGCACGCGTGACCCCCCCACGTTCCCCCCCTTTTGGCACACGATGGCAAAAAGATTAGCCATCCCTGGCCTAGGGCCTCTTTTCATCTAAATCCGGCCCTGTATACCATTTCAGACAAATGGCTGCCCAGTCTCTTCTTAAAAACCTCCAGTGATGAAGCACATACAACTTCTGAAGGCAAGCTTCTCCACTGGTTAATTGTTCTCACTGTCAGGGAATTTCTCCATAGTTCTAGGTTCCTTCTCTCCTTGATTAGTTTCCATCCATTGTTTTTTCTCTTGCCTTCCGGTGCTTTCAGAAATAGTGCTTTCTTTTTTATGGCAGCCCCTTCATATCAAGATATTTTATAAGAACAAGCACAAAAGGGTTGGGGATAGGATGGGGAGTGATATAACTTTTAAAGTATAATTATGTGCACCATATCTCGGAGGCTAAATTCCAAGTCAACAATAAGAATCAAATCTTATATTATGATTAAGCTTATTCTTGGAAATGGGGTTTGTTAATACAGAACAATTCAGAGATTTATAGCTATTTCTCATAAAATAGTTTGTAGAAAACGTGCCTATATAAAATAACTGTTGCTATTGGAAACGGCTGGATTAAATTCAGAGCAAGAATTTCATATGAAGCATACCAATGGGCCAATTACTTTTCCAGTGCAGTCTCACAAGCCTACAGAGTGTTAATTTTACTTACAGAAGTTTAATTAACTCAAGCCCCACCCAGAATGAATGTGCTATAATGGAATCACAAAATTCACCATACTGGAACTAGAAATTCAGCCTAGGAACTGAATCAGATTTCCCAAATGACACATACACAAAACAAGCTATATTTGTTAGCACGCTAAACTAATGTACCATAACACCCTTCAAGCTTTGCACATTACAATTGTTATTTTAAAACTACCGACACCTACATTTCCTACCAGTGGTGTAACACTCAAGTTAACCAACTTACTTTGCACTGCACTTGCTGAAAGAAATTCAAACTCATTATCACTTCCCAGGAGATTTTAGCATAAAAAGGGGGGAAATATTAATGTCAGTTTCAAATGGAGAATATTAACTGCTGTTTGGGAAAAATCTCTTTTCTGCTTTTTTACATTATAGTAGTTATTTATTAGAAGTTAACAAAGATCTTATAAATACAGAAGGACTGGTAATAGGAAAGGAAATGCTTACAGATATGGGATTTTAGAAAGAGAATATCCTAAATTTCAACAAAACTGTCTCTTTTGAAAGCTTTACAAAGGTTTCTCCCAATTAAATATCTAGTTACTGAATATTATTCATGACATTTAGACAGGAAAACCTTGCATAATTTGGATTCTTGAGCAAAATATATTTGTTTCTCCTGTGACGGTGGACTTTCCAAAATTTTACCTGTACTGGTTAACTTAGTGACAGATGGCCAGACTCCAGATCTTATATTTCAGAGACAAAAAAATCTGGAATGTAAAAAAATTCTTCCAGATTTGGATGCTTTAAAGAGTAAATTTGTTTAAAAAGATATAAGGAGAATGAAGAAAAAAATGTTACCTGTAATCCCATGATGTAATCCCATGATGGCCACAGAGGATGGTCTTTTGTAATACTTGAAACATGGTTTTTGAAGTACTGTTGCACTGGCTAACTAACATGGGAAGGTTTTGTTGTGGCCCACCAGCAGCCAGCAGAGCTGGCAGCAGAGTCGCACAGTGAGGAGGTTGGGGAGGAATTTGGGCCAGTCCTGGGGGCTGGAGAAAGCTTGGACAAGGGCTCTGTGTCAGAGGCAGAGAGGGAGTTAAACAGCAGTGAGGCAGAGGAACAGCTGGGGCCTGTTCCCAGTGTGCGCATGTGCAGAGCTGCCAGAAGACAAGAACAACTCAGAAAGCAGGGTTGACTTGGGAGTAAAGCCACACCTTGGAGGTGATTGGCCCCTCCCATAGGAAAAAAAGAGGAGTGAATGGGGAGTGGGCTTTTGCAGGAAACAATTTGTTCATTCGTTCATTTCAAGAGTGGAAAGTTCTGTTTGTGACTCTATGCCAAGTTTTGCCTTGCCCTGCGTTTGGAAACCAGTTATCTGGCAGCTTTCCAAGCGAGATAAGGTTTGTGTTGATAAATATTCCTCTGAAAGACTGTTTGCCAAGCCTTGCTGACTGTAAATGAAAGGAATTCACAGTTGTGTAAATAAATTGCAATTCTCTTGGCAGGCTTAGTCTGCAATGTACTGAATACAATAGGCACAGTTATTTTCAGAACTCCTTTAAAGTAATGGGACCCACTGACCTTTGAAATGGGTTTACTACCCTTGTCATAACTAGCATGATGTGAAATTCTGAAAAGAAATAAGAAGTAGTAAGCCAATAAGAAATAGTAAGCCAAAGTAATTAAACAAAATAAATAAAACGAAACAAAAGGTTGGACTCAAGCCACCTATTGTTTTAGCTTGTAAAATAGCTTTCACTGGTTTGTATGGGACTCAAAAATAATGCTGGAACTACAATATATGCCTGAAATTAGTGCTTTACAACATTGTTTCGCAATTTCAGCAACTTTAAGTTGTGTGGACTTCAACTCCCAGAATTTCCATGCTGGCTGGAGAAATCTAGGAGTTGAAGTCCATACACTTTAAACCTGCTGAGGTTGAAAAACTCTGCTTTACAGGAAGCTAGCTTCCCATTCGTTTTAAATGTAGAAAGTTAAAGGAAGGAAGAAGAGAGTGAAAGAGAGAGAGAATTAGATGCCAAGGAACATGCACACAATATAGGTACCCATTTTTCCCTTTGTTTTAAACAGAATTCCTAGAAAAGATATTTAATTGAGTGGTTTTTTGATTAGCTCTTCAGAGCCATTTTTGATAGTTGCTTTTGCATGCCATCAATATTACTGATTTGCTAACTGCCTCCTTTTCTACCAGGTTTTGCTGTGTCATAATAGGTCACAGATCCTGCTAAACCAAAAGGAGACTACAGTGTGATTTAGCATAATGTCTGAATGTAGACAGATACACCAAAGATTTAATTAGATTAGATTAGATTAGAATTCTTTATTGGCCAAGTGTGATTGGACACACAAGGAATTTGTCTTTGGTGCATATGCTCTTAGTGTACATGAAAAGAGAAGATACATTCGTCAAAAATCATAAGGTACAACACTTAATGTTAGCCATAGGGTACAAATAAGCAATCGAATCATACTAGGAAACAGTCACTATAAATCATAAGCAACAAGTTATAGTCATACAGTCGTAAGTGGGAGGAGATCAGGGGTGAAATCCAGCAGATTCTGACAGGTTCTGGAGAACCGGTAGTGGAAATTTTGAGTAGTTCGGAGAACCAGCAAATACCACCTCTGGCAGGCCCCAGAATGGGGTGGGAATGGAGATTTTGCAATACCCTTCCCCCAGGAGTGGGGAGGGAATGGAGATTTTGCAGTATCCTTCCCCTGCCATGCCGACCAAGCCATGCCGACCAAGCCACACCACGCCCACCAAGTCATGCCCACAGAACTGGTAGTAAAAAAAATTGATTTCAGCACTGGAGGAGATGGGTGATAAGAACAATGAGAAGATGGACTCTGTAGAATTGTCCCAAAAATCTGATGCTTACAAGTTAAAATATTGGACAGTAGGTTTTAAGAAACTTACTTTCCTAAGGTAACCTAGATCAAGGAGAGAAGCAACTTAGAATTAAGGAGAAATTTCCTGACAGTTAGAACAATTAATCAGTGGAACTGATTAGGTGAAGGGTTTCCTGCCTAGGCAGGGGGTTGGACTAGAAGACTTCCAAGGTCCCTTCCAACTCTGTTATTCTATTTCTATCTTCCATATAACTTGTCTGTTCCTTAAGATCTGATAGGAAGACCATTCTCTATGCTCAAATGCTGTGGTCAAATAGATGACTCAGACAAGATAATGGGTTTCCTTCAGGTCTACATCTCAATTACAACATTCCTTTCTTTGGGAAATCACTCTCTTTGATGGAGTTTGATAACAAATTTAACCTTTTTTTTTTCCAGGGAGTATAAAATCCACTTGGTAATAATCTCCCCTCTGCATATTGCCTGTTTTTACTGTATTGTCGTTCTGTAATTACTTTATATTTCAGCTTTCTTTTGGGATATCAAGAAGCTTAGAAAAGGGATGTCCAAACTTGGCCCCTTGAAGAGTGGTGGACTTCAGTTCCCAGAATTCCCCAGCCAGCATGCGCTATAAATATGAGCAAGTTGCTGACTGGAGAATTCTGGGAGCTGAAGTCCACCACTCTTCAAGGGGGCAAATTTGGATACCCCTGGCTTAGAAGGAACTTTCCTTTTATCCCCACAGCAGAGATGGGTTTCAGCAGGTTCTGACCAGTTCTGGAGAACCGGTAGCGGAAATTTTGAGTAGTTCGGAGAACCAGTAGTAAATTCTGGCAAGTCCTACCCCCATCTATTCTCTGCCTCCCATGTCCCAGCTGATTGGGAGGAAATGGGGATTTTACAGTATCCTTCCCCTGCCACGCCCACTAAGCCATGCCATGCCACGCCCACCAAGCCACACCCCCAGAACCAATAGTAAAAATTTTTGAAACCAACCAAATTGGACTGAGTGTGTGACTTACCTTGGTCCCCGTTTGACATCTTAGCCACTAGACTGCTTGGGTTCATCTATGTGATTTATAAATAAGACTACTGTGCACTTATTTTAATTGACATTAATTGACATCACAGGTGCATAAGCAAATGTATTAATAAGAAGTGGAAATGCTCAGTATGAGGGGAAGTAAAGAAATCTGGTAAAACTTCACAGACGGAATGGAATTCCATTTCATCAATGGATTAACTATACAATTTGTGGAAATCTTTCTCCAGTTTCTTAGTGGGATTTTAGTGGCCTTTCTTGGAAGCAAATTAACTTAAAATCTGCCAACAAGAAGACTTGAGTTCTATAATGCAATTCATGTGGGGCGTCATTGCTCTGTCTAGCCTGGCACAAAACACAACAACCTGGTTGGTCTGTAGAAAACCTCAGAGACTCCCATTATACAATATCTGCATGAACAGCATTGCATTCCCAGCCAATTTGTTGGGTTACCGCCTATATTTTGTATAGCTCAGATCCAGGACACTTTCAAGAATGCAACTTTTAACTTAACATATTAACAGAGTTGGAAGGGACCTTGTAGGTCAACTAGTCAAACACCCCCCCCCCAAGTATGAGAGCCTACACAATTTCTGACAGATGGCAGCCCAGTCTCTTCTGGAAAGCCTCCAGTGATGAAGCTCCCACAACTTCTGAAAGCAAGCTGTTCCATTGGTTGATTGCTTTCACTGTCAGAAAATTTCTCCTTATTTCCAGGTTGAATCTCTCCTTGTTCAGTTTCCATCCATTATTTCTTATCTGGCCTTCAGGTACTTTGGAAAATAGGTTGACCCCTCCTCTCTGTGGCAGCCCCTCAAATATTGAAACACTGCTATCGTGTCTCCCCTGGTCCTTCTCTTCACTAGACTAGCCATGCCTAGTTCCTGTAACTGTTCTTCATATGTTTTTGTCTCCAGCCCCGTAATCATCCTGGTTGCTCTTCTCTGCACTTTTTCTAGAGTCTCAACATCCTTTTTATGGTGTGGTGACCAAAACTGGATGCAGTATTCTATGTGTGGTCTTACTAGGGCTTTATAGAGTGGTAATAGTAGCTCACTTGATCTTGATTGTATCCCTCTGTTAATGCAACTTTCAATGAATGTCTATCTTCCTCCCATTACAAAACATGATGGTATCACACATGCTATGAGTTCATTGTGTAACTGATATGAATTAGATGTGTATCCTGTACATATATACTTTATGTGATTACTTTATAACACAAGTCATTTGTCTCCTTCGCCTCTGTCCCACACCAATAAACACCCTTGATTTCTTACCGTCTCACTGAGGTCTTGCTTGCCCCACAAAATTCCTACAGTTGCTCTGGTTTCATTAGTTTAGTTTAGTTTATTTAGTTTAGTTTATTTGATTTGTATACCGCCCTACTCCCGAAGGACTCAGGGCGGTGAACAGCCAAACAATAAAATACATAGATACAAAAAATTTAAAAACCAAATAAAATCAAATTAAATCATTTTGGCCCAGACAGATTAAAACACCCCAATAATTTAAAAACAGATTAAAATTTACATATTTAAAAAGGGAAGAGATTAGGCCAAGCCCGCCTGATGGAATAGGAAGGTCTTCACAGCGCGGCGGAAGGTGTGCAGATCCGGGATCCTCCGTATCTCCGGGGGGAGCTCATTCCAGATGGTAGGTGCCCCCACAGAGAAGGCTCTCCCCCTAGGGGCCGCCAGTCAACACTGTTTGGCTGACGGCACCCGGAGGAGTCCCTCTCTATGAGAGCGTACTGGCCGGTGGGAGGTTATTGGTGGTAGTAGGCGGTCCCGTAGATAACCAGGTCCTAAATCATGGAGCGCTTTAAAGGTGGTAACCAAAACCTTGAAGTGCACCCGGAAGACCACCGGGAGCCAGTGCAGCTCACGCAGGAGAGGTGTTACATTGATGTGAAATGCTTTCTTTTTTGTCTAAAATTATTTAGAATACAATCTGAATTAAATTCAGGTGCCTAACATCATGCCTTGTTTTTTAAACAGGTTTTTAAAAATCATCTTTAAAACAGACTTTTTATTCATTGCTCACAGTTATTTTTTTTTTACTGTTGCTTTTCATCATTTTTTAATAAATCTAGTTATTATTCATTCTGATTTTATCTGTGACTATAACTACCCAGAGCCTTTGCTAGTCAGCAGTAGAAATTTAATAGATCAAGTAAAAGGAAGAAAGTAGATTGATGAGTCCCAATGTTGGCTTCACTTTTCATAACAATAGATCATTCTGTCTAGACTCCTAAAGGAGAGGGCTTGTCTATTATAGTATCACCATAATAAAAAAAAAAGGCAGACCAGATGTTTGGGTGGCTGAGATCTAAATATTTATATTAATGAATCCATACATAATAAAATATGAGAGCTGTGGACTTTGCTATGTTTGGATTCCTGAGCTTGTGCTTTCTTCTGCATATTATTAAAATAAATTTTATTGTGATTTAGCTCTTTTGAAAGATATCTAACTTGAATAATAATCCACCTGAGGGAAAAACGTGCTTCCCACCTCAAAGAAATGGTGCAAATGTGACAAAGCTATTCTTAACTCAGCTATCTATTCTGAGTAAAACATCAGCCAAGCTGTGTGGTGTTCATCAAAACTGCAAAATGCAACTTTATAGTAAGAGAGTCTAAAAACGAGTTATAATTAAGCTTAGAAGAAAACAGAAAATAAGATTTCAGCTGTCAGATTATTGATCACAAATATTGCAGGTTATTTAAGTTAAGAGTCTACAATAATTTCATATGGCTCATTTATATTAGTATAACATGTATAATAAAAAACGTAACAGTATAACATTAGCATGACAAACAGAACTCATTATCATAACAACAGACTCTTTAATACAAATATGGTTTCCTCAAAAATGCTGTGTTAAGTCACAGTTCAGCATCTCCTCCCATCAGGTTATATAACATGTATCTATCAATCAGAACAGTGCTGGAAGGAACCTTGGAGGTCTTCTAGTCCAACCCCCTGTTCAAGCAGGAGAAGTGCAACACTCAAAGAGCCATTTGGACCCGTTTCCCACAGAAAAGAAAACACCGGGAGCCACAAAACCCTTCCCATGCCTAACTATTTCTTGAGTGGCCACAAAACTAGCATATGTAGTTAAATTAAACATTCTGTTTTCTTCTGAAACTTTTCTTTTCTTGGATTTTTTTTTCATTGTTGGCCTACTAGGGGTTGAAAAGCTCAATAAATCATGTGCCGGCGGGTGTCGCACATTGGCGGTTGTGGCGCATATTTTGCCAACCATGTTTCAAATACATTAGAAGTTCCAGCCTCAACACAGCTGAAGAAAATCACCTTGAATAAAGCTGAGATGGTTTCTGCTGGAAGTTTTGCAATCTGATGGAGCTGAGTTTTGAAATAAGATCATTTTTCCAAGCAGAATTTACTCACTACCTTCTGAATTCAAGAGCTGACACACCTTACATTACTATGCTTTAGAACTTCCCTGTAGGCTTAACATCATTTCTATAGTTTAATAAATTATCTCAGCTTTGGTGTTCTGGTTCCTTTCAAAGCTTTGTAAAGTTTGCAGAGTTTATATATTTGTTTCACCACTCATCCCTAGCTACCAAGATTACATTTCTGTGACCTGAAGCCATCAAGTATTGATGAATATTTTTTTCAGTCAGATTTTTAGTTATTGAATTTCATAGAGGAAAGGAGCAAACGTTGGAAAAATCATTACACTTCCACATATATTTCTACATGTGTTACCCTATCATATTATGTGCTATCCTTTTAATTCATTCATAGTTCTTATCCTAAAGATGCTGTCTAAAACTAGCAAATAGATACACACATTTTAAGAGTCTATACAGGGGGGCGGGAGTGCACATGAAAAGCTCTCCATCAAGAAGAAATTGAAGCTGCCATAGGCAGAGGGAGAAAACCAATATCAATTTAATTCACAAAGTTGCTTTTTCATTATCAATACATTTAAAGAGAGGGGAATGTTAGTTGACCTTGTGCACATTCCTGATTTTAAAATATTTACAGTTTCTATTAAGGGAAGCCAAAGGCTATGAGCTAGCAGTCAAAAGCTGTTTGAAAAAATAATCAAAACTGTCTCTGAAAAGGAAGGGACAATAAGTGTAGTCCTTAATTTTGCTTCAATTTGATCTGCATGGAGAGGGGGGGATCAATTAAAACCATATTGGTAGAATTCCTTTGTTCCAAAAAATATGCTTACACAATAATCAAGCTGTTTTCCACTAACCTTTACTCTGAAAGGTTCAATGACATATATTCATATGTTTGCTTGAATGGTGATACTGATGTCCTCATGTTTGATATTAGTCTACCTTTAATATACAGGTAGTCCTCAACTTACAACAGTTCATTTAGTGACCATTCAGTTACAATGGCACTGAAAAAAGAGACTTGTGACAGTTTTCCACACTTATGACCATTGCAGCATCCCCATGGTCACATGATCAAAATTCAAATGCTTGGCAACTGACTCATATTTATGACCGTTGTGGTGGTCATGTTTTGCAACCTTCTGGCCAGCAAAGTCAATGAGGAAGCCATAATCACTTAACAACCATGTTACTAGCAATAGCAATAGCACTTAGACTTATATACTGCTTCACATTGCTTTACAGCTCCCTCTAAGCGGTTTACAGCATCAGCGTATTGCCCCCAACAATCTGGGTCCTCTTTTTACTGACTTGGGAAGGATGGAAGGCTGAGTCAGCCTTGAGCCAAATTGCAGTCAGCAGAAGTAGGCTGCAGTACTGCATTCTGCATTGTAACCAGTGTGCCACCACGGCTCTTAATTTAACTAATTAAGATTTATTAATTTAACAAATGCAATTATTCACTTAACAACTGTGGCAAGAAAAGTCATCAACTGGGGCAAACTCACTTAACAAATGTTTCATTTAACAACATAAATGTTGTGGTCGTAACTCAAGAACTACCTGTACATGTTCTTTCATTGCTTTGTGAGGAACGTGATAGCTCAGTGATTAATGATCCTGAGTTTGTCAGTTGGAATGCTGACAGCCCAGGTTTGAGACCTGAGCACTGCATGACAGAGCGAGCTCCCATCCTTGGCTCCAGCTCCTGCCCACCTAGCAGTTCAAAAGCATGCAAATGCAAAAAGATAAATAGGTACCACTTTGGTGAGAAGGTAACAGTGTTCCTTGTGTCTTGGCAAATAGTCATGCTGGCCACATGATCATGGAAGCCTCTTTGGGCAATGCTGGCTCTCTTGGCTAAGAAACAAGACCTTAGAGTCCGGACAGGGCAAATATTTACCCTTTTCACTGCTTACTAGGCCTATTTAGATAAAGGTAAAGGTAAAGTTTCCCCTCACACATATGTGCTAGTCGTTCCCGACTCTAGGGGGCAGTGCTCATCTCCGTTTCAAAGCCGAAGAGCCAGCGCTGTCTGAAGACATCTCCATGCTCATGTGGCCAGCATGACTAAATGCCAAAGACACTCAGAATGCTGTTACCTTCCCACCAAAGGTAGTCCCTATTTTCCTACTTGCATTTTTTACATGCTTTCGAACTGCTAAGTTGGCAGAAGGTGGGACAAGTTACGGGAGCTGACCCCATTACGTGGCACTAGGAATTCGAACCGCTGAACTGCCGACCTTTCGATCGACAAGCTCAGCATCTTAGCCACTGAGCCACCGCATCCCTGTGATGATTGTAGAGATAGATCATTGTAAAGATAGATCATTGTAGAGAGGCACAATTCTTTTTGTATGGCTACTTGATTATCATTCACTCTAGAAGCGCGACAGAGCGAATTGAAAAACTGAGAAAAAGCCAAGGGAAGCAGAGCAAAATACCCAGAACTGCTAACAGCTTTCTCATAACATGGTCTGTAGCTTGTAGTCAGATCACTCTGGCAGCAGAGTTGTCCGAAGGGATAGTTTGGAAGAGGCAGTTATGAGTTGCCTCGAGGTTTGTGCTTCAGGATGCACAAGATGGCTTCACAAGCTGTTCAGAAAATAATTGCATGTGCTGATACGACTAAGAGTAGCTGAAGGGCAGGCATAAATCTGCAAAATAAACGTTTTCCCCAGATGATGCCATGGCACTTCATCAGTTAAAAGCAAGGCAGCACAATGCTTCAAAAGGACGCTCTGAAGTGTTCCTTCAAAATTTTCCACAGTCCTTTGATTTCTAGATACACAAGACAAGAAATAGACCGGATGAGCAACTTCTATTTTATTGTACCTTTTCACTAATAGTGGGGAAGTTTGTATTTTTTTTTCCTGAACCCTCAAATTTTGAATGCTTTTATGTTTGAGAACCAAATATTTACACTACACTAAAGGTAAAAAGGGAAAGGTTTCCCTGCCAGTTGTGTCTGACTCTAGGGCAGACAAACTCGCTGCATCACATTGCTATCATGTGACGTATCCAGGGGTGGGTTCCACTTACCTTTACTACTGGTTCGCAGCGGAAGCGCTTCTGTGCATGCGCAGATCTCCCATGATGATGTCATGGTGGGTGGGCGGAGCCTCCCACCGGTTTTGCTACCGGTTCTATAGAACCGGACTGAACTGGGAGCAACCCACCATTGGACGTATCGCAATGTTTTTCCCGTTTGCGGATCTGGGGTGGGCGTGGCCTGTGTGTGACGTATTTGGCCCTGCTCTAGGATGTGGTGCTCATCTCCCATTTCACAATTGAAAAGATGACATTGTCCAAAGATGCTTCCATGGTCATGTGGCCAGCATGACTATATGCTGAAGGCCCACAGAATAGTGGTACCTATTTATCTACTTGCATTTACATGGTTTTGAACTGCTAGGTTGGCAGGAGTTGGGACAGGAATGGGAGCTCACCCTGTCACACGGTGTTTGGGTCTCGAACTGCCAACCTTCCAGTTAAGAAGCCCAGTGCTGTTCTAACCTAGGCCTCCTGAGTCAGTAAAACACACAAGTAGTCCCCAAAAACTGTTTTATTTTAACAGCTGTGAATTCTGTTCAGCCTTATCCCGAAGAGTCCTTCGGGATAAGGCTGATAATCACCCACCTTTATCTCCCTTGATACGCTGCCAAAGACCTAATTGGCAAAGCCGCCCGGAATCCAGAATCAAACAGAGCTTCAGGCTTTAAACTGTACAGAATTAACAATGTTGCTTCCTGCAAAGGCCCACGTGCCTTTGCTCCTCTTTAAGTCTTATAGGAGGGGCCAATCATCTCCAAGCCCTATTCCCAAATCGTCCCTTTTGTTTTAACTGTTCTTGCCTTCTGGCAGCTCTGCGCATGTGCACACTGGGAACAGGCTCCCCCTGTTCCTCTACCTCGCTGAGGTCCGACTCGGGAGGCTCCGGAGGCAGCACCCAGATGGCCCTTTCTCTGCCTCCAATGCAGAGCCCTCGTCCAAGCCTTCCCCAGACTTCAGGACTGGCCCATGTTCCTCCCCAGCCTCCTCACTGTCTTTTCCAGACCACAACAAGTGCCTTACACTATACTTACACTAGATTAAAATAGGGTTGACAATTCAATATGTTCCTCGGATTGATAGGGAGAAAGGTATCAGAGTCACCTCAGTAAGTTGGGTAGCTATATAAATTTGATTGACAAATAAATACATATATAAAGATGGCAGCCACAGCCCCATGATCAAAGTCTAAACTTTTTTCCTTTATATATACTTCATACTTTTATCATCTCGTGTCCATATTATGAGGTAATTGTTTTAGTAAACCTGATAGTCTTATTCTGAGGATAAAAAATGAACAATAAATCAAGAAAATCCCTAAATGTTGTAAATATAAGTACCAAATGAATGGAATTCAAACTGGGCAAGTCAGAGCTTTTAAATATGCATGAAATCTGTTATCCTGGTTCTTCAAATGCAGAAATTAGATCTGTCCAGGAAAGTTTCTAGGGTTTCTGTCCTAAAATGTTCTAGGGTTATCTTGAATCCTTTTTCTATGAGAGGAAGTCATACATTCTGATTAACTTCAAAGTGTTCAGAGCCAGGAAAATTGTTCAAAGGTTCTTAAATGTGTACTTTCAACATATACACTTAGGCATATAGTCTCCAGCCCTGTTTTCTTTTTATGAGCACCTGGCCTCACAACATTTAACTATTACATTATTTGCGATTAGCTGTTTTTCAGGAAGATGATAGAGAGTGTCAGCATTATTACAAGTGGACACAATGAGAATATTTTTTTAAGTTAAAGAAAAATGTTATAGCAAATTTCTTCTGAATCTTCAAGGGAAATTCCATTTTGTTTTTCTGTTTGTTTTTCCCATTTAGTTACCACCACTCATGTACACAAATGAATGAAAAATGAACATTTTGTAATAATACCCTGTTTTCCCCAAAATAAGACATCCCCTGATAATAAGCCCAATCGGGCCTTTGAGTGCATGGCAATAAGGCCAAGCGCTTATTTCAGGGTTCAAAAAAAGTATAAGACAGGGTCTTATTTTCGGGGAAACACAGTAGTAGTTTTGTTCTGTTCTTAGATTTAAATGGAATCTTGTTATACTTTAAGATCATGTTTTTCATGACCGACAGTCTATCATGAAGCTGTGCTTTTTCTTCTTTGTGACTTGAAGAATATTGCCATATGTTCTGTTTAAGTCCTTAAAATCAATCTTTATACCATTGTTCTTCTCTGAAGCCTTTTCCTATTTGTCTGAATGCTCCTTGAAGTGTGGCAAGCAGAATGAAACAGAATAATTAATTTTAAAAAAAACCTCTTGGGAAGTTCTACAACAGTTTTGATGGAAAGCTAGATGAATCCACCCACACATTCAAGTTGTTGTTTCAACGTTCATTTCATCCTAGCCTTCATTTTGGTTTAAAAACTTTAGAAATGACTTTCCACAAAGACATTTTTTGAATGTTCGTACACATTTCTCTTAATACAAACTTATTTTCCTAAGGCACCCATTCTTGCCAGCAATGTTTCCAAATAGAAAATATTTGTCATTATTTTTAGCTCTTTTGCATGTATGTTTATTTTCTTTATGTACTTAATTTATTAAATTTCTATGTCACTTATCTCACTGATACAGCAAGTCTGGGCAGCTTACGACATAATAAAAAATGTAAAAAGTGCTAGAAACAATTAAGTTTAAAAAAAACAAAGAAAAAGTTAAAAGTTAGAAAAATAGAATGATGGGCATGTCAGTCAACTTCAATATAGTAGGCCCCAGGCTAAAACAAAGAGGAAAATGAAATTTTAAAAAAATATTAGAATGTGCAGAAATGGATAAATTAACACTAAAAATTAAGGAGAAGGAAGAAACTTTTTAACATGGGATTTGTTTGATCAATGGCTAACTAGCAGAAACAGAAGCTAGAAACTTAAATGTATAAGAGAATTATTAATTACATAAAGAAGGTTCACTAAAATGGATAAGCAAATATTATTATTAATATGTGATCATTATTAATGTTATGAATATTATTGTTATTATTATGATTATTAATTCTGAAAACTAATTGTACCCAGACAACACACTGTTTATGTAGACATCAATTTTTTTATGTTTAATTTAAAAAAAAAAATAAAACATGAAAAAAAAAAATAGTAGGCCCCAGACCAAGAGGCAGGACCAAGTTTTTAAGCTCTTCTCAAAGGCCAGGAATGTGAGGGTGGACCTCACCTCTTAATAAGCAGTACTGAGCTTATTTTCCCTCACAATCTGGAAACGATAAGGGAGAATTCAATTTATGTTTATGGCAGCGTTTAGGAAACATGATCCTATTTTTTTTAAAAAAAAAAAACCTCTGTATCTGAGAAGACTAATGCAAAGTTTATGAAAATAAGTAACTGTTGATGATCTGTTTATTTTGGTGCCACAGACATTCTACACGTTTCTCACAGATTCATTCCATTTTTAAGAGCCCTCATAAAATGCAGTTCATAGTAGACAGAGCGGAGGTGGAATAGTCCATTGTCAGAGCCCTTCAGCATATCTTATTACCCAAGCATCTGTAATTAGCGAAGTGGAATGGAGACAGACAGTCCCTTGGCATTTTCACTCTTGCTTTTTCTCTCTTATAGATGTTGGTGTTGATCTTTAAAACCCTAAACTGCTTCAGGCCTTGACTATTGGAGGAATTGTGTCTCTCATTATAAACCTATTTAGTTACCTAGATCACAAGCATGGACTCTTTTAAATGCATCCCTCCTGCATGAGGTTCATCCAGGAAGGGTCACCACAGAAAGAGCTTCCTTGTGGCTCCAAGGCTATGGAATAACCTCTCTGGGGAAGATGGTTTCAGTCCTCACTTCCCCAGTGTTTAAGAAAATAAGTATCATCCCATTTGCCAAGCCCGTAATGGCGAATTGATTTTAATGTTACCGATTTTGACTTTGACTTGAATTGCATTGTATTGCTTTCACTATAATCTTTAAAAAATAATTTGGTTTTATTGTAAACTGCTTTGGAATTCATACTATTGGACTATATGGATTTGTAGGTCTCTCTCGGTATACAAACAGGAAAAATACACATGCACACAGCTTCTTAGCTTTGTCCATTATATCTATTTTACCCAATCCCTTTTTGAAAACCCCTAGGATTGAGATTGAGATGCGGTGGCTCAGTGGCTAAGACGCTGAGCTTGTCGATCGAAAGGTCGGCAGTTCAGCAGTTTGAATACCTAGTGCCCCGTAATGGGGTGAGCTCCAGTTATTTGTCCCAGCTTCTGCCATCCTAGCAGTTTGAAAGCCCGTAAAAAATGCAAGTAGAAAAATAGGCACCACTTTTGGTGGGAAGGGAAAAGCGTTCCATGTGCCTTTGGCATTTAGTCATGCCGGCCACATGACCACGGAGACGTCTTTGGACAGTGCTGGCTCTTCAGCTTTGAAACGGAGATGAGCACCGCCCCCTAGAGTTGGGAACGACTAGCACATATGTGCGAGGGGAACCTTTACCTTTACCTTTAGGATTGAGATATCCTGATTTCAGAAACATCACATTTCAAAAATCAAAAAAAAGATAGGAAGGAGAATATGTCTTTAGAGATTCTCAGTTATCCAAGTCATGGTTGTCTCAAAGGTATTTCCCCACCCCCCAGGACACAGCTGGATTTTCTTGTTTTGAAGAAATTTCGCTTCTCATCAAAGAAGCTTCTTCAGCTCTGACAGCTGAATGTTTCCTCTGAATATGAAGACTTCCCTTTAGCTGTAATAAAGAAAATCTGTTATATCCATACATTTTTTTTTTCTTTAACACTTCTAAATCCATAACAGTGCAGTTAACTCATTCTAAATTCTGGAATTCACGAACTTAAACTTCATCCCCTCCCATAAATATATTAGACATAATGATTTTTTTAAAAATTAATCAGCTCTGCTGTGTCTGCAACCTCGCTTTTTTATATGGCATTTTAGGTTTTAGCCCAAATTATCTTTTCTACTGGTGCCATGTTAAATCATCATCATAAGAATATCTAGACTACCTTTGCTCTTTGTGAATAATAAAGCAGTTTTGATTCTGGTTAGTATTGGGGCAAGAGACCACCAAAGAAATACTGGAGTTTTAGGCTAGAGAAGTAAATAAATACAAAAACAAAGCAAAAAACGAACAAGGCAGTAGTAAAAGGCTTACGGATTGTTACTGAAAAATATCACAAGAGGTCTAGTTCAATCAGTAGGTAAAATATATTTTCGTTTTTGAAATAATTATTTAAATGTTTATATATTTAAATGTGTATTAGGCGAATATCTTAATATATATAAACTACTAATATAAACTACTTTTAAAAACATAAACCATGGTCGATAAATATGTTTCAATCCATACTATAGTTAGAAAACAGAAGTCATTTTGTATGGGAACTGACAAAGCTTACATTCCTTCATTTGAACATGCAATAGAGTTATCTTGTGGGAAGATAGGTGGCAAATATAGACAGCATACTAAAAAGCAGAGATATCACCCTGCCAACAAAAGTGTGCATAGTCAAGGCGATGATTTTCCCAGTTGCAATGTATGGCTGTGAAAGTTGGACCATAAGGAAGGCTGAGTGCCAAAGAATTGAGGCCTTTGAACTATGGTGCTGGAGAAGACTCCTGCGAGTCCCTTGGACTGCAAGGCAATCTAACCGGTCAGTCCTAGAGGAGATCAACCCTGACTGCTCTTTAGAAGGCCAGATCCTGAAGATGAAACTCAAATACTTTGGCCACCTAATGAGAAGGAAGGAGAAGGCCTGGAGGAACGTTGTCCAGGGGGTCGTGATGGGTTGGACACAACTTCACAACTAATAACAACAACAACAAAGATAGGAGGCCTATACATTTTATAAATAAATAAAAACACCTTTGGTGGGATCACCAACTAGACTAGAAGGAGGGGTCAAGAAGAGCTCAAGTTTGGAGTTGTTACACTGCAGTACGTTGGCATAGGCAGGACCCCCCTCTGAATTCTTCAAGCCTTATCATGCTGTTCTCAAGGGAATGAAGTCAGTTGGGTGAAATTTTTGTAACATAGTTGACTAGCAATAAAACTGATGTTGAGATTCTTCACAAGGGTGTGTGTTTGCTTGTTGCCTTCAACGACACCCTTTCAAATTGTGTTGGTGAAACTACGAGCTCCTGGTGGTGCAATGGTTAGAATACAGTATTGCAGGCTAATTCTGGCCATAGTGTGGAGTTCAATTTTAACCAGCTCAAGGTTAACTCAGCCTTCCATCCTTCTGAGGTTGGTAAAATGAGCAGCCAGATTGTTGGGGGCAATATGCTGTCTCTGTAAACCACTTAGAGTGGGCTATAAAGCACTATGGAGCGGTGTATAAGCCTAAGTGCTATTGCTATTGCTATATACTTCTCTCCCCATGATGCTAAAACCTAGTGCCTCTTCATTGGAAGAAGCGAACTTCTGCACACATGAAGAACATGCTCAGAAGCCCATTCCCATCAAAGCAAAACAACATAAATGGTTCTCCACATTGCATGAAATACTTTACCAAAAAGGAGGACATCCAGGGGTGGGCTGCTGGGGGTTCACAGGGGTTCAGGAGAACCTCTAGCTAAGATTCTGTTCAGTTTGGAGAACCCCCAAATTCCACTCCTGGCTGGCCCCACGCACCCCACCCTGCCCCTCCCAGAAATCCCCAATGCAGCCTGTTTTGGACGCAGGCAAGTGCACGGCACGTGCAGAGGCTCGGGGAGGGCAAAAAGCAAGCCTACCAGAAGTTCAAGAAGGCTGGAAATGTGGCCTCCAGAGGGCCTCTGGAGCCTGGGGAGGCTGTTTTTGCCCTCCTGGAGGCTCGAGGAAAGCCTCTGGAGCCCAGGGAGGGCAAACACCCCCCCACCCCCCACCCTTGCCATGGTGCAGGAGGCCGACTATGCCACGCACACCATGGCCACGCCCAACCAGCAACCGGGCAGATAGCCCCTTGCTAAAATTTTTGAAGCCCACCCCTGAGGACATCCTTTGTGAGTTTCACTGAAGTGGGGTACATCCGATCAAGATGAATTTGCTTGCCTTGTATAGTCCTGATCTCTAGCATAATTAGTGATTGATTAAAAAATCATTTAGGATCTAAGCATTACTTTAGAAACCTGATTAGAACTTGTTCCATCAGTGCAGACTAAAGATCAAGTCAAGATTATAGCAATATGTTTACAGTTTGGGGTTACTTTATCCTACCTTGAATGTTGAGTTAATATGCAGATGTTAAATGTGAAATAAATGGATAATGCAATTCCGATCATGCTACTAAATTTATATTTTATGAAACTGGCATTTAGACTCTAATAAAAGAAGATTTGTGAAAGAAATGGAAGGGGCTCTTATTTCTTGTGGAGAACTTTATTTATTTTCCTTTTTTCATATGCAGACAGCCTCCTCTATTAATAATGTGGTTTCTAATCCACCCTCATATTTTGACATTATTTCTTCGCGAACTGTCTTCAGCATAACTAAAAATAATGTAACATATTTAGTATGAAAATGCATCTTTAAACAACTAGACATCCGTTTTAGAGCAAGGGTGTAATTAGAAATTTAAGAAAAATGTGCAATTAAACACACTTATAAAAATAAATAGATACATCCTTAGAACACCAATTTGTTGCATCATTAATATCCTTCAGTGTGGCACTTTTATAAAAAATTTACTCCTGTAATTCAAGTGGAAAACTGCTAAAGGCAAAACTGCCAGCACTTCAGCCACTGGAACCATGTTCAAACAAGCAAATCAGTTAAGTATCACCATTTAAAAACTAATGGTGTCTTATTGATGATGTGCCAACCAAGCAAATACTCTTTAGTTTTCTTTTTCTTTCTCTCTTTCTCACTTTTTCTCATTTCCGATATGATGGATGGATTATACTTTGAGACTATTGTATATTCATTTTGTACTCCGCATTCTATCTGTCCAATAATCTAGGGAGATGGTATAAAAGCCAGAACACTTTATCATCCCTATAGCAGTGTGTAGCATAATTGTCATCCTCTTTTCCTTCCTTCTAATTATTTCCATCTTAATCATCACCTATTCCTCTTTCTCCTCCACTTTGATAATTCAATTAAAAATAACATAATGGACCCATTGCGATCATTGAGATTTGCTAAGCTTACTGTGGTTCCAAGCCAATGAATGCTCAATAGTAGTAACTGTGAGTGGGATCTTGGAGTCCTTGTGGGCAACCATTTAAATATGAGCCAGCAGTGTGTAGAAGCTGCCAAAAAAGCCAATACAGTTCTAGGCTGCCTAAACAGAGGGATAGAATCAAAATCACGTGAAGTGTTAATACCATTTTATAATGCCTTGGTAAGGCCACCCTTGGAATCCTGCATCCAGTTTTGGTCACCACGATATAAAAAAAGATGTTGAGACTCTAGAAAGAGTGCAGAAAAGAGTAACAAAGATGATTAGGGGACTGGAGGCTAAAACATATGAGGAACGGTTGCAGGAATTGGGTATGTCTAATTTAATGAAAAGAAGGACTAGGGGAGACATAATAGCAGTGTTCCAATATCTCAGGGGCTACCACAAAGAAGAGGGAGTCAAGCTATTCTCCAAAGCACCTGAGGGCAGGACAAGAAGCAATGGGTGGAAACTAATCAAGGAGAGAAGCAACTTAGAACTAAGGAGAAATTTCCTGACAGAACAATTAATCAGTGGAACAACTTGCCTCCAGAAGCTGTGAATGCTCCAACACTGGAAGTTTTTAAGAAGATGTTGGATAACCATTTGTTTGAAGTGAGGAAGGGTTTCCTGCCTAAGCAGGGGGTTGGACTAGAAGACCTCCAAGGTCCCTTCCAACTCTGTTATTCTATTCTAATGCTCTCCTACTGCATTATGTAGGTTCATTATGTTCATATGCTTAGGAAAAAGAGTCTCTTTCGATCTCCTTCTCCAGCAACCATCACCACCAACAACCATCTCTGCCACTACCACTAGTGGTGGTACCACTGCCACAATTACCACTACTGCAGGGAGTCCTCGATTTAGGACCACAATTGAGCCCAAAGATTCTGGTGCTAAACGAAACATTTGTTAAGTGACTTTTGCCCCATTTTGTGACCTTTCTCGATACCGTTATTAAGTGAATCACTGCAGTTGTTGAGTTAGTAACACTGAATCTGGCTTCCCCATTGCCTTTGCTTGTCAGAAGATCACAAAAAGTGCTCACATGATCCTGGGACACACTGCAACCGTCATAAATATGAGTCAATTGCCAAGCGTCTGAATTTTGATCACGTGACGATGGGAATGCTGCAATGGTCGTTAAGTCTGAAAAAAAGTGTCATCAGTCACTTTTTTCAGTGTGACTTCAAACAGTCACTAAATAAATGATTGTAACTTGAGGACTACCTATAATAACGCCTATACTTGGCCAATTCTTGTTTGGCTGCTTTAATGATGGAATTAGACCATGCACAGAATGCCGGAACTCTATTTATTTGTTTTTTTTTTTATTGCTCCTGTTCATTCACATCTTCTCAGTTTCCCCACATTATCAATTGTCAGATTCTCTGGAAAATAATGGAAGGAACTGAGATATAGACAAGCATGAGATTGCAATCTGTCAGTAACTTATCTCATAAATGGCAACTAAGCCCAGGAGCAAGAACTCTTGGGGAGGGGCGGTCTCAGAAATGTCTCTTTCAAAGCATTATAAAGGTCTTTCCCTTAACGAAACTCCAAATAAATGAGGGGTGGAAAAATCCCATTGTAGTTTCTAAGATTCTGTATCGATCCCTAACACGGGCATTAAAGATATCATACTGAAGTCATTCTTGATCTTGCCCAATTGTGGAAACATGACAGAAATTCCATCAAGCTTATTACAGGGAAGATTATTTATCTGGAGTTCTTTATTTGGGCTTTCACTCCTCATGAAGTCTACAGTAGCTGCCTCTCCCCCTGAACTGGCCCCCGCCCCCTTTTGCCCATCTTTCCCATCCATTTCCATTACCTTTGTAGAACGAACAGCGATGAAAGGAATGAGAGATTATTCTACATGCGTACGTAGAAAGACTTTATTCTGACTCCACACCGAAGTCAAAGCACTGATGATACCTAGCTTGGGTAATGAAAAGCCTGCAAGAAAACAAGCAAGCTCAGAGAGCACCGAATACCTCTGCAGAAATATGGAGAAATTGACGGCTTCTTTAGAACATCTTTAGAATAACAGAGTCGGAAGGGACCTTGGAGGTCTTCTAGTCCAACCCCCTGCTTGGGCAGGAAACCCTATACCCTTTCAGACAAATGGTTATCCAAGCTCTTCTTCAAAACCTCCAGTGTTGGAACATTCACAACTTCAGGAGGCAGGTTGTTCCACTGCTTAATTGTTCTAACTGTCAGGAAATTTCTTCTTAGTTCTAAGTTGCTTCTCTCCTTGATTACTTTCCACCCATTGCTTCTTGTCCTGCCCTCAGGTGCTTTGGAGAATAGCTTGACTCCCTCTTCTTTGTGGCAGCCCTTGAGATATTGAAACACTGCTATCAGGTCACCCCTGATCCTTCTTTTCATCAAACTAGATATACCCAATTCCAGCAATTGTTCTTTATATGTTTTAGCCTCCAGTCCCCTAATTATCTTTGGTGCTCTTCTCTGCACTCTTTCTAGAGTCTCAACACCTTTTTTACATCGTGGCGGCCAAAACTGGATGCAGTATTCCAAGTGAGAAGTGTCTTCTAAACAGCCAGTGAGCATATATCAAACTCAGTTGCACTGGCAATTTTAAGAATATTTCGATCAAGACTGTTGAAGTGGTTTTTTTTTTTTTTTTTTTTTTGTTGTTGTTGTTGATATACAGCACAGGGAAGTAACTAAAAACTATCTTGCTTAAACTAAACTATGAAGAATTTAATATGTCAAGAACTGGGGAGTTTATTCATAGTTTTCTTCCTTTAAGGATCATTTGATGGCATCTCTCTCTACTTTGAAACATTTCGTTCTTGTCTCTTCTTATAATGGCACAGTGAATTGACATTTGCAAATGTCCTGCTGGATTTTACCCAGCAAGATGGAAATGAAGACAGAAAAATATTTGCATAATGAATAATCTTCTAGGACATCCAAGAGTTTCCTAACTTGGAAACCACAAATAACAAAGAATGGCAGGAGATAGAACAAAGGTGTATCAGGTCTTTGTTTAGCAAACAGTCATTCAACTACCGTTCAAACTTGCAGCATTTCTAGATGAGTGGTAGTTATAGACAGTTCTGAAACCATCTGTCATAGCATTCCTATGCCACCTGATTGTGATCCAGGTTCTCAGTAACCAACCTGGACTTCTGACTGTTGCAATGTACCCAGGGATGGCCTGCTGGGGGTTCGCAGGGGTTCGGGAGAACCTCTAGCTAAGATTCTGTGCAGTTCGGAGAACCCCCAAATCCCACTCCTGGCTGGCCCCTCCCACCCTGCCCCTCCCATCCCAGGAGTCCCCACATGGTCTGTTTTGGATGCAGGTAAGTGCAGGGCGCACACGGAGGCTCAGGAGGGCGAAACATGGGCCTACTGGAAGTTTAGGAAGGCTGGAAACGGGCCCGTTTCTGGCCTCCAGAGGGCTTCCGGAGCCTGGGGAGGCTGTTTTCGCCCTCCTAGAGGCTCGAGGAAAGCCTCCAGAGCCTGGGGAAGGCAAAAATGCTCCCTCTGTCTTGATGCAGGAGGCTGTCTAGGCCACGCCCATCATGGTCACGCCCACCCAGCAACCAGGCAGAGAACCCCTTGCTAAAATCTTTGAAGCCCATCCCTGAATGTAACACTTAATGACCTGCACACTCCTTGTTTAACAACAGTAACTGGGGACTGCCAGAACTGTTGTTGCCAAGCAAGGTAGTCATGTGATGTTGCACTTTGCAAACACCTCCCTTAGTGACAGAAATTCCAGTTATCATTCTTAATTGAGAACCACATGCACTAGATCCCATTCTAAAGTCGATGGCCTAAAGATAATATACCAACTTCCCTCCTTTAGACATGTGACATTCAAAATAATGCTAAGTAAATGTTCTTTTTTAGTATTGTTTGCTATAAGAATGTACAACATGCAGTAATTTGGGAATAGAACATTCTGGAGATGTTTTGGTCCCTTTTTGAACTGGGCTGCACCTGCCCTAGACCACATTATTGCTAAATCCCCTCAACTAAAACCCCGATGATCAATTATAATATTGTGTTTTGGATGAAACAAGCCTTCCCTCGAACATCACATCTGAAATGTTCAACTGCTTCTGGAAAATGCTAAACCTCCCCAACACATTAAAATAGGCCCGAGGGAGTTCAGCACAGTCTGGAGACAAAATTGTCTATTCCAGAATATTCCAAATCATTCCATTCCTGAATCCCTCCATTTTGAACATTTATCATAACTACCAGTTCCTATTTAATTAGATACAAGAAAATTTTCCTTCAAAATTCTTTCAAAGGAATTTCCCAAAAAGTCTCCTAGGTGTAGTATGGTGATTTTTTACATTTATAAATAGTTACAATAGCAATAGCACTTAGACTTATATATTACTTCACAGTGCTTTACAGCCCTCTCTAAGCAGTTTACAGAGTCAGCATATTGCCCCCCTCCTCCCAACAATCTGGGTCCTCATTTTACTGACCTTGGAAGGATGGAAGGATGGAAGGATGAGTCAATCTTGAGCCAGTGAGGACTGAATCCCTGGTGGTCAGCAGAATTAGCCTGCAATGGCACCATGTAGAGACATGGGTGCATAAATATAAGGTTTTTTTCTCTGTATAATTGTCTTGCCAATGCTCTTCTTTTTGGCTTTTCACACTACAATTTAATCCTCTCCCACACTCTCATACCCCAAAAAACACCATGAAGGAATTCCTCTGTGGGGAATTTTTCAATAGCAGGGCTATTGTCAACACTAACAGAGAAATAGTCAGATAATCTCTCATTCCCAATTCAGAGAAAGCATTTGCTTATATTTCTCTGCTGCTCCTTCATTCTATCTGCATTCTGATGATAGAGCTCCAACTTTCTTACTACTTTCTTATTTGATTTTTATCCCACCTTTATTAATTTATAACTAACTCAAAGAATGAGCATACATTATACTCCTTCCTCTTCCTTCTCCACCCCCACCCCCCCAACAACTCTGTGAGGTGAGTTGGGCTGAGAGTGACTGACCCAAGTTCGCCCAGCTTGTTTTCATGGCCAAGATGAGAATAAAACTCACAGCCTCCCGATTTCAAGGCCAACAAGGTTAACCAAATTGGCTCTCCTTGAGAAATGAACGTAACTACATCTCTTCCCCCACCACTTTTAGAAATGTCATAAAATATCATTTCTTTGGGCTACAGCCATTCATATTATGTATACAATTTTGGGAGAAAATTGACTGCAAGGTGATCCAACTGGTCAGTCCTAGAGGAGATCAACCCTGACTGCTCTTTAGAAGGCCAGATCATGAAGATGAAACTCAAATACTTTGGCCACCTAATGAGAAGGAAGGACTCACTGGAGAAGAGCCTAATGCTGGGAAAGATTGAGGGCAAAAGAAGAAGGAGAAGGCAGAGAATGAGGTGGCTGGATGGAGTCACTGAAGCAGTAGGCATCAGCTTAAATGGACTCTGGGGGATGGTAGAGGACAGGAAGGCCTGGAGGAAAGTTGTCTATGGGGTTGCGATGGGTCGGACATGACTTTGCAACTGACAACAACAAAGATATTCAACCTTCAAGTTTCTAGGTTCTATCATATCTCAAGACTTAAAATGGACATCTAACATCAAAAAAAATGTCATAAAAAAGCACAACAAAGAATGTTCTTTCTGTGCCAACTCAGACTTATTAAGACTATATTACTATTATTCTTCTCATTCTTCCTATTACCTATCTCCTCCTACTTACGACTATAACCTTGTTGTTTGTATCTTTACGATTTATATTGTTTTATTTAGTTTCCTAGTATGATTTGATTGCTTATTTAGTATCCTATGACTATCACTAAGTGTTGTATCTTATGATTCTTGATGAATGTATTTTTTATGTACACCAAGAGCTCATGCACCAAAGACAAATTCCTTGTGCGTCCACTTGGCCAATAAAGAATTCTATTCTATTCTATGAAGAATTCTATTCATGTCTGGATATCCAAGCAGTGGGAGGGAAATAAAAGGAATCCTTTTTTGATTTTGTGCTGCTTCTACAGCAGCACCTAAATTATTAAATTGGATGGAGAAGGGATGGTGAGACTTAGAGGAAGGTAGGAAAGCGTTTGTATCAGTAGGCAAGTTGGGAGAAATTTCCTTCATATTTAAGAAAAACATTGCAAGATATTATTCCCAATTGGGTTGTGTGTATTTGACATCTTAAGATGTGCCCTGTAGGATGTCAGGTGAACACTCTTATTCTAAACTAGAAGTTGGAAATGACAGCCTGTTTGTTGGTCTTTAACTTCCCTACAGATGGAATGTGTCATTCCTTTCACTGTATTGAATCTGGCATATTCCTTGGATCACTAAATAATATGTTAACAGGGTAAACAAATGGGCTCCCAAAACAGATGTGCAATCCTCCATAGTTTCTCCATGGGATTTCTATTCCAGCTACAGAAACTTGCTCTTTTCTGCATGTTTTTAGTATCAACAAATTGAATCACACACAGATGACACCCCTGAGTGGAGAGAGGCACAACGCACACCAGTTGCTGTGCTTGTTTGATTGACTGTAAGGGCTTTGATTCTTGAGATGCTTGATAGGACCAAGATTGTGGATTTTCAACTCAACAACTTTGGGAGTGCTGCGATATTATCAAATTTTAGATCTTGATGGACTTGTACTTCTGTAGTGGAACTTCTCTGTAATTGGAGGTCCCCCTTTGGCTCAATTAACAGTTGGGAACTATTGTTAGGGGAGCCTTTGCACAATTTCATTTGGTGTGCCAAGTATTAACCTTTCCTCACTAGGAGCCACTCATTGTAGTTGCATCCTGTTTATACCATGAGTATCTTTTTCCGGTTGTTTTTTATACATCTGTTAAAGCAGTTGTCACCAACTGGTGTTCTGTGGACCACTAGTGGTCCATGAGAAAATTTTGGTGGTCCGCAGAAAATGATTTTACATTTTTTATATTGCACTAAATCAGGGCTCCTCAAACTACAGCCCCCGGGCCGAATATGTTCAATGAACGTTTGTGTTGCTGCAGAGTCTTATCCTTTGGGGTCTTTTTGTGTGGGGCAGAGGGGGGCAGAAATTCCAACTTGGTGTCTACTTCAGCCTCTTGATGCGGGGCTTTGGGCGAAGGCTGGAGGGAAGTGCTGGTGGTTGCAAAGAGCCGGAGAGCCTCGTTCCAGTGGGACTGCATCATGGCCTGGAACTGGCTGACTATCTCAGCCCGCTGAGCCTCCAGGCACTGGTACCTGGCCTTGCACTCCTGCAGGTCTTCCCTCTGCTTGGAAAGCCTATGCTCGTAGTCCTCAGTGAGGTGCTTCTGCTGAGCCTCCTTCTTGGTCAGATCTAATTTGAACTGAGCTGTTTTGCCAACTCTTTCTCATGGTGGTTGCTTAACTCCAACAACTGCTTTTTGTTGGGCCCCTAAGGACCCTTGGTGGGCAAGTGAGGAGGGGCTGGTAGGGGAGGAGCAAGTAGAGGCCAACAAGATGCCCCTCAACATGAGTGACATTAAGTTGACCATGCCCACCCAGTCACATGACCACCTAGCCACACCCACCCAGCCAGTCATTAGGCAGATCATATTAGTGGTCCGCGAGATTTAAAATTATGAATTTAGTGGTCCCTGAGGTCCAAAAGGTTGGTGACCCCTGTCCTAAAGTATACATCTCCAACTGTTGGCTTGGTCCAGATCCTATCAATAAAGCAGTGCCACCTTGTGGGATGCTGGAGAAGAACTTAGAAAGAGTGCAGAGAAGAGCAACAAAAATGTAGTTTTTGGAGGCTAAAATATATATAAAGAACAATTGCAGGAATTGGGTATGTCTAGTTTAATGAAAAGAAGAACCAGGGGTGACATGATATCAGTGTTCTGATATCTCAGGGGTTGCCACAAAGAAGGGGGAGTCAACCTATTCCTCAAATCACCTGAAGGCAGAATAAGAAGCAATGGATGGAAACTAATCAAGGACAGGAGCAAACTAGAACTAAGAAGAAATTTCCTGACAGAACAATTAATCATTGGAACAACTGGCCTCCAGAAGTTGTGAATGCTCCAACACTGGAAGTTTTTAAGAAGAGATTGGACAACCATTTGTCCAAAATGGTATTGGTTCCCTGCCTGAGCAGGGGGTTGGACTAGAAGACCCCCAAGATCTCTTCAAATTCTGTTGTTCTGTTCTGTTCTAGATCATAGGTCATAGACTAGATTATGCTCAATTCCAATTCTCCGTCTGAAGCTGCTCCATGCTCGCCCTCTCTCCTCTCATCCTTGGCCACTGTTTTCCATAATTTGTTTGTTTTAGCAGCAGGAGAATTGTGTTCTGTTTTTTTCAAACCAAGTTCTCTTCTTGTACCACAAAGTCATCTTTCTCACTTCTCCTACCACCATGGCCAGATCTAACAGTATATTCAGAGGCTGTTAGAATTTTGAGGGGTATAAAGAGAAGGGTAAGTAATGTTTCAGTCACTCTGATCCTACATATCAGCTCTGTGGAATTTGATGAACTGTAAGATAAAATGCAACTTCCTTCTGCTTCTCCCCTCCTTTGTTTTGCTGTACCTCTAAGTCCTGGGAGGAAAAAATAAAAGTACCAGGGAAGAGGCTCATGAGTTGCGAATCTTTTTTCCCACTCCTTAGGGTAGGTGGTTCAAGATCTCCTTTCTCTTTTCTCCTGCCAGCTTGGAAATTAAGTACCAAGAGAAAAGAAACATTTTTAACCTGTGTCCTTCCAAAGGACCAGCAATAACATGTTCCAAAATAATTGCATGAATGACAAATTTCAATTCTTCAGGATTCGCGAGTAGGCACTTCTCAATTGAGTAAAGGTTCCCCTTGTACATATGTGCTAGTCGTTCCCGACTCTAAGGGGCGGTGCTCATCTCCGTTTCAAAACTGAAGAGCCAGCGCTGTCTGAAGACATCTCCGTGGTCATATGGCCGGCATGACTGAATGCCAAAGGCACAACTGAGTAGGAGACACCTAACCAACAGCTGAGCAAGTGCTTTGTAACCAGGCATAATGCATACCAGACAATAGCTAAAGGAGCCCAAGAGAGCCAGTTTGATGTTGTAGTTGACATAGGCTAGAAATCAGGACCTTGTGAGTTATAGTTCCGTCTTAGATACAAAGGGTGACCACAGGCCTTTTTCCTAACCCTACAAAGGATGCAATAACAACCATAAAGAAACACCTTGCAGAAAAAACTGAAGGGACTTGACCAGGGAGTCTCCAGGAGTCAACACTGACTCAAAGACATACACAGACAAATGGGCCTAAACAAACCTTCATACAGATAGGAGTTTTCTTGTACAATGTCCAGAATCCCTCTTTGAGGGAGATGGGGGAGCGGGGTTCAGAAATGCAATCAATAAACAATAAATTTCAGCTTCCTAGAAAATGGTCAGATAACTGCAGCTTAATAATTGCGCCCTTCATTCAGAACTTTGTGGGAATGTACTGTAGGAAGAAATATCCTTCTGGGTTCAGCTCCAAGTGGGGAAAAAGACACTGGAAACATGGAGACTGCTTGGAAAGATGGTTTAATGGTGGACAGGATCACATGGTTTGAGTTCCTGAACAGAAAAAGGGGTGAGATACAGCGAGTCCCCGGGTTTTATGTCCTCTCTGCGCTTTGAACTTCCTGGGGGACAGGAAGAGTATCCTGATTGGTTGTCAGACTCCCAGGGGGTGGGGGGGTCTTAGCTAGCCTTGCTGGCTGATGTAATCTTCGCAGGTGCCATGTGGTGAGTTTCTGTTGCTAAATGGGTCCCATTGCAGATGATGGTCCATTGACAAAGATTGAGTTTCTGCCTCTGGCCCATTAACAAAAGGTTGGGGGCAGGAAGGTGGGCGCTGCTTTGTCTTTAAAACATGCTTCTCCATTTTTCATACAGGGAAACATAATATTCTGCCTTTTTAATATTTCCTAAAACATTTCATTCTTCTAGGAAAGGGGTGGGTGCTAACTTCCTACAGTACACATAAACATCAGGTGAAGAAATAGTATGTAAATGTACACTAGGTGTACGCAAGTCCTTCAAAATTTCAAAATCGGTAATCAATGGGATTCCAGAAGCTGTGGGAGCTCCATCACTGGTGGCTTTTAAGCAGAGTTTGGACAACCATTTGTCTGAAATGGTATAGGGTCCCTCCTTGAACAGGGGGTTGGACTAGAAGACCTCCAAGGTCCCTTCCTTCTCTGTAATTCCATTGTTCTCTGTTATACCCTCTTTTTCAAAAGCTGTCACATCTTTTTTTTTTTTTTTTTTAGGCTCATACAATTTCTCTAGAACAGCTTCCGGCAGTTTCTATATTTCCCACATGTTCCATAGTCCCTATTTGGAAGAATCTGCAAGCCCCAGTATGCAAATCCATATTTGGACTCTCAATAAATCACATTTTTAATGCCTCCTGAAATGCTCAATCTTGTATACTAAAAACTAATAAGGGAAGAAGTAGTATATGCTGGAGACTAAAACAAAAGCACAGTTGTAGCACCATTTGATGCACCCATTTGGAAATGTATTCGTGGAATGAATGGAGAAGATTTGAAAAAAAAATAATAATAATAAAGTTAAAACCCAAGTCCTCGTAGCTATATCCATGCTCTAATTTGAAAAGCTCGATAGGAGGCTAGCCCATTAACCCATTTCATACAGAAAACTTAATTGCAAACATACCATTTTTGGCAATGTCTTTCATACAACCACAGTGGGAAGGAAACAGCAAACACTTTATATATTTTGTTCATAATAGAAGTTGGCTTCCCTGTTGAGCAGGGGAATAAATCTTGTAATGGAAATGCCTTGCTGTCATGGCTAAATGTGGGAGAACTTTCACGTAAACTCTGAACTCTTGAGTTCCAATCGGATAAAACCCCTACTCAAGAGTAATATTTATTGAATTTAACATGGCTGAGTGAGCATGAATAGCATTGTGTAGCTTGGAAATGCAGCTTAAGATTTTTTGAAAAAATGAAGGATGTCTCGCTGCCCTTGAGATTCGGCATATTCTTTTCTGTTCCGATTATAGCTGATACTGTAAAATAAGTGATCCCGGCATACTCAGAGTTTCTCTTATCATTTTCCCTTCTACACTCAGAAAAAAAGTACGGCAAATAATGGATATGTGAGGAGGGAGGTAGTGGTGATTGGTATTATAGAATTCTTTATTGGCCAAGTGTGATTGGACATACAAGGAATTTGTCTTTGGTGCATATGCTCTCAGTGTACATAAAAAGAAAAGATACCTTCGTCAAGAATCATAAGGTACAACACTTAATGATAGCCATAGGGTACAAATAAGCAATCAAATCATACTAGGAAACAATCAATATAAATCATAAGGATACAAGCAACAAAGTTACAGTCATGCAGTCATAAGTGGGAGGAGATGGGTGATAGGAACGATGAGAAGACTAATAGTAATAGTAATGCAGACTTAGTGAATAGTTTGACAGTGTTGAAGGAATTATTTGTTTAGCAGAGTTCAGGAAAAAAAACTGTTCTTGTGTCTAGTTCAGGGGTCTGCAACCTTAAACAAAAGCCATTTGGCCCTGTTTCCCACAGAAAAGAAAACATCAGGAGCCACAAAACCCTTCCCGTGCCTGACTATTTCTTGAGCGGCCACAAAACTAGCATATGTAGTTGAATTAAACGTTCTGTTTTCTTCTGAAACTTTCCTTTTCTTGGATTTATCCTCGGCCTACCAGGGGTTGAAAAACTCAATAAATTGTGTGCTGGCGGGTGTCACACATTGGTGGTTGTCACACATATTTTGAGTGACAGGGAGCCACAGCAGAGGGGTGAAAGAGCCACATGCGGCTCCAGAGCCGCAGGTTGCTGACCCCTGGTTTAGTTGTCTTGGTGTGCAGTGCTCTATAACATCGTTTTGAGGGTAGGAGTTGAAACAATTTATGTCCATAATGCAAGGGGTCTGTAAATATTTTTACAGCCCTCTTTTTGACTCGTGCAGTATACACGTCCTCCATGGAAGGCAGGTTCGTAGTAATTGTTTGTTTTTTCTGCAGTTCTAATTATCCTCTGAAGTCTGTGTCTGTCTTGTTGGGTTGCAGAGCCAAACCAGACAGTTATAGAGGTGCAGATGACAGATTCAATAATTTCTCTGTAGAACTGTATGAGCAGCTCCTTAGGCAATTTGAGCTTCCTGAGTTGGCGCAAAATGATGTGCATCAAGGATGTCAAACTCCTGGCCCATGGGCTGGATGTGTCACGCTCTGGCCATGCCCACACCCGGTTTAGCAAAGGGGAAAAAGTTCCGATATATCATGTGATGTTGCCATGATGACGTGAAATTGACAAACCTGATGTAGTTGATGCTATTTGACTTGTATCAGATCATATATTTTGTACTATGAGAAATTATAGAAAAGAGAGCAGAAGCTTCTTCGATGAGAAGTGAAATGTCTTCCAGAAATACAATAAAGGTCGACTTACAATACAATTCATGAAAGGTTTGATTGGGGATAAAACAATACAGGTAGTCTTGTACAGTACAATATAATACAATACAAACCAGAAAGTCCAGTTGCCTCTTGAAAAAGTACCTTTGGGAACAACCATGATGTGGATAACCGAGCATCTCCATAGACATATAGAAAAGAGAGAAAGAGGAAAAACCAAGGAGAAACTACCACCACGTCAGTATTTTACTGTTAATTCTTTTTTTAATATACTTTATTAAAATTCTGAATAGGGACACGGCGGCTCAGTGGCTAAGATGCTGAGCTTGTCAATCGAAAGGTCGGTTCAGCGGTTCGAATCCCTAGTGCTGCGTAATGGGGTGAGTTCCCGTTACTTGTCCCAGCTTCTGCCAACCTAGAAGTTCGAAAGCATGTAAAAAAATGCAAGTAGAAAAATAGGGACCACATTTGGTAGAAAGGTAACAGCGTTCCATGCGCCTTTGGCGTTTAGTCATGCTGGCCACATGAACACGGAGACATCTTCGGACAGCGCTGGCTCTTTGGCTTTGGAATGGAAATGATCACTGCCCCCTAGAGTTGGGAATGACTAGCACATATGTGTGAGGGGAACCTTTACCTATTAAAATTCTATTAAAGTATAAAAATCAAATAAAAATATTAAAAAGGGAAAAGATAGGGGAAGGGAAAATGCAAAGGAATAAAGAAAAAGGAAAACAAATAGCTTCCAACTGTCTTCAATAGTGTTAAAAATACAAACATTATACACCAGCCTTCTACAGTAATTTAAATTTCAGTAATAACCAGTATTTCTATAATCACAAACATTTCTAATTGTCAAATCCCCAAATTAATATAGGAATTTTTTTTTAGTTTCTAGCAAAGAGTCCAAAAGTGGTTTTCACGTAGAAACAAAGACAAAGTTTTTTCTTTAAAGTTAATTTTAACTTTAATAGTTAAATTAATAGTAGGTAGTTAGTTTTGCCATCTCAGCCAGTTCCATTATCTTCCATTGTTGGAATATGTATTTCCATGTCTATGCATACAAAAGTCTTGCTAAAGTTATCTTATGCAGAAACAAAATTCTTATTTTTCTTTCTCCATATGCTTCTCCTAAAAGAAAGATGTCTGGTTTCAATTGTACATTTGTTTTAAGAATTCTCCGAATTAAAATATCTATTTGATCCCAATAACCCTTAACCTTCTTACATAAAAGGTACCTTCAGAATAACTACTTTTCCAATGTATGTTTGACACACCATTATACACCTTTGACAATTTATCAGGTATTAAATACCAATCATCTTGTAGAAATTCTCTTCCAAATTATAGCTCCAAGTTAATTTCATTCCCTTACTCATCTTCATTATCAATTCTAAGGCTGGTTGTTGTACTGTTATTAATTTGGTCTTCTTTATATTTAAAGTTAGTCACTTTCTTTCTCTGTGCTCCTTAACATTTATTACTTGAACTTACAGATACCTTGCATTTTCAAGTGTTAAAATAGTGTCATCAGCATAGCATGGATAATTGAGGCTATTTCATTCAATTTTAAAACAACACTTATAGTCTTCCAATCCAGCTTCCCTTAATATATAGTCAGTATCAGTGGTGGGGTTCAAAATGTTGTACTACCGGTTTGTGGGCGTGGCTTGGTGGTCATGGCCAGGTATGTGACAGGTAGCACTTGGCCTCCTGCACCCCCCTGGGAGCAAAAACGAGCCATGGGGGAAGATGCCACACCCCAGGACCCCATTTTGGGCCTAGGAGGCCTCCCTACACTTACCTGGGAGCCAAAATGGGGCGCGTGGGGACTCTTGGAAGGGGCAGTGTGGGAAGGGGCAGGGCCAGCCAGCAATTTAACTATCCGTTTGCCCAAACTGGCCCGAACTGGCTGAATCCCACCACTGGTCAGTATGTAGTTTGACTATGGTTTAGTCAATTAACCAAATTTTATTTATACACAAGATGCAATGAACCAGAAATAACCTACATAGATTGAGTTCACACAACATATTAGACTAAAATTTTAGGTTACATTTGTAGCTTGGCATATGTATTTTCTTCATTTAATTATTTCCTAGTTCTTGAAATCAAACACTGTCCATTTATATTGAAACCCTCCCTTGTTATTCCTTCTCGAAGCACAGGTAGTATGAAAGTTTTTCTCCCCTCAGCCCTCACAGTCCTTTCTTCCTTGATCCTGTTTCATGAAATGCTACACCTGCTGAGTGTTACACCTGCTGTTCTTAGACTTCCTTCTGCTGCTTCATTGTTGATGCTGGTTAGGCTCTTCCTTATCTTATAATGGCAGATAATGAATCACATTTTGGATGAAATCTAAGATAGTCACCCATTTGCTCATTTTCCTGAAAGGGGTCTGTTGGCAGTTAATATAAACAACACAAAATTACTCTGTCATTGGCAAATACTGAACCCCAAGTTTAAGTAAGGAATTAGCACTGAAATTATGGATCGTAATTTGTTTACTTAAACTTATAACTGCTGTAAAGAAGATATGAAACCACTTCTTTGTATACTTTTCCTTCCTCCTCCTCCTCCTCCTCTTCTCCTCCTCCTTCTTCTTCTCCTCCTCCTTCTCCTCCTCCTCCTCCTTCTCTTTCTTCTTTCAATTTTTTCTTTCATCCCCCCCCGCATTTTCTCTTTTCTTTACATTATCCTTTAATTTATATTAGCTTTATTATTGGGTTTAAAATTTTCAGTAAAATACATAGGATGTAAAAATGTCATATGAATGTTCTTCCCATGTTTCCAGGTCTATGAAGCAACACTTAAAATCTATCAGAAGATGACCTGTGCCACAAACTACTGTTAATGAGCACTTAGATCATCATTACAGAGTGCTCTGTATTATGATGGATTTAGTTTGCCATGCCCCACTATGCCCATCTACTGCTCCTACCCTCCCTTTTCAAAGATTCATTTTTAGATTTTTGTTTTTATACACTTTCTGTTCCATTATGGTTTTTTTAATGCTTTTTAATTCCTTGTACCCTATCCTTTTTATGCTGGTCTTTGACTGCAATAAAGATTTGATTTGATAATTGGAAAGGAAAGGTTTGGGGTTAGTGACTTGGAAAAGCAAATCAATTGGTTAAGAGAAGAAATTTTTCCAATGGAATGGAAAAAAAAAAAGAGTAATATTTCCAGTTCAGAAACTCTGTCTTCAAATATTTGTCTGCATCTAAGTTGCAGATGCTTATACATTTTTAAGGCTGGCAGGCAAACATTATCTTTACCTTATCAAAAAGAAATGATTCTGAAAAGGTTCAAATGCTGGCATGTAATAAGTGATAAGAATAGAAATGGGGTCAAAATAGTGTAAAAGAGATGCTGTCTCTTGTTTCAGTTCGGGCTTTAGAGTTTATTCACATCCCATTAAGAGGTGAATGAAATTTATAAATCTCCTCCCCTTTCCCCTTCCCCTTCCCCTTCTTCTTCTCCTTCTCCTTCTTCCTCTTCCTCTTCCTCTTTTCTTTTCTTCCTTGCATTGCTTTATAGATCAAACCATTGAACTTTCCCCAAACAAACGTGATTTAAAAAAACAATGCTTTGGATGTCTATGGAGATTCTCAGTCATCCAGGTCATAATTGTCCCAAAGGTGCTTTTTCAAGAGGCAACTGGACTTTCTTGTTTTTTCTTTGAAGATGTTTTGCTTCTCATCCAAGAAGCTTCTTCAGCTCTGAGCTAAACGTCTTCAAAGAAAAGCAAAAAAGTCCAGTTGCCTTTTGAAAAAGGACCCTTGGGACAATGCTTTGGATGTAGATTTAAAACTTCATTCCTACTTTTAATACTTCATATCTGTAAATTAAGAGCCGAGGTGGCGTAGTGGTTAGAGTGCTGTACTGTAGCTACTTCAGTTGACTGCTAGTTCAGCAGATCAGTGGATCAAATCTCACCAGCTCAAGGTTGACTCAGCCTTCCATCCTTCCGAGGTGGATAAAATGAGGACCCAAATTGTTGGAGGCAATATGCTATTTAGTATACTGTTGATTGTTGTAAGCCGCCCAGAGTCCTAGGAGAGTGGGAGGCATAGAAATATGATTAATAAAAAAAATAAAATAAAATAAAATAAAAATGATAAGTGTAGCTCCCAAATTAGTCTAAGTGGTAAATTGGAAATATATTGTAAATTAATATTTTTGGCATGGACGGAAATATAATTAATTATGCTGCCTCTGTGAAAATGGGCAGACAAAAGCTATGTGGAGTAGAGAAAGAAAAACATTTGCTGTATAATTCGCTGATGAGAATGTTTTACTGTTGAGTGTCATGTTTTTTGACATCTATTCATAACTTCCTAATGCTTACACACTTTTCAGTCTATCCAAATGAAACAGAAAATAGTAGCATTATCTGGGGACTGTTTAGAATTCTAAGAGATTTCTTTTGTAATTGAGGTTTGTAGAATGCCCTTCTGCAGATTTGTTTTTATTCCTTCAGCTAAAGGCCCCAATTCTCAAAATTTCTTTAGCTTGCTCAATTTTTTCTGTATTAATAGTGTAACTGGGAAAAGATGTGGAGAATAAATATGAAATTGACAATATTAATGGTATACAAGGAAAACCAGATGAAAATGTTTCCTAGATGGCATCTGCTGCCAGCTAGGATAGCAAAGATGTTCCCTAGTAATTCACTGAAATGCTGGAAATGTAAGAGTAACTATGGAACATACCAGTGGTGGGTTCCTCCCGGTTCGGTCCGGTTTGGCCGAGCCGGTAGCGGTGACAATATGATGTCACCAAACCGGTTCTCCCCCCCCGCCCTCCCCCCCCGCACCCCCACATTATTCTTACCTTTTATTTGGTCCCACCCCCAATCTATTGCTGCCTCCTGAGTCCCAGCTGATGACTAGAGGGAAAAAAACTGTTTAAACTCTTGCCGTGGGGCTTCAAAGGGCCGCCCTACAGCTGATCAGTGTTAAAAGCAAACAAATGAGTCGGGTCGTAAGTGTGAGGACTGGTCGTAAATGCGAGGACCTTCCAGAAATGACTCTGACCAGCTAGCCACGCCCACCTAGTCACATGACCTCCAAGCCACACCCACAAAATAAGCCACGCCCACAGAACCGGTAGTAAAAAAATTTAGAACCTACCTCTGGAACATACTACCATCTCTGGTGGACTTGCCCAGTGGCAAAGAAATTCTGGGCCAAAGTCAAAAAGTGGCTAGAGGAGATAACACAGAAATCAATAAAGGGAGAACCAGAGCAATTCTTACTAGGGATTCCCATAGAAAATTACAGAAAGGAAATACAATATTTAACATTGCACATACTAACAGCAGCCCGCATAGTCTATGCGCAAAATTGGAAGAAGGAAAACTCAACAACAGAAGAAGATTTAATTAAAAAAAATTTAGAGTGCGCAGAGATGGAGAAACTAACAAAAGAATTCAAGGAGAAAGAGGATACAGAATATTATAAAGTGTGGTGTAGATGGTATGAATGGTTGGAGAATAGGAAAAACGAGAAAGAGGAATAAAGGAGAGAGAGAAAAAATGTTAAAGATCAAGGTAAAATGTAGACGAAATAAGGGAAGATAGATAACAATGTGGAGTAAGATAAAGTTAAAATATGTGTAAATAGTAAGAAAGAGCTGTTTAAAAAAAGTGTATGTATATAAATGTTGTATGTTTGTGTCTGGTTTTAATGTGTTTACAATAAAAAACTTTTTTTAAAAAATAGTGTAACTGGTGTAAGCAGTATAATATTTTTCTTCTCTGTTTCATCAGATCTTACTTCGAATCTCTTTTCTTTTCTTTTCTTTTTTTTGTCTTTAGCTATTGTTATTTGTTGCTTCTCCTATTTCATTTGACCCACCTCATTAGATTTTTTTTTATTTTATTTTCATCATTGTATACAGGTTATTTGATCATAAGCCTTTGGATAGTTCTTCGTTCTCTCATTTCAACTTTCCGGTTAATCGTTTCACTTGCTTCCTATCATTATTAGCGTTCGTGTCCTTCACTCTTTGTTCATTGTGAGTTTCTCTTTCAATCTCCTGAAATGTGAATTCATAGCCTTTATCTGGGGTGTCACTTTTTTAAAAGTAGTTTATTTATATTTCCTTTTACAATATCAGTTAGCTCCACTGACAGAAAAGAAAGAAAGAAAGAAAGAAAGAAAGAAAGAAAGAAAGAAAGAAAGAAAGAAAGAAAGAAAGAAAGAAAGAAAGAAAGAAAGAGGGAGGGAGGACACCTCCCCCCCCAACTACTATCATGTAAATAAAATATCAGGTACTATACAGATGAAAATTTCTCATATAAATACAACAAATTATAATCTATTGCTATTAAGATAAATGATAAAATCCAACCATGTTTAATAAAATTGTGGTTGCTGCTTCTAAAATATCACTTTAGCTATGATTTTTTTTCTAATGTGGCAATTGAAGAGACTTTACTAATCCACAACTCAAGTGTTATATTATCTAAAAGTTTTCCAGTATTCCACAATTATTGTTTTGGGCTGCTATAAGAAGTAGATGATCAATTCTTTACTTTTAAGCTTTCGGTTTGGTTCTGTAAAAGAATGCAATAAGCCTGCCTTTTGATACATTGGCATCCTTCAGTCTCAAGAGACTATGGTATCATGCTCTGGAAAGAGGTCCTAAAACAGCATCTAGTGTGACTAAAAAGGCCAATTCGAGAGTGGCAATCCCTTCCACACTGAGGGCAAATACATTCTGTCCCCTGCTCAGCCCCCAGATTTCGCTGGTTCCGGGACTGCCTCTTTGCCTCAGCCTGCCGAACAAGTGTCTCTTCGAATTGGAGAAGGCCATGCTGCGTCTTTAGCCTCCAAGCTGAACGATCGGAAGTCAAGGTTTTCCAGTTGTTAATGTCCATTCCCAGGGCCTTTAGGTCCCTCTTGCAGATATCGTTATATCACAGCCTGTGGTCTCCCTCTGAGGCGCTTTCCCTGCACTAATTCTCCATACAGGAGATCTTTCGAATCCGACCATCAGCCATTCTCAGGACATGCCTCAGCCAGCGTAGACGTCGCTGTTTCAATAGTGTATACATGCTAGAAATTCCAGCACGTTCCAAGACTGCGCTGTTTGGAACTTTGTCCTGCCAGGTGATGCCAAGAATTCGTCGGAGACAGCACATATGAAAGGTGTTTTCTTTTTTTTTTTAATTTGATTTATATGCCGCCCTTCTCCGAAGACTCAGGGCGGCTTACAATGTGCTCAGCAATAGCCTTCATCCTTTTGTATATTTATACAAAGTCAGCTTATTGCCCCCACAAACTGGGTCCTCATTTCACCTACCTTAGAAAGGATGGAAGGCTGAGTCAACCTTGAGCCTTGGTGAGATTCGAACCCTGCAGTAATTGCAGGCAGCTGGTCTTAATAACCAGCTTAATAACAGGGTGCCTTAAACCCTTGTACTACCAAGGCTCTTAAAGTGTTCAACTTTCTCTCCTGCCATGCGTAAAGGGTCCAAGACTCACTTTTAGAGCACACTGAATTCTTTGAATGGTGATAATACTTATTTCTCCAAAATATTTTTTTTGCCAAAAGGGGATAACTCTATCACATGACCAGCACACGTGAAAGAATGACCTTTTTCTTGGATAACTCCTCCAGCATCTGGAAGAAAAATTGGAAGATATATGAGTGCCAGCCTAATGGAAGTCTAATATCAACAATGTATAATCTTCATTGAATTTCTTGTACTGAAGCTGAAGTGAATCTACCTGGTTTCCATAATTGCTGCCAATTTTGTCTCCTGTATGAAATTACCAAAATCAGTATTCCAAGCTTCCTTTAATCCATACAATGGATCTCCTGTTTCTAATTGCAGTAATAACCTACCAATTTTTTGAAATTGTTCCTTTTGGTTATCCTAAATAATAGAGTATTAAATTCTCGATATTACTATAAAGTCATGTTACTGAAACTCTAATATTTCTAATGGCCAGAAGAGATTTAAATTGATACCCAAAAAATCCAGAGTAGTTTATCACCTATTTGTTTTTCTGATCTTTATTAAAAAGATCAGAACCTTATTAAAAGAACTTTATTAAAAGGTTCACCATTGCTATAAAAATCTTTTGGTTTAAGGATTATATACTATCCTCTGAAAAATTTCATTTTAGCCAAACCATAATGATTATCCTAATAAAAATATGCTATCAAGAGATTTTAAGGAAAAATGTCCCTTATTAGAAACTTTAGCAAAGTTTGGTTAGAACCTTTACTGATTCTTCTTTTGTTGCTTGCCATATTATTTTAGATAAAAGCCTTTCAGAGGCTTTTTTTTCTGAAGCTTCATTTCTGAGGCTTTTTTTCTAAAAGCTTCTTTCAGAGGCTTCTTTCAGCCTCTGAAATCTCCGTTTGCGAGGCTGGGCGGGGCTACATTTGGAGTATAAAATGCACTCAGATTTTCACCCTCTCTTTTGGGGGAAAAAGGTGCGTTTTATACTCCAAAAATATAGTAGCTATTTGTAAAGGTTTATTGATATTTCTAGTAATAGCAATATCTAAATATTTTAAAGATTTTTAAATTATGGAGATTTTCTCTTGAGTTTTTGGGGAACTGTGAAAAAAAACCATCAGGTGTGATTTGTGAAAAGGAGCAGATGGTCGTATCATAATTCCTCTCACTCCTTCTTAATATAGCTGGCTAAATAGGAAGCATTTGAGAGAGTCAAAATCACATAATCTGCAAACAGATTAAAAAAGTTACACCATGTTCTTAATGATGTTTCATTTTTCTTGGAAAAAAAATTCTCAAACTTTAGATTGATCGTTGCTTTGCTGTTACATTGTAGAGTAGTATAGAATTAAGGTGCCAAGTATAAGCAAATTAAATAATCTCTTGAATTGGACAAGCATTTGTCTGAAATGGTGTAGGATTTCCTGCCTAAGCAGGGGGTTGGACTAGAAGACCTCCAATGTCCCCTTCCAACTTTGTTATTCTATTCTATTCTATTCTATTCTATTCTATTCTATTCTATTCTATTCTATTCTATTCTATTCTATTCTATTCCATTCCATTCCATTCCACTCCAATCACTGGAGTGTGATCCAAAACAATTGGCGCAATTTTAACTTGTTGTAGGAAATTTTTTTTAAAGTTTTAGATTTCACTCACTAAGTCTAACTTAGTATGAGGTTTATGTCTTCCTCCATAAAATGTTTGTGTTTTTGTTGCAGGTTCATAATAGTCTATCTATTGATGACTCCATGATTCGTCTTTAAATTTAGAAGCCTCTTATAGGTTCCACGGGTGTGATGACTCAGAGGCTGAGCTTGTCAGCTCCAAAGCTGATGGCCGGGTTCGAGACCCAAGTGCAATATGATGGGGTGAAGGTCCTATTGAGTATGGACTGATCCATACTCAAAAGATTCACAAAAGCACTGAACCACGGACATCACCTCAATCCTTATTGGAGAGATGTTTTATTTTCTTATTAAAAAGATATTAATATGAAACATGAAACTTACAAGTCTATGTCTATGGAGATTCTCAGTCATTCAGGTCATAGTTGTCCCAAAGGTGTTTTTTTCAAGAGACAACTGGACTTTCTGTTTTTTCTTTGAAGACATTTTGCTTCTCATCCAAGAAGCTTCTTCAGCTCTGACTGAATGGTGGGGAATGGAAGGACTGCAAGGAGTATCAATCCTTCCATTCCCACCATCCAGTCAGAGCTAAAGAAGCTTCTTGGATGAGAAGCAAAATGTCTTCAAAGAAAAACCAGAAAGTCCAGTTGCCTCTTGAAAAAAGCACTTTTGGGACTTACAACTCTATACATGATTGTGTTCTATTGCCTCTATTCAGTGGTGAAATCCAAAAATGTTTACTACGGTTCTGTGGGCATGGCTTGGTGGGCATGGCAGAGGAAGGATACTGCAAAATCTCCATTCCCACCCCACTCCAGGGAAAGGATGCAGCAAAATCTCCATTCCCATCCCACTCTGGGGCCAGCCAGAGGTGGCATTTGCCAGTTCTCTGGACTATTCGAAATTTCTGCTACCGGTTCTCCGAACTGCTCAAAATTTCCACTACCGGTTCTGCAGAACCTGCTACATTTCACCCCACCTTTATTCTATCCTATTGCTATCACTATAACTATTAAAATTACTATACCCTATTACTATTCAATTATTACTACAAAGTTAAATTCTACAATAATACTATTATACTTCTTCATGAAGCATCATACTTCTTGAATAGGTATTTCACAAACTGGACTGGACAAAAGATGGAATAAAAATCAGTGGCACCTATTCTATTTGTTCCTATTTGTTCTCTTCTCACAAAATCCTGAAGAACTACAAAGACACATACAAGAGCTGCACAAAGCAGGAGAACCATTTGGCTCAAAAATAAACCTGAAAAAGAGCCAGGTTATGTTTCATAAATTCACCAAAGAAAGAAAAAAATATCTGGAGAAGAACTAGACATAGTAGACCATTACATATACCTTGGCCAATGGATCTCAATGGAAGGTGATACAATAAAGGAAATTGAACAGCGTGATAAATGTGGTTGGCAGTCATTTGGCAAGCTAACCATCATTTTCAAGAACAACCTTCCCTTATGCCTGAAGAGAAAATTTTTTGTTCATGTATGCTACCTGCTCTAACAAAAGCCAGTGAAACATGAATACTAAGCTCACAATCAGTACAAAAGCTAAGAGTAGCACAAAGAGCCATGGAAAGTTACATGCTCAGCATCACAGGATAAGATAGAAGGACCTGCACATGGATTAGAGAACAAATGGAAGTATACAATGCCATCAAGAGAATAAAAGAATTGAAATGGAAATGGGCTGGTCACATAGCAAGAAGAACTGATGGCAGGTGGACCAAGGGAATCATAGAATGGATCCCACTTGATAAAAAGTGTCCATGAAATAGACTTAAAAAGTGATGGATTGACGATATCAGCAAGTATTGCAAACTCAATTGGCAAAAGAAAGCTCAGGATCATATTGGTTGGAAAGATGTGGAGGAGGCCTTCATCCTGCAGTAGATAGACAATGGCTAAAATGATGAAAAAGGAGGATGAGGATGAGGAGAGGGAGGGGGAGGGGGAGGGGAGGGGGAGGGGGAGGGGAGGGGGAGAAGGAGAAGGAGAAGGAGAAGGAGAAGGAGAAGGAGAAGAAGAAGAAGAAGAAGAAGAAGAAGAAGAAGAAGAAGAAGAAGAAGAAGAAGAAGAAGAAGAAGAAGAAGAAGAAGAAGAAGAAGAAGAAGAAGAAAATCATCATCATCATCATCACTGGTCTGCCATAATTCATCTCTCTGGAATGTCTTCTGATTTTTTTCCTTCTTGTTACTGGCCAGCAAGTGGCATGCTTACAACTTTACACATTGTGTTTTTATACTTAACATTTTTCCTTGCCTTGTTTCTTCCTCCTCCTCCTCCTCCTCTTTTTCTTCTGCATTTTTTCCTCTTTTCCATTCACCCCTTTCTGAAGGGAAAAAAATATTTCTTTTGTTCAGCTGCTTTACTCTCCTTGCTAATAGTTGTAGAATTTCCAAAACATGGATATGCTCCATTCTCCTTCTGACTGCTCCAACACCCATTTCAAAGTTTATTGGCAACTCTGCCATGCTGACACTGGGCAGAAGAAACAAATAGGAGGGGCAGATGGCAGCACAGGTGTTTGCAATTTTTCTAAATAGCCCCTTACTTCCACAGGGGGGCAAACAAGTCAAGATGGCAGACAGAACCATACAATCAAAGCCCTGTCCCCTTTTTACATGGGTTGTAACATAAATCAGCCGAAGGATATAAGAACACCAGCAAACAAGCTTAATTTACTTGTCAACGGCAATAGATTGACAATGTGGGCAATGAGCTACTTACGGTAATCTCTTTGTGCATCGTCTAATGTTTGTATTCTATGAACGAATCCTGCTTAGAAAACATCTGGAAAGGCTTGGGAAAATGTAAAAAGAATAGAAGTTTCAAGCACAGCTGGTGGGGCAGGACCTCTTTTGTAGAATTGGCAAGAAGTCTGGAATCCTGGAAAGATGCCAGGAGAAGAAATAATGGGAGAGGTGGCAGAGTGATATGCATAATTTTAAATGTTTGTACAATGAAAAGTGAGCGTGTTTATAACTATACTCTAAAAAGAACATACTGACTTCGAAGTGAGAAATATAATTTTGGTACTAAGAAGTTGGACTTTTCCCAAGGGAAAATTTCAGCACCTGCACTGTTCCTTCCCATACCCCCACCCCACCACCAAAGCTGAGAAACACAAATTAAGTGTTTCTTTAAATAAGAAGGAAAAAGATAAATATTAGTTGGTAGCTTTGTTTGATCATGATTGGTCTTCTCAGTTAAAAAAAAAGAGTAGTAGTTTTGTAAAGGAAAGTTTCTCACAACACTTAAAAATATTGTATTGATAGTTCTCAAAGTCAGGAAATTTCTCTTTGATTCTAGGTTGCTTCTCTCCTTGATTAGTTTCCATCCATTCCATCTTGTCCTGCCTTCAGGTGCTTTGGAGACTAGGTTGGTCCCAGTGGTGAAATCCTCCGTGGTTTGCCACCGGTTTGCTGCCCATGCATGCATCTTGTATGCCAAATGCACACTGCATGCATGCACATGCACAGTGCACACCAAATGCATGCTGCACACATGCACATGTACAGTGCATGCCAAACGCACAATTCATGCAGAAAAAGGACACTTAACAAGGTACCCTATTTTTCAGAGTATAAGATGCACTGGAGTATAAGATGCACCTTAGTTTGTGGGGAGAAAAATAAGAAAAAAGTTGATTGGCATGTGGATCAGCCTCCCGGAATACCCCCAACCAGCTGTTCCCAGTGGTGAATTTGAGCAACAGGTTCGTTGGTTGTGAGCTCTGTGCCTTGCTTTTTTTTCTGCCTCTGAAACTTCTGAAACTCTGTTTCAGAAAAAAACTTTTTTTCTGCCTCTGAAAGCCTCGGAAACAGAGCTTCAGAAAAAGGCTTTTTTTCTGAAGCTCTGTTTGGAGGCTTTTTTTTCTGAAGCTTCTTTCAGAGACTTCTTTCAGCCTCTAAAATCTCCGTTTGGGAGGCTGGGTGGGGCTACATTCAGAATATAAGACGCACCCAGATTTTCACCCTCTTTTTTTGGGGAAAATGGTGGGTCTTATACTACGAAAAATACAGTAAGTAGAACAGCGAGGGGGGGAACAGCTGTGCCACGCTATTTAGATTCACTAGAAAGCAGGATTTCCTGCTTTCTAGCGAATATAAATCATGCGGCACAGCTGATCATAGAAAATACCCGTTCAGACCAACCAGTACCTTTTTTTTACTACCGGTTCACCAAACCAGTAGCTTTTATCACTATCGATTTGCCCAAACCGGTGCAAACCGGTAGGATTTCACCACTGGTTGGTCCCCTCTTCTTTTTGGTAGCCTCCTAGATTTTGAGATTTCTGAGAATACAACAAAGAACATTCTGTTGTTCTTTTTTTGGACAACAAAGGAAACACAAGGATCATCTAACAAATCAAATTGTGCTCTCACTCAAGGCACAAATGAGGAGATTCAAATTATCTTACTTGAAACACATTATGAAAATATACTTCTCTCTACTCTAAAGCTGAGAACGGTGGAAGGAAAGAAAAGAGAATAACCAGCAGTACAGGTGGGTGGACTCGGTTACAGTGGTGATGAGTGAAAGTCCCGTAGGACCAAATTAGGGGGAAGTACTTGTGCTGTAATCCTCTTTTCTCATCTTGCAGAAGATTTACAGGGAGAATATTTCAAAAATGTACTGTACTGTATTTTATACAGCCTACCATCATCCTAAATTTATCCCATTCTTCTAAAATGGAAACAGCTGAAGGCCCTTTAATATGTTCCCACTCTAACTACAGTGGGAACCGTTATCAAATTGACTTTTGAATTGATTTGAATAAAATTGTATTGCCTTCAAATTTCACATATTTGCAATGAATCTTGCCACCCTCTGGTCTCAAATTGCAAAATGAATTAGATCTTGGGTGATTCACTTGCTCTCCTGAATGCATTTCCATTTTATCACAATTGTTGGCAGGTACCATAATGCTTAATCTTCCAACCCTCTCATTTTGTTTGGGCACACTTCAGAATACTGAAACAGGCCCACTGCAGATGGGAGGGATTGGATTCTAGCTGAGGGCTAGTCAGGAGTAAGATTTGGAAGAAAAACAAAAAGTGAAAACAAAAGAAAAATAGAGCTTTCTACTTCTCTCATCTGGAACATGTAAATTGTTACAGGTAGTCCTTGACTTACAACAGTTCGTTTAGTGACCATTCGAAGTTACAACGGCCCTAAAAAAGTGACTTATGACCGTTCTTCACACTTACGACCATTGCAGCATCCCCGTGGTTGCATGATCCAAATTCAGACATTTGGCAATTGATTCATATTTATGATGGTTGCAGTATCCTAGGTGTCAGGGTTCCAAGTAACACCCCCAACGAAAGAAGACTCCAAGGCTTGAAGTTCCTCAAAGTTCCATTTTATTAGAGATGTCATATTGGCACATCTGGGAAAACCCAAATCTGAAAGCTTCCAGGTTTTTCCCACCCAACAGAAAGTCCAAGTCCCTGCCCAACACTCACATGTCCATCACATGATCCAATCCAAGCACCATCCCAACTGGAGATGCCTCCCAGTCACACTCCTCCAGGTGCAGAGCAGGATGACCTTGACTCCCAGAGAAAGGAATGTTATTATGACTATATATCTCCCCAGCTCTATACAATCCCCCCTCCCAGTTTCCCACAGCACTAAATGTGGCAGGCCTGAAGATCCCGTGTAAAAGATGGCTTCCAGGCCTGACACCAGTCATGTGATCATATTTTGGGACCTTCTGACAAGTAAAGTCAACGGGGAAGCCAGATTCACTTCAGAATAGTGTTACCAACTTAACAACTGCAGTGATTTATGTAGCAACTGTAGCAAGACAGGTCGTCAAAATGGGGCAAAACCAGGGGTAAAATCCAGCAGGTTCTGACAGGTTCTGGAGAACCGGTAGTGGAAATTTTGAGTAGTTCGGAGAATTAGCAATTACCACCTCTGGCTGGTCCCAGAGTGGGATGGGAATGGGGATTTTGCAGTATCCTTCCCCTGGAGTGGGGTGGAAATGGAGATTTTGCAGTATCCTTCCCCTGCCACGCCCACCAAGCCATGCCCACAGAACCAGTAGTAAAAAAAATTTGAATTTCACCACTGGGCAAAATTCACTTAACAAATGTCTCAATTAGCAACAGAAATTTTTGACTCAATTGTGGTCTTACCTGTATATTTTGAGTTGCTTTTAACCAGAACAGAAGGGCAATTTCATTGTAGATCTAAATTTTTACGAAGATATAAAGTACAGGGCTTCTGCTGTTATTAAAGCTGTCTTTTTCGATATAGTTGTGAAGTTTTAAAGCAGAATGTGTCATAATTTGCAGTGATAATAGTGATTATGGTGGAGCAGAAAAAAAGGAGAGATTTTTGTGCTAGGGGAATAGATGCAGCTTTATATGAAGAAATTGCACCAAGACAAATTCCTTGTGTGTCCAATCACACTTGGCCAATAAAGAATTCTATTGTTGTTGTGTATTGCTTTTGTGCAGAGGAACAGGGATGAAGTTGTATATATTTTTTCTGTTACTATATAGCGATGGAATCGGTGTCAGTTGCTTATGAATAAGTTCAGTAATTAAACATGGCTCTTTATATTAATTTGACACTTTATAAAATCGTTCCATTCTAAAACATTTTATAGCAAAGAGAGCAGTCAATAAATCCAATGTTGGAGATACTGTAAGTGGGAAAGGAAAATGACAGAAATTTGCCCAATTTGGTGTGGTGGTTAAGGCATTAGGCTGGAAACCTGGAGGTCATGAATCCTGATTTAGGCTCAAAGCCAGTTAATTGACCTTCAGCCAGACACTCTCTCTTCGCCCTATAACAAAGCAGGCAATGGCAAACCACTTTTGGAAACCGTAGAAGCTTTTCCAGGCCTTTGCCAGGAATCAACACTCTCTCAAAGGCACACACACAAAAGACACACTTATTTACAGACAGTCCTCAACTTATGACCACAGCCGAGCCCAAACTTTCTGTTGCTAAGGAAGACAGTTGTTAAGTGAGTTTTGTCCCATTTTATGACCTCTCTCATCACAGATGTTGAGTGAATCATTGCACTGGTTAAGTTAATAATATGGACATTAAGTGAATCTGGCTTCCCAATTAACTTTGCTTGTCAGAAGATCATAAAAGGTGATCACATGAGCCTTGGACACTGCAACCGTCATAAATACGAATCAGTTACTAAGTGCCTGAATTTTGATCCTGTGACCATGGAGATGCTGCAACGATCATAAGTGTGAAAAATGATCGTAAGTCTATTTTTTCAATGCCATCGCACTAAATGAATGGTTGTAAGTCAAAGATTATCTTAGTAACAGTAACAAGAGTTGGAAGGGACCTTGGAGGACATCTAGTCCAACCCCCTGATCACGCAGGAGACCTATACTAGGGATTCGAACCGCCGAACAGCTGACGTTTCTAATCGACAAGCTCAGCATCTTAGGCACTGAGCCATCTAGCCTTACATATAGATGCAGAAATACAAAGTTTAATGGAAATCTGTTCCCTTACATTTATTTATTTCTTTGGATGTTCATTTATACAACTTAGATTATTTTTTTACTGTATATGTCAAAACAAACAAACAATACAGCAATATATTTCACCATAACCTTTTTTTTTAAAAAAAATATCTCACCCTATTTGCTAACGTCCTACTCCGTCTGCTGTTCAGATACTGAATGTTTTTGGTTGTCTTCGGGGGCTTTGTTTTCCCAGCCTAGATCTTAAATTGGACTTTGAATCTTTTTTCAAATAGGGGATATATTTGATTTGATTTATATGCCGCCCTTCTCCGGAGACTCAGGGCGGCTTAGAATGCGTTAAGCAATAGCCTTCATACTTTTGTATATTTTATACAAAGTCAGCTTATTGCCCCCACAATCCGGGTCCTCATTTTACCTACCTTAGAAAGGATGAAAGGCTGAGTCAACCTTGAGCCTGGTGAGATTTGAACTTGCAGTAATTGCAGGCAGTTGATGTTAATAACAGTGCTTTAGTCTGCTGCGCCACCAGGGCTCTATATAGTCTGAAAACAACATTTCTCTTCTTCTTCTTGAGGTTAACCTCAGAATACTAATAAGCAGCTTCCAGATTCTTAAGATGTAATTCTTTGCTATTATCCTCTTGCTGAATCAATGAAATGGGGGAAGGAAATAACCACACCAAGTTAAATATTCTTAGAGCGTACACTTTCCAACAGCTTGGTCATCACCATATTCATGTAAGACATAACTCACCAGTGCTAGAAACAGACTTAAAGCACTGATTATCACAGAACTGGAGAAACAAAAGGCGGCTGACAGGCATATTTCACTGAGAAGGTAACTCTCTAAAGAGACAGATGAGCTACAAGGAGAATGTGTGTGAAGTTACTTGCATTCCAGATTTCTGCTTCACAGTAGCTGACATTCCCCATAAATACTCTGTACCTAGTTCCAGTTAAGGCTGTCCTCCTCTTGTCAGTATCAGAAACTACATGATGGGTGGACCTCAGCTGAGAGTTTGATAGACAGCTATGTTTGGGGGGGGATAAAACCCCCACTGAATTTGATATCAAGCTACACTCAAAGTGAATTTGCAGAGTTTGACCAGAGGCAATATACCTGTCTGAATTTCTGTCTGAGGGGATTATTTGGAATTATTTTCATACCATTCAAAATAGGTTTACACAGAAAAGCAAAGTATACTTTGTTCTTGTAATAGGGTTGGGCAGTTCCTTAACAGGGCAGCACTTACGTTCAAGTAGCAAATAGCAATAGCACTTAGATTTATAAACCTCTTCATGGTGCTTTTACAGCCCTCTCTAAGCAATTTTCAGCATATTGGCCCCAAAAATCTGGGTCCTCATTTTACAGGAGCTCGGAAGACCGAGTCAACCTTGAGCCAGTCAGGATCAAACTCATGGCAGTGGGCAGAGTTAGCCTGCAATACTGCATTCTAACCGCTGTGCCACCACGGCTTTTGATGTAGCTCTGCAGAAGGCATACTGCTTTATTTCTATAATCAACTGAATGACTGCACTGCTTCAGTTCATAGGGTTGCTAGCTCTTCCTGGATCTTAGCCAATTTAGTAAGCCTTATCAAAGGTGTATTATTATTATTATTACTTCAACCACAATAATACATGAGCACACAATAGATACAAACTCAAGGTAAACCACTCTAAACTCGATTGCAGAAAATACAATTTCAGCAACAGAGTGGTCAATGCATGGAATGCACTACCTGACTCTGTTGTTACATCCTCAACCCCCCATAACTTTAACCTTAAACTGTCTACTGTTGACCTCACCCAGGGGTGGGTTCTACTTACCTTTACTACCGGTTCGCAACAGGAGCGTGTGCGCTTCTGCGCATGCACAGATCACCCATGATGACGTTGTGGCGGCTGGGCAGAGCCTCCCGCTGGTTTTATTACCGGTTCTATAGAACCGGACCGAACTGGGGCAACCCACCACTGACCTCTCACCCCATTCCTAAGAAGTCTATAAGTGGGTGTGCATAAGCGCACCAGTGTGCCTTCCAACCCTATCCTACTGTCCCCATTTATTTGTTTCCATTTCCTGTATTAATATCCAGGTTTATACTTATTCCTGTTATCTCATACATGTTTGACAAAATAAATAAATACATACATACATACATACATACATACATACATACATACATACATAGGTGGGGCTGTAGGTTGGTGCAAACATGTGATAAATGTATATGAATTTACAGCTATCCTCTGGGAAAATATGAATCATTAAGAGGGCTAGAAAGGAATGAGTTATTAAGAAGGGACTTGGACAGGACATTACAGGATCCACTGACAGAAGGGAGAATGAGGAAGAAACTCAGGATAACTAGATCTTCATGTTGTTTCTAAGATGGGGCAAAGAGAAACTTGGAGGGGCAGTGTGAGTGAGAATTAGAGAGAGAGAGAGAGAGAGAGAGCAGAGAGGAACTTGGAGGGAGAGAGAAAGAGAAAGAGAAGATTTATCATTTGTGCATTATTTCAACAGGTTGGGTTTTTAATGAAGGAACCTTACGGTTGTTAACCACTACCCAAACGGCGGCTGAGGATCTTCGAAGCCACGCCATGCCATCATCATGGAAATTCATAGTGCTTCTGTCACTCACTACCTACCTGTCAGGTAAGGCAACACTCTTAAACTGCTGTTTTAAGCACATGGCTAAGAAATAATAGAAACCCTGAACAAGCTGTGTTGAGATAAATAGAGATTCAGCTAATATATGAGCGGAGTACAGAATTTGAAATGAGCTCTAGAAGGCCTCAATCCAACTTTGCCATTCTTCTCCAGCGCTAGGGTGGAATGGTGCAGGCGCTAAGTAGAATAAACCACAACTTGTCTGTCAAGATAATATTTCATTCTGATTGGTGGCCTAGTGAGGGGAAGCTATCAAACAGCCAATAAAAGTGAGGGCAAACCAGCCTATCCTATTTCTGAAATAAGAAGTCTAATTCAAGGGTATAGTCCACATGGCGGTGATCAGGTTCTCATATATCCGTGATGATGAACCTATGGCACATATGCCTGAAGTGGCACGTGGAGCCATGTCACCTGGCATGCGCAGCATTGCCTGTTCCTCTTCTGGGTTTCTGGCACTCATGCGCGTGTGATGATCAGCTGACCTTTTTGCGTGCTGCAGTGTCGGAAACTGGAAAAGCTGGTCTTCCATTATCCTGTGTGAACATGCGCACCGGCCAGCTGAGCGTCGTTCCGCACATTTGCACCAGAAATCCAAAAGACTAGCTGGCTGGCGCACATGCACACGCCGGAAACCCAAAGTTCATTTTCAGGTGCTCGCATGCACCCTGGGCAGCTCCTCTTCCGGGTTGGGGCCCAGATGAGTGCGCATGCACACACGCTCCCTTTTCGGCACTCACAGTCTTATACTTTTATGTTTCTTCTCATTTCTCAGCACCCAATCTCTCAATATTTACATTGAAAGTACAACATCCCATTTCAAAATCCTAAAGCTGTTCTCAGCCAGATTTTGTGCACATTTTGCCTTTTAAAAAATCCACAAGGTTCATAATTTTTACATACATCTGCTTCTCCCTTTCTACCCAGAAAATGGCATAAACATGACTTTGAAGTCCCCAAAAGTCAACTTTCACTTGAGATCACTTTTATATTTCCTTAACATATGCAGCTATTGATGCAATGTTCCTATTTTCAGTTTGCTCAAGCATGGCCTAGTATTAATATAATATGATGCCATTTCTTTTATGTTTGGAGATACCTTTTTAATGAACTTTTCTCGCAGAGAACCACAGAGATTAGCAGAGGGATCCATTCTGCATTCCCATCTGCACTGAAGCAAAATCTGTTATGGTAGTTTGCAGCATTTCAGGGTAAAAGAACACCAGTCAAAATAATAGACCCTTCAGGTTTTCCAATATTTAAGTTTATATATTATAAGAAAAAATATTTATGTAGCTGCCATAAGCCAAAGAAATTGACTAATAGACCTGTTCAATGTTTCAGACAGAAAATGTGTTGTGGAGCACATCGGAATATATGTTTAGCACCTATGTATGGCATCTGAAAACAAATACATATTTTCCCAGGATTGGGCACTATTTAATAATTCTATTTCTATATGCCTGCAATTTGGCAGTTCAAATCTCACCAGGCTCAAGGTTGACTCAGCCTTCCATCTTTCCGAGGTGGGTAAAATGAGGACCCAGATTGTTGGGGGCAATAGGCTGACTCTGTAAACCGCTTAGAGGGGGCTGTAAAAGCACTGTGAAGCGGTATATAAGTCTAAGTGCTATTGCTATTTAAAAATTAAATAGAATTATTAAGTGGGATGCGCATTGCCTTGGATTCAAAGATAAAAAGATGTTTTGGGTAAGAAACTTCATAAAGGAGCTATGCCTTTTCCTCAAGTTTGTGCAGGTGCCCAATTATTTAATAATTCTACTTAATAGAATTAAATAGAATTCCAATCTACTTAGAATGAATTAACTCTAATCTATTTAGAATGGATCTATTTAGATTAATCTATTTACAATTCTAATCCTAATCTCTATTTTCTGTGTTTAACATGATACATTTTAGATAATCTATTCTCTTAATGCATTAATACGCAATTTATTTGGAAATATTTGGCGATAGACTATATTGCTACTATTACGAGTGGTGATGTGTCCATGTGTACAGTGTGGTTTCTGACCCTTATGAAGATTCATAGCAGTGGTGAAATGTAAAATTTGTTGCTACCGGTTCTGTGGGCATGGCTTGGTGGCCGTAGCTTTGTGGGGGTGGTGTCATGTGACTGGGTGGGCGTGGCCAACTATTTTTTTTTAACTTTTTTAAAGCATTTTTTACTACCAGTTCGGGTGAATAGATAGTAAAAAAAATTGCTTTAAAAAAGTAAAACAAAAACATTCCGACGATCACAGCTGTGCCGCACGATCGTCAGAACCTTTTTTTAAAAAAAATTTAAAGCATTTTCTTACTACCAATTGAACTGGAGCAAACCGGTAGTATTTTACCCCTGATTCATATTCAACTAACTCTGGAAAGTTTTGGTTTTATGATAGATGCCTCTTCTATGGATTGACAAATGGAGTGTACCTTATGCATTTGGACCAAAATAATTTTTAATATCCGTGTTGCTTGCTGAGGATTTTTCACTTTAATTTTGCGGTCACATTTGTTTCCATTTTGTTTACTGAGACAGTTTGTTTACTGCTTTTACATTTGTTTACTGGTTTTCTGGGACATTTGCTGATTTGCTTCCCTACTGATATTTCAATCTTTCTTGAGATTTTGATGCAGGATGAGATATAAAAAGCATGAATGCAATTGGCAGGATCTAAAGGTGCCATTGCAAGTTCTCGGAGGTGTCGATAGGATATCTGGCTTTTATATATATATATAAATGGCAGAGCTGCTGTCCATCTTACAAAGCATCCTCAGCCTTAAAATGGGAAATTTTAAACTCTCTTTCTGCTATTGAAATAGTACTAATTCTTTGGGATCAAAAGTTCTTTGAAACTTTTATGAAGTTTGGGCTATGTACGGTATGTTCTATGGCAGGGGTGTCAAACTCGATTTCATTGAGGGTCACATCAGGGTTGTATTTGATCTCGGGGGGGCAGGGAGCGTGGCCAGGGTGGGGATGGCCAGCTTAACATCACTCATGTTGGTGCCTGTGATGGCCCAAGCACTCTGCCAGCAAAAATGGGCTCGTGAGCTCCATTTTCAGCTGCGACGGCCTCCTGCAACCCTCTGCCAGTGAAAACGGAGCTCAGGAGGGCCCTCCTGAGCTCCATTTTCACTGGCAGAGGATTGCAGGAGGCCGTCGCAGCTGAAAATGGAACTCGAGAGCCCATTTTCACTGGCAGAGGCACTGTGGACCAGTCCTTCATTGTTTACAGGGAGGCCCTGCGGCCTAGATCTAAGCATCTCACGGGCTGAATTGCGGCCTGTAGGTCTTCAGTTTGACACCCCTGTTCTATGGGATTTTTGGTTTCAGCTCCTTCCTTTTTTAAATATATATGTATTATCTACTAGTAATAATTTTGCTAAGAAATACATTGTCTTGCGTGTTGGGTTGGCTTTGTGTGGCTAGCGTTATCAACAAATGATGTTTTGCTTGAATGTGATCATTTAATCTGACCTTAAAGGAACTCCTGCCATCTAAGAGTTTTTTTTTTTTTTTACTGAAATTGATTTTTCACCTGACAGATCACCAGATCTTTCATCAGGCTGCTCCATAGATTAAAAACAAACACACACTTATTATTTCCCCTTTCCTGAGCCTGATGCCAGCTCAGCCCATTGGGTTTGATTCCGAAACAGTCCAGATTCAATGTACGCTCTGAAATCATTTTAAATCATTTTGATTAGTTCTGATTTGCTTTATATATATATATATAGGATTACGCTTTTCAAAATTCAGCAGCTAAGTATGCCCACCATTTGTTAAGGGCAACACTTGGACATTTGTGGGTGTTGACCTTAAATGATTCTGCATTAAAACTTGTCTCAAAACAGTTGACAACTTCATTAGTTAGAAAAAGGCTCAGCTGTAGAGGCAGAATTTATACCAACACATTTTTTTTTTTTTTTGCTAACTCAAGAATTAGAAGAACATATTATAAGGGACGAAACGAAGAGTCTTAAATCTACATTCTGCTCCTGCCAGACCAAACCATAAAGAATCAAGCCATCTTGTATTTGCATAATTTCATTATTTACAGAATTCTTTTTATTTGATGCCCCGGAACATTCGAAGTAAAGTCAGAGTAGGCTGCAATATTAATATATAGATCGCTCAAATTCAAAGCTGTTCAGTTCCCAAAGGATGTCAAGATAAGCTGTAATTGTAACCATGACATTTGATCTCATTATTCTGTAATTCTGCCTGAGCTAGTCAGCTGTCTCACTGAAGCTGGGAAAGGTTTTGTCTATAGCTTGATGTTCCCCAGGTCCGTTAAGTCAGGCACTTCAGCATTTTAGCTTCAGGTGTATTTCACTGCAATCCTTTTAGGCAGGAGCACAATGAATGTAGGCATTTGCTCCTAATAATGTTTAGAGACAGCACTTAAATATTAAGGGTATAAGAATATGGGAAGAAAGAGAAAAAATGCATTCAACCCACAGAATGGATTGCATTCTCTCCTTCATTTTTTACAACTTGTTTGTTCTATTCCTTTAAGATGATCATGATAGTTGATGTCATCATCATCATCATCATTATCATTTTAGTCATTGTCTATCTACTGCAGAATGAAGGCCTCTTCCACATGTTTCCAACCAATACGGTCCTAAGCTTTCTTTTGCCAATTGGGCCCACAATACTTGCTGATGTCGTTGATCCATTTTGTTTTAGGTCTCTTTAAGGTAAAGGTAAAGGTTCCCCTTGCACATATGTGCTAGTTGTTCCTGACTTTAGGGGGCGGTGCTTATCTCCATTTCAAAGCCAAAGAGCCAGCGCTGTCCCAAGATGTCTCTGTGGTCATGTGGCAGCATGACTAAACACCAAAGGCGCATGGAACGCTGTTACCTCCCACCAAAGATGGTCCCTATTTTTTTACTTGCATTTTTTACGTGCTTTTGAACTGCTAGTTTGACAGAAGCTGGGACAAGTAATGGGAGCTCACCCCGTTACACGGAACTAGGGATTCAAACTGCTGAAGTGCCAACCTTTCGATCGACAAGCTCAGCTTCTTAGCCACTGAGCTACCGCGTCCCTCTTTAGTGGACGCTTTTTATCAAGTGGGATCCATTCTATGACTGCCTTGGTCCACCTGCCATCAGTTCTTCTTGCTATGTGACCAACCCATTTCCATTTCCATTCTTTTACTCTCTTGATGATATCGTAAACTTTTGTTTGTTCTCTAATCCATGTGCACATCTTCCTATCTTGTCTTGTAATGCCAAGCTACTGTCATGATCTCAGCATTACAAGATCATGATGGTATGCATGATTATTTTAAGCTCTTTTTAATGATTCAACATTTAAAGGAAAGGACAATGTAAATTTAAGGCTAATTCCATTTCCTTCTCAATGTAGCATGCCCATACACACAACAAAGATGCACAAATGTCTACTTAAATGGGGGGGAAAGGGAAAACCTCAAGAAGCAAAATATTTTTGGAAAATTGTATTTTAATTATATGTCATTGATCAGAAAAAATCTGGTCCCCCAGATATGGAAAGAGATCCATCCAGATTTTCTTTTCCTGTTTTGAAAGAGGGGGTGAGGTTGCAGTTTTTCCTTTGTTTTTTAAACTGTGTAAAGTCAATTTAATAGTTACTCTCTTGTTGACTTATACTTGTATCTCATAATGTTGAGAACTCATACTAAAGATTGTTCCGCAACCCAGAATGAATTTTGAAAAGGGCTCTAAGTCAGTGGTGAAATTCAAATTTTTTTACTCCCGGTTCTGTGGGCGTAGCTTGGTGGGCGTGGCAGGGGAAGGATACTGTAAAATCTCCATTTCCACCCCACTCCATTTCCACCCCACTCCAGGGGAAGGATAGTGCAAAATCCCCATTCCCACCCCACTCTGGGGCCAGCCAGAGGTGGTATCTGCCGGTTCTCCGAACTACTCAAAATTTCCGCTACCGGTTCTCCAGAACCTGTCAGAACCTGCTGGATTTCACCCCTGCTCTGAGCATGATAAAACTGGAATGGAGTAAGTTACATTGCTAGTTCCTGAGATTTTTCATACCTGATTTAGAAAGCAGGTAAATGGATTTGGATATCTGAAAAAGTATATTTATTTTGGATACTGTTTATTTTCCCCCTACAGTGTATCATGTTTTAATATTTCCTTATTTTTTTTTAAAAAGATACTATACAGTATTTCATATCTCATTCTCAATGGGGTGACTAAGTTAAGCTCCTTTTTAAAATGTGATGCTGTGAAAATTAATGAGTGAATTTATATTCTTAAGATGCAATCCACCCTTCAAAAAAAAATTGAAGTATCCGTGAAAGTAGCATGTTTTTTACCACTGTTGCACACAATCAGGTTTTAGTTAAAAGTGACAGGTGAAATACAAGTCAAGAGCACTAATAAGAAAAAAATTAATGTGTGTTTCTTCCTCTTGACCCCTTTTATTTCACTTATGGCTTTTTAACACAAAGAAGCATTTCCTTCAGTCCAAGAAGCTGCATTTACAGACATCTGTTATGCACCTCCCATTCCCAGTTGGTGGCTTTAAATTGGAAATAGCAGGACTTCATGAACAGTTGGTCTCAAACTATTTTATAGACCAGAACCAAAGTTGCCCTTAAGAGATGAACATATGTAGGATTAATGGAAATTTCAGCACCCTTCTGCCACCCTGACCTGAAGCTGTGGATGGGAGAAAGAACTTTCACCCTATTCTTTGATCCTATCCTTTCCTCTCCATCTGGCAAGTTGGTGGCTTGGAGATGGGCTGATGAGAAGAGCTCAGAGTCCTTCCAAAAGCTGATCAATGCACAGTATTCATTTTCAGAATGATACTAGCCAATGTACAGTAAAAATTAGATATATAAATTCATGAAAATTGCAACAAAACCCCAATACTTCTTTGCCTGAAGGATCAAAAATCATTAACCATGCCCATCTAATATCTAAGCAAGGGTACATTCCATCCCATCCCATCCAAATTAAAAAAGCTTCCTTAAACATAGCTATCAGTCCAGTGGTGGGTTTCAAATTTTTTTACTACCGGTTCCTGTGGGTGTGGCTTGGTGGGTGCAGCATGGCTTGGTGGGCGTGGCAGGGGAAAAATACTGTAAGATCTCCATTCCCACCCTACTCCAGAGGAAGGTTACTGCAAAATCCTCATTTCAGCTGGGACTTGGGAGGCAGAGAATAGATGGGGGCGGGGCCAGTCAGAATTTTTACTACCGGTTCTCCGAACTACTCAAAATTTCTGCTACCGATTCTCCAGAACTGGTCAGAACCTGCTGAAACCCACCTCTGTATCAGTCCTTCTCACACACAAACTGATAACTGCTCCATGACATTCATGCAGGAGTTTTCCCAAGCTCCCCTTGCAGAAGTTGGAAACTGAACTTGAAATGTCTTGGAAACCAAAGAAGTCTCTACGATTAAGCCATCTAGAAACCACATATCTTTAAAAAGTTTTAAAAAAAAAACAATTGAAAATGTCCTAGTATTATATCCTGGAAGGGAGATGGATGGACATTACCCTGAAGACTTATAAATAATAAACTGGACATATATCTGTGTCTCATATATGTGAGACCTGTGTACAGTGTCCTACCCAAAATCTCTTTATCTTTAGCAGTTTTGTTCTGTGTATGAGCAACATTTAGAAGATTGTGGAGTCCTTGGTGCTCTCTGAGCTTCGATGCTTCCTTGCAGACATTTCATTACCCAAGTAGGTAACATCATCATTCCTAGTGAGAATCGGGTTTCTTGACGTACAAGAATCCCTGCCAGTGTTGGCGAGGGTGTGGTTTCTTTCTTGATAGTTTCTTGATTACAGTATCGATTTCTGCTTGATCGTTTGTCTGCTTTATTGTGTGCCTCCTTATAGTTCTTTGATTAAGGTACAGTTTTCTACTTGATTGTTTGCTGCAGAGGTGGTATTCAGCAGGTTCTGACCAGTTCTGGAGAACTGGTAGCAGAAATTTTGAGTAGTTTGGAGAACCGGTAAATACCACCTGTGACTGACCCCGCCCCCATCTATTCTCTGCCTCCCGAGTCCCAGCTGATTGGGAGAAAATGAGGATTTTATAGTAACCTTCCCCTGGAGTGGGGAGGGAATGGAGATTTTACAGTATCCTTCCCCTGCCACGCCCACCAAGCCACACCCACAGAACCAGTAGTAAAATATTTTGAATCCCACTACTGGTGTGCTTGGTATTAATCACCTTTTAAATGTTAATCGCTGCACTCTAGTATATATCAACAGGGAGCAAACCCCAGAATCGCAAGCACTGATGATATTACCTAGTTGGGCAAGAAAGCATTGTAAGCAGACAGTTCTATCCTGAGCTACGTGCATTCTCTTCCATTGGTATTTGGAAGGTTGCCATATCGGATGGATGACATTTGTTCTAATTCATATATTATTTTAGGAAGGACAGATTTGGTTGATTGATTGGTTTGTACCAGACTCTACAAATATCAGTTTTCTCAAGTCTTTATTTATAAATCAGGAGACATAACAGTTTGGGAACTGAATGGTGAAAATGCAGAAAGGGTATGTGCTTCTTTCGTCTCCATTTTAACAGATTTTTATCTGTTGCTCTTTTCCAATTTCTCATGTGATATGAGTTCACAAAATGCCCATGGGGGTCATACACAAAATGTACAGAGAATGCCTAGACTATTCCACAGTAAACAAAATCTCATTTGCCCTCTGACCCCTGCCCAAAACTTGGCTTGGTGTTATAGAAAAGACATGTGGTTTGTAAAATTGTCTGCCTCGTATTGAATAGGAATGAAACATTATTTTTCTTCACAATAAAAGAAAGATGGGGAAAGAAAAGAGAAAAATAGTATATTTTGCTGCAGCTGGTGACCTCCAGGTTGGCAAGATATTATTTCTGTCCCATGTAGAGGACGCCAAACTGGGAAATCAGCCTCAGAATTATGAAGAATAGCAGTTATGAGCATTTTTCTTCTCTTCATTTTTCTTTCTTTTCCTTTTCTATCATTATTCCTGCGTAAATTCACACCGAATGTTTCTGATTTTGGTGATAGCAGGAATTTCCCATCATTCTTCTTGTTTCATAAAATTACCATCCCAACAATTGTGGGGTTTTTAAAAAAAACCCAGAAAGATTCTCTTGATGCCAAGGAAGACTGGCAGCTTTGATTCTTGCTTCTTTCTTTCCTTTTTTACTTACTTGCTTATTTACTGATTTTATTCCTTATGAACATATAAGTTGCACTTTTATTTATTGAACAGCAAGAGCAAAAAGTACAAATATCAAGTTCAAAACACTTCAAACATTAAAAAGGAATGTGCTCTAAATGAACAGGATCAGATAACAAGCTCAAAACAACATTGGATTGGTATGTGGAAAGGGCCTTGGGAGACAGGAGAGGGATCTGCAGACTGGACATCAGGTGTGCAGAAAGTATTATATTTAATTCTACCCTTCTCAGAACTCTCTCTGTGAGTGAGATGTGTGGTCTATAAATATGATATACCTGTATAAAATAAATAAAATAAATTTCATCCAACAGAAGGACGAATGACATGGGAAATGTATCAGAAGTTTGACCAGAGGTGCTATTCAGCAGGTTCGGACCAGTTCGCCCAAACCGGTAGCAGAAATTGTGGGTGGGCCCGCCCAACCACGCCCCCCCGCCCCAGCTCTATGCTGTCCTATTTAAGGACATTTTTGAGGCAGGGCACATGCGCGGAAGGCGCGAGAGAGAGCAAAGCACATGTGCTGAAGGGCAGGCGCGTGTGAGGAAATGTGCATGCATGTGCAGGGCAAACCAGTGGTAAGCATTTCTGAAACCCACCACTGAGTTTGACCCCAGTTTTCTGAAGAAAGGAAAAGAGAGAAGAAATATTTTCAATCTTCCAAGATTCTCTTCATGTAACCTTACAATAAAAAGACACTTTTGGTCGTGCTTCTTATCCTGACTACCTCGCAGGGCTAATGTCTTTGTTTAATACAAGTAGTCCTCGACTTACAAACAACTGAGTCCAACAATTCTGTTGCTAAGCAAGACAGTTGTTAAAGGAGTTTTGCCCCATTTTATGACTTCCTTGCCACATTGGTTAAGTGAATCACTGCAGTTACGTTAGTAACCCAGTTGTAAAGTGAATCTGGCTTCCCCATTGACTTTGCTCGTCAGGAGATCCCAAAAGGGGATCGTATGACCCTGAGATACTGCAACCGTCATAAATATGAACCAGTTGCTAAGAATCTGAATTTTGATCACATGCCCATAGGGGTGCTGCAGCGGCCGTAAGTGTTAAAAATGGTCTTAAGTTACTTTTTTCAGTGCCTTTGTAACTTTAAATGATCATTAAACAAATGGTTATAAGTGAAGGGCTACCTGAATGCCAGTAGAAAGGGTGAGAGAGTTTATAGAACAAGGGAGTGGCAAAAGGGAATGGAGATGAAATTCCAACTCAGTGTTGTGGTCTGCCGGCAGCCTGTTGAGCTAGCAGCAGAGTCAGACAGTCAGTCTGGGGAAGGCTCAGATGAGGGCTCTGCATTGGAGGCAGAGATGGAGCCAGGGCCATCTGGGAGTTATGTGCTGACTCCGGAGCCTTCAGAGTCTGACATCAGCGAGGCAGAGGAACAGGGGGAGCCTGTTCCCAGTGCGTGCATGCGCAGAGCTGCCAGAAGAAAAGAACAGTTAAGACAAAAGGGGTGATGTGGGAGTAAGGCTTGGAGATGATTGGCCCCTCCCATAAGAAATAAAGGAGGAGCAAAGGCATGTGAGCCTTTGCAGGAAGCAACTTTGTTCGTGCTGGTCAGTTTAAATTATGAAGCTCCATTTTGACTCTGTGCTCCGTGTGGCCTTGCAAAGCTAATTGCCAATTAGGTCTTTGGCAGCATGTGAAGGGAGATAAAGGTGGGTGCTTATCAGCCTTATCCCGAAGGACTGTGGCAAACTTCTGTCAGACTCTTTACAAACTATTTGTGATTCATCACGGGCTGTGAATGAACAGAATTCACAACCGTTGAAATAAAAAGAGGGTTTTTGGGACTAATTGTATGCTTTTTACTGTCTTAGGAAGTCTAGGTCAGAAAACTCAGGTCATCTTGCGAGGCCTTTGGAGTAGAGAGAAAGCTACTGCATGCAACATATTTCACACATTGTGGGTTGCTGCGGCGAAAGTTAGAATCTGAATAAGGTGGGAAAAAAAGCGAGACAGAAAATAAAAGGGTCTGGAGGTTTTCTTCAAGAGGAAGCAAAAAGGAGCTATGAAAAGGAATCCATGCAAGGAGCAAGTGAAACGGATAAATAACAGAGTAAATGAATGGATATGGGAGGCTATTACTTAAAGTAAATATAGTGCCATCAAAATTCAAGATGTTTTACAAAATAACTCAAATGAAGGCTCTTGCCCACTATGGCAGCCTGTATAATCTGGCAGCCTGTATAATCTGTGCCTTGCCACAGTAAAAGTAATAGATGAAGGGGAGATGAGGGAGAGATGTAGTACTAGGAGGGGGGAAAGCATATTTTCTCTTGGTTATGCATACTGGATTTATTTTCTGCAGGACTAAGGGACCATTCTTTGCAAGTAAGTCGTTACTATGATGAAAAAGATTACGAGGAGGTGAATATAAAGAAATCAATGAGAAGATGGAGTGAGACCATCAAGGAACTAGTATTGATAAAAAGATATAAACTTAATACAGAGATATAAAGTAAGCCAGTTGTGAACCACGTAAAAGAACGATCTATTTAAATGGCAGCTTGGCTTTATTGAAAGGCTTCCTAATGCTTCTTCTCTGTTGAGATGGTAGGAGAACTTCCAGGAAAAAGCGGAAGTCCACTCTGGAACACACCATGCACGCAGTTAAGATTTCTCCAGAAAAGTATAGGTGAAACTCCTTAACGAAGCTTAATGAAAGTCTGAAAAGAGGCATTAATAATTGGGTAGAAAGAGGGATCAATCACAAGGAATAGTATATAATAAATATGCCCATGGAATTAGAGTGATGATTTCAGATAGTCTAAGGCAGGGGTGTCAAACTCGATTCCATTGAGGGACGCATCAGGGTTGTGTTTGACCTCGGAGGGCCGGGAGTGGGTGTGGCTGGGAGAGGAGATGGCCATGGTGTGGGTGGCCAGCTTGACATCACTCATGTCAGGGGCACCTGTGGTGGCCAAGTGCTAAGGCAGGAGTTCCCTGAGACCCTCCCTCACTCTCATTATAATCTTCCTTCCTTCCTTCCTTCCTTCCTTCCTGCCTGCCTGCCTGCCTGCCTGCCTGCCTTTTCTTCTTTTTCCCTCCTTCATTCTCCTTTCTTCTTCCTTCCCCTCTTTCCTTATTTTTCCTTCTTTGCTCTCTTTCCATCTTCCCATCTTTCCTTCTTTTTCTTTGTCTTTCCTTTTTCCCTCTCTCCTTTCTCGTCCCTTCTTGCATGCTCAAATGCAAAAGGAGAAACATTTCTCCTTTCGTTTTGGTTTTAGTTTCTTTTGCTAGCCCTCTGTCAGCGAAAACAGAGCTCGGGGGCATGCACGGAGGGGAGCACCCCATTTTCATTGGCAGAGGGCTGCAGGAGGCCATCATGGCCAAAAACGGGGTGCAGGGGGTGCATGCAGCTCCCCCAAGCTCAGTTTTCACTGGCAGAGACACCACACCACGGACTGGTCTTTTGCTGTTTCCAGGCCACCCTTGTGGGCCAGATCTAGGCACCCACATGCCGAATCCAGTCCACAGGCCTTGAGTTTGACACCGCTGGTCTAAGAGTTTTACATGAAGTGAGGTTGGTATAGGATGTTAAATACAACAAAAAGACCTAAATGACAAGGAACAAGAACAAAAATAAGCAGCACACTAGCTCTCTGTATAGGATAGAGAAATATTCAGAAAACAACTTAAACTGGCATTTTAAAAGAAGAAAATGCATACTTATGAGCTTTTGGAAATAATCATATGCACAGATATGAGATGGAGGATCCTAGCTAAGTAACAGTACTTGTAAAAAGCAAACTTGAATACCTGTTGATTATAAACTGAAAGTGAAGCAGGTGAAGCGCTCCATGGCATAGGACCCGGGTACCTTCGAGACCGACTTCTGCCACCAATAGCCTCCCACCGGCCAGTTCGCTTCCACAGAGAGGGTCTCCTCAGGGTGCCATCAGCCAAGTTATGTCAGCTGGTGACACCCAGGGGGAGGGCCTTCTCTGTGGGAGCCCCAGCCCTGTGGAATGAACTGCCCCCAGATGTGCGTAAGATCTCCGACCTCCTGGTATTTCGCTGTGCACTCAAGACCCTGTTGTTCCGCCAGGCCGGGCTATCAACATAATAATTTTAAATTGGGTGTTTAAAATTTCTGGGGTTTTAAATTGAGCCGAATTATTTAATAATTTTAAATTATTTTAATTGATGTTTGTCTTGTGCTTTTAATAGGCTGTACACCACCCTGAGTCCTTCGGGAGAAGGGCAGTATAGAAATAAAATTATTATTATTATTATTATTATTATTATTATTATTATTATTATTATTATTATTATTATTATTATTATTATTGTTGTTGTTGTTGTTGTTGTTGTTGTTATTATTATTATTATTATTATTATTATTATTATTATTATTATTATTATTATTATTTATGCAAAGAAACAGAGAAAAAGTAAATCAATTTTAGGATGCATTTATTGAAATACAGCTTCAAAATCATGGGGAGTAAGTGTCCCAGTTTGCTCCATGTTAGGCAAATCTCACTTTGAGTACTAAATTAAACACACATTTTTGAATACCATATTGCCAATTCAGAGAAAGGGAAATAAAAGAATCAAGGGGTTAGGGTTAGAGTTAGGGTTAGGGTTAGGGTAAGCCTTTGGGCTGCTTCCTTATTAGTGAAGAAAAGGACCCGGAATGACATGATAGCAGCGTTCCAATATTTGAGGGAGATGAGGGGGTCAATCTATTTTCCAAAGCACACAAAGGCCAGACAAGGAACAATGGATGGAAACTGATTGAGGAAAGATTCAACCTAGAAATAAGGAGAAATTTTCTGACAGTGAGAACAATCAACCAATGGAACAGAAGTTGCCTTCAGAAGTTGTGGTTGCTTCATCACTGGAGGCTTTCAAGAAGAGATTGGACTGCCATTTGTCAGAAATGGTGTAGGGTCTCCTGCTTGACCGGGGGATTGGACTAGATGACCTACAAGGTCCCTTCCAACCCTGTTATTCTGTATTCTATTTCCTAGCTGTCACTGAAGTCATAGAAAGTCTATTCTTATTTCTGTTATTTCGGCATGATACTTAACATATGCTAGCAGACAAATTTCCTAAGGATTTTGGGGAGTGGGAGAGATGGTGACCTAGCAACATCTCCTATGCTGAGCTTTGCACTGACTTTATGGAATTTTAGTACTCACATTGTCCTTGATTGATTGATTCCATGTCATCCAGTTGTTGCTGACATAGATATTCTCCATGATAATTTGTCCCTAATCTATTCTTTCAGGTCTTCTAAAGGTGGCCCCATCACTGCTGTAGCTGAGTCCACTCACATTTTTCTAGCTAGCCTCTTCTCTTCTTTCCTTCCATCTTTCCCAGCATTAGAGTGTTCCGGTGGTGGGTTTCAAATTTTTTTACTACCGGTTCTGTGGGCATGGCTTGGTGGGCATGGCATTACTTAGTGGGCATTGCTTGGTGGGCGCGGCAGGGGAAGGATACTGTAAAATCTCCATTCCCACCCCACTCCAGGGGAAGGTTACTGCAAAATCCCCATTTCCTCCCAATCAGCTGGGACTTGGGAGGCAGAGAATAGGTGGGGGTGGGGCCAGTCAGAATTTTTACTACCGATTCTCGAACTACTCAAAATTTCCACTACCGGTTCTTCAGAACTGGTCAGAACCTGCTGCAACTCACCTCTGGAGTGTTCTCTACTGTTGTGACCCAGGCCCAAGTAGTTAGTATTAAATACAAACAGTTCGAAAACAAACAGACTTTATTAGAACAGCTGAGAATTAACTCATTCTCAGCATAGTCCAAACTAAATTAAAGCAAAGTCTTCAAAATACCATTCCTCAGTTTATCACCGATCTTGGGATAATTAGGCAAACTGCCAAAGGCTTTTTTTGGCAAAAGTTCAGAAGCAGAAGACGCCAACAAGAAATGAATACAATGAAACAAGAAGCAATTCTCTCAACGTTGTTTTCCAGCAAAGAGGCCAAGAGCCGTTGCTGGTCTTTTAAACCTTATGGGAGGGGCCAATCATCTCTTGTCCCTACTCCCGAGTCATCCTCTCTGCTTTAGCTGCTCCTGCCTTCTGGCAGCTCTTCTCATACATGCACTAGGAACAGGCTCCTCCTGTTCCTCTGCCTCTCTACTGTCAGCCTCTGGAGTCTCCGAAGTCCACACATCACTCCCCGATGGCCCTGGCCCCATCTCTGCCTCCGATGCAGAGCCTTCCCCAGCCTCCAGGACTGGCCCATGTTCTTCCTCAGCCTCATCGCTGTCCGACTCCGCTGCCAGCTCTGGAGGCTGCTGGCGGACCACAACATCTACAGAACTAGGTGGTCACATAATGCGTCCAAATTCCTTTGCAAACTTGAGAAATAAAAATACATAAAGAAATATCCCAAGTGATAATATTCTCTTGAAATCTTCTAAGGGAACCAAAGATTATCAAGTTCTCCTCCACACTCAGAAATGGCTGACATGTCTGCTTCACTGATAGGAAAACCATTCGAAATGGCTAACAAATATGCTGCATTGTGATTCATGAAGAAAGAAAGATTGAAAGCTTCTTTGTTTGTTTGGTTTTAGCTTTTACCCCTGGGAAGAGGGCACTCAGAAAGGATATGATGGTACTGTTCACATAAGTGAAGTTGTTACATGGTAGAAAGCCAACTTTTGTCCTCTATTGTTCCAGAATACAAGACATAATGAAATTGCAGGATGACAGATTCTAAAAGCAACAGCAATAGCATTTTGACTTATATATAACTTCATAGAGCTTAATAGCACTCTCTAAGTGGTTTATAGAGTCAGCATATTGCCCTCAACAATCTGGGTCCTCATTTTACCGATCTCAGAAGGGTGGAAGGCTGAGTCAACCTCAGTCAAATTCCTGGTTTTAGACAGAGTTAGCCTGCAATACTGCATTCTAATCACTCTGCCACCACAGTTCCATACAATATCAATCAATATCTCTCAGACTGATTACTTCTCCATATGCCTTCTGCGTATGCGCAGAGCATCAAAAACAGGATGTGATGATGTCCAGGCGGATAGGCGGAGCCTCCCACAGCCACCACTACCAGTTTGCCCGAACCGGATAGAACCAGCTGAATACCATCATGTCTTAGAGTGATGTAAGGAGAGATGAAAAGAAGGATTTAAATCAAAGGTTTTTTTTTTTTAAAAGTACTGTACTCTCCAGCTTTGCTTATGCTGGCCATAAATGATGAAAACTCTATTCTGATATCCCTGAAGGTACCAGAATGGGAAAAGCTAATTTAACGAAAGCCAAAAGTAGGAAAGTAATCTAGCGAAGATGTTCTGCACATAATCATTTTTAGGAAAGGTTCTGAACTATCTGGTCTTCTGAGTAGCTTCTAATTGGAGATTTCTCCTTCGTGGTAATATTTCTGGTCTTCAGCCAATTTATGTGTCAGTATTTCTGGTCTTCAGTTAATTTATCAGTAAGACGTGATTGTCAGATCAACAGAAATAAAATGAAGTGGGAAAATTTAATCTACTACTCAGTCCTGCACAGAATGAAGGACACTCACACCATTCAAAGACAGAGTTAACAGGAAACAGTTCTCCTGCTTGACTCTGCAAACCACTGTTTCTGTCGAGCAGAGTGGTTGGATAAGTAGCTTTTCTCTATCATAGGGGTGTCAAACTCAAGGCCTGTGGTCTGGATGCAGTCCGTGGGGTGCTTAGATCTGGCCCGTGGGGCCACCCTGGAAACAGTGAAGGACCAGCCTGTGGGGCCTCTGCCAGCAAAAATGGAACTCGGAAGGGCTACACATGGTCCTCCCGAGGTCTGTTTTCCCTGGCAAAAGGTTGCAGGAGGCTGTCGCAGCCAAAACAGAGCTCATGAGGGTCATACGCGGGCCTCCTGAGCTCCATTTTCACTGGCAGAGGGTTGCAGGAGGCTGTCGCAGCTGAAAACAGAGTTCAGGAGCCCATTTTCACTGGCAGTGTGCTTGGGCCACCACAGATGCCTCTGACACGAGTGATGTCGAGCTGGCCATGCCCCGCCCCCCTCCAAGGTCAAACACAACCCTGATGTGGCCCTCAATGAAATCAAATTGGACACCCCTGTTCTTTCAGGTGCACTAGGGGAGCAAATGGGGGACTTCCACACTGGCTGTGGTTGCTGGATTGATGGCAAATGCCACTTCCCATCTCTTGCTTTCTGCTCACCACCATCCATCTTTTCAGTTATTATATTGATGTATGGGTAGTTCTCAACTTATCACAATTTAGTTAATGACTGACTTACTTTTACTAACGGTTCGCAATGGGGCCTCGCGCGGGTGATTGCTTTGCTTGCACGAATGTGCGCGCTCTTCTGCACATGTGCAGAAGCGTTCTGATGACATCAGGGTCAGTGGGTGGAGCCTCCCTCCGGTTTTACTACCGGTTCTATAGTAGAACCGGTAAACCACTGAATCCCCAAACAAATGGGGGACAGAGGAAGCTGCCATTATAAGCCTCACCATTGAATTACTTGCAGTTAATTTTACAACTTTACTTGCTTCAAAACAGAGTGGCAGTGTTACTAAGTGGAATTGGCTGATTCAATCATGTAATGCTAGTGCTTTGTCAGCTGCACTAAGTACCAATCCATTCCTGGCCAATTCAAGGTATTAAAGTTAAGCTTTAAAGCTCTTGTAGCCTGAGTAATTCAAGGAATTTATTTTTTTAATTATTGCAAGGTACTTTTATGTAACCTCAATTTATTAAAAAAGTGATTTTAAGCAGCTTATACAAATAATATGCAATAACTATACCAGTCATATTGTCAATCCTTATAGGTAGACCAGGTGAGGAAACAGAATCTACAAGAATTTGATGTAGGCTATAATTTGTTTGTTTGTTTGTTTGTTTATGTAATTTATATGCCGCCCTTCTCCCGAAGGACTCAGGGTGGCTTACAAAGAAAACATTCAACAATTCGAAAATTACATAACAATTAAAATCCAATGAAAATTAAATTAAAATTATTTCAATGTAAAAATCCCCCAATGGATCAGCCCATTTGATAAAAAAGCCACGTCTTCAGTTCGTGGCGGAAGGAGAGGAGGTTGGGGGTTGTCCTAAGCCCAGTGGGCAAACCGTTCCCACAGAGAACGCTCTCCCCCTGGGGGCCGCCAGCCAACATTGTCTGGCTGACGGCACCCTGAGGAGGCCCACTCTGTGGGAGCGCACAGGACGATGGGTGGATGGCAGCAGATGGTCCTGCAAGTACCCTGGGCCTAAGCCATAATAACAGAATTTTGAAGGTCCGTGTTTCCATTTCCTTCTATTTTATACAAAAAGCTTTTTCCTTACACTATTTTGTTCTTTATGTTTTCCCTAATAGTCTTTGGATATCTGGTCCAAGATCATCTCTATGGTTCTCTGTACACAAAAGATCAACAAATCCACTTTATAATTTTAAAAAATCTCACAAGGCAATGATGACCAGATTAGCTGTGCCCAAACTTAAATACATATACCCCTTTCCTCTACACCTCATTCTTGTAAAGGTAAAGGTAAAGGATCGCCTCGCACATATGTGCTAGTCATTCCCAACTCTAGGGGGCGGTGCTCATCTCTGTTTCAAAGCTGAAGAGCCAGCACTGTCAGAAGTAGTCATGTGGCCGGCATGACTAAACGCCAAAGGCACACGGAACGATGTTACCTTCCCACCAAAGGTGGTCCCTATTTTTCTACTTGCATTTTTTATGTGCTTTCGAACTGCTAGGTTGGCAGAAGCTGGGCTCACCCTGTTATACAGCACTAGGGATTCAAACCGCTAAACTGCTGACCTTTCGATTGACAAGCTCAGCATTTTAGCCACTGAGCCACCATGTCATATATATATATATATGAAGCAAAGTGTTTTCCTATAGAGACACCTAGTTTACCCCAGCATGTGGGAGGGAGCGTATTGCATCCCTTTCGCCTTTTAGCTCCAATCCAGGAGCCCTCAAGCAGTCGCATTCACAACAAACCATTTTATACCAAATTTATATTTGGTATAAATATATATATTTACACCAAATTTATATCTGGTATAAATATATATATTTCTTTATCAGCAATATATATATATGGCAGTTAAAAGGAAGAAACAGCTGCGATCACACATTACTCCACATTGCACACACATATATATATATATGGAACTTTGCTTCATAGAAACTCCGAGGCAGGTGGATTCCTCAAAGAAGAGCTTTATTGGAAATATCATATTGGCACATATCTGGTGAAAACCAACTCCGAGAGGCCCCTTGGTTTTCCCCTAATTAAGCGTAAAAGTTTTTCCCTCAATCCCAAACAATCAGTCACATGGCCCAATCAAGGCAGCATCCGTTGGTCTGGTGACATCACTCCTCCTTCCTCTGGCCAGGTGTGAGAATGTCCTTGGTTCCCAAGAGAACGTATTTTATTTTGACTACACAATCCCAGCTATCTCTAATCCCCCCCTAACCATCCCTCAGCTCCAGTGTGGCAGCACTGAAGCTCCAAGATGGCTTCGGCCAGGCCAGCTTCATGGTTGACAAATGTGACACCTTACTTACTTCTAAAAAGGAAGTGAATTGGCTGCTCCAGTTGTCTTCTCCATCTGTTTCAGTAACTGGAAGAGGTTTTAAACAGGTGCTGTGTGTAAATAGAAGCTGCTTCTCACATTTCCATTGAGCTGCTGGAGGCATCCCTCAAAGCTTCAAGGGGATTATAAAGTCCTTTTCAAACCAGACTGTGAGATTACATTGTTTCAGCAAAGAGAATTGTATTGCTTTATTCAACGTGTGAAGCTAACTCTTTAAAAGATCTGTAAAAGATGCAGACTCTGCTATGTCCAAGCTGAGCAATTCAGTGAAAACAGATAGCACAAGTATGGAAAAATTAGGTCTTCAATCCATATATAGAAATAAATACCGTATTTTTCAGAGTATAAGATGCACCAGAGTATCAAACGTACCATAGTTTTTGGGGAGGAAAATAAGAAAAAAGCTGATTGGCAGGTGGATCGGCCTCCTGGAATACCCCCAATCAGCTGTTCCCAGAGGTGAATTTTAGCAACAGGTTCCTTGGTTGTGAACTCTGTGCCTTGCTTTTTTTTTTTTTTTTTTTTGCTTTTTTTTCTGCCTCTGAAACTTCTGAAACTCTATTTCAGAAAAAACTTTCTTTCCTGTCTCTGAAAGCCTCCGAAACAGAGCTTCAGAAAAAAAGCCTCTAAAGCTCTGTTTGGGGGCTTCTTTTCTGAAACTTCATTTCTGATGCTTTTTTCAGCCTCTGAAGCCTCTGAGCTTATTTGGAGTATAAGACGCACCCAGATTTTCACCTTCTTTTTTGGGGGGAAAAGGTGTCTTATACTCCAAAAAATATGGTAATTAAAAATGTAACCCAGCTCATGACAGGTTCAGTGCCCATAAGAAGCCTTTCCTCTCCCAAATGCCTCTTATAAATAAAATGTCAAATCCAGGGAAGATTTCACCTTCATAACAAATAAAGATTTTAGGCAATTCAGTATAATGTGAAAGTTGGATCAGACAAAAGGCGTCAGAAAACTGGATCTTGACACTTGAGCTTACTGGGATATGTCTTTAAATCCTCACATAATGGCAAGATTCTAAAAGAGTAAGCATGATATGATTAATTTATATCCCTATCAAGAAAGTATAGGGTAGAGGAAATATAAGAATTAGTTACTTTCATAAATCTGATTTCTTCGATCAGTGTAATAAATCTCAGATGCATTAGCCAGTAATAAAAAAGACAGTTCAAAATCCAAATAAAAGACTGTCTCAAATCAATTATTTTCACCCAGTGAAGGTCATGAAGTGAAGGTCAAAAAAAGACATGAAATTAGACATGGTCACGTGATGACTCGCCCAATGACTGCATCTCTTAGTGATTAAAGTTGCAGTCTTAATTCTGATCATAAATTGAGGACAACCTATACTAAGGAGGGCATAACTGGCCCCAATCACCCAGGGAACTTCCTAATCGAATAGGATTTAAATATTTGAATGATTTAAATTTTCATCGTAGCCAGACTATTATATTTACTTTCCAATGTAAACCTTTGGAAATACCATGTTGCCATCAATGAGTTAAGCAATGAAGCCATTTGTCTATGGAGATTCTCAGTCATCCAGGTCCTAGTTCTCTCAAAGATGCTTTTTCAAAAAGCAACTGGACTGTTTTTCTTTGAGAAAGAAGAAGAAGATGCTTCGCTTCTCAAAACTGATGAAGCTTCTTGGATGAGAAACAAAACATCTTCATCTTCTTTGAGGACAAACACTCCAACTGCCCTCTCAAAAAGCACCTTTGAGACTATGAAGTTGCTTGTTTTTAAAAATGCAAATTTAAAATAAAATCTGAATAAAGAATATTAAAGACAAAATATGTTAGCAGTTGAATCAGGAATAATAACCAGGAAAGTACCTAATTTATCTTCATGAAAATACAATGTAATCTTAGCTCATTCATCCTTCAGGAGTTCATAGTCTTTTGCCCAAGTTATCTCTTTTCTTGCTTCGTGCTCGAATTGATTCATTGTCACCTTGATCATTCTGAAGTCAGTGTGTTGGTATAAGCAAATACATTTTTAAGAAGGAAGAAATGATGGTCTATATGTTATCATGCTAAGCAGTGTTTCAAATGGAAGTCCAGTTTTAGATGCTTCAGCTAAATCTTCAAATTGAATATTCCTTCCAAATCGAGTAGATGATTTGAGGTGTTCTTTTTAATTCATTCGTAAAATCATATCAACCAAGATCACTAGTTCAAAAAAAAATATCCAGCCAAATAATTATTTTGAATAGTTTGAACAAATGTATTGATGGATAATTTAAGGAATTGAAATGTTGATATAAATGAACATACTGTTGAAGATAGTATGTTGCTAGCTAAGAATCTCGATTGGACTGAAAGACAGAAATATTAGTTGCTCCATTCACAAGTATTGAACAGAACTGGCAGATTTAAAATGTATAACTTAGCCTACTTTAAAGATCACACTGTATCCATCACTAGATGTAAGCAAAATATTCTAAGAAAGGGGACCTTTGTTGTCTTTTGGTACTTTCTAATGTGCAGCTGAAAAAAGAAATGTTTTTTAATAAAGCAATAAGCAAATGAAACTTTCCACAGTATTTAGGAGCAAAAGATTTGAGGAAACATTTCACTCAATTTCTCCCAGTGGTAGAGAAATTGTCTAATCGTTTACTGAGGATAATACTTTCCGTTCGCTGCTTATTTCCCTCAGTTTCTCATGCCCTCTTGATGAGTCTTCTCATTTTTGCTTCAGTATATTATTTTCCCTTGTATAAATTTGGTTTGTCCCTTTTCCATAATAGTTTTCATTTAGAGTCCACATAAAATTTCATGTTAGCATTTTGCATATTTCTGTAAACAATTTTGGCTTGTTTGCAGTTTTACCTAATCTGTACATTAATCCATTACTTTTGCTAACAAATTAATTAAGATTTAATCCCTGAGGAGAATTTCTCCCCACTCACTCGTATTCCTAGTGAAATCTTTCGTGCTGAAAGATTTTCTTTTTCTCTTTAAGCACTAAAGTACCACAGAAAGGATAATACTTGTCCACCGATATTTAGAAGCCCCACCACTCTTATTTTTATTTATTTATTTGTATCCTGCCTTTATTATTTTTACAAATGATTCACAGTGGCGAATTTATCCAACATACTTTCCTCCTCCTATTTTCCCACAACAACCATGTGAGGTGAATTGGGCTGAGAAAGAGTGACTGTCCCATGGTCACCCAGCTGGTTTTCATGGCTAAGGCAACACTTGAACTCAGGATCTCCTGCTTTCTAGCCTGGTGCCTTATTCTCTTATTCAGAAGGTTCTAGAATTCTTCAGTTTGCTTTCATTTTTAACAAACTGGTTCTGCAGAAAGAAAAAAAATGAAAACCCCTGGCATACATCCTGGGGAAGAAATCTTAAAATAAAATCATATGAGATTTTTATCAATAGTATTTATTTTTCTATGGAATTTAAAATGAATGAGTTAAAAGAAGCATATCAGCATTTTTTCCTCAAAAACATTCGTTCTTGGAATTTAAGTGTTCTGAGAAATTTGAAACTCAGATCTCATTGTACCTCTTAGTAAACAAATATAATGCTGATCAAAATTGTTTTGTAATTTAGAAGGGCTGGGGAAAAGGCATCCAGAGTCTTAAATAGAAAGAATATTGTTTCTTAACCAAAATACACGTTCGGAAACAGGCTAACACTTTTAAAATAAGATTTCGTTTCAGTCCCTCATTTCCAGAAACTGTTAAATCCTGCTTGTATTTAGAGCCATCAAATAGAAATATTTCTCATCTGTGCAAAATGTATCATACTGTAAATAATTTATTGGTCTGTCTCTAGGGAGATAAGCTTTGCTAAAGACACCAAATTAATCATGGAACCAGTGGTGTTTGCCTGATGGTTAAGAAATGAGAAACTGTAAAATTACAGAAAGCCCATCCCTTGTTCTCTCAGCATGCTGTTAATGGAAATTTCACAGTATCAAGAGAAAAAAAATAGACGCATAACAATGAATTTATGATCTACATTGAAAGTGCTGCTATGGGGCGCAGTGGTTAGAATGCAGTATTGCATGCTAACTCTGCCCACTGCCAGGAGTTCAGTCTTGACCGGCTCAAGGTTGACTCAGCCTTCCATCCTTCCAAGGTTGTTAAAATGAGGATCCCCAATTATTGTGGGCAATGTGCTGACTCTGAGAGTGCTGTAAAGCACTATGGAATGGTATATAAGTCTAAGTACTATTGATAAAGTTGTGCACCATATTTGTGGTTGTGTGTGTGTGCACATGCATGTATGCATGAATTGCACTGTATTGCATAATTCAATTTAAAAACTTTGTCTAAGAACATAATCAAAACATTCTTTTTTTTAATCAAATATCAGTAAAATCCAAGACTGGCACAAACCTTTTAGATCCAGGCAAGGATTAGAAAATATTTGAAGGGAGTATGGAAATGTTCAGAATTTTGAGAGCATGCATTGGGGCTTTCATAACATTCAGAAAATGACTGCTAAGATTTCCATTATCAGCACAGTTGGGAGAAATATCCATCTGGTTCAGTTCCAAGCCAGGAGAAAGACACTGGAAACATGAAGGCTGATTGGAAAGATGGTTTAATGATGAAGCAGAACCATACATTTTGAGGTCCTGGGCAGCTGACCACATGGCATTGAGAGTGGTGGGTATTTATAATTTCTCTTGGGCTTTGAACTTGAGCTTCCTGTTCAAGAACATGTATTCTATTGGCTGTTGTGGGGAATCAAAGCTGGCTCTTTAGGTTGTCTGAGTTCCCAGGTTTGGTTGAGGTTTGGAGGGTGTGGTGCAACTGAGATGAAGCAATGAAGGAGCTGGTCTTCTAAAAGGGTGTTGGGCAGTTCCTATTATGGCTTAATGGATTTGTCCTGGTTGGATCTTGAGTGAGGACTAATACACTGCCTTTGTTTCAAAATATCCTGTCTTGAATGGATTTCTGCCTGCAGTATTTGCCTGCAGTATTTTACCTATGAGTAGAGCTATCTATCTATCTCTTTATCTCTTAAGTGCTGACATCTGCTGAGGGCTATTGCGAAAGGTGGGGGCTGCTTTCTCCCTCTAAAACAACATGTTTCTCCATTTCTCATCCAGGGAAATATAATATTCCACCTTTTTAATATTTCTCAAAATGTTTCATTCTTCTAGGAGAGGGGTAGGTGCTAACTTTCTAGGTAAAGTAAAGGTAAAGGTTCCCCTCGCACATATGTGCTAGTCATTCCCGACTCTAGGGGGTGGTGCTCATCTCTGTTTCAAAGCCGAAGAGCCAGCGCTGTCCAAAGATGTCTCTGTGGTCAGGTGGCCAGCATGACTAAATGGCAAAGGAGCATGGAACGCTTTTACCTTCCCACCAAAGTGGTCCCTATTTTTCTACTTGCATTTTTAACGTGCTTTCGAACTGCTAGGTTGGCAGAAGCTGGGACAAGTAATGGGAGCTCACCCCATTACACAGCACTAGGGATTTGAACTGGACCAGTACGCTCCCACAGAGAGGGTCTCCTCCCACAGAGAGGGTCTCCACCATCGGTTAGACAGTGTCGACTGGCAACCCCCAGGGGGAGAGCCTTCTCTTTGGGGGCACCCGCCCTTTGGAACGAGCTGCCCCCAGAGATTTGTATGGAGGTACCTTTCACCGCGCCCTTAAAACGTTATTATTCCATCAAGCAGGGCTGGCCTAAATATTTTTAATGGGTTATTGTATTTTAGATGATCGGCCAAAACTATTTAATAATTTTAAATTGTTTTTAACTTTTATATTGTGGGTTTTATCTTGGCTGTAAACCGCCCTGAGTCCCCTGGGAGAAGGGCGGTATAAAAATTTAATAAAAGTGAAACTGAAACTGAAACTGCTGAACTGCCGGCCTTTCGATCGACAAGCTCAGCATTTTAGCCACTGAGCCACCACATCCTTTGCTAACTTTCTATAGCACCATTAAAAAAAAAATCAGAAAATTAACAGTATATAACAGGACTTAGTATTTTATAGTGAAGATATAGAAGGTCATGGTTAGTTATCGTGGCCAATATCACTTAAAAATAGATACTTATATTGTCCCCATTAGTCATTCTAACTTGTCCCCAAAATGTTTACCACTATTTCTTCCTACTTTTTAAAGAATGTTTATCACTTCCAAATGTGGCCAAACATACTCTTAAAACTGAACATTATACTACAAATAGTCAAGGAATCCAGCCTGGCCTTGTGATAGCTAAACCTGAGAAAGTTGATGTGATTATTTATTGCAGGTGGCCAGTGAAGAAAATTGCCAGAAATGTGATGGTGGCTAGCAGCTAGGTTGGCTTCAAAAAAAGGGCAGGGCAGTGGAAGTCATGAGGATGAATGACTCATGACAGCAATTTGTCTTTGAAGGTGACCTGCTGGGAATCTGGTGGGTTCTGTTGGAAGAAATATCCTTCTGGGTTCAGTTCCAAATGGAGAAAAAAGACACTGGAAACATGGTGGCTGCTTGAAAAGATGGTTTTAATGGTGGACAGGATCACATGCCTTGAAGATCTTGGGTGAAGAAAAAAAAAGGGTCGAGATGCTGAGAGTGTCTGGGTTTTATGCCCCCTCTGGGGTTTTGTTTATTGTTATGTTATGTTATGTTTATTGGACTTCTATACCGCCCTCCTCCCGAAGGACTCAGGGCGGTGTACAGCCATATTAAAACACATATAGATTTACAGAATTTAAAAACAATTTAAAATCGAATATATAAAAATTTGGCCCACAGATTAAAAACTAACATACACCCATTATAAAATTCATATTAGGCCATAGGTTTTGATATTAGGTTTTGAATTTGAGCTTGCGTTCTGATTGGTTGTCAGACTCCCATGGGGCCATGCAGGGGCAACTCTGTAGGCTGTGTTTTTGAGTACCAAGTTTGGTTGAGCCTTGCTGGGTGATGATGTAACGAAAAGGCTTTGGGCAATTCCTACTATGGCTCTGTCTGAAGGAGGTAGATCATTATTATGTAGAATAGACTGTCCCAGGCCTTAATGGCCCATTGACAAAGGTGGGGGGAGGGGCTGAGTTTCTGCCTCCCTTTTAGGGGAAATATTCTGCCCTTTTAATATTTCCTAAAATATCTCATTTTCCTAGGAGAGGGGTGGGTGCTCTTTGTGCAGTTGAGAAAAAAATGGCTGGACTAGATGGCCAAGGGCCCAATCCAGCAGAACACTGTTTATGTTCTTAGATTCTAGAAAGATTTGACATATTTTTCCTTTGGCTGTTGTTGTTGCTAAAATCAGCTAAATCATCAAACTCAATTGGTCAGAATGTTCTAAAGTTCTAAATGTCTTGTTGCCTTCAGCCAACAAAATGAAACTGGAGACAGGGTTTGATACGTGTCTTCTTCTGGTCTTCTATCCTCAGTTAGAGTAGCTGGTTTATTTCCCTCTATAGATTGAGGGTGTTTGTGTTGTTATGCTATATTATGCTCTGCCATGCTATAAAAGTTGTTTAATAACCTAAAACCAGATAGAAAATAAGAGGGGAAGTGAATTTAAATGATGATTAGAAAATACTAAAACGACAGGATTACAGACAATAATGTCCACTTGTTTACCATTTTAGGAGCTGCTAAATATTTCCCTAAATTTTATAAGCAGTATAGGCTAGCAACCCTGAATAGTTAGGAAAGAAATAATGGCAGTTTGAGATTGCACTTGGAGATCATTGTACTCCCCTATATAGTGAGCATACTCCAAAATGTATGGAAGATTTAAGGAACATTGTTCCAGATGTCCATTTACATGCCATCTGCAGACTTCTGCAAATTGCAATGTAGGATTTACTTTTAATTGCAACTTTTAAAATACAGCCATACTTAACATATATTATTTTATGGACAGCAATTGAGATATAGCAAGCAGACTTAATAACTCATATGCTCAACACAGCAGGTGGATTTTGCTTGGTTTTGTTAGAACATATATTCCAATCACAATAAAATTTATGACCCCTGCTGCCTTAAATGTAAACTAGCTTGCAATCAATTTGCTTTAATAAAATTAATGCTCAGCTGTAGAAGCAGAGATGGAGAGTTCTTTGATGCTTTTGTGCATGTGTAATGGGATGCAAGTATTACAGACTAAACAGACTAAACATATCACATGTCAACAAAGAACTTTCCCACTAAAGAAAGATTTAAGGTTGTGTAGCTTCCATTCATCAGTTGGATACCAAATTTTTAATTATCTTACAGGAGAGATTCAGAGATTTCATTTTCTTTTAAAAAGGGGGGGACTTCATAAACGACTGACAAAATTATGCTTCTTGAATGTTTAATTGAACTATCAGATAGAATCAATCATTCTATCTAACAAAGAATCTCTACCCAAAAATAAGGTTGACCCCAGTTGCCTATGTAGCCTAGACTTTATACTTTGCATGCTAATTAAGTGGAATATATAACAAGCAACCATAAATTACATTTAACATGAGGGCAGGTTTCAGAACACAGAAGAGCTGTGCGCATCAAAACGCTTAACCTTGGCTTGATGGTACTTGGATTTCATAAGCAAAATTTCTACCCAAGAACTAGCATTTGTAATAAAAAAAATGTTGTCAACAAGTATTCACATCTTTTGTTAGTTTCAGAACAATAGCTCTTCAACTGTCTTTGTGATTTTTGGGTCCAGCTAAACAATTCTTACGGAGTCATCATTACTGAGTTCCTCATATGAAATTATGCTGGAACATACACAAACACACATACCTGTTTATATAGATAGATAGATTGCATATTTTCATTTCAGATCTACTGTACTATTTCTGATGAGTTGCTTTCTAAGTCATAACACAGTGCCCAGGGACTAATGACAGCTGAGGTCCTGGAAGCTTCTGGCTAAGGCTTCAATAATATCCCAAAAGGTAATAATGACACCTTTTCTAAAGCTAAATCTTGTTAGCAAAGTTTGGAGTTTGGCACAGGGGAGCGGATGCCAATTCAGTAACATCCATATATGAATAATAAACATCCGCCTTTATTATGGGCAGATTTGAAGATGCTGTACTTAGGGTTCCTCCTCGGAGTGAAGAGGAAGTGCCCTATTGACATCAGACATACATCGATCCTGACAACCAAAGTGAATTCTGCCTCACCAATATGAGAAAAAGAGCACCAGTCTTTCTTCTCCTGGTTGGCTGAATATGTACATTTATTCTCTCATTACCAACTCAGTGTGTGTTTTCCAGCTACGTTGTATTAGCTACCACCTTCGATTCCCTATCCGACTTGTCTGCTCCAATCTTTGTAAAGAATCTTGTCCTGCAAACTAACTGGAATATTAACAAGTGAGGGCTGCAATCTTTAGGAAAGGCATGGTAATTGCCAACAGAGCATCTGTAGAGCTGCCACCGTTATTTTTGCCTGCGGAGAATTTTGAAAGGAATTTGATGAGTTTCTGCTCAGGTGGGAATTCTCCCAGGAACTTAAAAAGAATTTCAAGCTGATAAGAAACGTTCTTCAAAACATCTCAACAGGGCTCTCTGATGTGATGGACTTTTGTTCCTTTTATTTATTTATTTACTTTTTAAAAGGGGTTTTTTTTTTTTTTGGAGCTTTTCAATAATGAATCATACAAACATTTTGCAAATCAGTGGTTTTGTGCATGAGGCTACTGTACCTGTGTGACCCAAAGAAAGCTTGGAATGATGTGAATAAGGATGAAAAATGATTTTCCTTGCTGGGAATGGATTTGGATTTTCAGCCCAATAGACCACGAAGAGATAAAAACCCAGATAAGTTTTATTTTTCATCTTCTCAAACAAAAACAAAATCTGATTCATTTTTGAGAATTATGTAAGATCCTTTTGCTTTTACTTACGGTTATATACAGTGATGGCTAACCTTTTTGCCATCATGTGCCAAAAGTGGGGAGGGAGCGCAGGGGGGGTCACACTTGCCCACACCCATAGTTCAATGCGCCCCGCCCCCTGTGCATGCATGGGTGACCCTCCCCCCCCATTTTTGGCACATAATGGCTTGTTTTCACCCTCCTCAGGCTCCAGAGACTTTCTTGGAGCCTGGGGAGGGCGAAAACGGCCTCCCCCCCCCCGGAGGCCCTCCAGAGACTGGAAATGGCCCATTTTTTAATTTATTTTTTTATTTTGATTTATATGCCGCCCTTCTCCAGAGACTCAGGGCGGCTTACAATGCATTAAGCAATAGCCTTCATACTTTTGTATATATTTATACAAAGTCAGCTTATTGCCCCCACAAACTGGGTCCTCAATTTACCTACCTTAGAAAGGATGGAAGGCTGAGTCAACCTTGAGCCTGGCGAGATTCAAACTTACTAATTGCAGACAGCTGGAGTTAAATTACAATGCATTAGTCTGCTGAGCTATCCAGGCTCCCATTTTCCAACCTCTGGTGGGCCTGGAAGGACTGAAAATCAGCTGGCCGGCACACGCATGCACGCTAGAGCTGAGCTAGGGCAACGCTCACATGCCCACAGATACAGCTCCTCGTGCTACCTGTGGCACGCATGCCATAGGTTCGCCATCACGGGTTATATACATAGGTGGGTTTCACATAATTTTACCACCCGTTCACCACACATTGAAAATGTGAGCATGAGCGACCTTCTGCACATGCGCTTTGCTCACGCACACGGCTTGGACGCATGTGTGCAGCTTAGAAAACGTGGCTAAATAGGATGGCATAGCGCCAGGGTGGGTGGGCAGGCAGGTCTCCACTACCGGTTTGCCCGAACCGGTCCAAACCGGTTGAATACCACTACTGGTTACATAGTCAGTTCAGGAAGTGCTGAAACTGCTCTTCCTGTTTCAAACAGTACCTATAAAAATTGAAAAGAAATTATTTGATGAATTTGAACAAATTGACTCTGGAATTTATTTGGCAAGGAAAAAAAAGCGAGAATAAAATTGAAAATACTACAAGAATCTAAAGAAAATGGAGGGTTTGGACTACCAGACTGGTTTTTATATTACCAAGCACGTGTGATAACATGGTTAAAAGAATGAATAACCCTCAGGCACAAGACACTCTTATACTTAGAAGAACATGATCTACAATTAGAATGGCATGCAGTGGTGAGATCCAAATTTTTTTACTACTGGTTCTGTGGGTGTGGCTTGGTGGGCATGGCTTGGTGGGCGTGCCAGGGGAAGGATATTGCAAAATCTCCATTCCCACCCCACTCTGGGGTCAGCCAGAGGTGGAATTTGCCAGTTCTCCGAACTACTCAAAATTTTCATTACCGGTTCTCCACAACTCGTCAGAACCTGCTGGATTTCACCCATGATGGCATGCCTTTCTATGGGAATAAAATCCATAGATACTTTCAAAATAACTACGGTATATAAGAAACTCACTAATAGAGTATCTGTATGGGAAAAATACAACCTAAAATATACTTGAAAATCCCAGAATGGCTCTCAACGATGGAAGCCTTCACATACCCAAATCCGGTGAAGTTTGAAAAAATTGTGCTGAAGAAAAAAAGTAAAAAAAAATCTTATCCAAGTCTTTTCCAAGGACTCTGCACTGTATGGAGCATGCAGGACATTTTTTCCTCTATTAAAAAAAATGCTTCATGCATTTTCAAAAACGATTACATTTTCTCTTTTCCCCTAAAGAGACCAGTAATTTTATGCCTGCATATAGTCCTTCTTTAAGGGAGACGGGCAGTTAAGCAATACAAAACATAAATAAATAAAGTAAGTAAATAAAATATTATTATTATTATAGTGGGCCGCACAATCAAGCAGATGTTTAAACAGGATTAAGCATTTTAGTCCATTTATCCAGTATTTCCCAAGGACCTGGGAGAGACAGATGTTATTGTTTAATAATATCAAAGGTATCGTTGCAGGATGTAAGCTGTGCCAAGTAAAGCTGCCATTTGTAATTGACAGATGATGATTTTGTCAATGCTGATAGTGTACAAGTGGTACTCCAGATGTTTTGGCATTGCATCTAAGGCACCTACTATGACTAATACTTTTGCTTTCTTTTATCACAGTAATTTTACTTCTATTTGCAGCTCCGTTTAGCTTGTGATTTTTCCCCCCTCAGTTCTTACTCTTCTCTTTTGCTGTCTCCTGGTATTGCAATGTCCAGTCTTTTTAAATCTTTCTTATCAACAATTGTTAAGTCTGGGGTGTTCTGTGGCAGATGCTTGTCTGTTGGAATTCTAAAATCCCAGAGCACTTTAACTTCTTTATTTTGTATTACTTTATCTGTTCTTCCTGGCAGGCAAATGGTATTTCTTGCAGGTATTCCCATGCACTATTTGTTGCTATTTTATCATCCTGTTGTTTGTAACCAATCGGTGCAATCATTTTGCAGCAACTAACTAGGAGCTCCACTGTTTTTTCAGCTTTGCCGAGATTACATTTGCTGTCTGTTGCTGCCTTCCCAATTTTGGCTTTGTATGCATTTGTTCTTAAAGCTTGATCTTGTGCAGCCAGAAGTAGCCCCTCTGTCTCTTTCTTCAACTTTTCTGCTCTTAGACATTGCCAGGCCTTGTTTATTTTATTTTATTTATTTATGAAACATGTACGAGATAACAGGCATAAGTATAAACATGATTATGAATACTTGAAATGGATATGAATAAAAGGGGACATTAGAACAGGAATGGTAGGCATGTTGATGTGCTTATGCATGGCCCTTACAGACCTCTTAGGAATGGGGTGAGGTCAACAGTAGACAGTCTAAGGTTAAAGTTTTGGGGGTTTGGGAATGAAACCACAGAGTCAGGTAGTGAATTCTAGGCATTGACAACTCTGTTGCTGAAGTCGTATTTTCTGCAATCGAGTTTGGAGCGGTATACCTTGAGTTTGTATCTATTGTGTGCTTGTGTATTATTGTGGTTGAAGCTGAAGTAGTCATTGACAGGTAGGACATTGTAGCGGATAATTTTATGCACTACACTTAGGTCAGACCATAAGTGGCATCGTTCTAAGTTGTCCAAGCCCAAAATTTCAAGCCTGCTGGCATATGGTATTCTGTTATGAGCAGAGGAGTGGAGTACTCTTCTCGTGAAATACCTCTGGACTCTCTCAATTGTATTAATGTCAGATTTAGAATGCAGATTCCAGGCAAACGAGCTGTATTCGAGAATTGGTCCAGCAAAGGTTTTGTCCTTATCTTGTCTACTGTTTGTTTGTTTTTTTAATGTACTGGCCACGTTTGGTCTCTCTGACACTTCGTAAGACTTCATGGTATATTGGCTTTGGCGCATCTTCTTCCCGGTCCTTCAACTATTCTTCCAATGCTCTTTTTTTCTTCTTCAACTGTCTATTTGCAGCATTCCATGCTCACCTATGCTCCTTGGTAAACAGAGTCTGTCAACACTGCTGCATGGAAGAAGGGCATAATTCATGATCACTTTTCTGGTGTTCCCATCCAGGGTTTTTAGTTCTTCTTGAATCCAGTCCATTATTCAGCTGTATATCTAATGACTGGAAATTGCACAAGTCTTAATCACCTTTATGATATTTCCAGTATTGAGATTGGACTTTAAAATAGTCTTCACTCCTTTGATGTATTCACTAATAACCTTCTCCTTGATTTCAATGTGTTTTATGTTGTCAGCTTGAAGAATGCCCGTTTATTTATAGTGACCTTCTTAATTCAGACTCTTGAGATAGGGTATCTCAATTCCTTCCGTTTTCATTATTTTTCCTCTGTTGTTGGTGAAGGTGGTACATTTGTTCAGTTCAAACTCCATTGCAATATCTTGGCTGTATATTTAGACAATATTGAACAGCAATTCTATTTCAAATGGTGGTGTTTTTTCCCCAATACAGCTTCAATAAAGGAGGTGGGGTAGAGTGACAGTCATTTTTGATATTTCATAGCTATAGCCTCAGGGGTGAAATCCAGCAGGTTCTGACAGGTTCTGGAGAACTGGTAGCGGAAATTTTGAGTAGTTCAGAGAAATGGCAAATACCACCTCTGGCTGGCTCTAGAGTGGGGTGGGAATGGAGATTTTGCAATATCCTTCCCCTGGAGTGGATTGGGAATGGAGATTTTGCAGTATCCTTCCCCTGCCATGCCCACCAAGCCACGCCCACCAAGCCACACCACGCCCACCAAGCCACGCCCACAGAACCGATAGTAAAAAATTTGGATTTCACCACTGCATAGCCTAACTTGACTGTTGAGTACTGTTGACAGAGGAAATCACTGCAATAACAAACAGTAGTGGTGACAATGTCTCCCTGAAAGATTCCTTTCTTTATATTAACATCTCCCAGTTTCTCACCATTGACCAGAAATTGTGTCTTCCCTTGTGGCCATTGACCTTTGCACAAAGCTTCCGATTTTTCTACTGACTTCTGTTATTTCTAAGCACTTGATTATCCAGTCAGGGTGGCAGAGAATCAAATGCCTTCTCGTAATCAATCCAAGCTGCATTCAGTTTGGACTTCCTTCTCTTGTAGTTTTCCAAAATCATCTCGTCAATTAAGAGTCGATCTTTTGTTCCTCTGCTGTTTGGGTGATTTCCATTCTGCTCAACTGGAAAAAAAAAGCTTATTTTCAACTAGATGTTTTGGACTGCATCCAACTATGACACCAGTTAGCAATCTGGAAAGTTGTTGGTAAGCATGTCATTGGCCTGTAGTTACCTAGTGCTGTCCCTTTTTCTGGCTCTTTCATTATAAGGTAGGTTTTGCCAGAGATTAACCAATCTTCAATTTCACTTCCTTGCAGTATGCTGTTAAACTGTAGGCATAGACCAATAAGAGGTTTCAACCAATGCAGTTCATCTTTAGTATTTACCAATTCTTGAACTTTCTTGCTCTTTTCTCCACTATTTCTGCTGTTATTACAAATTCTTTCATTTCAGCTGTTTCTTTATTCTTAGCCACCTCCCTTAGCTAGGCTGCATTCTTGCTGTCTATCTTTGGATTGTGCCACCTGCATCCAGAATTGCACTGTTTCTTCTTTGTCAGATTTTTTTTTTAAATTTGATTTATATGCCGCCCTTCTCCGGAGACTCAGGGCGGCTTACAATGCGTTAAGCAATAGCCTTCATACTTTTGTATATTTATACAAAGTCAGCTTATTGCCCCCACAAACTGGGTCCTCAATTTACCTACCTTAGAAAGAATGAAAGGCTGAGTCAACCTTGAGCCTGGTGAGATTCGAACTTACAGTAATTGCAGGCAGCTGGTGTTAATCACAATGCTATCAGTCTGCTGAGCCACCAGGCCCCATGTTGACTGATTCACTGCAGTTTCTCCATTGATGGGATCATAGAAATGCTTCCGATTCAGCTGAAATTGGAGATTCTGTCTATACTGTGCAATTCAAGTTTCGTATATGCTGATCTTCTTGGCTATGGCTGTTATATGAGCCGTGATGATGCAGTGGTTAGAATGTAGCATTGCAAGCTAATTCTGCTGACTGCCAACTGCCAGGCGTTTGGCATTTCAAGTCTCACCAGCTCAATGTTGACTCAGCCATCGATCCTTCTGAGATTGGTAAAATGAGGACCCAGATTGTTGGGGGCGATATGCTGACTCTGTAACCCACTTAGAAAGGGCTTTAAAGCACTGTGAAATGGTATATATGTGTAAGTCAGTGGTGGTATTCAGCTGGTTCGGAGAACTGGTATTAAAAAAAATGTTACCGGTTTGGGCGAATCAGTAGTAAAAAATGTCCGAACTGGTATTTCCGATGATCAGCTGTGCTGCGCGGTTTATATTCACTAGAAAGCAGGAAATCCTGCTTTCTAGCAAATCTAAATCGCATGGCACAGCTGTTCCCTCCCTCACTGTTCTACTTCCCTTCTTAAGCCTCCTTTTTCCACACTGCACGGTAGCACCTGTGGTGCGCATGTGCACGTAGTGTGCGTTTGACAAGGGCTTTCAGTTAGGAGAGGTAGAGGAAAAAGGATGCCGCACTAGGAGGAGATTCTATGGTGGGGGAACTGGACTTCAGGTTGACTCCAGAATTGAATGGGGGGCTTCCTGTTAGGACCTTTGTGGCTCTGAGTGTTTAAGGTTGCCGACCCCTGTTCTAGGTAATAGTTTTTAAATTGGTATTCTTTGCTTTTCTTAATTCTTCAACTTCTCTTTCATCTGTTATTATTGTTACTACTACTGTTATTGTTGTTCTCTGAGGAGAGATGCTATCACCAATGTTGGAAAGGACAGATTTGCATGCAGGCAAGATTGAAAAAAAATCACAAGTAAACAAATAGAGAAGAATTAAAAAAATATTATGATTTTGGAAAAACAAAGTTATGAACTCATGTGATTATAGTAATGCCAGCTGTAAACATTAAAAAGGGCTGGATAAAATATGAATTAGGAAACTTCCTAACTACGTTATTTCTAATGTCTTTGCAACTTGAACTTCATGAAAAGAAATCAGAATCGGGGGGTTAACAATAGAATTTCACAGTGCCTTAATTTGATATTATTTATGATACTAATCTATGCAATTTCCCCACTGCTGATAACACTTCATATACTTTTGTTTTAGTATATTCTCCCTTTGTTTTGTAGCTGGACTTCCTTTCCCTGCATGTTGCATAAACCACAGATGTGATAAAGGGCATAAATTAGATCATAGGGAAAACTTCCTTTCATTTCATATCTGTCTTTACTTAATATTTAATGTTAAACACTATTGTCTTTTATCAGGCCCACATGGCCAATTGAGAGAGAAGGAAGTTGATGTTTTGGAGATAAATTAGCTTTATTGCTTTGTGTTCCTATAGCGCTCTAAATGAACTTTTCTGGTCTTTTTTTATTGTTGGTATCCTACGGCTTCCAAAAATCTATTATACTTCTGGCTATACTAGATATGCAAGCAGTCTCAAGAAATGAAAGGCTTTAACAGACTTCATTGATACATTGGTCAATTACAACTGAACTGGATTAAATCACAGGCTAATTGTAATCAGTATTCAGGGCAAATTTAATGGGTGGGGAAGAAAGTTCTGGCTATTTTTTCTTTTTGTGTTCAGCATTTTTGTTCTCAAAAAAAAAAAAGAGAGAAAAACCAAAATAACGAAAGAAGTCTTTCCTAAGAAAAAAATTATTGTACAAGTGTACATGGAGCCAGTGGTGAAATCCAATTTTTTTTACTACTGGTTCTGTGGCGTGGCTTGGTGGGCATGGCTTGGTGGGCATGGCAGGGGAAGGATACTGCAAAATCTCCATTCCCAACCCACTCCAGGGGAAGGACACTGCAAAATCACCATTCCCACCCCACTACAGGGGAAGGATACTGCAAAATCTCCATTCCCACCCCATTCTGGGGCCAGCCAGAGGTGGTATTTGCCGGTTCTCTGAATTTCTGCTACTAGTTCTCCAGAACTTGTCAGAACCTGCTGGATTTCACCCCTGCATGGAGCTCATGTTTATCCCTAACCTAACATTGCGCCTTTGAACTGAATGTTGTCTGTTCTAATATGCAATATATTATTATTGCATATAGGCTTTATATGGTCTATCCCATTCATGTCAGTACTTAGGGTAGACCCTAGATTTTCCTTTTCCTGTGGAATTAACATGGTCACTAACATGTTCAAGAGTTCTGCTTTATTCTTAATTGACATACTATCATGTACAAGAGCCCCTGGTGGCACAGTGGTTAGAATGTAGTATTGTAAGCAAACTCTGCCCACAGCCTGCAGTTTGATCCTGACTGGACTCAAGGTAGAATGAGGACCCAGATTGTTGGGGACAATATGCAAATAATTGTAATAATAAACATTGTAAAGCACCCAGAGAGTGCTGTAAAGCATTATGGGATGGTATATAATTCTAAATGCTATTGTTATGTACCCTAGTCACTTTAAGCTAAAACATGATCAAAGGCAAGAAACTGAGAACCAAAATTAACCTTTATATATTGCTACTGCTGTGGTTGCTGTTGTTAAGAGAGCTCCGTGTGTGACAGTTACACCATTCGAACATAGTCATACTTTGTGCCTACTTATTTTCCATCCATTTGAATTATAAGTCACATTATCAAAAAAAAACAAAAAACAACCAAGCAAAATATCCAAATTAATAAATAATACATTAAAAATAATAAAATTACAGAAAGTCTATCTGCCATATTGTCAGAAATCCATTTTGGGACGTGTTGCATTCTTTACTGAGATAATATAATCAGGGCAAGTATATTCCCTCTGTATAATCCTTTGTTTGCATAGTCGATGGAGAAGCCAGATAGGAATTATAGAGAATAAAGTATGACCCATATAGAGAATTCAATTACAATGGGTTCAGTATTTGAAGATTTGAACAACCATATAGATTTTCTTCATATTATGAAGAAAATCTATCCATGTGGTTGCTAAGAGTCAACACTGAGATGATGCCACATAATTAATCAATCATTTAGAGCTGTGGTAGCGCAGTGGTTAGAATGCAATACTGCAGGCTACTTCTGCTGCCTGCCGGCTGCCTGCAATTTGGCAGTTCGAATCTCACCAGGCTCAAGATTGACTCAGCCTTCCATCCTTCTGAGGTGGGTAAAATGAGGACCCAGATTGTTGGGGGCAATAGGCTGACTCTGTAACCCAATTAGAGAGGACTGTAAAGCACTGTGAAGCGGTATATAAGTTTAAATGCTATTGCTATTTAGAGATCAGCACACATTTATTTATTTATTTATTTATTTATTTATTTATTTATTTATTTATTTATTTATTTATTTATTTATTTATTTATTTATTTGTTCAATTTATATGCCGCCCTTCTCCGGAGACTCAGGGCGGCTTACAATGCCTTAAGCAATAGCCTTCATACTTTTGTATATACCTGATTAGTAGGGCTTTCCCACTCCTAATTTTTTCCAATTCTGAAAAAATATAAAATGTCCTTCAAATATCTGAATATGTGAATACTTCCCTCTATTCCTTCATCTTCATTTTGAATATATGCAAATATTTTGGATTTTATTTGATCTGTATTTTTCACCAAAGTGCAAAAGGAATGACTGAGAGCTTAAATGGTTGTCCTTGTGGAATTTTCCATTTGTCCATGTTAAATGCCTGATTATTCCTGATGGACAAGTTGTTTACAGGGAGGTAATAATTAGGGAATGATTTTTGAATAATTTTGCCTGGTCCAATTTGTTCAGACATGATGCAGGCAACTGACCACAATAATTGTACAAATTAGCAGTAGCTGAAATAACATTTGCATTCCTTTTGCTATGGATGGAATTACAGAAGTGATGTTGATGGCACGCGTGCAGAGACCCAGAGACTTTGCCAAGGGATGGCTTTTTAATTTGGATTGTTTCACATGTTTGAGTATGTACAACGCAGCTTTGAAAAACAGAGTAAGAACTACAAGTGATCAAGTCCCCATGGAATGACAAGCTTGTTGATGGTAAACTCATTAACACTGCTGTACAGTTGGAATTCCTTTTCTATTGTTAAATACTGCTGCTACTTGACATTTTTGAAGTTGCACAGTCTTTATGGACCAGGGCTATTAATACTGCAAAGGAAGACAAATGCGACCTAAAGTTGACTGTCATGGATACTCTTGCATTCAAGTACAGAAGCTTTCCATAACTGATATCTCCTAGATAGAGTAGACAATAGAATAATAGAGTTGGAAGGGACCTTGGAGGTCTTCTAGTCCAACCCTCTCCTTAGGCAGGAAACCCTACACCACTTCAGACAAACGGTTATCCAACATCTTTTTAAAAACTTCCAGTGTTGGAGCATTCACAACTTCTGGAGGCAAGTTGTTCCACTGATTGTTCTAACTGTCAGGAAATTTCTCCTTAGTTCTAAGTTGCTTCTCTCCTTGATTAGTTTCCACCCATGGCTTCTTGTCCTACCCTCAGGTGCTTTGGAGAATAGCTTGACTCCATCTTCTTTGTGGCAGCCCCTGAGATGTTGGAAGACTTCTATCCTATCACCCCTAGTCCTTCTCTTCATTAAACTAGACATACCCAGTTCCTGCACCCGTTCTTCATATGTTTTAGCCTCCAGTCCCCTAATCATCTTTGTTGCTCTTCTCTGCACTCTTTCTAGAGTCTCCACATCTTTTTTACATCGTGGTGACCAAAACTGAATGCAGTATTCCAAGTATGGCCTTACCAAGGCCTTACAAAGTGGTATTAACCCTTCACGTGACCTTGATTCTATCCCTCTGATTATGCAGCCCTATTTATGCTTATAACTTGATATGATACATATTGAGGGTACCAGGTGGGAGAAGATTGATGTGCAGAATTCCTTGTACTGATAGAAGAGAATATTTGTAGTTCAAGGTTGAACCAATCAAGAAACTACCAATGCAGACAACAATCTAACAGTAAACAACAGTCTGATTAAAGAACCACCAAGAACATCCCACCAACACTAACAAGGCAAGCCACTAATATATAAAAAGAGAGCAAACCCTATTCCTTTTTAGCACTGATGATGTTACCCAGTTTGGTAATGAAAGGTCTGCAAGAAAATCACCAAGCTCAGAGGACACCAAGGATCCCACAAAATTCCTTGTGTGGTGTCATCATCTGTCCTCTCCAATACATACTTTAACAAGTGGCAAATGGTTTTCTCGCCACTTCTTCATACTCCCAGACACAATAGTTCTCTGTACTACCTCCCACAGGGTCTTTCCTTACAATATGACAGTGATATTTTAGAAGGTGAAAGCAAGTTTCCTCAAGAAATTGTGTTTTCCTTTTTAAGCATAATATTCAAGCTTCCTCTTATTACAAGGATAACAGAAAGGTTTTGATGCCTACCACAATTCATTACAGTAAAGAAAGAGAAAAGGAGTAAACACAAATGTAAGGGCTACTATTAATAGTCTTCTGTTGTTAATATTAGCAATAAATGAAAAGTCATGTCTCCAGTGACAAAATAGCTTTCTGATGCAGTGACAATATAAGATTTCCCATACAGGCATAAGCAATAACTTTTTAAAAAATTCATTTTATGGAGAATTAATAGCAAGCCCATTTTAAACTTATGCTTTCCGTCTATTTATTTTCCCTGTTTTCCTTTCTTTATGCTTGCTGTAAGTGGAATACCTTAGGGGATTTTAAAGATCAGAATAAAAGTTTGCAGAACAAGTCCAAGCCACTACCACAGTTAATTTGTTTTTGCTGAGTCCATTTTTCAATATTGATTTTTCTATCTGGGCAATACATTGCCAGGAGCAAGAATTATTTGCAGCTGAAAGCATTTGTTTTATTTGTTTATTTTAGGGTAGATAGATTCCATTTCTGTATACTGTATTTATAGCTCATATAAAGAAAGGCGAGAAGAGCATATAAAGGGATTGGGGATGGTGGAGAGAGAGGGAGAGAAAGAGAAAGAAAATAGGGAATACACTGCAGCATCTTTTCTTAATTTTCTCCCATCCCAGTCAGCCATGTTGTATGGGAATTAAGGACAAGCTTTTCAAATGCTAGAAATGTCAGTGATAAAGCAAGTTGTGGGAGGGAAAAGCAAAGGATTTGAACAGATTAACAGAGTTGGAAGGGTAGATCATCTAATCCAACCCCCTGCCCAAGCAGGAGACCCTACACCATTTCTGACAGATGGCAGTCCTGTCTCTTCTTGAAAGTCTCAAGTGATGAAGCTCCCACAATTTCCGAAGGCAACTTCTGTTCCACTGGTTGATTGCTCTCAATACTTGGCACAACTGCCATGTATTTTTGATGGTCGCTGTGTCAGGTGATAGCCCTCCGTGACCTTCCCAACCGACCCCCAACGAGCGGAGCCAATGGGAGAAGCCAGGTTTGCTTAATTACTGCAAGATTCACTTAGTGTCTGCAGCAAATAAGGTTGTAAAACTGGGTGCCAACTCACTTCACCACTGCCTCAATTAGTCGTGAGGCTTACCTCACACACCCAATACACTACTCTCGGCTCCCAAATGGGCATTTTAGGCATCAAAAATTTCTCCGATTTCTCCCAAGGCAAAACTACTCTGATGGACAGCAGTGAATCAACTTGTCCACTTCCCTGAGAAAATACCCCGAAGGCATTAAGACAGATTATTTTTTTCATTACTCAGGTAAAACTCTAAGAGGGGAGGGAGAACACTGAATTCTGTGACTGACAGGTCTTCTTAAGGCTACCTACTAGAGTGAACTACTAGAACTCCATTTGTTGTTATTTGGATATAATAACAGAATCCTGAAAACCTGCCAAAGTTCCAAGGCATAGTTATTTTGAATATCTTTCTCATCCTTCCTCTTCTTCCAAGACTGAGTTTTTTACTGTTCTCTTTTATTATCTCTTAATGTTCCTACATTCCTTTGTCAACATTATCTCTCATTCTTCTCAAGTCTGTGCTCAAATCAGAATGTTGTCAAGATTGAACTGCTTTGCTCCTTTCGAATCTTATTGCTATTCAACTTGCCGTTGAACTGGGGGGAGGGAAGGGTTTTGCTCACGAATCGTGAGAGCCTGGAAACCATCAAGGTCACCAATGCAGGTGCCTGAGAAGAAGGTGGACTGTTCCCATAACAAAATAATGTCTCATAATTGGATAATGTGAACACCCAGGGATGGAGAGAAAGGGAGGCTATTGTTTAACTAAGCAAGCCTTTGCATGGGAAAACTATTTCACTACTCAATATGTGCGGCCAAAGAAGGGTGAGGAAAGGATTATCAAAGGATTAGTGCTGATCTGTTGCTTAAAATATCCCCCTAAAGCAATCTAGAAAAATCTAGCTTGCTTATCTAGACAAGCTCTGGAAAACCAAGATAATAAAATGCCCCTGGCTCTCAGGCCTCTTTAAATATTGTGCAAAATATTGAATGATTGCAATAATAGGGACATTGACCAGATGCAAGAGTGGCAGCTGTTTGGAACAGAAGTAAATGCAGAGCAGTTCAAATGTTGCTCCCTCTGGCACAGAAAAATTTACAGGCCTTTTTACATAGAATATCAATCAAAGTAAAGCATATTGTAGTCAGAACTTGGCATGGTTTCCCCCATGGTCTCTTGATAATGCTGGACTCCTTCAGTGCTAAAAGCTTATTAAATGGAATGAACCCTTAGGCCAATCCTATGGAAATTTAAATGGCAAAGAATCTCATTGAATTTTTTTTTATTTATTGCCAGTTTATCATGCATGGGGTTCTCCTGATATTTTTCCCCCAGAAAGATGGTAGAACTGCCTGTTTCCATTTCTATGTAGTGGGAAATACAGACTTAGCCTGAAAGTTGGAAGTATTTTTTTTTTATTTGTTTATGAGTTTTTAAAACTTTGAGAAAGGCCAATAGGGTTGGGGGTCATTCTAATCTCCAAGGCAACAATAATCCGTAAAGCAGAGGCTACAGCAGAAAAACAACAGTCTTCTAATTTTCACCAGTCAACACACTGGCTGACGGGATCTGCAGCATGTCAAATCTGTGGGATCAAGTTGGATGGGTAGAATCTTGGAAAAAGGCAGTCAGATCAGGTCAGGTCAGGTCAGGTAACTTGGTCCTAACCTGCACCTTGAATTGAACCTGGAAACACACCATCAATCAGTGCAGCTTACAGAGTCATGGTGTTAACAAACAGTAGTGGCCAAAATTGTGGAAACCTTTTGGGAAAAGTGTATTTTTGAGGTTTGATGGTTACACCACTTTTTTTGGGGGGGGGGGTTTCAAGATAATCATATTCCACTGCTGGAATGGCCTGGGAATAGCCCAGACCTTAACCCAATTGAAAATCTACAGAGCTAACTAAAGAAACTTATTAGTCAGAAGTGATCCAGCAATAAAACTCAGTTAATAGAAGCAATCATTCAATCTTGGTTTCACATGAGAACAGCTGCAGAACTAAAAGACTTGGTTCACTCCATGGGAAGACGTTGTAAGGCTGTAATTCATGCTAAAGGTTACCCAACTGACATAGTGATGATTTTTGTATATCTCGTTTTTTCTACGTTTCACTTTTCTTCTTTATACTGTAACTGCTATTCCAATAGCAAATCCTTCCTAAAAGTTATTGCATTACATTCTTGATTAAATTATCTTTCCATTGATATATAATTTTATGGTACTACTCCCCCCAAAAAGGTGGTGTTATTAGCTAGTTTTAGAAAATACACTTTTCCCAATAGGTTTCCACAATTTTGGCCACTACTGTATGCTGTTGTAGCCAGCACCAATTATTACAGCCAAAGGTTACATTGATATATAATTTTATGGTACTGCTCCCCAAAAAAAGGTGGTGTTATTAGCTAGTTTTAGAAAATACACTTTTCACAAAAGGTTTCCACAATTTTGGCCACTACTGTATGCTGTTGTAGCCAGCACCAATTATTACAGCCAAGGGTTATATTAAATTAGATCAAAAGTCTCGTATATGCAGCCACATTATATGCAGGTTTGCATTGTGCAACCTTATAATATAATATGATTAATTTGGCTGCTGATAATCCCATTTCTGGGGCACACCATGCACTTAACCTGCTAAAATGACCATCAAGACTACCATCCCTGAAGTTAAGATATTGAATGAATGCACATGTTAGATCTATATTTGAACTGGTGACGGTTGTCATGGGAACAGAGCAAATATGAGTGTTATTATTTATTATATCTCTATGAGCATTTTGCCAATAATATTTTTTTTATTATTTTGGAAATAAGGACGGAGACGAAAACTCCGTCAATTTTTCTGTTGCTTTTCTTTCCATAACTATAAACTAGACTAAAACAATGTTATTGTACATTAGCTCTATACTCATGCTTGGATGTTCTGAAATACATTCATATAAAAGGGAAAAAAAGATGAATGTAAGCTCAATATTTAGTTCCAACAAAAATGCAATATAAAACAAAAAGACTGAAAGCCGTATCTAAGAGAGAGCTGCAACATTTTATTGATCGGCTTGCCATAATATAAAATTATCTTGGGTTGAAAGTAGACAGATAAGACTAAACTAACTCTTTTTTAAAAAATAAATAAATCAGGACGCATATTTTACAGACCATTGCTACAAGACATTCTCCTGCATTTTGTTTTTAAATCCAAGAAAAATAGAGTTCAGCTATTTATTTATTTTTTAAGCAGATGGAAAAGTTTGCCTTCCACTCCACAAGTCACAAGAGAGAAATGAAACATCCTTGGCAGTTCTTCAGCCAGTTTCGTGCACATCTGATTAATGAAATGAAAGTGTTAGGAGCCATTTGTCTCTGAAATGAGAAATAGAAGCTGATGAGGGTGGAAACAGTACACCTGAACAATCACTTTTCCTATATCTTCCTTGATCATAATTCTTTGGAGCAGCAAAGTGTAAACTTTTTATACTTCTGAATAAAAAAAAAATTCTATGTTCAGAGTTTAGAGAACACTGCAATTCAAGTTGACCAACAACTAATAACTTTGGAGTAATTAAGTCCTCTTTTTTCCAATGGGACTATTTAGGGGTGGTATTCACTTACCTTTGCTACCAGTTTGCAAATGAGAGCATTTCTCACATGCGCAGAGCATCAAAAATGGGATGTGATGTCATCCAGACGGGTAGGCGGAGCCTCCCGCAGCCACCGCTACCAGTTCAGCGGAACCAGATAGAACTGGCTGAATACCACCACTGGGACTATTCTGCATAACTAGTGGAGCCCTTGGTGCTCTCTGACCTTGGTTGTTTGCTTGCAAACATTTCATTATCTGATTAGGTAATATCATCAGTGCAAATAAGTGTGAGATTTGCTCCCTGTTTATAATTATAATTATTATAATTATTATTATTATTATTATAATTATTATTATTATTATTATTATTATTATTATTATTATTATTATTATTATTATTATTATTATTATTTTATTTCTATACCGCCCTTCTCCCGAAGGACTCAGGGCGGTGTACAGCCTATTTAAAAACACAGAAACAAAACAACAATTAAAATTTAAAATCATTAAATAATTAGGTTCCAATTAAAATCCCAGAAATTTAAAATACCCCAATTTAAAACGTTATGTTAATAGCCCGGCCTGGCAGAACAACAGGGTCTTCAGAGCGCAGCGAAACACCCGGAGGTCGGAGATCTTACGTATTTCCGGGGGCAGTTCATTCCACAGGGCTGGGGCTCCCACAGAGAAGGCCCTCCCCCTGGGTGTCGCCAGCCGACATAACTTGGCCGATGGCACCCTGAGGAGACCCTCTCTGTGGGAGCGGACTGGTCGGTGGGAGGCTATTGGTGGCAGAAGTCGGTCTCGAAGGTACCCGGGTCCTATGCCATGGAGCGCTTTAAAGGTGGTAACCAACACCTTGAATCGCACCCGGAAGACCACTGGGAGCCAGTGCAGCTCGCGCAGGAGGGGTGTCACGTGGGCGCAACGAGTTGCACCCATAACCACCCGCGCGGTCGCATTCTGGACCAGTTGGAGCCTCCAAGTGCTCTTCAAGGGGAGCCCCATATAGAGAGCATTGCAATAGTCCAACCGGGAGGTGACAAGGGCGTGAGTGACCGTGCGCAAGGCATCCCGATCCAGAAAGGGCTGCAACTGGCGAATCAGGCGAACCTGATAAAAGGCCCCCCTGGCCACGGCCGTCATGTGCTCTTCTAAAGACAGCCGTGCGTCCAGGAGGACACCTAGATTGCGAGCCCCCTCTGTGGGGGGCAAGGATTCACCCCCAATAGTCAACGATGGCACCTGCTGACTATATCGGGGCGCCGGAAGCCACAGCCACTCGGTCTTGGAGGGGTTGAGTCTGAGCCTGTTCCTCCCCATCCAGGCCCGCACGGCCTCCAGGCAGCGGGACATCACATCAAGGGCATCATTGGGGTGGTCTGGGGTGGAGATGTACAGCTGAGTATCGTCAGCGTACAGATGACACTTCACCCCAAAACCACGGATGATCTCACCCAGCGGCTTATATATACAGTAGCTTGTCCTGCTAGTGTTTGTAAGAGTGTAGTTTTCTCCTTGGTAGTTTCTTGATTAGGGTATTGTTTTCTGGTTAATTGTCAGGTGTTAATCCCTGCTTACCTAAGTGTTGGCTGCTGGATAGAATGTGTTCTGATCTTTTCGTTTCCTTCTTTTTTATTTGAATGGTGTGTAAATGTTGTTTATCTCTATCTGTTGCTTAACTGGCTCAGAGACCCTGCCATAATTTCTAGATTTTTTTCACCTACATAATTAGATCAGCACAGATTTTTTTTTTTTGAAAGCATTTTAAAGTGATTCCTAAAACCAAGTGTCTTCTCAGTTAAAACACATGTTTTAATTTAGAAAATGTAAGGCAGGGCCTCATTCATCTATATCATTAAACAAAGAACAATGCATACCAGGGGAGAAAAAAAAAACTTTAAAGATCCATTTCTCTTCTTTTATGTGTGTATGCATAAAATAGTAAGGTAGGTGTTATATCAGGAAGCATTGTTGAGTACGCAACATAAAGTTCACAGAATGTCATAGCTAGTTTAGCAATGTTTGCCCACTAAGTAGATTAAAGCAAACTGATTATTCAGGCTGGTACTTATTGCAAGTAAAGGATTTACATAGATTTCCTGTGTTCATATTATCATCGCTCTTAGTTCTCTCGTGGGGCAGATTCAAGGCTTGTTTAGCTTTAGGTTCCACCAAAGTTTGTGTTTTTAAAAACTTTTTTTTTCTTTCAGTTGCTCTGAATAACAGATCTTTATTTAATTGTGGCGGATGTATAACCTTTTCAAATGAAACACCTAAGGATGGTTTGGGGAAATTTTATTAGGATGAGACTACCTAACCCCCTGGCAATATTTTCAATTGCGATCCTGGAAAAGTTCAGGCTAGAATTGTCACTATTTGTGGTCAGCAATTAACCAAATATTCCTCTAGAACATCTTCCAAGATTGTGTGCTGAAATCCATCCACATCCATGAGATGCAGTAGGAAGACTATTTTGCTTAGCTTGACTCCACACAGCATGAAGGTCGACGTCTTCCCTTAAGAAGTAAGGTGACTCAAACAGGAGCTTCAAGAGGACATAACCACAGGGCCACAGTGGCAGTGGTGGGTTTCAAATTTTTTTACTACCAGTTCTATGGCTTGGTGGCAGGGCCAGATTTAGATGAAAAGAGGCCCTAGGCTATTCCACTTATGAGGCCCTTTCACCTATAGTGAAAGTGTAATTTTAATTTTGCTAACAATTTGAATGTAGGGAATGTAGGCCCCTCTTGATCTTGAGGCCCTAGGCTGAAGCCTAGTTAGCCTATAGGAAAATCCGGCCCTGCTTGGTGGGCATGGTTGGTGGATGTAGCTTGATGGGCGTGGCAGGGGAAGGATACTGTAAAGTCTCCATTCCCACCGCACTCCAGGGGAAGGATACTGCAAAATCCCAATTTCCTCCCGATCAGATGGGACTCGGGAGGCAGAGAATAGATGGGAGCAGGGCCAGTCAGAATTTTTCTACCAGTTCTCTGAACTACTCAAAATTTCCTCTACCGGTTCTCCAGAACTGGTCAGAACCTGCTGAAACCCACCTCTACACTGTGGGCTACAGTCCTTTCACTGGCAGTGGCTCCTTTGAATATGATGGCCTCTAGGTTGCCAAAGTGTGAAGTTGCAGTCACAACTCCATTGGCCAACATGATGCTGCTAGCTAATGCTGCCATAACCGAATGCTCTTGCCTAAACCTGAGACCCCACACAACCACTTTATGGTCTGTTTTGTTGCTCCCCTCTGGGAGGAGGTTTCAAAGTATTTCTAGCAGGACTTCCAGATTCTGTAAGTTTTGTTATCTGGTAAACTCGCAAGATTCGTTTTTCTCGCCATATACAGATATACATCCAAACCAGACTATGTTGTTTCTATTTATCATATAATATGTGGAAATGCGGTGGCCATAGTATATGTGTAGACCAGTTTAATTGGTTGGACACATGTATGGAGCTTGGCACCGAAATAATCTGAGTGGAAAAAGCGGGTTCATATGGATACTCTCTGAAGGGCCCTATTCGTTCTCTCTTTGTTCATAACATAGGCTGTGCCTGCATTAGCAGAGACATCTCCTTGTAGAACATTCCTGAGGCTTGAGGTAATCTGATACCTCAAGATGGGCCTCCCAGCTAGCAGCAAATATGATAAGTTTTGTTTTTACCTTTAGTATCGCTTTCCTAGAATTCACGTGATTTACTGTAATATGGTAGGATGTGAAAGTTATGTCCAGATATGGAGAAAATCCTTTGTATCACAGATGTAATATGAGAATGTATAGCTGTAATCATGCCTTCTGATACGCCCAATACCCTTGCTTAATAAAAGAGAGGTCTGGAGTCAGCTCGAGGCTCTCTCATCCCGAGAAACACCTGTCCTTGTGTTATCTCTAATCTGAACCTCTCATGAGGAGCCCGCCAGGATGAATGCAACAATAATATAAGTGGATATATGCATATTTTTTATGTATTTGTCATGTTTATGTAGTGTACCTTGGAGGTAGTGAACCTTTGACAGCTGTATGCAAATGTAAAATGCAAATACATTTTAATGTATGCCAATTAGTGTACATTTAAAGTGACAATAAAGTTATTCTAAGTCTAAGTCTGTACCTCTAAAGATTACATTCTGATCAATTCTGATGATACTTCAATGTACAACTAGTGATACACATTCCAAAAAGTGGTGGGATTCAAAAAAATTTACTCCCGGTTCTGTGGGTGTGGCTTGGTGGGCGTGGCATGGTTTGAAGGCACGGCTTGATGGGCGTGGCAAGGGAAGGATACTGTAAAATCTCCATTCCCTCCCCACTCCAGGGAAAGGTTACTGCAACATCCACATTTCCTCCCGATCAACTGGGACTCGGGAGGCAGAGAATAGATGGGGGCAGGGTCGGTCAGAGGTGGTATTTACCGGTTCTCTGAACTACTCAAAATTTCCACTACTGGTTCTCCAGAACTAGTCAGAACCTGCTGAAACCCACCTCTGATTCCAAATCACTTTGGTTATTCTCCAATTTCCATGGTAGGTTTCTCTCTACAATCCTCACTTGAACCACATTCCAACCACTGCAAATTCCATCCAGTTTTAAAAACCCATTTATAACATTTGTAACAGTAACAGAGTTCAAATCCTATCCACACTCTACTTTACCTCCCGTGTTGTTACATCTTTCTACTCCACTGACAGCATACGTCACTTCACCACAATCCAATTTACCACCAAGCAGAAAATAGCCATCACAGGATGCCATTAAAAATTATGTATTCTGCAAAGGAAGTTCTCAACTTCACCGTTTTTTTTTCTTCTCAAGAATGTCTTTGGCCTCCAAATAGGCCCCATAATCTTTCTTTGAAAAATAAAATTATTAGTCAGCTACAGCTAGCTCTTTGTGCAGTCCCACTCACACACGTAACAGTGATTTAGTGGGTTTATTAATATTCCCCAGCAGTTCTTCACCAAAAACCTAGAACCGTCGCAATTAAGTCCAGCCAAATGCAGACCGATGCTAGTCCATAGAGCAATGGCCAATAAGTCCACAAGGCACTTGAAAGTTTCCCCAACCAGATAAATCCGCCAGGCAAAATTAAATCCGCAATATAAGAAGGTTCACAGGCAAGAAAAAAGTCCAGAGTTCACAACGCACAATCCAAAGTCAAGGCATTGTGCCAAATCCAAAATGAAGGCAGGAATCACAACAATCAGGAAACACATGGCTAGGAAATATATACATTGTTCCCAACATTGTCTCATTCTGTCTGCTGTGCTAAATAACCAGCTTCTGGTGCATCCCATAAACGAGACAGGACTGCCTCCTTGTGAGTAGTCAGACTGACCTTCACTGCCCCTGCCCTTTCTCTGCCCTATGTGTTCTCTCATCAGGTGCAGAAGACAGGTTCCTTATGACTGATTAGCTGCAGCTGTGTGCTTTCCCCACCTGAAGCCTCAGGGCTGTCCTGCTGCAGCTGTGCTTCAGCCAAATGACTCTCAGCCGGCTGCTCGTTGGTTTCTCTCCCATCAATCACTCCCCCTCATTTGAACGCACAGCCCCTGCCTCGGACCCATTGACCAACTCCCCTCCTGATGTGCCTGGGACTGGTTCATCCTCTTCCAAACTGACTTCTGGAGAGGTATCTGAAGAAGCATCTGGGGAGCCATTACACCCTTCTTTTGAAGTGTACCTACTGTCAGGGTTCCAAGTAACACCCCCAACGAAAGAAGACTCCAAGGCTTGAAGTTCCTCAAAGTTCCATTTTATTAGAGATGTCATATTGGCACATCTGGGAAAACCCGAATCTGAAAGCTTCCAGGTTTTCCCCACCCAAGTCCCTGCCCAGCACCCACATGTCCATCACGTGGTCCAATCCAAGCACCATCCCAACTGGAGATGCCTCCCAGTCACACCCCTCCAAGTGCAAGGCAAGATGTCCTTGACTCTCAGAGAAAGGAATGTTATTATGACTATATATCTCCCCTGCTCCATACAATCCCCCCTCCCAGTTTCCCACAGCAGTAAATGTGGCAGGCCTGAAGGCCCAATGCAAAAGATGGCTTCCAGGCCTGACACCTACATGCCCAGGCAAAGATTTTCTGAAATTTGAAAGCTTGTACCTGAATCTTTAATTAAAATTGGCCAAAGGTGTCTTCCCAAATAGATTTTATCTCTGTAATAAAATTATGCACATTATTCCCTCCATGACTGAAGGCCGAACCTTTAAAACAAATTCATCAGAGAAATCTAACCTTACTGTTTTATTTATAAAAGAAAGTGCATGAGAGAGATTTGTTCTCTATGTTGCACATTATTAACAACAGTGTTGCTCAGTTTTTTAAAATAATTATATATAATTATGAACAAATATCTTGTTAAATTGTACACTACCTTATAATTGCCTTCTGAATTCAGCAGCGTCTTTAGTGATAGAAATAACTGTATGATTAAATGCAAGGTTAAATGATATTGAACTCTGATAATTCTATTGCGCTTTATGGAGCTTACCACTGAAGAGAGATATATAGGATTGCACTGTCATTCATTTGCTGAAAGCAAAATAGGAATAATCATACCACAGATTGCACAACAATACTGCGACCAAGGAAACAAAATCTTATCACTATCTGGACTACCAAATATATTCAATAAATAAGATGCCCAGAGACATTTGCTATGAGAAGGTTGGCAAATAAATTTAGAATAGAATAAAATAACAGTTGGAAGAGACCTTGGAGGTCTTCTAGTCCAACCCCATGCTTGGGTAGGAAATCTTACACCCCTTCAGACAAATCATTATCCAACATCTTCTTACAAACTTCCCGTATTGGAGCATTCACAACTTCTGGAGGCAAGTTGTTCCACTGATTAATTGTTCTGTCAGGAAATTTCTCCTTAGTTCTAGGTAGCTTCTCTCCTTGATTAGTTTCCACCCATTGCTTCTTGTCCTGCCCTCAGGTGCTTTGGAGAATAGCTTGACTCCCTCTTCTTTGTGGCAGTCTCTGAGATATTGGAACATTGATATCATGTCTCCCCTAGTCCTTCTTTTCATTAAACTAGACATACCCAGTTCCTGCAACCATTGTTCATATGTTTTAGTGTCCAGTCCCCTAATCATTTAATAAATAATATTGATCTTTGATTTCATTGAATCAAAAATCTAATCTCTTGTTCAGTGCAGAAATCCAAACTTAAGTATCTCAGATGGCTATCTAGCTACCACTTGAACACACCCAATGAAGAATATCTCACCAATTAATCACCTTTTTTGGATAATTGGCTTTATTGTTGAATTGTTCCTCCCTCTGGAAGTATTTTTACTCCCAACATTAAAAATCATTTATTTGCAAATCTGTTCCAGTGAAAAATGTGAAGAAGCATCCAAACGAAGAAGCATCTTAGTGCTGACTAAACCAAACGCTTGTGTTTCTAAGAAAGCCTTATGCCTACACATTAATGATTCAACAAAATGGGTGGATTTTAAATGAATCTTGACAAACACAAAATTAAAAACAGCCATTTTGTCAAAGTAAAGACATAACATAGTCTATTTTGGGGGAAATTACATAAATGAAATCCTGAGTGCAACTTTGATAGCAGTGACACTTTTAATGCTGTAAGCTTCACACACACCATTTGGAGACTCACAGTAACAACAACAAAAACCCAGATACCTAGATCCACTTCCTCAAAAAGTTTAAGACTTTTCTAGGCCTCCATAGCATGCTTAGAAATTATGGGAGATGTAGTTCAAAACAAAAGTCCCTTAGCTTATCTAACCCAGTTTAAACCATCAAACACCAGTCACTTGCTCCAATGAGAAATTATTTCACTTTCCTATTGCTCTCACTTAAATCTCAACATAAAATTAATCTGCGATGCCTTGAAATATGTTTGGGAGACAGGCTTGGCCTATTTATTTAGGTGTTTATGAAAACATTTTTATGCTGGTGTTGTTCCATGATTAGCACTCAACATGGTTTAATGACGAAAATATTAAGTCAAGGCTGAAGAAAGCAGAACGCCGAAATGCATCAAGCAGTGTAATCAGGAGGGTGAAGGAGATCAGCTCAACAGTAAATTGCAGTTACATTAAATCCTCATTAATACCCTTTCAGCCAACATCTAGCTTTGGTTCAGGCTAAGACTCCATCGATACGCTTTTGGTACATTTCTACCACTCTCTGTCAGGGAGGGAGGGAAGAAAGTAAAAGAAATAAAAGTAAACCTTTGCTTTCTCCTTTACTTAAAAGTTGCCAGGTTTTTATTTTGACAGTTGGAGAAGGAAATGATGACTTTTGTGTCCCATCCAAAATCAGCTCTACAATTGGTTAAATTGCCTTCTTTGCCATGCCTTCTAAAAGTTCACTCAGCTCAGATCCTTCCAAAGAGCTTGTGGGCTAGATAGATTAAGATTCCAAACCAGAATTTTCCTGTATTAAGTATAGGAGGTTCATCTTATGCACTCATATAGGAATAAACATCAAGATATTCAAGAGAATTTGGTTCTAAATAAATTGGCATGAGTTTGGCAGTACACAGTGGTAGGATTCAACTGGTTCGCACCATTTCGGCCGAACCAGTTGTTAAATTGCTGGCTCCCCGCCCTTTCCAGAAGTCCCCATGTACCCCATTTTGGCTCCTAGGTAAGTGCAGGGAGGCCTACTAGGCCCAAAATGGGGCACGGGGGAGTGCGGTGCAGGTCCCTGCAGCCCATATTTGCACCCAGGAGGCTGTAGGGAGGCCTACTAGGCCCAAAACGGAGCACAGGGGGGCAGCGCACCCCTGCCACCCGTTTTTGGTCCCAGTGGGGGTGCAGGAGGCTGAATGCTGCCTGTCACACATCCTGGCCACGCCCACCATGGCCACGCCCACCAGCCAGTCATTAGAGCAGAAAACCGGTTGTTAAATTATTTGAATCCCACCACTGGCAGTACATAGTTTCCAAGAAACTTCCCCAGGATTATCTTTGGGGTTATTTTCTTAGTAAATGCTGATTTAAAAACCAACAACAGCATTGCTCAAAATCAGACGATTCCTAATTGTCAAATGATATGGACAAGGATAGGGAACGGTTTTGCATCGCATATCCTCTGCAAGAATCCAAAAAAACTCTGAAAGTGTATCTCCAGGGAGCTTCTAAAATATTGCCAGTGGGTGAGTTTTGCAGTAGTGTTGAATTTATAAAGCCCATGTAAAATTAAACTCAGTGGGATTTGCTTCTGAGTAAGTACGCATTGGTTCATTTGGAAAATGGCATGTTTTTTTTTAAAGCTGAGTACTTAAAACAAAACTTACTTTAAATACAATCTGAAAATCCAGCCCTGAAACTTCATGGCTTATCTAAACCCCAAATTCCAATCTCTAATTAGTTGTTACATCACTTATTTATCCTTTCCACCCCATCTCATTATAGAGGCACTGCTTAACACTTAACCACTCTTAAATAAATAATCCCTTTAAATCCAATCAAACCTTTTTTTGCCTGAATCAGGATTACTGGATTTCTTTCTTAACAAACATATTGAATTTCTGTTGAGTTATTTTCTGTTGGCTGTTTCCCTGAATTAAGTTTCATTGTGTTGCAAATGTTTGAAAACCAAACCTACATCAATGACATAGGAGTTAAATATCCATTTGGACTTTTTGCTGTGCAGTGTTGGAAATAGAATGTAACGGTAGCTGCATGAAATTCCCAGATGACACAGTTATCAAACTGTATCCTTCTTCCTGATAATTAGCCTAGACAGGGCTGTCAACGTGTGATTCTCCATCTATTACTAACCATTACACCTATCATAGTAAAACACAGTATAACCAAGCCAATAGAATTGCAACATATAACCTGACCTCAGGGATGGGCTTCAAAAATTTTAGCAAAAGGGGTTCTCTGGGTGGGTGTGGTGGCCATGGTGGGCGTGGCCTAGTCAGCCTCCTGCACCATGGTGGGAGGGCATTTTTGCCCTCCCTGGGCTCCGGAGGCTTTTGTCAAGCCTCCGGGAGGGCAAAAACAGCCTCCCCAGGCTCCGGAGCCATTAGGCCCATTTTTCGCCCTCCCCGAGCCTCCACGCGCACCCTGCACTTACCTGCATCCAAAACGGGCCATGTGGGGACTCCTGGGAGGGGAGGGGCAGGGTGGTCAGGGCCAGCCAGTAGTGGGATTTGGGGGTAATCCGAACTGCACAGAATCTTAGCTAGGGCTTCTCATGAACCCCTGCGAAACCCCAGCAGCCCACCCCTGCCTGACCTGTATATTGTTAACAAAAGCAATCAAATGGCATTATCTTGACTTCTATCAACCTGGCCAGAGTAGTAAATTCATGCAGCCCTGACAGAAGTTCTCTTTAAGAGGAAACACAAGTCACCACCACCAACCTTTCTAGCATTCTGACTTCTGTAAAGAAATTTATCATCGACTTCCATTGTTCCCATCATAAAGTTCCAAAAGGTGTTTTATTTTTTTCCTCACAGCAATCACCTTGCTAAATATAATGACATCTCTTATCTTGCTTCCAAGGCTGATGCTTTCAACAATCTTAACACAACATGCCAAAACCCAAACATCCTTAATTTAAGGAAAAGGCCTTAATTAGAACCACTGTGTCGTGTTTTTTGTCGTGATGATATCAAAGAAGTGGTTGAGAGCTTCCTGCAGTGATAGATATGAAGGATAAATAAAGGGCAAAGAAATGTCACTATGGTTAGGATAGAATGCTAGAGGCAAAAATGCCCCCCATCCAAAAAAAAATATTTAAGGAACTTAAAAAATGTTAATAAATTATGGCGTGGCAGCAAAAGGGAAGGTGTTAGATTTGTGACAATTTTTGCAAGTGCACAGGGGATGTTGGCTGACATGTTATGTTATGCTTCTGTAATTGTGATCTTATCACACCAATCTAATATATTCCTTAGTATCAATAGACCAACTTTCTCGTTCTCTTTGAGGTGATTTTTCATTTCACTTACATTAACCTATGCTCCTCCTTCTTAGAATGTCTCTGACTTGGCCCCCTCTCAAGATCTATTTCAGAAATGTGATACACACTGACATACGTACAGTATACATACAGATAGTCCTCACTTACTGACAGCTTCGACCCTTTGAAGTTACAGCTTGAAAAATGAATCTTATGACTGGTGCTTGTAATTGGGTCTATCCCAGCATTCCTGCAGTCACACGAACAAGATTCAGGTGCTTGGCAATGGACGTGTATTTACAACAATCGCAGGGTACTGGGGTCACATGATCCCCATTTTCAAACTTCACAGCTGGTTTCTGTCAACCAAAGTCAATGGAGAAACTGACAGGAAATTGTAAATTGCAATTTCAGACTTAATCAACATCATCTTTTAATGACTCCATAATCCTTTGTGGGGTGAAATCTGGGCAACTGAACGGAGAGTTCCACCTCTAGGCCACCGCACCGCTCCTTTCACCAATCACACTTCATGACCTGTGGTAATTCACATAGCAACTAAAGCTGGAACTGACATTGTAAGTCAGTGGATTCATCTGAAATTGCGCTTAACCTCAGTGCTAAACCGAGCATGGGCGTGGCCAGCGTGTGATGCATCCGGACCAGAGGCCGGGAGTTTGCCAGCCCTGCACTAGGACATAAATCTGGAAGGAATAATTTGTCCTTCATGGAATAATCCTCACTCATTACTTCAGTCCCTGCCCCAAATGTGTTAAATAATTATTTAATGTTAGATTATTTTTTACATTTAATCTAAAACGACTTTTAAAATGGAGATATGGGAAGATAAATTCATTTACAATTATTATTATTTTATTTGCCAAATTCTTAAAGATGAAAAGTTTAAGGCAACCGTGCGGTTTCTGAATATTTATTTAAAGGTCCACAATTATAGAAAGTTTTTTTAAAAAACCACTAGCCTAAAGCTTCCACATTAAGCTCTAACACTTGACGGCTCTTAGCAATCTTCTGTCCCACAACTATTCCACTTCATATATAAATAACCAGTCTGAATTAAATTAAGGCATAAAATGTTTATGCCTTCCCACCAAATTCAAGTCCTGTGGCTTTTGAACTGCATTAAAAGACCACCACAGGTCACAGATCTTTCAACTGAGACAAAAGCTAAGTATGGGTTGAGGGGATTGTTAAATATTTTATTTTGAGTAAGATCTTGATTTTTCTCTATTACAACACAAAACTGTACATTTTTTTTAATGCCCACCCAACCAACCTCATTTTCCAGCAAAAAAAAAATTATTTTACCGATCTTAGTAGAAGAAAGAATTATGACAGGATGCATAGTGTTGAATCTTAACTTCCAGCATACAGATAGTCCTTGACTTATAGCAATGTTACGATTAACAAAGTTGGAAGGGATCTTGTAGATCATCTAATCCAACCCCCTGCCCAAGCGGGAAACCCTACATCATTTCTGACAAATGGCAGTCCAATTTCTTCTTGAAAGTCTCAAGTGATGAAGCTCCCACAACTTCCGAAGGCAACTTCTGTTCCACTGGTTGATTGTTCTCACTGTCAGAAAATTTCTCCTTATTTCTAGGTTGAATCTCTCCTTGATCAGTTTCCATCCATTATTCCTTGTCTGGCCGTCACGTGCCTTCACTTAGTAACCGTTAGAAGTTACAACCGCACTGAAAAAAGTGACATGACCGTTTTTCACACTCATGACCAAAGCAGCATCCCCATGATCATGGCAACTGACTCATATTCATGATGGTTGCAGTGGTGGGATTCAGCTGACTCCAGCCTGTTTGATAGAATCGGTTGTTAAATTGCTGGCTGACCCCACCCCGCCCCTTCTAAGAGTTCCCCCGTGCCCCATTTTGGCTCCCAGGTAAGTGCAGGGAGACCTACTAGGCCCAAAATGGGGTATTCGGGGGGGGGGGTGCGGCGCAGCTCCCCGCAGCCCGTTTTGGCTCCCAGGAGGCTGCAGGGAGGTCTACTAGGCCCAAAATGGGGCGCAGGGAGTGCAGCGGGCCCCCCGCCAGGAGGCTGCAGTGTCCCAGGGTCATGTGATCACCTTTTGCGGCCTTCTGACAATGGGAAACCACACTCACTTAACAACAGTGTTACTAATTTAAGAACTGCAGTGGGTTCACTTAACAATGGTCGCAAGGAAGTTCATGAAATGGGGCAAAATTCACTGGTCACCTCATGGATTGACTACTGCAATGCTCTCTACATGGAGCTGCCCTTGAGGACCACTCGGAGGCTTCAGCTGGTGCAAAATGCAGCCGCGCAGGTTGTGATGGGAGAATCCTGATACTCCCATGTTACACCCCTCCTGCGCGGCTTGCATTGGTTACCGGTTGCCCTCCTGGTGAGATTCAAGGTGCTGGTGATGACCTATAAAGCCCTACATGGCTTAGGCCCAGGATACTTGGTGGACCACCTACAGCCAGCAACGATATCCCATCGCTCGGTTCGCGCCCATAGAGAGGGCCTGCTCAGGGTGCCGTCGGCTAGACAGTGCCGGCTGGCGGCCCCCAGGGATAGAGCCTTCTCAGTGGGTGCGCCCACCCTCTAGAATCAACTTCCCTTGGAGCTCCGATTAGCGCCTGACCTTTGCACCTTCCATTGTGAATTAAAAACTTGGCTTTTTAAATCGCTTGACCTGGTCTGATGGGGGGTTTTAAGGGTTAAATTTTAATTTTTTTAGATTTTAGATTTTATTTTGTATTGTGGCTTGTGTTTTTATTATTGTGAGCCGCCCTGAGTCCATTGGGAGATAGGGCGGCATATAAGCCGAATAAAATAAAATAAAATAAATAAATAAAATTCACTTAACAAATGTCTCACTTAGCAACAGAAATTTTAGGCTCCATTGTGGTCATAAGTCAAGGACTACCTGTACTTACTTTCTAACTCTACAGTTGAAGGTTTACAGCAGTTGTCTAAGTCACCAAAGAACAGAATTGGAGACTTTTTCTAGCATATTATTTTTTTCTCCTTTCCTGTACTGTTTATGAAATATAAATGGCTGGCTTTTGTTTGATAAGCAGACTTATGACAATGGTGCAGGATTACTGGAGACAGAGTTGATTCTTATTTACCCAGCATAATTACTTAATGATGAGTGTATGCAGTTTGTTCTTTGTTTGTTTAATTTTCTATAAACAAGCTTGTATATTATGACTCAAAGTTTCAGCAGACTAAGTAATGGAACCGTGTAATGTTTGCATCTTTGCCTGAAGAGCAGTGTAAAGTGCACCATGGAGCTAATTAAATAACCCTGCTTAATTGAATATATTGCTAACAGCCCTATAAGGCAAATCTCTCCTCTTATGCTATAGAAACATTGAAGCTGCCAAATGGATTTAACCACTTAATTATGTGACATGACAATCGGTGCCTGTTAAATAATGATTTAGAAGGATAATAAATAAATAATCTCCCACCCCAATGCTTAAGAGCAATGCATTGCATTCCAGTCCCCAGATAGAACCAAGGCAGTTCGGAATGCAGCAGACTAGAAGTTGTCTTTCTTATCTTAAAAAAAAAAAAAAAGGAAGTCGACTGTGAAAAGTATAGGAAGGAGAAATATTTCTATAACCTGCAAATGCAGTGTTAGGTTAGATTAGGATTTGGATTATGCAACCTTTGCCTTTAAAAAGCTTAGAATAGCAATATTTATCATAAAAAGAATAAAAATGGGGCAAAGGTTTTGTAATGAATGATACAACAGGAATCTGTAGCTCCATATTTCCACTTGGAAATTGACAAGCGTACATGCATGAATGGTCTACTGATTATTATGCCCAATTAGCTTTATTATGCATCACAGTTATTGCTATTCAAGGCCCCTTTCAATGCATAATTACATCTCACTCTTGTGTCCTGAATCACATGGCCTTTGAATTGAGACAGAATGGGTCATGACCTTTTCCAGGATGATATCCATTCAGGGATTTAAAGAACAGTATTATAACCCTTGCAATTATTCTCTTTCATCCTAAACATCCCTGATTAGTCGGTCTTTCTTCATAAGAATTTCTCACACTGCTAATTTTTTTTTTTTTTTGCAAATAAAGAGCCAGGGTGAATTTTATTTCTTCTCCCATTTTATAGTCCTCTTCCTACATTCATCGCCTTTCAGCTCCAGTCCAGGAGCCCTCAAGCAGTCGCATTCACGACAAACGATTTTATATCAAATTTATATTTCGCTGATAAAGAAATAAAGGGAGACTGATGAGAGCTAAATAGCTTGAAATAGATTTATACTAGTCTCCCTTTACTTCTTTATCAGCGAAATATAAATTTGGTATAAAATGGTTTGTCGTGAATGTGACTGCTTGAGGGCTCCTGGATTGGAGCTGAAAGGTAAAAGGGATGCAGTACGCTCCCTCCCACATGCTGGGGTAGACCAGGTATCTTGATAGAAAAAAAACTTAATCTCTCCCCTGGCTCAAGCTGCTGAAGGGAGAACTTGTTGCTCAGAGGTTAATACAACTGCCTAACATGCATGCAGCCCAAGTTCGAATCCAAGTAAGGGTATGGCTAGCTGATGAGAGCTAAATAGCTTGAAATAGATTTATACTAGTCTCCCTTTATTTCTTTATCAGCGAAATATAAACCATATATACATATATATATTTCTCTTTAGCCAGTTCTTCCTACGTAAAACAAAATTTTTATGCAGCCCTAGTTCAATGAAATCACAATCCACTAGTTTCTAGGCTTTTTTTTCTGTCAGCCAGCAAACACTCTGCTGCCCATTGGGAGACTAAGGAGACTAAGATAGATCTATTTCGAACTTATAAGTCCTCATCAGTTAGCCACACCCTCATCCCATGTATACAATGGGCAGCAGAGTGTTTGCTGGCTGCCAGAAAAATAGCTTAGAAACTAGTGGATTGTGATTTCACTGAACTAGGGCTGCATAAAAATCTTGGTTTACGTAGGAAGAACCTGGCTAAAGAGAAATACACATAAAGCCTACGAAAAGGAAAGAAAACAAATATATATTTATAGTTATATATATAGTTTGTGTGTGTGTGTGTGTGTGTGTGTGTGTGTGTTTTCTGAGGTTTTCATGGGTGTTTGTATGTAGGTCTTTGGTTATTCGGGTTTCTTCTGCGTAAAATTGGAAGTGTCTTGGCGACATCCACCACACATCCACTTGTGAATAACACAACAACTCAGTCAGAAAAGAGGAACCAACTTCTTCCCTGGTCCAACACCTTAAAGCCACAGGACATGAAATTGACTTTAAAAAGACCAGAACTATCGCCAAAACTGAACACTTTAACAACAGAATAATCAGAGAAGCCATCGAGATAGAAAAACACCCACACAGCATGGATAAATGAGATGATACTTCCCACCTACCAGCCATTTGGAAACCTGCCCTTATTGACAAATGAGTCCCTAACACAAAAAATGACACCGGACCCACACTCACGAAAACCACATAGGATGTCACCACCACACATCCATGCAAAAAGCAAACCCAAACCCACACCGATGATGAGGCACGGCCACAAACCAGAAGCCAGACCACAGCTGCATTATTAGTCACTTTAAACCCCTCCAATCCATACATGAAGCAAACTGACACCCACCATGAATGTGAAGCCAAACAACAGCAACGCAGCTCACCAGCTCAAAACCCCCTGCAACTCAGACCAACCCGAGCACAACCAAGCCCCCACCCAAACAGAACACACCCCCATCCAATCAGAGCACAGCCAACCCCCCATCCAATCAGAGCACACCTCCACCCAATCAGAACACAGCCAAGCTCCCACCCAATCAGTTCACACCCCCACTGGCAGTTAAAAGGAAGAAACAGCTGCGATCACACATTGCTCCCAGAAGCATGAAGCCGAGAACACCAGCCTGAAGATGACGAATGAGACTTTGACGAAACTTCGCCAAGACACTTCCAATTTTACGCGGGAGAAAACCCGAATAACCAAAGACCTACATACATACATACATTTATATTTATATTTATATTTATATTTATATTTATATTTATATTTATATTTATATTTATATTTATATTTATATTTATATTTATATTTATATTTATATGTATGTATGTAGGTCTTTGGTTATTCGGGTTTTCTCCCGCATAAAATTGGAAGTGTCTATATTTATAAATATAAATATAAATATATATATAAATGAAGATATAGTTTATCATGCTCATAAATCACCAAATGCATTATCCAGAAAGACCGGTTGATATCCAAATAACTATTTTCGATAAAACCAAGAACGGGATCTTACCTCAGAGAATTTAAATTTAAACAAGATACTCTTTTCCCAAAGGTAGGTGATGTGGTGTGGCTTGCTTGGATGTGCACACTATCCCCTTACCAGAAACAGGCATTTAAAGCACATTTATATGTACATAATGAAAGAGTACCATGAGTATATAGAAAAGCCAATTTGGACTATTATAGATTCATAGAATGTAAGTGTTGAAAAGGGCTTTGGAAATTATGCCGTTTCAATTTTTGTCCCCTGCAGAATCTGCTAACTATATTATCCTTGACACACAGGGAAGCCATCCAGCCTCTGGAGTCAATAAAAGATAATTCACCACTTCCAAGTCAGCCTGCACCATTGTTCTTTCTGTTAAGAACTTTTTCCTAATATCCAACTGCAATCTACTCCTTTTAATTTAAAAGCATCTTTTTTAAAAATTTGGTGTCTGTTTATATACAATAGAAGAGACTCGGTATCTGTAGCTCAGGATTCGTACTGCAGAGTCCTTACTTGTTCTCTGAACTTGGTTGTTTGCTTACAGATGTTTCATTACTCAATTAGGTAATGCCACTTAATCACTTCAGTGAAATAGGTGGAAGGTAAATTTTGTCCACATGCTAAGATTAATATGTATACATTTGATGTGTGTGTGTGTGTGTGTGTGTGTGTGTGTGTGTGTGTGTGTGTGTGTGTGTGCGACTCTGCATGGAACCCGTACTGTATATCGGACATTAATACAATTGAGCGAGTCCAGAGACATTTCATAAGAAGAGTTCTCTACTCCTCTGCTCACAATAAAATACCTTATGCCACCAGGCTTGAAATTTTGGGATTAGACAATTTAGAACTACGCCGCCTTCGGTCTGACCTAAGTGCATTATCTGCTGCAACGACCTACCAATCAATGATTACTTCAGTGTCAACCGCAATAATACATGAGCACACAATAGATACTGTTGTGACCCAGGCCCAAGTAGTTAGAATTAAATACAAACAATTCGAAAAGAAACAGACTTTATTAGAACAGCTGAGGATTAACTCATTCTCAGCGTAGTCCAAACTAAATTAAAGCAAATTCTTCAAAACACCATTCCTCAGTTTATCACTGACCTTGGGATAATTAGGTAAACTGCCAAAGGCTTTTCTTGGCAAAAGTTCAAAAGTAGAAGACGCCAATAAGAAATGAATACAGTGAAACAAGAAGCAATTCTCTCAACGTTATTTTCCAGCAAAGAGGCCAAGAGCCGTTGCTGGTCTGTTTAAGCCTTATGGGAGGAGCCAATCATCTCTTGGCTCTACTCCCGAGTCATCCTCTCTGCTTTATCTGCTCCTGCCTTCTGGCAGCTCTTCTCATACGTGCACTAGGAACAGGCTCCTCCTACTCCTCTGCCTCTCTACTGTCAGCCTCTGGAGGCTTCGAAGTCCACACATCACTCCCCAATGGCCCTGGCGGCATCTCTGCCTCTGACGCAGAACCCTCATTGGGCCTTCCCCAGCCTCCAGGACTGGCTCATGTTCTTCCTCAGCCTCATCGCTGTCTGACTCCGCTGCCAGCTCCGCAGGCTGCTGGCGGACCACAGCAGATACAAACTTAAGGTAAACCGCTCCAAACATGATTGCAGAAAATACGACTTCAGCAACAGAGTGATCAATGCCTGGAATGCACTACCTGACTCTGTAGTTTCATCCCCAAACCCTCATAACTTTACCCTTAGACTGTCTACTGTTGACCTCACCCCATTCCTAAGAGGTCTGTAAGGGCCGTGCATAAGCGCACCAATATCCCTGTCCTAATGTCCCCGTTTATTCGTATCCATTTCATGTATTCATAATCATGTTTATACTTATATCTGTTATTTTATGTGTTTGACAAATAATAATAAATAAAATAAATAAATGTTGTATGAATTCAGCCTGTTTTATTTATTATTCATAGCAGTTGCACACTGAGATGTAATTCTAAGTTATTACTTTAGCAACTTACATGGGATATGGCCCCTGTAAGGTTGACATGTTACCCCAGAAATGTGACCTGCAAAGATTGCTTGTTGAAAATCTGTAATTCCTGCTAAGTCTGGTATTGGAGAGAAGCATTTTTGCAAGGCGTCTTTTTCTAATGGAAGCCATCACATAGAAAATATGCAGACTCACTCCAGCTATTTAGAAAATGTTTGAAAATGTGGCTTTGCCAACGTACATTCAGGGAATGTGAGTAGTTAGAGATACCTGAGAGATGCGATGAAAAGATCTAATGATGTTTGTGTTTATAGGGTTACAAATTGCTAGCATTTGAAATATTATGATATGATATATTTTGATTGTTTTGTTTCCATTTCACAATACTGCTAATTTAGTCTTTTGTATTTGCCTTTGATGAGCTTAGAATTGAAACAGCATACATCTGTTTGTAATAAATGTGTAAGTATGTTGGGTGGTTTAAAATGGACTAAATCAATCTGTAAACAAGATAATTATTTACTGTGTGGAATTACTGTTATTCTTCAGCTAAAGTTATGTGGATTACACATAATGTCAATCAAACCTATAATGTAGTCATGGTATTTATTAGCTGTAGACTAGAAAATGTGGAAAATAAGGGTATATGTTTAAAGTCTTATCATTCTGCTTTTCCATGAGTTGTCAAATTTTATGCATTTCACATATACACATTGTCTCACACATATAAACACTAGTACAGGTACTGTAGTCCTCATTTAATTACCCAAATTGGAACGGGCAATTCTATCATTAAGTGCAGCGATCATTAAGCAAAGTATCACATGACTGCCCTGCTTAGCAGATGGCTGTCCTGGTTACAGTCACTAAGTGAAGCAATAGCTTCATTTAGCAATCTCCAAGAAGTCTTTTATAATGCATAGACTGTATTTATGAGACCTAGAATTAGAATATCCATGAATTATGTCAATTTTTTAAAATCAAAAATATTATATTGGAGGTAGATAGACTTAATTTGAGTCTGACAAATTAAATTAAAGCATTCCTACCAGATGATTGGGACATGGTGGCTCAGTGGCTAAGATGCTGAGCTTGTCAATCGAAAGGTTGGCAGTTCAGCGGTTCGAATCCCTAATGCTGCATAATGGGGTGAGCTCCCATTACTTGTCCCAGCTTCTGCCAACCTAGCAGTTTGAAAGCATGTAAAAAATGCAAGTAGAAAAATAGGGATCACCTTTGGTGGGAAGGTAAGAGAGTTCTATGTGCCTTTGCCGTTTAGTCATGCTGGCCACATGACCACGGAGACGTCTTCGGACTGTGCTGGTTCTTCGGCTTTGAAACGGAGATGAGCACTGCCCCCTAGAGTTGGGAATAACTAGCACATATCTGCGAGGGGAACCTTTACCTTTACCTTAGCAGATGATTGTCCAGATTAGTTGAAGGAACAACAACACAGTTCAGTACTAGAAATATCCATTTGTTGTATAACCCGATCAGTGGAATTTAAAGAGTGGAATACTCTTTCTGAATAGAACAGAACAATTCTATTGGTTGATTGATCGATTGTAGCAGCCATCTCCAACTGGATACCCTTCCCATCATCTACTGAGAATGCTATTTGATACTGTTGGTTGAGGAGGATGGGACTTAGTAGTCTTGCACCTCTGAAGGCTGTAGGTTGGAGCAGGATCATTATTATCATTATTGTCATTGTTGTTATCATTGACTCATAACCAAGAGAGGGTTATTGTTAGTCAAGATAGAGGACGTGATTTATCTCTATCATATACTGTGAAAGATACAGCTGTTACGATGTGGTCTCTTGCATAATCAGACCAGCTTGGAACTCACAGGATGGAAGCTTGCACTGTTCATCTCAATTAATCTTACAGGCTGTGGCTAATCACATCCCCACCAGGCAGGCTCACATTTCTCACCAAGCTGGGATTATTAAAATCCATATTTCATGTTAACAGTCAGGCATGTGAGATTAGTTGCTAAATAGTGTTGCACCTGCCATAAATACCCTCTTCTGGTTTCTTCTGAAATGCCACTGCAGTCAGAGATGATAAAGAAGGAGGTCCATTCAAAAGCAGTTTGCAAGTCCTTCTTAAACATATTATTTCTTCTCCTTTTTTATTCTGATGTATTAGCACAGATATCAGAAACTGGGCAAAAACACAACCCTCCCCCCTTCTACGGTACAATAATTCCCAGAGATATAAATAAGAGCTGGAACATATCATTAGCTGAATTTAAAGGGTGAGTGTGTCCTTACATGGTCTTCTCACTCTATCTTAAATGACAGCCTACATTTAAGAGACGTAGGCAGTACAGCGCGATTGCACAGATCATTGGTTTGTTATAGCTGCTCAAAGATCCATATCAGGAACTCCTGCAGAAACTTGATTGAGCAAAGGTAAAACCTGATGGAAAGCCAGTGTGGTGTAATGCATAAAATATTAGACTAGAAGTGGAGAGTCACAGGTTTAAGTTCATCTTCAGTTCCAGAAGTTCACTTAAGAACTCTGGGTTTCTTCTCTTCTCTTCTCTTCTCTTCTCTTCTCTTCTCTTCTCTTCTCTTCTCTTCTCTTCTCTTCTCTTCTCTTCTCTTCTCTTCTCTTCTCTTCTCCTCTCCTCTCCTCTCCTCTCCTCTCCTCTCCTCCTCTCCTCTCCTCTCCTCTCCTCTCCTCTTGGGCCTTTTTCATTTCCATGATGTAAGTAGGCTGCAGTGCAGTCAAGAAATAACTTGGCTCTCAAGTCCTCCTATATTCAAAAATTTGAAGCACCATTTTAGGAATTATATTGCAGCAATGTGAGTTTAGACTTCTTTGAGGAGATTTTGGTGAAGAAATTATGCATCTCTATCAGATGCAAGGAACCAAGACTATGAGCTGATTAGAATGGTATGTTTATTGTTGCTTGCCTACTGACAGGAATTTTGCCGGACTCAAACACACATTGCATAACTACTAGATAAATTTTTTAAAGTTTTAGGAAGGATCTCCCTTCAGGCCCTTCTTCTCCACAAGGGACTCAAGGTTACACAACCGTTTCACTCCTCCCCTCAACATAACCCAAGATCCATCACAATATCTAAGCACAGAATAATAACATGTTGCTAACCTATTAGAATTTGAAAAGTGTGTAGCAAGAACATGTGATAGTTCAGCTACTTAATACATATCCTGGAATGAATCTCACATGAAAAACTTTTCAGGCTTAATTTAAGGTATTTGTATCAACTAAAAAGCCATATATGAAAAACTGAGGGACAATATCTTTTTTTAATAACCTTCCTAAATGTTAAAACCATCAGGAGAGGCCTGAATACATATGAATTCATTTCAGAAGCAAACAGGAGAAGATTCTCTATTCTATTGATTTCAGAAGCCACTGTTATTGTAAACTATTATTGTAAAGATGAGTTACAATAGAACACTTTGGACTCTCAGTAATGTTTTACTTTGTGTTTAAGGATTTACAATTCCGTATGTTTTGTTTTGTTAAGATTCAAGCCACTTTCCATAATCTGTTTGAATCAGAAATGGTGGGTTTCAATAGAATCGGTAAACAGATAAACGAGAGATTGCCACTCGCACAGTTGTGACTGCTGTCTTAGTCTACCACACCCCTATCTCCTTCATGATATTAATGTGGAAAAATTTTAGGATTGTTGGTTGGTACTATTTGACCAAACCACAACAAAAAGGAAGAACGCTGAATTAGGTAAGGAAGATATTGGGTGGAAAAATTGTTTGGCAATGGCTTTCCAATCAGGAATAGCAAACTTCATATGTCCCAGAATAAGGGATCAGACAACTTTTTCTGGACCCACAACCCTGGAAGGGTTCAATCTGCATATTGTTCTGGCTCTTAAGACTATTGTTTGGTTTTGAGAGAGGTCACTGCAGGAATATTTCCTTGTGTCAATATATAAATGAAAATCATTCTGTGGAAATAATTGTGATATACAGAATTATCTGGGAAAACATGTTTCTCCTAGGAGAGTTGCATTTCCTAAATTCTCAGTATTCCCAATAAATAAACTTATTATTCAAAATTAGTCCTACAAGCAACAACAACAAAAAAAAAAAAAAAGGAAGGGAAGGGAAGAGAAGAGAAAGAAAGTACATGAACATATGCCAAGGAATGTATAAAGGGAATGGCATGTAGAAATGTGTGTGTTTGCGTTAGGGAAAACAATTCACAGAAAAGCATTGCATTTGGGAAAATCACACACAACTGAAGATGTGTGCACGTAGATGAATGCACCCAAGCACATGTTCAGGTTTTCCCATGTGTCATCAGGTGTAATTCAAAGTAAGATACAAAAATCTGAAGTTGAAAAATGAGGAAAGAAGAGAAATTCTGTTTGCACTATTCAGCTCTCCTTGCTCTCAAAGATGAAAAAGCCTAAAAGTAATAGAATTACCAGTGGAAAATACTTGGCCGTTCTGACCAATATAGAATATTTAAAATACTTGCGAAAGAGAAATTACGTGTACAAGCCATCAGGCTGTGTTGCATTCAGATTAGAGAAGTAGGCTATTCACTAAATTAATGCGATTTGTGTTGCATTTTCAGAGTGCGCTTCAAATTGTCATTCTAACTTCTGTGATCTGGACTTGGACCATAATAAATGGTTTGCTCATTCATGCAAAAAAAAAAAAAAAAGTGTGCTGACAAGCAAAGAAATGCTTTTTTTCTCTACTGTGAATGTGCTCTTCGACAAGTTTTTTCTTTCCCTTTCCTTCTGTCAGCCTAGTCACCTCTACTGAAAGCTGAGGCCGCAAAACTTTCAGCTGGGCCCCTGGTCCTTGATTGGTTTTCACAGATATTTTTCCCCCCTCATTCTGGGATTCTGCACTGCTGTCCTTCCTTTTAAAAAGCTGATGCTGTTAGTCAGACACCTGTGATCTTGCCTGATCTGCAGAGGTAATAAGCAGCCTTTTTTCTTTGCCCTTCTTGGAACATTTACCTCAGCAGCTGTGTGTGTGTGTGTATGTGTATGGGTAAAGAAAAGACCTGCACACTTATGCATGAAGACTAGACTAGACTAGACTAGACTAGACTAGACTAGACTAGACTAGAACAGAACAGAACAGAACAGAACAGAACAACAGAATAACAGAATAACAGAATAATAGAATAACAGAATAACAGAATATCAGAATTGGAAGGGACCTGGGAGGTCTTCTAGTCCAATCCCTTGCTTAGGCAGAAAACCCAACACCATTTCAGACAAATCGTTATCCAACATCTTCTTACAAACTTCCCGTATTGGAGCATTCACAACTTCTGGAGGCAGGTTGTTCCACTGATTAATTGTTCTAACTGTCAGGAAATTTCTCCTTAGTTCTAGGTTGCTTCTCTCCTTGATTAATTTCCATTCATTGCTTCTTGTCCTGCCCTCATGTGCTTTGGAGAATAGCTTGATTCCCTCTTCTTTGTGGCAGCCCCTAAGATATTGGAACACTGTTATAATGTCACCCCTAGTCCTTCTTTTCATTAAACTAGACATACCGAATTCCAGCGACCGTTCTTCATATGTTTTAGCCTCTAGTCCCCTAATCATCTTGGTTGCTTTTCTCTGCACTCTGCACTCTTTCTAGAGTCTCAACCAGTGGTGGGTTGCTTCCAGTGGTGAAATCCAATTTTTTTACTACCGGTTCTGTGGGCATGGCTTGATGGGATTGATGTGGCTTGGTGGGTTTGATGTGGCTTGGTGGGTATGGCTTGGTGGGCATGGCAGGGGAAGGATACTGCAAAATCTCCATTCCCACCCCACTCTGCAGCCAGCCAGAGGTGGTATTTGCCGGTTCTCTGAACTAGTTTAGTTTAGTTTAGTTTAGTTTATTTGATTTGTATACCGCCCTACTCCCGAAGGACTCAGGGCGGTGAACAGCCAAACAATAAAATACATAGATACAAAAAATTTAAAAACCAGATAAAATCAAATTAAATCATTTTGGCCCAGACAAATTAAAACACCCCAATAATTTAAAAACAGATTAAAATTTACATATTTAAAAAGGGAAGAGATTAGGCCAAGCCTGCCTGATGGAATAGGAAGGTCTTCACAGCGCGGCGGAAGGTGCGCAGATCCGGGATCCTCCGTATCTCCGGGGGGAGCTCATTCCAGATGGTAGGTGCCCCCACAGAGAAGGCTCTCCCCCTAGGGGCCGCCAGTCGACACTGTTTGGCTGACGGCACCCGGAGGAGTCCCTCTCTATGAGAGCGTACTGGCCGGTGGGAGGCTATTGGTGGTAGTAGGCGGTCCCGTAGATAACCAGGTCCTAAGCCATGGAGCGCTTTAAAGGTGGTAACCAAAACCTTGAAGCGCACCCGGAAGACCACCGGGAGCCAGTGCAGCTCGCGCAGGAGAGGTGTTACATGGGAGCGCCATGTCGCTCCCATTACCACCCGCGCGGCCGCACTCTGCGCCAGTTGGAGCCTCCGGGTGCTCCTCAAGGGGAGCCCCATGTAGAGACTACTCAAAAATTTCCTACTACTCAAAATTTCCGCTACCGGTTCTGCAGAACCTATCAGAACCTGCTGGATTTCACCCCTGGTTGCTCCCGGTTCTCTCCGGTTCTTACGAACCGGTAGTAAAAGCGGTGGGAGGCTCCGCCCACCCGCCCTGACATCATATTTGGCAATCTGTGTATGTGCACTACCATTACGAACCGGTAGTAAAGATAAGTAGAATCCACCCCTGGTCTCAACGTCTTTTTATATCGTGACGACCAAAACTGGATACAGTATTCCAAGTGTGGCCTTACCAATTAATATTGAGTAGGGTAGACTGAGATGGCCAGGAGTCTGCTTTCATTTTCCTTATGATGTGAAAATATCATCTTGCACCTGAAAATAAACACAGGAATGCCTATTCTTTAAAAGAGGGGAAGCATTTTTGTTTTGTTTTTTGTAACTAAGATAGTACTTGGTAATTGAAGCGGGAAAACCTAAACTTATGTTGCAAATAAAGTAGAATACAGGCAGCCCTCAATTTACAACCACAAAATGAGCCCAACATTTTCCTGTTGCTAAGCAAGACAATTGTTAAATGACTTCTGCCGTATTTTATGACCCTTCTTGCCATAGATGTTAAGTGAATAGCTGCAGTTGTTAAGTTAGTAACACATTTGTTAAGTGAATCTGGCTATCCCGATGACTTTGCTTGTCAGAAGGTCACAAAAGAGGATCACATGACCCAGGGACACAGCAACCGTCATAAATACATGCCAGTTGCCAAGCATCCAAATTTTGATCACATGACCATGGGAATGCTGCCATGATTTGTAAGTGTGAAAAACAGTATATAAGTCACTTTTTTCAGTGCTGCAAAAAGATAATCTGAATCAACTATGGTATGTAGCCTACATCTAAAACACATATTTAATTATTATGACTTGTTAGTAGTAAAGGAGAAACATATTTCAATACTGAAACAAATATATTTACTTCATGTTCACATAAAACTGTAGGACTTGAAAAAACAATTTCACTTTATAGCTGTTTGTAAAAGCTTCAAAAAAGAAACTGTAGTTTTTTTAATAATGTTTTTCTTTTATTGTCTTTACGAGCTATCACTTTTCCCTTTTAATGCTCTTCAATCAGTGCTAATAAAAACAAGCTTTTTTTATTTTTACAGAACCATCATCATCATCATCATAAACATACAGTATTTACTGGGTATATCTATTTTTAGTTATTTAATTGTGGCTATTTTTGGTACAGTAGTTTCCGAAGCTGATATTAATAGCTTAGTACAGAATCCTTGGGACACATTAAAAAAGCAAGACATAATTTTCTTTAATACGTCTTGTTCTGACAGACAGAACTAAAGTGTTTCCTGTACTGGAAAATGTACCATGGGGAAGAAAGATGAATAATCTTGTTTTAAGTTTTAACTAATATGAGCTTTAAACATGAGTTTTCGATGGGGAAAAATAACCAAATAATAAGGATGTTATATAAGGATGTGAGCCTTCATCAACTAAAGCTTCCCTTGACTGATTCCTAAAATTTAATACCTTGAGACTATACTTTTCAAGAGAATATATTTCTAATACATTTGGGAGGGGGGAAGTACTCTGTATATCAGCCACCCCTAATATAAGATTTAGCAGATTTCTAGAATTAGTGTTTCCCACACTGGTGAGGAATTCTTGGTGGTCCAACACATAGAAAAGACACTAGCATTGGGAAGGTTGATATACAGTATAATGTGTTGTTGGAAGAAATATCCATCTGGTTCAGTTCCAAGCCGGGAGAAAGGCACTGGACACAAAATGGAGGCTGCTTGGAAAGATGGTTTAATGATGAAGCGGAACCACATGGGAGGTTCTGGACAACTGACCACATGGAGTTGAGAATGGAGTGTGTGTGTGGGGGGGGGTTATACCTTCTCTTGGGTTTTGCACTTGAGCTTCCTGTTCCTGTGCAAGAACATGTATTCTATTGGCTGTTTCAGACTCCCATGGGGCCATGCAGGGGTCAAAGCTGGCTCTATAGACAAAGTACAAATCCTAGGTGTTTGTCTGAGCTTAGTTTGGTTGAAGTTTCTGAGGGTGATGCAATAATTCCTATTGTGGCTTTTGGCTCTTGGGTGAGGGCTAATCTTCCTTTCTTCAGACTTTGCTGCAGGGAATAACGGATTACCAAAGCTGCATTTCTAAAGCTGCCCAACTCAGTATCTGCTTGAGGGCAGGGAGCTGCGGCTCTGAGTTTCTATTGCCCTTAATATTTTTTTTTTATTTCTCTTTTAGAGGAAATATTTTATCCTGCCTTTTTTAAAATATTCCTCAAAATATTTCATTCTTCTAGGAGGGTGGGGTGGCTTCCCACTGTGTTTTTTTAGCAATTCTGAACCACTAATAAGAAGGCTTACTTATCAGTGGGTCTCTCATAGGAGAATCTCAGGTTCTCCATGTAGCTCTGCAAAATCATTGATGGCTTGATCAATGCAAACCAAAGCAAAATTTACTAGCATTGTCTTATGCCTTGTATAAATAAAGGTAGTTCTCAACCTATGACCTATAATTAGGACTGGAATTTCTGCCATTAAAAGATAGTGTCATTAAGTGAGTCGCACCCGATTTTACAACCTTTTTTTCCCCATGGTTGTTAATCAAATCTCACCATCGTTGAATGAATCCAGCTTCCCTACTGACATTACTTGAGGGAAGCTACCAAAGAAGATCTCAAATGGTGCTCATGTGACCTTAGGATACTGCAACAATTATAAATACATACCCAGTGCCCAAATCATGATCATGTGACAGCAGGTACACTGTGACAGTTATAAGTGCAAGGACCATTCATAAATCAAATTATTCAGTGTCACTGTAACTTCGAACATTCAATAAAGTTGAAAGTTGATGACTGCCTCTGCAAATATAAAAAGAGCCTTGATAGTACAGTGGTCTACGCACCCTGTTATTAACACAGCTGCCTGCAATTTACTGCTGGTTCGAATCTCTCCAAGGCTCAAGGTTGACTCAGCCTTCCATCCTTTCTAAGGTAGGTGAAATGAGGACCCAGTTTGTGGGGGCAATAAGCTGACTTTGTATAAATATACAAAAGTATGAAGGCTATTGCTTAACGCATTGTAAGCCGCCCTGAGTCTCCGGAGAAAGGCGGCATATAAATCAAATTAAAAAAAAAAAATATGCTGAATGTGGGGAGGCTCTCTCTTAGATCTATGTAAGTTTTATAGCTAGAATTCAAAGCTCATTAAGTTAAAGCTCCTGGTTAAACTACTGGCAAAATATTGAATTGTAAAATCGCAAACTATTGTTTGTAAGATTAATTCTACACAGCAGGGGCAAGATTCACTCATATGCCCTTGATGAAGATTTATCTAGTCATTTAATAGATTATTTTAGCTACTGGGCTTATTAGAGGATCTCCTTTAAACCACAGTACAATCAACAAAAGCTTCCAAAAGTTGCTATTAATGTTTAATGTATCAGAATGGGAGATAAATTATTACATGCATCGTTGAAAGTAAATATATTCATTATGTTTCATTTCAGTTACTGTACGGGAGATCATTTCTGATCTGATCCCAAAGAATTAGAAAGTTTTGTTTTCCCCAAAACTATCCTATTATATGGCAAAATTGCATAGGAGGGATTTCTGCCAGTGGTGAAATCCAAATTTTTTTACTACCGGTTCTGGGGGCATGGCTTGGTGGGCTTGGTGTGGCTTGGTGGGCGTGGCTTGGTGGGCATAGCAAGGGAAGGATACTGCAAAATCTCCATTCCCACCCCACTCCAGGGGAAGGATACTGCAAAATCCCCATTCCCACCCCACTCCAGGGGAAGGATACTGCAAAATCCCCATTCTCTCCCCACTCCTGGGGGAAGGATATTGCAAAATCTCCATTCCCACTCCACTCCAAGGGAAGGATACTGTAAAATCCCCATTCCCTCCCCACTCCTGGGGGAAGGATATTGCAAAATCTCCATTCCCTCCCCACTCTGGGGCCAGCCAGAGGTGGTATTTGCTGGTTCTCCGAACTACTCAAAATTTCCACTACCGGTTCTCCGAACTGCTCAAAATTTCTGCTACCTTCTTCTCCAGAACCTGTCAGAACCTGCTGGATTTCACCCTTGGTTTCTGCCCTATCAAAACCACTGCTTTGCGTTTTGTTATATGAACATCTGAAATGTTGATGTTTGGTTTCTTATGTCTTCCTCTTATGCCTAGACTGGACAATGTACAGCCCTCCACCACCAAGTATAATTCAGATACTTAGACAATTTATCTGAAAATTGTGGCAATGAAAATCCAAAACATGTAAAGGACTGGTTTATTAAAAGCAGTTTTATACTCCCAGCACGATTGCAACGGGGTGGGTTCTAAATTTTTTACTACCGGTTCTGTGGGGGTGGCTTATTTTGTGGGCGTGTCTTGGGGTAATGTGACTGGGTGGGCGTGGCCAACTTTTTTTTTTTTTTTTTACTTTTAAAAGCATTTTTCTACAATCTTAAGAGGTTGCAGAAAAAAATGCTTTTAGAAGCCTCTGACGATCAGGCAAATCTGCTGGGATCGCCAGAGGCTTTTAAAGGGATTTTTTTTCCTACAACCTCTTCAGCTGAAGAGGTTGCAGAAAAAATGCTTTCAGAAGCCTCTGATGATCCCAGCTGAGCCACGCGATCATCAGAGGCTTTTTTTTTAACTTTTAAAAGCATTTTTTCAGCTGAAGAGGTTGTAGAAAAAATGCTTTTAAAAGTAAAAAAAAAACCCTCTGATGGGGGGCGACCGGGCCGGGGACTAGTTCAGGGGTGTGGCCAGCCAATGTTATTACCAGTTGTCTGAACTACTAAAAAATTTTTACTACCAGTTCTTGCGAACCAGTGCGAACCAGGTTGCAACCCAAAGGGGGAGATAGACTCTGAAGGGAAAATAGGAATCCATGCTGGCTCAGGAAATCTGGGAGTTGAAGTCAACAGGTCATAAAGGGGGCATAGTTGCTGACCCATTATATACAAAGGATTCAGATGAGAAGTATATATAATCTCAATAACCGCTTCCATGTATTGATTACACTTCATCTTTCAACATCTGACAGCAGGATTGTGAAATGCATGCACAGAGCTGAAAATCGTACAATTTGGGAGGACAATGTAAAGCAAGGACACAGTTTAAATACACATTTTGTTCCACACAACAGCTGAATTTCAGTTGGGAAATATAAACTTCAGCCCCGTGATGTACTAGATTACTGTTGTGGGTTTTAAAGTCAAGTTTTTGTTGCGCAATTATTGGTAGTTAAGATAATCCTTTGAATGGCACCACATTGCAGTCAATATGAGCACAGAGGAGTCATAACGAAGCTGTTTCTTTTATTCATGGTCAGTGACTGCTCTGAAATGTTTCTTGCGTTTTGTTTCTGTCCTTACTTATAATAGTTCTGATACATTCAAAGCTTTTTTTTTTTTTTTTTTTTTTTGAGGAATAGAGGACATTGCACGGATTGTTTGAAAAGTTTCAGAATGATCTTCAAATTTATGGAATGCAGTCTCCTTTTTCCCTGGCTCTATTTTACAGTCACAGATCTACAATAAAAATATATGGTGCAATCAGTGGGGAAGATCAATTTAACTGAATGATGACTGTGAATTGTATTATTTAAGGAGGAAATCCACACCTTCACAGACTTAACCATACAATTATGAAACTGCTGACACTCTTCATCCTTGGTACGAGTGCCTATTCCCTTTCTATTCTAGGAATGTAAAATGATTTTTCATGGATGCTCCTGGGAACACTTTAGAGTTTTCATTCCCAGAAGATCCATGGTGGAACAAATGCTAATCGGTATGGAATTTGATGAGTATTCAGTCTTCTCCAGGAAAAAAGAAAGGTTTCATTTTTCAAAATGTGTAAGATAACTGGTGCGGTGGACTTTTTGTTATTATTAATGATCCTTTTGTGGCAAACGTGTTTCCCCATGCTAAGAGCTTTTAAGGATGCTTCGTACAGTCTAATGAGTCTGTAGAATTTCTTGAGACAACTGTGTTATTATACAATGTTGCATTGTGACGTAATAATTCCAGAAAGGGCTATAAAGGAAAATTCCAAATCGCAGTGAGCATGAGGGATCTTTTTGCTATGAAAAGAAAAATCAACAGCCCCAACTAAGTTATACATTTTCAGCTGTAAGTAAAATCTCTGATCTGTGCATTTCATCAAATATATGTCAAGATAATTTATTAAAAGTCTGGACATAATTTTTTCAGGGAGTATACCTACCCTATAGAACCCTACTCTCTGCATGGGGTACAACTTGAAACATGTGCTGTGTATAAATTCATGTATAAATCTATTTGATAAGTTGATACTTTCCTTACAAATAATGTTAGAATAAAAGCTGTAGAGACAGAGGGAGCAACATCCTGCAGATATCAAGGTACTGAGCTTCTTGCAATTGGACATGTTAACTAGATACAAGAACAGTTTTTTCCCAAACGCCATCACTCTACTCAACAAATAATTCCCTCAACACTGTCACTACTAAGTCTGCTCTACTATTAATCTTCTCATTGTTCCTATCACCCATCTTCTTCCACTTATGCCAGTATAACTGTAATTTTGTTGCTTGTATCCTTACGATTTATATTGATATTGTTTCCTGATTGCTTATTTGTACCCTATGACTATCATTAAGTGTTGTACCTTATGTTTCGTGATGAACATATCTTTTCTTTTATGTACACTGAGAGCATATGCACCAAAGACAAATTCCTTGTGTGTCCAGTCACACTTGGCCAATAAAAAATTCTATTCTATTCTATTCTATTCTATTCTATTCTATTCTATTCTATTCTATTCTATTCTATTCTATTCTATTCTACTCTAATGAATTACTAGAAGCCCCAAAGTTGCAGTTCTTATATATCCAGTAATGAGTGTTAATTAGTCTTTAGGTAACCATAGTCTGTTCTATGTTTTATTGTTATCAGGCTTTTCTTGATACTTGAAAAATTAGTTTGCTAATAACCTATTAGGTAAAGGTTCCCCATGCACATATGTGCTAGTCGTTCCTGACTCTGGGGGGCAGTGCTCATCTCTGTTTCAAAGCTGAAGTGCCAGTGCTGTCTGAAGACATCTCCATGGTCATGTAACTGGCATGACTCAACGCCAAAGGGGCACAGAACGCTGTTACCTTCCCACCAAAGGTGGTCCGTATTTTTCTACTTGTATTTTTTATGTGCTTTCGAACTGCTAGTTTGGCAGATGTTTGGACAAGTAACGGGAGCTCACCCCATTATGCGGCACTAGGGATTTGAACCACTGAACTGCCGACCTTTCGATCAACAAGCTCAGCATCTTAGCCACTGAGCCACCGCATCCTTTAATAACCTATTACCACTATACAATACCTTGCAGTGAAGGATAAGGGAACCGTCTTTGGCCCATTACATCAGCCCATCCTATCAGGTCCAGTAGGGAAAATATGTTGTGGTTCCCAATATTAATTACAATTCAGGATGTCAATATGACAAGCATAAAATTATTTGACTTTTTCATCCAAAGTTGAGTATGATGCTGGAAAAAAGAACCACTGTGACTCAGAACAAAATGAGTTTTGATTTAAAACTGCATAATATTTCACTGAAAGAAAAATATAGATAAATGGAACAAATTTGACAAGAATTAAAATATCAAAAATAGGAGAAGAAAGGAAAAAGAGAACGAAAATAAAAAAGGACTATTGAGTTTTTGACTGCTCTTTTTTTTATACATCTGTCGATTCACAATCTTTCTACACATTTAGGTCCCCTTAGAAACCAGACTGCAAGTGGTCATATTTTGCCATTCTGTGTAATGTTTTGTGTTTGATGGGATTTATTCCTGCTTAAATGTAGTTATACTTCAATAGTGTATATGCTCTATTAGTTTTGCCATTGTTGCATATTTTTCAGCTTTTAAGTTCCCAATCACATTACTGGAATTGTCTCTTTCTTCCAGTGTTGAGCAAATATTATTCTCTTGCCATAAGTATATATCTCATGATTTTTTTCTGAAATTACACCTGGTAGGAAAAGTTGTTTATTCATTTCAAATTTAAATTCCAACATTTCCTGCATTATACTATGTATGAATGTCTTTCCAATACTTTTAAGCTTTAGCAGCTTAAAAGTATTGGGAAAAGTCTTTCCAATTCTTTTAAGCATTTTCTTTTGTTAGATGTTCACCACATGAGGTAAAATATTCCTTCTGTTTCGTGACACTTCCAAGATTTATTATTGTATAATTTGTCTTTTTTAGATATTATGATGGAGTGGTATACCATCTGTAAAACATTTTGCAAAACATTTTCATTTAGATTATTAATTGGGGTAAAATTTATAGATTTAATCCATAATTCTTCTCACTGGTGTGTTGTGACTTTTTCTTAAAGTTTTGCATCCATTTTATCATTGAGTTTTTTATTTGTTCTGTCTCTATATCCTGTCTATGTAGCATAATAGATGGTGTTGCTTTGTATGGACATTTCAAAATCTATTTTGTTTTATTTTCTTAATGTCCCTTCTTCCTTCTTGAGATCTATTTCTTTTTCTTTTCTGGCTATTTGTAAATGCATCAACTATATTACGTTCCAGCCTTCACTGAGTTTTTGCTGTACTTTCAATCTGTTCATAGTATCTGAATGAATCGTATCTGCATAAGTAAATACATTTTTCTTGTTGTAATTATTTCCAACATGAAAAGCCTTTGAGGAAGAAGCTATAGGTGAAATTGTTGGGCTTATTATTGCCTTTGTAGAATTCAAACTTTGCCCAATAATGTGCCCTTTTAAGTTTTTATCTTCCTTTACATCTTTATTAGTAGTGGGATTCAACATTTTTTACTACCAGTTCTGTGGGCTGGCTTGGTGGGCGTGATGCGGCTTGGTGGACATGGCAGGGGAAGGATACTGCAAAATCTCCATTCCCACCCCACTCCAGGGGGAAGAATACTGTAAAATCTCCATTATCACCCCACCCCACTCCAGGGGAAGGAATACCACCTCTGATCTCTATGCCATAAATATCATTGAAGCCCATTGGCTTATCTGACTCTCTTCAAAATTGCTCTATTATTAATTTTTTTTAAGGTGCCTTATAAGACCAATCAGTATAATAGCTTGTTTGATTTTAACATACTCGATATGAGGGCTGCAAAGACTGTCAGAATCATAACCTGCATCCAAGACATCAAACAGCTAGGTTTTTAAGGCTTTTCCTGATCTCTCAGGTGCAGCTTTTCAAAAGAAGGTGTTCCCTCAGGACACGCAGAGAACAAAATATGTCTCTGCAGAATAGGTAAAAGAGAAAAGGCCCCAAGTGAAAATGTCTCTGGGGTGCTGCTTTGATCACTGAATTTTTCATGCTTTTTTGGCATTAATAAGTTAGACTCCTGCAATGATAGAAAGAAAAAGAAGATAGTAAAAAAAGAAAAAGAAGAAGAAACCTCTTAACAGATATGGAGATCAAACTTTTACTACTTCTGACAAAGTTCAGGATCCAGTATATTTACTGTGAGCCCAATAATATTTCTGTTATCAAAAAGCTCCTGGGAAAGAAGAAGGGAAAATGAATAAGAAAAAAATAAAACATGAACATATCCCATAGACCTACATATCTAAAAAAAATCTCCCGTTCTTTATTTTCTGGCTTTAAAATGAACCAGTAGGCGTTTTGCTTTAATATCACTCCAAAACACCCAACTTGAAATTCTTCCTTTTAGCAGAAAGGAGCATCAGGTTGTGCCACGTTTGTTCAGAATAAACTTTTTGCATATGCCAGGAAAAATAGGTTGTCAAACTACAGGAGAAATGTGGTGGATATATTGGCTGTCCCCAGTGGTGGAATTCAATTTTTTTTACTACCAGTTCTGTGGGTGTGGCTTGGTGGGTGTGGTGTGGCTTGGTGGGTGTGGCAGGGGAAGGTTGCTGCAAAATATCCATTCCTACCCCACTCCAGGGGAAGGATACTGCAAAATCCCCATTTCCTCCCCATTCCTGGAGGAAGGATATTGCAAAATCTCCATTCCTAACCTACTCTGGGGCCAGCCAGAGGTGGTATTTGCCGGTTCTTCAAACTACTCAAAATTTCCGCTACCGGTTCTCAAGAACCTGTCAGAACCTGCTGAATAGCACCCCTGGCTGTCCCTAACATTAAATCACTCAAGTATACCCAGAAATGTTTCAGAATGTCCAGAATATGATGGATCAAAAAAACAACTCATAAATTCACTTTATGTGGATGGAGAGCACATTTTAATTCTGATTTTTTAATTTTTTAATTATTGGTTTTAACTGCTTTTCTTATAATATTTATATATAGCTTTTACTTTTTTCTGGCTATTTGTACATTGCCCTGAGTCACTCTATGAGAGAGATGGGAGGTCCCTTTATATGATAAATAAATAAACTTCTTTTATATTACTTTTGTTTATTTTATTTTTTTGTAATTTTTATTTTATTTTATACACAAATAAACATTTAATACATCATCCCTTCCATGCGACATCTCAGTGTTTTCTCCGTGACTTCTTTTTTGTTGTTGTTGCTTCTTCTGTCTTCATTTTCACCAAATCTATTACATTTCTCCAAAAGTACACTATTCTAATTATACCATTTTCTTACATAGCTATTAATTTACTTGTCTGTATTTTTTTTCTAACCAATGATAAAATTGATCCCATATCTTAAAGTATTCTGAATCCTCTCTTTCTTTAATCATCAAAGTTAATCTATTCATTTATGCACAGTCTAATTTTTTTTTAATTACTTCTCCTTCCAAGGGTATTTTCTCTGCTTTCCAATTTTGTGCAAAAACAATCCTTACAGCTGTTATTACATGTATAATCAAATAAGTATTTTCTTTGCTAGTTTTCTCTAGTAGGATACCCAGTAGGAACAGCTCTGGTTTTAAATCAATACATTGTTGTGTCATTTCTTCCAACCATGTCTTAATTTTATTCCAATAGTTTTTAGCTTCTGGGCATGTCCACCACATATGATAATAAGATCCTGGTAGCTGGTGACATTTCCAACATTATAAATAAATAAACTTGAATCTGTTCATCTGTTGAGACCTTAGAGAGAAGACCTGCTGAAGGTGACCTTCCCAAAAATAATTCTACCTGCAAGAATCACATAATGAGACTTTCTCAGTCGTGGGCTTCCTTCTTTGAAGCAGCTTGCCCTCAAATATGTGGACGGCCAAGTCAGTTTTTGCACGGTTATGAAAACATCGTTCTGAAATGAAAATAATGGTCATGACCAAATGATTGAAGTCTCATCCCTATTTATGTGCATCAGTGCATACAAGCAAAGGGGTTGAGTTTTGATTGCAGTAGAGACATAGCCCATGAATGAAGAACAAGGATAAAACTAGGTGTTTGATCAATTAGAAAGGGTGAGAAAGCAAGCTTAATATATTTTTTGAATTGGAAGGGAAATCCAAGAATTGAGACAAAACATCTAAAGAGATAAAGTGTTTTTAAATATGTTACAGTCAGGTAATTTTAGATTCTAGCTTTATTGAACACACATGTTCACCAGTGGTGAATTCCTCTCCGTTCGGCCTGGTTCACCAAGCCGGTAACAGTGATGATATGACGTCACTGAACCCATTCTCTTTGTTTGGGAGCTGGGCCCCTCCGCCGCCCCCCTGTGTTATTTTTACCTTTTATTTGGCCCCACCCCCAATCTATTGCTGCATCCCGAGTCCCAGCTGATCAGCTAGAAGGAAAAAACCTGTTTAAACTCTTGCCGCAGGGCTTCAGAGGGCTGCCCTACAGCTGATCAGTGTTAAAAGGCAGTGTGGTGGTAGACCAGTGCCCCTAAAAACGAATGAGTAGACCGGTGCCTCCAAAAACAAATGGGTAGACTGATACAGCTCTGCAAGCAGTTAAAAGCCTGGTAGACCAGTACCTCTGCTAAATCCTAAAGAATTGTCACATGACCATCAAGCCACGCCCACAAAATAAGCCATGCCCACAGAACCAGTAGTAAAAAAATTTAGAACCCACCCCTGGTGTTCACCACGTCATTTTTTCAGATGTGTGTCATTTCACATACTTTTAACTATAATATGTTAACCTTTCTGTCTGTCTTCCAAAAAGCAGCTTCGCCTTCGTCTTCTCCAAAACTGAATTGGAATGGCAATAATGATCTTACAGATCAATTTTAAACACAACAGCCAAAACTAAGACTATGTACACTTTATTCTGATTCAACAACCTTAAATATTACTTTCCTTTTCCATATCTTTCTACATTTGTTCATAAAAGTTTTAAGATTGCACATGCAGCATGAATACTAGTGCAACCTACAAGTTGGCCAAAACACTGTTACAAGCTTTAATGTGAGAAATAACCCATGGCCCCTACAATAATCCTTTCCTTTTCAAAGGAAGAGGCCTGGTGGGTGTAACATCATTCACGGAGTCCTTATGCTTAGTTGGGAAGAAAAAGAAAGAGTGTGGAAAGTCATAATTGGGGAATTTCTTTATTTCCTGCAGAGCTAAAGACAATAGGCAGCAATGAAAGCATTTGATGCTCTTATCCTAGCTATTGCACATTTTTCTGACTGGCATTATTCCATAAATATATACCTTATGAAAGTTAAGACATTGGAATTAGGAATAATCACCACCAGTTTCTTGGATGAGATTAATGAGCTTCTTATATTTTACATCCTTGCAGTCTTTTAAATCCAGTTGTGCTGTTCAGCTTCTTTAAGAGAGAGTTTGAACAGAAACGTCTTCAGTACTATTATGTTGAACTTTTCTAATCCTTAAAGTCCTTTCTCTGGAATTTTTCTTTCTCACAAGAATAAATAATGTAGACCATGAAGAATAATTTGGATTAAATTAGTAAAATCATCTGTTATTTTATTAGCTGTTACTTCTTCCTGTTCTTCTCTTTCTCCCTTCCTAACATATTTATATTCCAGCTAGGCACTCTGGGATTTAACAGTAACAGAGTTGGAAGGGATCTTGGAGGTCATCTCCTGCTCACGCAGGAGACTTGTACTAGGGATTCAAACCGCCGAACTGCCGACCTTTCTGATCGACAAACTCAGTGTCTTAGCCACTGAGCCACCTAGCCAGGCAGATAGATAACTGAGTTCCCCTTTCTGTCTTCTCATAATCCTAATAAATAGATTATTCTTATTTACTCATTTTCTTTCTTGCTCTTTTCACCTCCCAACCCATTTTTCTTTTTCTGTCTTCCTAAAAAGTCTTTATTTTGTCCACATTGGGTAACGGAGAGAAAGTCAGAATATTCATGCCAACCAACCGAAGCATCTGAACATTTAAAGTTTGACTGCTTGTTCGCCTTTTTTTGGGGTGGGCAATTTGAAGCGTTCATGTTCCTCCAAGCGCCCGATGTGTGGTCTGCAAAACCTCTGAAAGTCACTTGGTGAAATTCAGCTGAAAAATGGTTAAAAATCACAGTGTCCCAAGAGAGACATTGCTACCCCCTTTCACCAGAAACATTATTCTACTAATCCAAATGTCAGGGTTCCAAGTAACAGACCCAACTCAATCAAAACTCTGAGGTCTGAAGTTTCCTCAAAGTATGAATTTATTAGGCATGTCATATTGGCACAGCTGGTGAAAACCCAACTCTGAAAGACCCGAGGTTTTCCCCACCCAAATCAAAGCCCAAAGTTCTTTCCCCCAGTCCACATATCCATCACATGATCCAACCAGGTCATAGTCCCAACTCCAATTGGCTTCAGTCCATGCCTCCCCAGCACCTGGTGGGAACGTCCTTGGCTCACAAGAGAAAGAATTTTATTTTGGCTACAAGTCCCCAGCTCTCTCTATTTCCCTCTCCTGTTCCCACAGCTCCAACCGGCCTCGCTGTGGCAGCCCTGAAGATGCTCCAATATGGCTTCAGGGCTGACACCAACCTTCCAAAGAATTTACCAAATCAGTTGGTTGCATTCAGAGTCAACCCAGTTGCCTCATTAAGTCATTGAAAATTGTTCTTGGCATTCTGATTCTTTGTTTGCCAGCAGATTAAGTGATAAGACAAGCTTTTATGAGTTAAGGCAGGACTGTCAAACTCCCGATCCGCAGGCCAGATGTATCACACGCTGGCCATGCCCACGCTCGGTTTAACAAATGGGGGAAACAGTCTTGATACGTCATGTGACACATGGTCATGACGTGAGTTTGACACCCCTGAGTTAAGGGGTAGCAAAATGAATGCATCTTGTATGAATGCATCATACATGTATGATGTCTCCTTAAGTATCCCTTTCTCTTCCATTCTACTTGAGAATGAATCAATGGATGATGAGCGGAAAGAGAAGCCCTTGGATGGCTGTGATACTTTGCCTTGGTGGTTCATCAGTTTTTCAGTTTTAGCATTTAATTAATTAATTAATTAAATGTATATGCCACCATGTTGCTCTTGAATTAGAATTGTTCACAAAATATCCCAGACAACTTTGGACCCTTGGGTCATTCTTCTTTCTGCATATAATATAGGCTTGCATTGCTTGTCTCACAATCCTAAAGAGAGTCCTTATGAAGCCTCCACCACTACCTCCTCCTCCCCTTCTTGACCCATGGAATAGGGACTGGAACAGTGGGAGACCTGCACCCCTCTCCCCATTCCAGTATTTTCCCAGGGGCCCCTTTCCTTCAGGAAGGAAGAGGGGCCACCTTTTGACTACCAACATCCCCCAACCAGTCCTATCTTGAATCTGAGTTGCTCCCTCCTTCTTCTCTCATTGGCCATCACCATGCAACCTATGGGTTTCTAGGAAAGTGTAGTTGGTGGAAGACATGCTGGCACTGAAGTGGCTACAAGTTTGCCAAATTTCAGTCTTATGGGTTCCAAATTTTGGAAGCATCCTGTGAGTTATCCCATTTGAAGTACACTGATTCAAAAGTGGTTGCTCTGGGATGCATCGTTTCATCCAATTAAAGGTTACAAAGCATTGAACATACATGAGAGTTTTAGTAGTATATACTATAGCTAAAAAAAGGTAAGTGCAGAAACGTTTAAATGGTAGTTGGCTACAGCCCAGTGTTTTGCTTGGGATTATTCCAATTTTTAGGGAAAGAAAAAGTTAGACTGGGATGGTTCACAATACCCTGGGAGAAAAATGTAAATTACAGTGAGCAACCCCATTGATTTTCCTTGTGTGACTGGCTGCACCCTCCAAGGCAACCATTTTGAACAGATCAGCCTCCCCATGGTAGCCATTTTAAAATGGGGCTATTGATTGCTTGAAGCTTGTATCTGGTCCTGGCAGTCATCATTTATTGATTTAACAAAGCATATCATGGTTTAAGCAAAAACTCAGCCTCCTCCATGTACTCATATATTTCCACTGATTTTTTTTTTTTAAATGAATAGAAATTCATGGCCCATGCTACAAGAAAAATAAGTATTTAATAAGGCCTTTTTCTTACCTCTTGAGATTGTTTGGGGAACTTAAGTTGTCTCCTAAAACAAACAGAGAAAAAGCTATTTGTTCAATGTCCTTTCTGATGCAAGGCTGTTTGAACATTTACCTGGTAGCATAAGTAAATTTCAGGCTTTTCACCAATAACTTCACATTTCCTTTGTCCCCCTTTCTATCTTTTAAAAATCTCATTGAATGGAACTGGCATATTAACTCTTTCACAGCAGGACCATGTAATTTTATAGAGCCCTGGTGGCGCAGTGGTTAGAATGCAGTATTGAAGGCTAACTCTGCTCACTGCCAGGAGTTCAATCCTGACTGGCTCAAGGTTGACTCAGCTTCCATCTTTCTGAGGTTGGTAAAATGAGGACCCAAGTTGTTGGAGGCAATATGCTGACATTTGTAAACTGCTTAGAGAGTGCTGTAAAGCACTGGGGAGTAGTCTATATAAGTCTAAATGCTATTGCTATTGAAATATTCAGAAAGAAAAGATTTATGAATATGAGAATATTGAAGGGTTAGTTTTTTTATTTTATTTTTTAATATATTTTATTAAACAGTTTTTTTTAAAGAAACAAAAACAGATATTTACATCTTCTTTTCAACAGTTTCGCGTCAGGAATCCATATTTATACATTTTCTCTCTCTTATCTTAATATATCTTTTATACATATATTTCTAATATATCATATATATACCATTATAATATATTATATTATTCTAATTATTTTATTTACATTTGACATAAACATGTACCTAATTTCCTTTCCACAATTTTTATTTCTTCCCATTTATTCCTATTTCTCTCCACCTAATTTAACCATTATTTAGTCTTCCCTTGTCCTTCCCCCCCCACCTTTTCCTCCAACCATTAAGATTGACTTTTTCCAAGGGCTGAGGGAGAGCGACTGGTCCAAAGTCACCCAGCTAGCTTCACACTTAAGACAAGATGAGAACTCATAGTCTCCTACTTTCAAGCCTGGGGTTTTAACTGTTACTTTCCTCTAAAGGTAGTTTCAAATTGCTTCAAAGAGTATCTGTTTCCACCTTCAATAGGATTAGACCACCTTACAGTGGTCGGATGTTCTTATGAAATGAAGTAGTGCTAAGAGATGAAATGGAATTGGGGCATGATCTCATGCCTTACTGAGAGGCTTGGGCTAAGCTCTTTAGCCAGTGTTAGCACAGATCTGTATTTTTGTTGGTTAAGCATTCTCAAACTAAGATGAAATTACAAGCTTTGGCTGTTTGCCACCAATGTCCTCACAAGATCAAGTGGTTTTAAATTTGAGGGCCACCATATCCCAGAGATGTTCCATCTTACTTCGCAATAGGAATGTACTGCCCCAGTCAGAATTTACCAGCAATCTGGCAGTCTTCCTAGATTCATGGTTCCTACCCAAGGAGGTAGGAACTATGGCTAGGAGGGCCTTTCAACAATTCTATTTGGTGAGTCATTTAGATTTTGTTTCTTTTTCTAAGTCAGCAGAACTCTAATAGTACACCTTACATTTTTTTTTCATTTAAAATCAGTGAAGAAATAGAAATCAGTATTTCTTTTACAGTTTTAGTTTTAATCAGCCATCCTCTGTTAAAAGACTATTTTTTTCCTATGCACTGTAAAAAGATAACTCTGTATCAGATTCCTATGATATGAATAGCCAGGTGAGGTGAACTGAATTCAACCTGGTAGGCTCCTTCCTGCCACCTTGAAAGCCTGACCACCAGGTTCAATAGCTGATCAGAAGATTTGGAAGTGAATTTGCACCATGTATGAACAGAATTGATTTCTGCCTATTAGATGTGCCATGAGGGCTCAGAATAAGTATTAGAAGGAAAGGAAGGTTTCATAAAGCAACTCTGAAAACCCTGTGAAGATAAAATGATAGAACATCAGCAATTTTGTAGCTGGACAGAGAATAAAAGGTAAAGGTAAAGGTTCTTCTTGCACATATGTGCTAGTTGTTCCTGACTCTAGGGGGCGGTGCTCATCTCCGTTTCAAAGCTGAAGAGCCAGCGCTGTCCGAAGACGTCTCTGTGGTCATGTGGCCGGCATGACTAAATGCCAAAGGTGCACAGAATGCTGTTATCTTCCCATCAAAGATGGTCCCTATTTTTCTATTTGCACTTTTTACATGCTTTCGAACTGCTAGGTTGGCAGAAGCTGGGATAAGGAACGGGAGCTCACACCGTTACACAGCACTAGGGATTTGAACTGGTGAACTGCCGACCTTTCGATCGACAAGCTCAGCATCTTAACCACTGAGCCACCACGTCTCTTGGACAGAAAATCGAAGATGCAAGAATTGTACAATGATTTTGTATGGGCCTGAGAGTCCAGCAGACAGAAGTACAGGCAGGAGTATCCATCAATTAAGACACAAATTGTCCAGAGGTGTATTTCAACTACAACGACAGCTCTAGTTTTGCTCTTGTTACAGATTTGAGCTTTGGGATCTTATGCAATAAGGAAAAACTCAAAAACAAAGCACGGAAGACAGTCTTTGTTAACTTCTTATCTTTATTGATAGCAATTACTAAACATACTCCTGTATTCTTAGTCACCAAGTTCCGCTATGGTGCTGACCAGGTACTATAAGGAATGTTGGTTGAAGACATTTAACATTGTTAAAATGGTTGTGTGCATAGATGATATCTTCTGACAGGTTCTTCTACAGACCTTCATTTAACTTGTGCCTGAAGCCCTCCATCATCCAACACTTCAGTTATCACGTCCTATATGTTCACTGGCTGTTGCCATGACTGAGTTAAGTAAAACTTGCTTCGTGGTCATTCTTTAATTCCTTATCAACTGTCATTTGGCCTTCTCTGGCTTCAACTGATATCAGCTTCCTGGCTCTTGTGCCTATATGGGACTCCCTCAATCATTTTCTGTCTTCTGTCCATTTGGTATCACTTGGATTCTTATATACATTAAATTCCTCATGCAGCCCTTCCAGAAAAAAATAATCATATCACCTTCGCTATAATTTTAGTAGAGCACTCAGACAATGTTCTTAAAGCCACAAAGCTGTATGATTTGGAGGTTGTCCAGGCCCTAAAGAAATAAGATCTATATAAAGACCTGAAATGAACAGACTGGGTTGATATGTTGGTCCCATGGACTGGAATGGATTTCAACCTTCACGAGTAAAAGGTTAGTTTAATTAACTGTTAGCAAAAGCTGTTTACAAGCATCTCCCACAGTGCTGACAACACATCCAATGATTAATTTATAGGATTCCTGGGGGAAAGACTAAGCCACAGAAAGGTCTTAACAATACACACCAAGGTGAATGGAACATGGTGAAATATTTAGCACACACCAAACCACAGCATGGAAAGTTACTTAAAGTCCAGGCTGTACAAGGGAATTTGTTTAGAATAAAAGCACACAAGTCTTAAAGGGAGAGAAAGAGGCTAAATCAGAAAAAGATGAATAGTTTCATCACCTCTGGATATTTCATTTTCGTGCATAATGCTTGCATTATCTCAGTCACCAATAATTTACACACGCTTCATTTATTGCCTTTGATATTGAGGAATCAACTTTGTGGGTATATGTGTTTGTGTCTTCAAGTCAGTTTTTGACTTCTGACAATTGCCCAGATTAGTCACTGCACTTCTCTTGACAATGGTTTTCAAAAGTGATTTGCTATCACCTCTTTCTTAGGGAAGCATAGAAAGTGACTAGCCCAAGGTCACTTGTGCCCATGTGCTGCAGCTGCCAAAAAAGCCAATCCAGTCCTAGACTGCATCAACAGAGGGATAACATCAAGATCACAGAATGTGATCATGCCACTTTATACTGTACCAGTGAGGCCACACTTGGAATACTGCATGCAGTTCTGGTTACCATGGTACAGAAAGAAAGAAAGAAAGAAAGAAAGAAAGAAAGAAAGAAAGAAAGAAAGAAAGAAAGAAAGAAAGAAAGAAAGAAAGAAAGAAAGAAAGAAAGAAAGAAAGAAAGAAAGAAAGAAAGAAAGATGTGGAGATCCTAGAACAGGGGTCAGCAACCTGTGGCTCCGGAGCCACATGCGGCTCTTTGGGCCCTCTGCTTTGGCTTCCTATCAGGTGATCCCACCATTGGCTGGTCCCACCCCTCCCCCTCCCCTCCCAGTCACTCCTCACCTGGCCTGAGAAGGTAAGGGTGATGGCGGGAGATGGAGAAGCAGCCAGGGCAGAGACAGAAAGATACAGAGAGAGGGGGAGAGAGAGGGAGACATAAAGAGATACAGAGAGAGAGGGAGAGAGGAGGGAGAGAGGGAGGGGAGAGAGAGATATGTCAAAAGGATTTTGTGGTTCCTGGTGTTTTTTAACAACTGGTTCCTTGCCCTAATGATTGGCTAGGTAGGCGTGGCTGGGGAGGTCATGTGACTGGTGGAAGTGAGTGACATTGAGTTGGCCATGCCCACCCAGGTTTTGTGGCTCCCGGGGGATTTCTTTTCTGTGGGAAACAGGTCCAAATGGCTCTTTGAGTATTTAAGGTTGCAGACCCCTGCCCTAGAAAATGTGCAGAGAAGAGCAACAAAGATGATAAAAGGTTTGGAGGCTAAATTGTATGATGAATGGTTGAGGGAGTTAAGTATGTCTAGCCTATCGAACAGAAGGATTAGGGGGAATATGAAAACAGCCTTCCATGAGTGTGCTTATAACCAATGGTGGAATGCTGCCGGTTTAACAACTGGTTCAGTGAGCACATGCTTCACACTGAAAATGGAGCATTTAGAAGCTCAGCTGCTTCCAAGTCAGCAATGTTAAGCAGAACAGCAAGGGGGGAGAGAAATCAGTTGTGCCATGAGATTGAGATGAACTAAAAAGGACAGGATAGGGCAAGAGTAGGTGGGCGGGGCCAGCTGATCATCAGAGGTACCGGTTCGCTTGAACCGGTCCGAACCGACTGAATTCCACCTCTGCTTATATCCCCAGTCAGGAACACTTTATAGAGATTACAAATTTTCTTTAGTATTATATGGTGGGCAATTGTGGAAACCCAGGAAAAGAAACCTGTTTTAAGATGCCTCCAAAAATTCCATGCGTGCAGTGGAAATCACATCCAGCTATTAGAAAAGAATGGAAATTAATTTAGGAAAAAATGATATTTTCTAATGTTTACAATGTATTTTCTAAAACTGCAGAGTTATCTGGGCATAAAAAGGGTAAAAAAAATAAATAAGGGATTGGCAGACTAAATCGTGTGATGAATGGTTGAAGGAATTAGCCGCGTCTAGCCTATGGAAGAGAAGGATCAAGAAGAACATGATAAAGCACATGTCTTCCAATATTTGAGGAGCTTTCACAGTGAAGAGAGGATTGATTCATTCTGCAAAGCACTAGAGTGCAGAATAAAAAGTAATGAATGAAGAAGCTTGTAAAAGAGAGAGCAGCCTAGAAATAAGGAGAAATATTCTGACAGTGAGAACGATTAATGGAAGTGGAACATCCTGCCTCCCCGAGTTGTGGATTCTCCATCTCTGGAGGTTCTCAAGAAAAGACTGGTCAACCATTTGACTGGGATGGTGTAAGTTCTCCTGCCTTGAGCAGGGGGTTGGACTAGAAGATCTCTGAGGTGCCTTCCAGCTCTATTATTCCATGTTCTTGTCGAGTCAGTCACTAGGCAATTTGTATCTTCTTCAAGAGAAGAAACTCCTCTTGGAGGGGTTAGGGGAGACATGATAGCAGTGTTCCAATATCTCAGGGGCTGCCACCAAGAAGAGGGAGTCAAGCTATTCTCCAAAGCACCTGAGAGCAGGACAAGAAGCAATGGGTGGAAACTAATCATGGAGAGAAGCAACTTAGAACTGAGGAGAAATTTCCTGATGGTTAGAACAATTAATCAGTGGAACAACTTGCCTGCAGAAGTTGTGATTGCTCCAACACTGGAAGTTTTTAAGAAGAGGTTGGATAACCATTTGTCTGAAGTGGTGTAGTGTTTCCTGCCTAAGCAGGGAGTTGGACTAGAAGACCTCCAAGGTCCCTTCCAACTCTGTTATTCCATTCCATTCCATTCTATTCCATTCCATTCCATTCCATTCTATTCTATTCCATTCCATTCTATTCTATTCTATTCCATTCCCTTCTATTCTATTCCATTCCATTCTATTCCATTCCATTCCATTCTATTCTATTCCATTCCATTCTATTCTATTCCATTCCATTCCATTCCATTCTATTCTATTCCATTCCATTCTATTCTATTCCATTCCATTCTATTCTATTCCATTCCATTCTATTCTATTCCATTCCATTCTATTCCATTCCATTCCATTCTATTCTATTCTATTCCATTCCATTCTATTCTATTCCATTCCATTGGAAGCAGCTTCAGATGTGGGCCATTAAATCAAAATAATCCACAATTTACTTTTCCATCAACCTATATTAAGGTACAGTCCACTAAGGCAGTATTCCCACCAGTGACTTATGGTGTCTGCTGCAGTCATCCAGCTATTGCTTTGCCAAAATAACAATAAGCGTTATATCACTTCAAGGATGGCCTGGTGACATTAAAAGATGCTATGAGTCATTAGTGGATAAATAGCCTTCCCATAGGTGCAAGGTCATCGAAGCTTCATCGTTGGGGAAAGATTTAAACCTTCATTTCCTCAGTCATAGCATGGTAGCCTAAACATTCTTTTCTCATTCATTAACTCAGGACATGCCCAGTGATTAATTCTTTGTGAACTGGAGTTATTACTTTCATAATTAATTCCAACAACCCATTTAACATCTCTGGTGTTGCCTCTTCTCTCTCCAATGGCTGTCAAATTGTTTTGGGTCTCTCATTCCTTATCACTTATAAGCCTCAAATGCTCCAAACATACATATATATATACTCTAAAAAACCTCCAGCAACTTTTATGTCCGCTCAAATATTTTTTTAAAAAATCAACAACACATCTAAAAGTTTCAGTATAATCCTTAAGAAATGCATTTGGGTAATGTTCTTCGCCATTAAAATATCAGGACAAAATTATAGCCTCATCATATGTACAAACAGGAGGATTTGTTTTTATAATGCAAATCTCCTGGTAACAATAAAAGAAGATACATACCTGACATAAAGGCATATACAAATATGTAGCTAAATTTTTATGAAATCATCTCTTCCATTTTATTTTTTTGCTGTATCACTAGCCAATTACCTAACTGGCTCATAAAGTGCATTTATTGCTTTTTTAGTTTTAAAACTAAATAAGATGACTTTGCACAATAGAGTAATAGTTGTTGCTTATTTATATAATATACTGTGGTTGTATCCATACTCTCTGTGCAAGTTGCCGAAAAAGTCCGAGCTACTCAAAAACCTTTTAGAACCAAAGGAAAAAGTGTGCTCAAAGTCATCAATTTAGGAGCAAAAATCAATGACACCCCTGCTGTAAAGGATAAGAACGATATACCCAATAAGAAACAACTGTCCCATTCTTTCTAAATACAAGTAGTCCTTGACTTATGACCATAACTGAGCCCAACATTCCTGTTGATACGTGAGACATTTCTTTAAGTAACGCTGAACAATATTCTAAAGTTGGTAAAATATTATGGACTAGATTTGAAAATACGAGGATGAATGATATATCATTCCCCACAGCAAGGAGAAGCTGAGATGGTTAAAATAACAACAACAACAACAACAACAACAACAACAACAACAACAACAACTTTATTGTCATTGTACGTGTATACACAGTATACCCATACAACGAAAATGATTCTTTTATCGACGTAAGAGATTATATTTAATTTTGTCTCTAGTTTGAAATTGCTTCCGGATTTTGTGTTTGCAATGAATAAAAAAAAAATGAAACTTTGATTCTGTTTTTTGTAAATGAGACAGGCTTATTCTTATAGAAATGGCTTGTCCATACTTTTGCTTGTGTAAAAGCAAAAAGTTGTCGTTGTAATGCTCTTACCTTCGACTGTGCCAAAGAGAGTTCAAAATTGCTGCCTTTTTCTCCCCCCACTCCCCGCCCATTGCCAAAGGTGGGCTGCTGCAGGTTCAGACCGGTTCACGCGAACCGGTAGTTCTGACCACCAGCTGGCCCGCCCAACCGCCCCGGCTCTATCCTGTCCTATATATCTCACTCTCTGGCTCACTCACCCCACCCACGCAACCCAGATTATTTCTGCACCTTGCCCACTCTACTCACCGTGCAGGGGTCGGTTCTACTTACCTTTACTACCGATTTGCAACGGGCACATGCTTGCTTTGCTCACAGGCACAAGAGTGCTTCTGCAAATGCACAGAAGCTTCTGCATATGCGCAGATCGTTCATTATAATGTCCGGGCAGGTGGGTGGAGCCTCCCACCACTTTTACTACCAGACAGAACCGGGAGCAACCCACCACTGTCACCGTGGCTGCCCGAGAAGGTGTGCTGGAAGTCATGCACAGGAAATTGCTGTGTGTTTGAAACTGCACGCTCAGTTTTGGTTCTGCACTAGGCAAACTGGTTGTTAAATTATGCGAAGCCCACCTCTGCCCATTCCACCATACCCCCACTTTTTCCCTTCCTCTCTTCTTACTTTACCATGGATTTTTTCTTCTTTGTATTTTATACTTCAATAAACTAATAAAAAAAAGTTAAACTGAGAAAAGAAAGGCTTTGCATAAATCATGGTCCAAGTGAGGTATCCTGTTGAAGCTTTGCATTGCCCTACAATATCTATTTCAGCACTGGTGAGGATTTGCAGTATTCAGCTCTATGCTTCCGCATGTCACGTTGATTGTTCGGAAGCAGCAAGGACACTATAGACACTTCCTTGGAAAACAACATAATTAAAAGTTGCAACATGGAGAAAAACATCTAGTGACATTTAGCTCAACATGCTAGGAGTAAAATGTGTATATGTGTGTGGGAGAGAGAGATATGGAGAAAATGTCTGTATCAAGTGAAGGTCACATTTGCAAGTATTATAAGCAAAAGTCCTTTCTAATTAGAGACGCAGTAAATGTCACAGAATCCTAGCCACTGACCAACTATTCCTTAAAAGTCCTCTCTTGCAGGTAGAAAATCAGAAATTCTTTACTCAAGTGTAAAGTATTGTTTGGTGAGGCACAATGCTTCTCTACCAGCCAGTGTTTATCTGAGTTGCTTTTGAATATGGGTATAATACTATTCTAGGGACACGGTGGCTCAGTGGCTAAGATGCTGAGCTTGTCGATTGAAAGATCGGCAGTTCAGCGGTTCGAATCCTTAGTGCTGCATAACGGGGTGAGCTCCCATTACTTGTCCCAGCTTCTGCCAACCTAGTAGTTCGAAAGCACGTAAAAAATGCAAGTAGAAAAATAGGGACCACCTTTGGTGGGAAGGTAACAGCGTTCCATGCGTCTTTGGCATTTAGTCATGCTGGCCACATGACCACGGAGATGTCTTCGGACAGCGCTGGCTCTTCGGCTTTGAAACGGAGATAAGCACCGCCCCCTAGAGTTGGGAACCACTAGCATATATGTGCGACCTTTATCTTTACCTTTTTATAATACTATTCTGAGATATTACTAAACCTCTCTCCAAAAAGACCTGTTATCTAATAACAATCCCTATGAATACCTTTAGGCAAAGCCAGACTGAGTTTTGGCAGAAATCTAAATCTGCCAGTTGTGAAAATTCCACTTTTTTTCTCAACCCTAGCACTATTGCTGGATATTTTCCATTGCCCGGTGATATTCAGTGGAGCAGGGAGGAAAACGCTAGGGGAATTCACTAATCCCTGTTCTTAATATATTTGATACCGCTTTAAATAAATTATCAGGCAGTTCTACTTGCCAACAATCTGCCTGTAGTAGGTTAGGGAATCTTCATTATGCTTGCATAGTTTCCTGCCAGCTCAAGGATGTTAATTCAGCTACTGAGAAAAAGAGTCACCCTGGAAGAAGAATTGGGAGAAGGAGTTGGTATCTAGCTGGGCTTTGGGAAATAGGACAGAGACTTTAGGATTTGTATCTCTGTGAAGGAAGTCACTCTCCTGTGCAGGGTTTGTGATAAACAATCCTCTAGCTATCTTAACACAGCATTTTCGCACCTAGAATAGAATAACAGAGTTGGAAGGGACCTTGGAGGTCTTCTAGTCCAACCCTCTGCTTAGGCAGGAAACCTAAGCATATTCTTAGCTTCACAACCACGCAAATCTCAGGAGGGGGGGAAAGCTGTCAAATTCTAAGAAGGAAGAATAAATGATAAACTTGCTTGTTCCAAAAGATCTGATTTAATATTACTTAGATGACTTGTAAAAAGCAAAATTAAATCAGGTCTTTTGGAACTCAAAAAGAACTTGGTTATTAGCCCTGAGTGGGACTCCCACATGCAAATGTAAAGAAATGATATAATTAAATGAAACTACACCACTAAGAAGTATTTTATAAATATGGTATGGGTTTTTGAGAAAAGAAAATCAAGTTATGAATTCTAGAATGGTTTAGGGAAAGAGAAAAGGAGATTAGTTTGCTTAGGTGAAAATCCAGGTTGTACTCTTTGTTGATGTTCAATGCAGACTCTAAAATGATTAAAACCTAAAAATTCCTTCTAGCTCATTTATTGAACATTTCTAAAGCCATTTTTAAGAGAATCAGTATCACTAGGATCACAGAATCCTCATGAGTGGCATAAAACGATTACAATTAAGATTATGATTTTATTGCAATTTTAAAGATGTGCATATACAGTATATTTATGCAAGGGATGCGGTGGCTCAGTGGCTAAGACGCTGAGCTTGTCAATCGAAAGGTCGGCAGTTCAGCAGTTTGAATTCCTAGTGCCGCGTAACAGGGTGAGCTCCCGTTACTTGTCCCAGCTTTTGCCAACCTAGCAGTTCGAAAGCACATAAAAAATACAAGTAGAAAAAGAGGGACCACCTTTGGTGGGAAGATAACAGCGTTCCGTGCGCCTTTGGCATTTAGTCATGCCAGTCACATGACCACGGAAACTCTTCGGACAGGGCTGGCTCTTCGGCTTTGAAACGGAGATGAGCACCGCCCCCTAGAGTCAGGAACAACTAGCACATATGTGCAAGGGGGAACTTTACCTTTATATGTATTTATGGTTTTACTTTAATGTTGTAAGCTGCCCAGGAACGGATGGCAAACATATATGATAAATAAATGAAAATAAAATAAATAAAACAGGCCCTGTTCAATTAAATGACATTTTTAATATTAATTCCTTTCAAATAGAGGAGCACTTCAGCAGCTGGAAAACTCAGTATAGTGAGAAATATTATTACCAAGACTTTAAATGAAGATTAAAAATGGGGAGCTATTTACAATGGCTGCATTTAGCTGGTATAAGATGAATTCTGCTTTTCTGTTTTAAATTGATTGTAGATAGCTTTAGATAGTTTTGAATTTGTTTTTATTGGATTGTCTTCACCTGTTATGTGTCACTAAGGGTTGCTTAGATGAGATGAGTAGCTGTACAAACTGAATAATAAGTGAACAACATGATGTATTTTGCTGTTACAAACTTCTTATTTTTGAACTGTACAAATTTATATCACTAAAACTTCCTTTTCATTCTTCTTTGCTAAAAAAAATAAGAACAAAACCAGGTTAAATCCATGAAGTAGATAGAGATATGTCAGTCCTGTTAGATAGGTCAGATCAGATCAGACAAAATTTGATGGACATTACATTTTATTGAAGTGGGCTATAATAACAGTATTTTGCAGGTTTGATTATAGAAGTACCCCACCCACCCACCCTTTCTTATAACTCAGTAAATCAGGGAGATATTTGACTGTGTTGCATCTGAATATTATCTTGTTTTCCAGGAGTCAAATAATGTTTAAGGTCCCCTTACTTATATTATGATTCCTGCATATTTCTAACAAGGTCACCTCCCTTACTCTTTTAACAGAACAATTAACAGAACAGAACAGAACAATTAACCAGTGGAACAACTTCCAGAAGTTGTGAATGTTCCAATACTGGAAGTTTTTAAGAAGAGGTTGGATAACCATTTGTCTGAAGTGGTGTAGGGTTTCCTGTCTAAGCAGGGGGTTGGACTAGAAGACCTCCAAGGTCCCTTCCAACTCTATTATTCCATTCCATTCCATTCTATTCTAAATAAATAAATAGCTATGCAGTCCAAACCTAGACCCAGTTTCCCTGCTATTGAGAGTTTTTCCCCCTCCCCACTTCTTATTCTTGTTCTGATTTTCTGGCGGAATAGAATTTGGAATAATATAAGCTTCTTTGAATTCAGCATAAAAGTTACAGTACAATATAGTCTTTGTTGCACAATCAGAGGATGAGCTGTTTTTGCCCTGAAAGGGTTAATGTGCAAACAGAAAATGAAACAGGGTCATTTGGGAGAAAATGTTTCCTTAGTTTCCAATCCCAAATAGAAATTACTATAAATCGACTGCCACTACATTCTAGAACAGTATATATCTTGTCAAAATTATTACTAATCTACTGTCACTACATTCTAGAACTGTGTATATCTTGTCAAAATATGATAAGAAAGCTATCAAGAGACAGTGGAAGATAATATTATAAAGAAAACCACATTATATTGCTGGGTAGAGAATTTCATTAGGTCTACTCGATGTTGCATGCTTCGTTTTAATTTTTAGCTTAACATAGTGGACTACTTTTCTTTTCTTTTCTTTCTTTCTTTCTTTCTTTGTTCTTTTTCTTGGCCCAACAATATTACATTACAAAACTAAATAATTCATTTTGCTGGGAAGCAAACAAAGCTGAAAATAAAAGCTATATAGAAAAATAGGATGTAATTTCAAGGCTGAGTGGTCATCACATAGGAGCTCGTAAAAGGATAAGATTCCAAATTTGGGTTTTGAAAAAGTAGTTACTCTTGATTCACTTTGATATTCCCATATCAGTCCAGTGCTAAGGGAGAAGCTATTTTTGATCTGCAGAAGAGACTGAGTTTTTATTTTTAATGGTAAAACTCACATAGATAGCAGATCAAAGCTCCTTTTATATCATCTTGGGTGGTGGGAGGGTGAAGGAGTCCTTGTTTGTCCCAGTATTGCAGAACTATTTCTAATGCATGGGTGGGCCTCAAGAGGTCTCCATGTTGTGTCCACCTCCACCTCCCACAGCAGTGGGTTTCAGATTATTTTACTACGAGTTCACCGTGTGCGCGCCTACCTTCCATGCATACGCCTGGCCTTCCACACATGTGCTTTGCTTGCTTGCGCTCCTTCTGTGCATGCGCCTGGCCTTGAAAACATGCCTAAATAGCACAACTTGGAGCCGGGTGGGGGATGGGCAGGGCAGGCCCACCCGCGATCGCTGCTACCAGTTCGGGCAAACCAGACCAAACCTGCTGAATACCACCTCTGCCCTCACAACTCATGACATTGAAAAAAGGGGGAAATCAAACCTGAGATTCCTAAATTCTTCCCCCCCACCAGAAAATCACCAAAATATAATTTTTGCTCCTTCAGAATGTTAAATATGGTCATCTCCTTATACACTATTAAAACTCTCTTTGTCTTGACCTTCAACTGAAAGAAACAGTAAAATGAAGGGTGACATTTTTGGAACAAAAAATGGGGTACCTCAAATGGGCTAAGTTAAAGAATTTGGGACCCATAACTCTCAAGTGAATGAAATTTGGGGAAGATGTGGCTGCTTCAGAGGAAGGAAGGAAGGAAGGAAGGAAGGAAGGAAGGAAGGAAGGAAGGAAGGAAGGAAGGAAGGAAGGAAGGAAGGAAGGAAGGAAGGAAGGAAGGATTTTGATGATCCCTTGCAAGCTTCCGCCAAGGAAACTCAATAGGGAAGCCAACTGAAGCTGACAATTGTCCCTATTCTCACTGCTCCCCCCCCCCCACAACTCATCTTTGTTTAGGTAAGGAAACACCATCGAAACAATGATACAAAGCAGCACAGGCTGTCTGGTTAGACACCAAAGCTTGTCTATCCTTTAATTTGGATTATTCCTCTCCAAGAAGAACTATGTGCGAATGGCTTCTCTCTAAGTTCGAAAGCACGTAAAAAATGCAAGTAGAAAAATAGGGACCACCTTTGGTGGGAAGGTAACAGCATTCCGTGTACCTTTGGTGTTTAGTTATGCCGGCCACATGACAATGGAGACGTCTTCGGACAGCACTGGCTCTTCGGCTTTGAAACGGAGATGAGCACTGTCCCCTAGAGTCAGGAATGACTAGAACATATGTGCGAGGGGAACCTTTACCTTTACCTAATGTTCTAGGACAATTCTTGAACTGATCAAATGCAGCAACAGACCAGTTTGTCAGGAGTATGCAGTTTACCAATATGTCTAACACCAGAGATATATACTTCAAAGAAATTAGTAGCAACATGAGTGAGACTTTTGCAGTGCTCTGTCTATGGAAACTACCTCTGACGAAGATTCAGAAACTTCAGACGATGGATACACAGTAATAAGGTTGCTATTTGATAACATATGCATTTTAAATATTTGCCCTTGTTGACCAATTACGTTTTAAATTTGGAATTTGTAAAATGCTTGTTTGAGGGTCAATTGATGCTTGGTGCTATAAATTTCAGAAAGGTTTTAAATACAGCCCAACTAGCAGAGATCATTTGTCAAGCCCCTAATGCAGGGGTGTCAAACTCACAGCCCGCGGGCCGGGTGCATCAAGTGCTGGCCCCATCCTGACTGATTTAGTGAAGAGGAAAAAGTCACATGACACTGCCATGACGCCGTGAGTTTGCCACCCCTGCTCCAGTGGTGAAATCCAATTTTTTTTACTACCGATTCTGTGGGCGTGGTTTGGTGGCCATGGTGTGGATTGCTGGGCGTGGCAGGGGAAGGATACTTCAAAATCTCCATTCCCACCCTACTCTGGGGCCAGCCAGAGGTGGTATTTGCCAGTTCTCAGAACTACTCAAAATTTCCGCTACCGGTTCTCCAGAACCTGTCAGAACCTGCTGGATTTCACCCCTGCTCTGCTCTAACGTATGGAAATGAATGTAAGAAGGAGCAATTGATCATCATTTGCTCTGCTTTTAGAAAAAGTCATCAAGTTTTCTCTCTTCAGTGAGGTTTTTCATACATGTAATGTTTCCTTATACGTTGTAAGTTTTATCCATGACTATTTCTCTTTAATTGCTTTATTCCTTAAATTTTGGTCTGCAGTTAATCATGATGAAAATAATGTTTTTGCTGATGAGATATTTCTGAAATTTTTAGCACACCTTAAACCTTAAGAGGAACTCTAGGAGCAGCAACTGTTGATTTTTTTCCCCCAGTTAATAAGTGAAAAGTTTTATTTGTGATGGAAGTTCTTGGAACGCTCATTCCTAAGGAAAAAAAAAACCCTTTGGCTTTAAGCAACCTCATCTGCAGTTATTTTTGTCTCCTGTTTATCGAACAAAACCGATTTTCAAAGATGTGAGAAAGGGATAAGAGTCAAGAAATTGGCAGTTAAGATGATTGCTTAGATGATGGTGATAACACCAAAATAAAAACACTGAGTTATTTTAAAGTAAAAAAAAAAAAGTGGATAATTTGGTTTAGTGGGTGACTTGTAAAATAATTTTAAAACATTAAAATAAATGCCTGCAGAAAACATTGGGATCCCAGTCCTGCACTTATCCACTACAAAATCTCTTTAAATCAAAATCTATTATCAAAAAGCCTTCCCATTTCCCCATTGAAAGAATCAATAGAAGTCTTTATAGTTTTGATAAATAAACTATTTGTGGTTCAGCCAAGAAAATACAGGACAAAGGTAGCAACTAATCATTTTAGCCTTCCTTTGTTACTTCCACATAGAAGTAGCTGCCAGCTGCAAAATCAAAATAAATTAACAAGCAAACAAGAATGACTGATTAACTGTATTCATAATGTTAACACTAAACAAGAACATTCCCATAGTGCACACAAAATGCTCAATAAATCAATTCAAACTAAGGAAGTATCTTTGCAGTTTTAAAGGCATCTGAAGCTCAACACAAACCATGCATGCTAAAGCTTACCAAAACAGTTCACCTCCCAATGACCAGTGGTGGGATTCAGCCGGTTTGCACCACTTCTGGAGAACCGGTTGTTAACTTTCTGAGCAGTTTGGCAAACTGGTTGTTGGAAGAAATCATTAGGGCAGAGAACCAGTTGTTAAATTACTTGAATCTCACCACTGCCAATGACCCTGATCTGATGAAACCTCCTTATTACAAGACCCATCACAAGACTCAGTGGTGACTCACAGCTGACCCATCACAAGACCCTCACTTGACACACCCACACCTGAAGCCCTTATAAACAGAAGAACACCGACATCCCCTAAACTCCCCTGAAGATGTTACCTAGCCTGGTAATGAAACCAACCCACAAGCTCGGCGAATGAACCTTCTGTTCTGTCCCCGTCCCCACACACACACAAACAGCCAGCCGGGGGTTAAAGAAAGACTCGGCACACACAAGGTTCATTATCAGGAACTTGGCAGCAATACGATAACCGTCTGCCAAGTGCTTTACTACAAGAAGAGGGAGTTTTCCTCCACCAGATAAACACCAACGAATACACACAGTTTTCAAAACAGTCCAGCTCAAACATGAAACCTTCAGCAGATCAGGCGTTGTACAAAGTGACCAGCCAGAAGTTAGCTTTGTCCGTCACAGAGTCTAAATGGCCACCACACTCTCTTATATAGCCTGTGGGGTGTGGTCCAGTGACTCAACTTAATCCCTGGCACGCCTCCTCATCTGCTGCAAATGTTTATCTCGCCTTCATTGGTGTGGATCCAGGAACGACTTATCACCCACATCGCTGTCATCGGAGACACCTGGCTCCTGGTCAATCTCCTCTCCCTCGGCAGACACCTGAGGCATTGCCAGAGAGGAGGGGCCTGGAGAGGGAGGCCTGGCCGGCTCCTCTCCTTCATGTTCGGAGCCTTCTTCCTCTGATAAAATGGGCTCGGGGATCGGAGCCACAACACCTTCACCCTCATCCTACACCCAAACTATAGATATTTGCCACTATTGCACAGTGTTTGATTTTAGACAATTTCAGCCATGTTAGCTACAACTACAAAATACTTCCATGCATGTGTTGGAAGAAATGTCCTTCTGGGTTCAGTTCCAAGTGGGGAAAAAGATGCTGGATTCATGGAAGTTGCTTGGAAAGAAGGTTTATTGAAGAACAGGATCACATGGTTTGAATTCCTGAACAGAAAAAGGGCCGAGATGCTGAGAGTGCCTGGGTTTTAGGACCTCTGTTGGGCTTTGAATTTGAGCTTGTATTCTGATTGGTTGTCAGACTCCCATGGGGGCCATGTAGGGCAGTGGTGGGATTCAAATTTTTTACTACTGGTTCTGTGGGCATGACATGGCTTGATCGGCATGGCTTGCTGGGCATGGCAGGGGAAAGATACTGCAAAATCTCCATTCCCACCCAACTCCAGGGGAAGGATACTATAAACTCTCCATTCCCTCCCTACTCCAGGAGAAGGTTACTGCAAAATCCCCATTTCCTCCCAATCAACTGGGACTCGGGAGGCAGAGAATAGATGGGGGCAGGGCCAATCAGAGGTGGTATTTACCGATCCTCCAAACTACTCAAAATTTTGGCTAGTTCTCCAGAACTGGTCAGAACCTGCTGAATACCATCTCTGATGCAGGGGCAACTCTGTAGGCTGTGTTTTTGAGTCCCAAGCTTGGTTGAACCTTGCTGCGTGATGTAATCTTCCCAGGTGCCATGTGGTGAGATGGGTAAGGGCTAATCCAATCATGTCCCAAGGGCCATATCTTAATCCCATCACCCTGGAGCTGAAGGTCTTTTGTGTTGTAGACAAGATGTCTTTGGTCTTTCTGGGGCTATTAACAAAGGTGGGGGCCGTTTTCCAATAGCATGTTTCTCCTTTTCTCATCCAGAAAGGTATAATATTCTGCCTTTTTAATATTTCTTAGAATATTTAATTCTTGTAGGAGTGGGGTGGGTGCTAACTTCCTATACATGCAACATGTATACTTTCGAATTATAAGGTTGCATAGCCAAGTGTGGCTTGATTAGCTTACCATAGGTATAATCCATCCATCCTTTCACATGTAAGTTCCTCATCTTTTTTTTCAAAGGCCATGGCTTACTAATCAGTGTGGCAGTCTGTACTCACCGAACTGTGGTGGCGCAGTGATTAGAAGGCTATTTCTGCTGCCTGCTGGCTGCCTGCAATTTGGCAGTTCAAATTTCACCAGGCTCAGGGTTGACTCAGCCTTCCATCCTTCCGAGACTGGTAAAATGAGGAGCCAAATTATTGGGAGGGGGGCAATATGCTGACTCGTTAAACCGCTTAGAGAGGGTCTGTAATGCACTGTGAAGCGGTATATAAGTCTAAGTGCTATTCCTATTTCATATACCTTTATCCAGTCTGAACTGGTTTGGTTGGTGAGAACTTGGCATAAAACAGTCCAGTCACAGAGTTGAAACAATTAAATCTCTGAAAACACAGCTCAAAATTAATCAAGTTGTGCTTTGTTCCATCCATCAAACAAAATTTTCTAACCAGTACCTTTATGGCCAGACTATCCAAACAATGATTTGAAGGTGCAACAATCTGAGGGCAAAACATTTTGCATCTTTTGTAAACGTAGAATCATAGAATTCTTTATTGGTCAAGTGTGATTGGATACAATCACAAGTAATAAACAGCAAGTAATAAGTCACAGATCATAGTAAACAACAATTGATAAATCATGAGAAACCGATAAGAGAAGATAGTAGGAAAGATGAGAAATGAGACTGTGCTTGGCACAAGGAAAAAAATTATCTTTGTATCTAGTACAGGGATGTTAAACTCAAGGCCTGCAGGCTGGATCCAGTCTGCAGAGTGCTTAAATGTGGCCCGTGGGGCCAGTCTGAAAATAGGAAAGGACCGGCTTGCGGTGCCTCTGGCAGCCAAAATGGGGCACGGGGGGACCATGTGTAGGCCCCCCGCACCCCATTTTTGGCCTAGGCTGCCTCCTGCAGCACTCTGCCGGCTCCGTTTTGGCTGGCAAGGTGCTGCAGGAGGCTGTTCAGACTGAAAACAGGGTGTAGGGGGCTGCACGGGGGGCCCTGCCACTCCATTTTGGCTAGCAGAGTGCTGCAGGAGGCGTCCGTCCCATCTTCCCGCTCCTGGCCAGCCGGCAGAGGAGAAGTACAATGCTGATCCAGCCCTTGAAGAAATACAGTTTTACACCCCTGATCTAGTAGTTTTGGCAGGTCAGTTAAAACTTACCATTCTGACTTTACAACCATGATGGGTCAGCTCCAATACAATCGTAAGTTGAGGACTACCTGTATACATTTCAGATCAATAATGACACAAGGGAAGGATGCTATCTCACATAAGACCCCAATTTCTGTCTCTGTTCTCCCCAAAGCAGATGGAGAATACACCATGTTTACCTGGTTCCCTCTTTCCAGCAAATATCAGAATCCCATTTCTACCCAAGAACCTTCATAAAGGTTCTGGTTATGAAAGATATGCATATCCTGATGAGAAAGATCCGTTTGCGTTGCCTAAGAAGCTGGATCCGTTAAAGGTTTAGTGTTCTTATCTCCAGTTTTTGTTTCTTTTTTTGTTTCCAACCTACCCAGAATGCTCTGCAGCTATTCCAGGGATCCATGCCACATACGCTGCTCTTTTAAGACTCAGATCCGCCAGTTCATCTTACTCCTCCTCTGCCATTAACTCAAAGAACAGGCAACGACCAAGTTACCCTGCCATGGGAAGCATCTCCTCTCCAGATTGGCATGGGTCATCGCAGCCCTATTACCCACCAACAAACCCCGAGCCATTCTCAGAGGCCTTCAAACAGGAGGGTATGTACCTCACCCCACTCCCCTTTTCTCCATCCATCACACTGAAGAGATCTGAGATTGTGACGTGTTCAGAAATGATTTATGTTTTTGCACCTTCCCACCCAACTTCAGCAAACAACTTCCACCCTCTCCCATGTTTTCATAAATCTTAAAATAAGCCTTTGCACTATGTTTCCTAGAATCCTATTAGTGAAACCATATGAAGGTAGCCCTGGTAAACTAGACTTGAAGTAAAACTGCATTACTGTCCATATTACAGAGCAGACCAGAGCAAATCAGAACAGAATTCTTTATTGGCCAAGTGTGATTAGACACATAAGGTATTTGTCTTCAGTGCAGAAATTTTCAATGTACATGCAAAGCAATAGAGTAATAATCATAAGATATAATTATATCATATATGAATTGTGTGTGTATGTAGTTATTATTTATTTATTTATCTTATTTATATTTATATTTTGGTATTATATGATATATAAAATATAACAAGAGGAGATAGTCGAGAAGATGAGAAGGATAATGACAATACTACAGCCATACAAAAGTGGCTATATCTCCACCTTTGAAAATCAATATAGTGGGCCCTAGAAAACTAAACTAGTTCTCCCCCAATTGCCCCAATATTTTTACAGCTGACGCCATAATATTAGTCATGTACTGAAACTTATAGCTGTGAAGCTCTATATGCCAAAATATATTTCATCATCAATTATATTTTGTAAATGTTTTCCCAGGAGGAAATGGTGTTTCTCTGTGTGTTTGTGTGTGTGTGTTTGTACAGTATTTGTGTGTGTGTATGTGTGGAGCTTGTCAATCGAAAGATCGGCAGTTCAGCGGTTCGAATCCCTAGTGCCGGGTAATGGGGTGAGCTCCTGGTACTTGTCCCATCTTCTGCTAACCTAGCAGTTCGAAAGCACGTAAAAAATGCAAGTAGAAAAATAGGGACCAACTTTGGTGGGAAGGTAACAGCATTCCATGCGCCTTTGATGTTTAGTCATGCTGGCCACATGACCACAGAGGCATCTTTGCACAGCGCTGGCTCTTCGGCTTTGAAACGGAGATGAGCACCCACCCCCTAGAACATCTAGGACATATGTGTGAGGGGAACCTTTACTTGTACCTTTTATGCGTGGAGAACCTATACAGTAGAATAAATTATTCAGAAGTTCAGTATTTAGTATTAGTATTATTTTATATCAAAACCCATAAACACACCTACAGTTTATGGCTTTATTTTTTTATTTTTAAAGGAAATATTGTTACCTCTCTTCACTGCTGAGTTGTAGTTGCCTGATTTTTCCATCCCAGATCTGTCAATTCTCTATGACAAGCAAAGAGACATCTATCTAGGAAGCCTAACCCCTCATGAGTGTAAAGCCAGGAGTTTTAAGGGTATTAATTCCAAGGCTTCTATCAAGCTTAAAATGATCAGGTTGAAAAACTATCAGTTCCAGTCTTGTAGTTTAGGGAGCAACATCTCCTCGTCTATCTTTTCTCCCTTGTTGGACTTGGAGTACATGACCCTTAGCTCTTGCTTAAGTCCTTTTCATCAAGTAAAAACCACGGATGCCAGGAAAGCCCATAACACTGCATCAAAAGAGTGTTTTATTGTCTGTTCTACTATGTGCAATCAAATATTTTGTTATCTTTTTTCTATGAAATATAGAAACAGATATCCCCAGGCTCAAGCTACTAGAGTATCTTTTAGCTTTCAGTTTGTACCTATTCTCAGCCACAAGAATGATAGAAGTCTGAAAACCTGCTGAATTTCACACAGCGTTCAAGTATTTGCAACCACAGTATAACATTGAAATATGTTTGTCCCCTTTAGTGAGCTTTTGCAAAACTGATGCAAGCTTCATGTTTTCAGTCTTAAATCAAAAGGCACTAGTGCTCTCATCCAATGCCAATGGAAAGAAAATGTGTCTTAGCTAAAATCCAGGAAGGAAGTCAGGAAGGAAGTCAGGAAGGAAGGAAGGAAGGAAGGAAGGAAGGAAGGAAGGAAGGAAGGAAGGAAGGAAGGAAGGGGGGAGGGAGGGAAGGAGGGAGGGAGGGAGGGAAGGAAGGAAGGAAGGAAGGAAAAGAAGAGGAGGAGGAGGAGAAGAGGAGGAGAAGGAGAAGGAGAAGGAGAAGGAGAAGGAGAAGGAGAAGGAGAAGGAGAAGGAGAAGAAAAGAAGCCTTTCTGTTGCCTTCTGGCAGAATATACAGGACAATGAAAACTTGGACCACATGTTTTCTGAATAGTTTTTATCCCAGAGCTATAATTGCACTCAACAAGGAACTAAAGGGCCACCATCAGTGAGCTGTTGGACAGCATTATTTGGTCTGTTGTGTGGATGTTTGGGTGGTTTAGGGGTGGTGAATTGTGGTGGGTGGGAGTGTGTTTGGGGATTGTTATGTGTGTTGGACCTGGTCTTTGGGTGTTAAGTGAATTTCGTTGTATGGGTATACTGTGTATACACACAGAATGACAATAAAGTTATTATTATTATTGGTTAATCTTTAGTGAGATTCATTCAATTATTATTATTCAATTATTAAAATTATTATTCAATTATTAAAATTCTATTATTATTATTATTATTATTATTATTATTATTATTATTATTATTATTATTATGAAGGAGGAGGAGGAAGAGGAGGAAGAGGAGGAGGAGGAGAAGAAGAAAAAGAAATAATCAGATTGTTAATTTAATTGGATTTGCTGTTTATGTACATTAGCCTGAAATTTGCAAAAATAGATTCAGAAATAAAATCAGAAGGTCTGTTTCCACAGTAATGAAGGTTAATTGAAAGACTATGAGCACTCACAATCTGAAGTTGGTACATAGCAATTGTAAATTGAAAGCAAATAGTCCAAGAATGAATACAAAAGTGAAAAGTGATGTCCAGATTAATGAATAATAGCTGCTTTGGGGAACTATTGTAACACTTCACTTTCTATTAAATCAGCCAATCTCAAGGATTGTGTTCAGTTATGGAAATCGTGCTTTAAAAGGGCCAGAAGCAAACAGGCAGATATTCAGACAACGGCAACAAGGATGATTCAGGGACCAGAAACAAGTCTTATGAACAGAGATGAAGGGAACTGGATATGTGAGCAAAGGAGATTGAGTAAGGATGAGATAGCCCACTCTTATGATTTACCTGAAAGATGCCACCTAGAACCGTGATGGCAAACCTATGGCACACGTGCTGGAAGTGGCATGCAGAGCCATCTCTCTAGGCACGCGAGTCATCACCTGTTGCTCTTCTGGGCTTTCATGTGTGCGGAAGTGCTGGAAACTGAAAAAGCAGTCGCCCGGTGCACATGCGCGCGCTGGGAAGATGATTTTCTGATTTCCGGCGCATGCATGCACGCTAGCCACCTGGTCTTCTGGTTTCTGGCATGTATGTGCATGTGAAGACAGCTGGCCTGTGCGTATACGCACCGGAAACCAAAAAATCATCTTCTTAGCGCGTGCATGCGCACCGGGCAGCTGCTATTCCAGTTTCCGGCGTGCATGCTCCCGTTTCGGCACTTGGTGCTGAAAAGGTTCGCTATCAGTGACCTAAAACAAAAAGGCCCACAGTGCTCTCTTCTGTTCCAGAATACAGAACACAGAATAATATTTTTAAGTTCCACGAAGAAAACAAAAATTCCATTGGAGCTTCAAGAAAAATCTAACAGTAAAAGCAGTTCGAACAACCAATTGCCAAGAGAGGTAGCAGAACTGATTACCTCGATTTTCTCCCAGCAGGCTCTGAAACTGAATTACGTTTAGTTCAGGCTTCACCATACTTAGAACCGACTATTTAAATCAACAGCGTTGAGCTGTCAATCCAATTGTCTGTTAACAACAATAAGCTCCTTTTGGTACCTAATAGAATTGCCCCTTTTGGAAAAAAAAAAAACCCAGCATGTGTATATTCTCTGCAAGGCCAGGAAAATGTGACAAGTTGAACAATTGTATTAAAACAGATTTCCAGTAAAAAAAAAAAAATGTATTGCAACATATTGGGGCTTTTTTACGTGAATGTTTTATTTATTATTTTTGAATATTTATATCCAGCTTCCTGTTCAGTAGCAATGAAGCAGTTCAAAGTGTTTTGAATAAAGAATAAAACAGCAGAATAAAACAATATGTTAAATATATATATATATATTTACACATTAAAGAAAACTATACTTTAAAAAGCATGAAGGGAAAGGAAAGGAAAAACAAAGCAAATTGTTCAACCATTGAAGGTCGTCAGTGGTCAATGAGAGTTCCTAATGAATTTCAGAAGAGAAAACATTCCAGACTGTAGATTGGAGGTGGTATTCAGCAGGTTCTGACCAGTTCTGGAGAACCGGTAGTGGAAATTTTGAGTAGTTCGGAGAACCGGTAAATACCACCTCTGACTGGCCCCGCCTCCATCTATTCTCTGTCTTCGGAGTCCCAGCTGATCAGGAGGAAATGGGGATTTTACAGTATCCTTCCCCTGCCACACCACACCAAGCAGCACCCACAGAACCGGTAGTAAAAAATGTTGAATCCCACCACTGCTGTAGATGTTAGAGAGAGAGTGTGTGTACACATGCTTTATTTATTTACTTAAATACCACTCAACTCTTAATGGACTTGGACAGATCACAGTAAGAAACTGCTAAGGACAAGGAGATAAGTATCAAAATAATAAGAATAAAGGAATAAAAGGTACAAAAAGAGAGAAAGAGATCCACACAATGCAAAGAAGTCTTAAGTCATCCACATTACTTGTAGTTTCTGTAACTACAAAAAATATAATTAAACATTTAACTCTATGTATGTTTATATATGTATACTCTAAATGTACAAGATAAAAGCTGTTAATGAAATAATGCAAAAAAATCAATATACATGTGAACAAATGAATACAAAATACTCAGGGGTTCTCTGCCCGGTTGCTGGGTGGGCGTGGCCATGGTGGGCATGACCTAGTCAGCCTCCTGAACCATGACGGGTGTGTGTGTTTTTGCTCTCCCCAGACTCTGGAGGCTTTTCTCAAGCCTCCTGGAGGGCGAAAATGACCTCCCCAGGCTCCAGAGGTCCTCTGGAGGCTGGAAATGGGCCCGTTTCTGGCCTTCCTGAACTTCCATTTTTTGCCCACCCTGAGCCTCCATGCACGCCCTGCACTTACCTCCATTCAAAACGGACCGCATGAGGACTCCTGGGAGGGGCGTGGTGGGGGTGGGCAGGGCCAGCCAGAAGTGGGATTTGGGGGTTCTCCAAACTGCACAGAATCTTAGCTAGAGGTTCTCCCAAACCCTTGCACACCCCAGCAGCCCACCCCTGAAAATACTGTTTATTAAGGCTTTTAAGACTATTTGGAAACATTAGGGAAAGTCACATATTTTAAATGGCTATATTTAATTTTTATATGCAAAGAATAGATATTGCAGGCAATCTGGGTACCAAAATAGGCACAAAGCTGTGTGGTTTTAAGGAAACATACACTCCAAATGTATTAAACTCCACATTTTGGATGGGAGGGCTTAACTTGAAATATTATACGAATACTCGGGGAGAGGGACATGGATATCAATCAAATTTATGCAGACTCACATAATTTTAACACAGTGTCTGTCCACCTTGGCAACTTGAAAATGTGTGGACTTCAGTTCCCAGAATTCCTTGGTCAGTATGTCGTCCAGGAAATTCTGGGATCGAAATTCACATATCTTTAAGCTGTCAAGGTTGAGAAATACTGCTACAGCTTGATAACATATATTGTAATTTAGAATCTGTAAGAAACTTGCTGAAGTTCAGAAGTGGAGGAGGCTGACAATTGACAGGTGTTACTAAAATCTTGATGAAAAGCAGGCAAAAAGTAATACCCCCCTTGGGAAATTAATGGTATTAAGTGATAACATATGCTTGTCTGCACTTATTTCTCAATAGATCTGTCTTTGTTAAGGAAAGTCATTGATTTATTATGTATCAGCATCCTTGTCATGATTCGTTATAACCTATTAATTTCTCCTCCCATTTTATGTTCTTGCTTACAAATTATAACTAAAGTTAGAAAACACAACTTGGTCTGGAGTCAGCTGAGAGAATTTTGACCTTTGGGAATTTAGAACTATGGATTCTGCAGCTCTCAGCACTGAAGCATCCAGCCATTCTTTGTTTTTTGGTGGTTTTTTTTGGGGGGGGGGGTTTGCTGAGCTATTTTTTTTGCTTCCTGATTGGTTATCAATTCTGCTTTACCTGTTTTCTTTGTTTGTGTTTTAAAATGCCAGGCACAACTTTAAGGGCCTCTAGATCAACAATTAAACAAAATAGCAATATGGCTACTACTCTGATTCTTTCTTTAGGAATAAATTTGGATAATCATCCTAATTAATAATTATTATGTAATTAATTAATTAAATCATACGCATATATTATCAGTTATGAGTGGTGCAGTGGTCTAGAGGTGGAGCTCTCGCCTCACTATCAGGAGGTTGTGAGTTCGATCCTAGATAGTGGTATATCTCATTCTGGGCACAATGAGTAAATATCAGCTGCAAACTCTGCATTGGCAACAGGAAGGGCAACCGGCCATTAAACACTCAACTCCATTCAGTTGCCCTGACTCCACCCCGCAAGGGATTACAGGGCCCTTTTGCCTTTCAACTCCAATCCAGGAGCTCTCAAGCAGTCGCATTCACGACAAACCATTTTATACCAAATTTATATTTCGCTGATAAAGAAATAAAGAGAGACTAGTATAGATCTATTTCAAGCTATTTAGCTCTCATCAGCTAGCCATACCCTTACTTGGATTCGAACTTGGGCTGCCTGCATGTTAGGCAGTTGTATTAACCTCTGAGCCACAAGTTCTCCTCCCTTCATTAGCTTGAGCCAGGGGAGAGATTAAGTGTTTTTTTTATTGAGACACCTGGTATGCTCTTCATATATGTGCACTAGGAACAGGCTCTTCCCTTTCCTCTGCTAACCGCCTCTGATAACCGCCTCTGGAGGCTCTGAAGTCCGCACATCACTCCCCGATGGCCCTGGCCCCATCTCTGCCTCAGACGCAGAGCCGTCGTCCTGGCCTTCCCCTGACTCTAGGACTGGCCCATTGTCCTCCCCAGCCTCCTCACTGTTCGACTCTGCTCCCAGGTCCGCAGGCTGCTGGTGGACCACAATACATGAGTGCGACGTCAAACAAAACAGCAATTTGCTTGTGCATGCCGTCTGCACATGAGTGTGGTGTCAAAAAAGGGTCGCCACTACCGGTTCGCCCGAACCAGTCTAAACCGGCTGTATACCACCTCTACTTGGAATGTTTCAAAAGCCCCACATCTTGACTTTACTGTTAGCTTATAATAAATAAAAAATATACTTATGAAAAATCTTAATGCATATCTTAACAGTTTCTCCAGAAGCACAGAAACAGAAGACAATTTAAAGGCTGTCATCCTAATTCCCTGTAAGATTCGGAAATGCTGATTTGTAAGACCCTATTTTATATCACAACATTAAAATGTCTAAAGCTGCCATACACAGCAATCCACAGTTTAGTGTAATCTGTAAATCCTGTTTGTGGTTTTTGTAGGATTCTAGATTCATTTCAGATCCTTTGATTCTTTTCAGGTCTGAAAAGGTAGTTGATGTTACAGTCTCTACCGATTTATATGAATTGAGCCCCTGTGAACACAGTGGCATTTATTTCTGAAAATCTTTGCAAACTAAAATGTCAGCATTTTTTAAAAAAAATGATGTAATGCTTTCTACTTGGTTGCTGTTTGTTTGTTTGTTTTGGCATAGTTGTATATTCTACTGGTAGTGCTGTCTTTATCTGCTGCAAACCGCTCCGATCTTTTGAAGTTGGGTGGTGTAGAAATGTAATGAAAAATAAATATCCACAGATGTGTTCAGATAAATCTCCCAGAGATAGATTGCCAATAGTCACATATGTGATTTGCTAAGGAATCCCTTTTGTGTTCCTCTGAGAAAACCAAATTGACAAGGATTGATCTGAATCATTATGTCTATTGAGAAGGACCAAATCATGCCAATGTTTAGGCACCAAAGCGTTTTTGGTGCGTGCAAAAAAAGGCTTTCAAATGAGCAGATGAAAATCATTGGTTTGTTTAAGAGCATTCAATCATGGGGATTAGGAACTGAAAGACACAAAGCAAATTACTCTGTCATTTATTTATGTAGAGCAGTGTTTATGCAAAGTGCTACAAGTCCTTTAACTAAATTTCCAGGAAGTTAACATTTTCAGTTTCTTTTTTCTTCTGGCTGGATCATGACAAGCAGAAAATCAATGGGTGACATTTTCACCAGCAAATGAAAAGCTGCTGTTCCGTATTGTGTATATCGGTTCATTGGAAACTGGCTGGTTACTTTGAGTTGGTCAATTTTACAGTTCAAACACAGAGATGCCTGTAGGAGTGTCAAAAGTCAACATGTTTGCTATTGCACATTCAATACAAGTAGAAAAAGGGAGAAAGGTCTTTGACTATATGGTTCTAGATGCCATATTGCCTTTCTTGACCTTTCCTGCAGATGCTTCTTTCATTATTAAAGTTCCATGCAATCATTTCCCAAAGGTGGTTTTTGAAGAGGGAATGGGACTTCCTGTTTTTTTCTTTGAAGATGTTTCACACCTCATCCATGAAGCTCTGAATAGCTGAATAAGCTTCTTAGATGAGAAGCGAAATGTCTTCAAAGAAAAAACGAACAGTGCAGTTCAGTGGTGGAATCCAAATTTTTTTACTACTGGTTATGGGGACATGGCTTGGTGGGCATGGCGTGGCTTGGTGGGCATGGCATGGTGGGCGTGGCAGGGAAAGGATACTGCAAAATCTCCATTCTCACCCCACTCCAGGGTAAGGATACTGCAAAATCCCCATTACCTCCCCACTCCTGGGGGAAGGATATTGCAAAATCTCCATTCCCACCCCACTCTGGAGCCAGCCAGAGATGGTATTTGCCGGTTCTCCAAACTACTCAAAATTTCTGCTACCGGTTCTCCAAACTCAGGGCCGGATTTTCCTATAGGCTAACTAGGCTTCAGCCTAGGGCCTCAAGATCAAGAGGGGCCTCAAGATCAAGAGGGGCCTACATTCAAATTGTTAGCAAAATTAAAATTACACTTTCACTATAGGTGAAAGGGCCTCATAAGTGGAATAGCCTAGGGCCTCTTTTCATCTAAATCCGGCCCTGTCCAAACTGCTCAAAATGTCTGCTACCGGTTCTCTAGAACCTGTCAGAACCTGCTGGATTTCATCCCTGGTGCACTTGCCTCTTGAAAAAGCACCTTTGGGACAACCATGACCTAGATGACTGAGAATCTCCATAGACATTTTCATGCAATCAATCAAAATATTCCACAAATTTAAAATTGGCAGGGCCATCATCATGTTTTTTGTAACCCCTTACATGAATACTCCTAAGATCTCTAGAGAGATGTATATACAATAAAAAATATGACATAGATATTCAACTTCTGCTCATTTCTTAACTAAATAAGCACAAGATATTCACCAATCGTGTTTTCTTCGAAATATATTTGAAGTGCATCATGAAAGCATATTCTCTTTCAAACCAAAGAGGGGGGAAAAATAGAAGACAATCTTTTTTTCTGCAAAGTGCTAATTTAAACTCATTTGATATGTACGATAGAACTCTACCTGTTTATACATATAATTCTATCTTACTTAAACAGTAATTTCATTCCACTTCAGCATCCCCAGTCCTGTATTTTGTACAGTGTACCTTTCCTTCATTTATGGAAAAGCCATGTGTCGCTTAGAATGGATTGTTGGCTTATTTATTTATTTTATTTTTATTTTATTAAATTTCTATACCGCCCTTCTCCCGAAGGACTCAGGGTGGTGAACAGCCAAAAGATAAAACACAGAGATACAAAATTTAAAATAGATTAAAACAGATTAAACAATTTGGCTAAATTTTAAAAATATCCCATAATTAAACAAATTAAAATTAGTGTTTAAAATTTAAATTTAAAAAATTTTTAAAGGGAGAAGATTTAGGCCAGGCCAGCTTGATGAAATAAAAACGTTTTAAGCACGCGACAGAAGGTGCGCAGATCCGGGATCCTCCGTATCTCCGGGGGGAGCTCATTCCAGATCGTAGGCTTAGCTAAAGAGTTAAACGATGAATAACATGGCCAGGCACACATTTGGATTAACCAGGTAGTTTACCTTAATAAGTAATTCAAGTACTTATTTTGTCTTTGAAAATTGGATGTGATTGATTTTGAAAACCCTGAGTAAAAGGCTGATCCACAAGAGACGAAGATCCCTTTATAACTGGCTTCTGAAAATACGAACATTGATAAAACATTAAATCTGAACTCCAAGGGGGTTGCGGGAAAAGGATTGATAATCTCTGAAATGGATCCTGTACATTTTCCCACACTGACCTTTGAAATTAATAAAATCTGTTCCATGATGTTTTGTTGGAAGTAGCTTTTTGAAGGCAATCAAAGAGGTACTTTTGTTTCAAATTTTGGATAGGATTAGCTACTCAAAATCAGTTTGGATGCTAAAAATAGCTTCTGTTCATGTGCCTTTCAATCATGTTGAAGTGCCTGCTTTTCCACTTCAGTTTGAGGCATCGAGATTGAATGACTCAGCGTTCTGAGTTAAGGCACCATCTTGAATTTAGATTGCCAGAAGCTTCCATTTATTTATTTTATTTATTGAACAAATTTATATAAGCTTATAAGTGCTATGGGCTTAGAGTTCAAAGCATTGTTAGAGACCCACACACTCACTTTATGGTCTGTTTCTGTTGCTCCCCTCTGGGGGGAAGTTTCAAAGTATTTCAAAGAGCCAAGGTGGCGCAGTGGTTAGAGTGCAGTACTGTAGCTACTTCAGCTGACTGCTAGTTCAGCAGATCAGCGGATCAAATCTCACTGGCTCAAGGTTGGTTCAGCCTTCCATCCTTCCGAGGTGGGTAAAATGAGGACCGAGATTGTTGGGGGCAATATGCTATTTAGTATACTGCCTTTGGTGTAAGCCGCCCAGAGTCCTCCGAGGGTGGGCGGCATAGAAATATGACAAATAAATAAATAAATAAATAAATAAATAAATAAATAAATAAATAAATAAATAAATAAATTTTTATCGGGACTTCCAGATTCTGTAACAGCTTTGTTCCTTATGCCATCCATCTGGGTAAACTTTCAAGATTCATTTTTTTTTCCTCACCATGTACATGTATACATCCGAACTAGACTGTGTTGTTTCTCTGTGTCATATAATATATGTGGGTATATGCATAATTTCGTATTTCTTTCTCTTTTCTTTCTTTCTTTTTCTCTTTTTTTCTTTCTTTCTTTCTTTCTTTCTTTCTTTCTTTCTCTCATCATGTTTATGTAGTGTATTTATATACTACATTATTCAGTGGCTCAGTGGCTAAGACGCTGGGCTTGTTGATTGAAAGATCAGCAGTTCAGCAGTTCAAATCCCTAGTGCCGTGTAACAGGGTGAGCTCCCATTACTTGTCCCAGCTTCTGCCGACCTAGCAGTTTGAAAGCATATAAAAAATGCAAATAGAAAAATAGGGACCACCTTTGGTGGGAAGGTAACAGCGTTCCATGCACTTTTGGTGTTTAGTCATGCCGGCCACATGACCACGGAGACATCATCGGACTACGCTGGCTCTTTGGCTTTGAAACGGAGATGAGCACCGCCCCCTAGAGTCGGGAACAACTAGCGCATATGTGCAAGGGGAACCTTTACCTTTTAATGTAGTGTATATTGGAGGTGGTGACACTTTGAGAGCTACATGCAATGAAATTTCATTTTAATGTATGCCAATTAATATATTTTCAAAGTGACAATAAAGTTATTCTTAATCAAAGTCTAGGTATATAGCCATTCAGCTCAAATATAGGTTACTATGGGTGGCACATTACAGCAATGACTCAAATGGTGGGGCTACAAAGTGTATCTCTGGGTATGGGTGTGATGCTACTAGAATATACTGAGTATACCCACTGGGTATGGGTGTGATGCTACTAGATGTACTACATCTTGGCATGTATAGGTAGCTTACTTACTGATAAAACTTGATCTAACGGACCTTCTGAGTATTTGACAGCTCTAAGATACATGTATATTTATATCGTTTGATGGTTAGGAAGAGAATGAATTGTTTCTGAAGTAGATCACAAAAATTTCAAAAAAATTATACTGAACAATTCATAGCTCCGAGCAAGAATTTTCACTAGTAATCTCTGAAGGAAATGTTCCTTTTTGTCTTCATAGAGGGTGTCGATTATGGGCCGATGTTTATTCAAGAACCTGACCATGTGATCTTCCCCATGGATTCAGAGGAGAAGAAAGTGTCTCTCGGTTGTCAAGCCAGAGGAAATCCTGCCCCAACCTACAGGTAGCTAACATGTTTTAGCAATGGAGCTGAGTTGCCTATTTTGATTCCAAGTCAGTGTACAGTAGTCCTTGACTTACAACCTTTCATTTAGTGGCCATTTGAAGTTACAATGGCATTGAAAAACAATTAACCTATGACCATTTTTCACACTTACGGTCCTTGAAGCATCCCCGTGGTCATGCAATCAAAATTCAGACATATGGCAACTCTCTTGTGTTTATGATGTTGCCGTATCCCAGGATCATGGGATCACCTTTTGCAACGTTCTGACAAGCAAAGTTCACGGGGAAGCCAAATTCCACTTTACAACTGCGTTACTAACTTAACAACTGTAGTGATTTGCTCAACAATTGTGGCAAGAAAGGTCATAAAATGGGGCAAAGCTCACTTAACAACTGTCTTGCTTAGGAATTGAAATTTGGGCTCAGCGGTGGTCATAAGTCGAGTAATTCTGTAATTCTGTTTTTAGCTAAAATCTATTCCATTGTTATTTTAAAAGATTCAGTTATAAAATTATCTTAATCTATTCATTTATGTACCTGTTCTTTTTTTTCTAAACATATTCATTTTGCAAACTGAAGCCATTGTCAATGTACCGTGTTTCCCCGAAAATAAGACCCTGCCTTATATTTTTTTGAACCTCGAAATAGGCTCTTGGCCTTATTTTTGGGGAGGTCTTATTATTTTGGGGCACATGGAGGAAACCAGAGGAAATGGTGGGGACTGGCTGAGCATGCATTTAAATATTTTTAGGGAGGGCTTATTTTCAGGGGCGGCTTATTTTAGCGCATGCGCTCAAAAGCCCAATTGGGCTTATTATCAGGGGACGTCTTATTTTCAGGGAAACAGGATATATGTATCCTTGCACAAAGCACTGTTTTCCCTAGCGTACACTTTTGTGCAAACTTTCCCCAATGGTGCTAATTTTTGTCTGCATTGTTAAGAATGTTACTCCAATTTGAATATTGGTTCAGACTATGAAAATTGGATCAGTTCTTATTCATTGCAAAATCAGCTACCTAACTTGCTTAATGGGTCCTTTATTCCTGCTTCCACTAATTATTATCACCCGTTTGATGATGAAGCTTCCAAATCTGCTATATATATGTTTTTAAAATTTCATTTATTTGTCTGATAGAAAGACTTGAATTAAGGACCATCTATGTAAAATGTAGCGCATTTTATATATATTTTTTAACTGCAGGTTAATAATATGAAGGGACATGGTGGCTCAGTAGTTAAGACACTGAATTTGTTGATCAGAAAGGTTGGCAGTTCAGCGGTTTGAATCCCTAGTGCCGCTTAACGGGGTGAGCTCCTGTTACTTGTCCCAGCTTCTGCCAACCTAGCAGTTTGAAAGCACGTAAAAAATGCAAGTAGAAAAATAGGGACCAACTTTGGTGGGAAGGTAACAGCATTCCGTGCTCCTTTGGCATTTAGTCATGCCGGCCACATGACCACGGAGATGTCTTCGGACAGCATTGGCTCTTTGGCTTTGAAACGGAGATGAGCACTGCCCCCTATAGTCAGAAACGACTAGCACATATATGCAAGGGGAACCTTTACCTTTACCTTAATAATATGAAATTCACCTTCATCGTTTGTTGTGGAAGAAGGATTATTTTTTTTAGATCTGGAGTATTATATCTCAGATAAATAATTTGAAGGGTAATCAATTCATAGATCTGCTGTTCAAGTTTTGACCTTTATTTGTTAATTTGTTTTGTTTCTATATTGCCTTACTCCCTTAGGACTCCTGGCAGTTTACAAGACACAGTAACGCAATAAAAGCATTCAATAAAACAATATAGCAATTTTAAATTATATTATTAAAAATTCCTGAATTATTATTTTCACCTTTAAAAGTTGTTCCACACAAGTCTGTTTTTAAGACTTCTTAAATCCCATGAAGAGAGAAGAAATGATACAAATCTCTTACAGAAAATTATTGCAGAGAGTAGTGCTATAACTAAAAAGGAACTTATTTCTAACTCTTCCCTGAAGCTAACATAGCAGGAAAATGTCAATAACCCTACATATGATTTATTATTTATTTATTTAAACATTTATGTTGCCACCCCTCTTTTAGCCAATCCTTTACAGTACCTAATGATGTACATACTGGACAGGCAGTTCTCCCTCACATAGATGATACTCCAGGCATCTGGGTCTCCAGCCATATAGAGTTTTCTAGTAAAATATACCACATTTTCAATTTTCAAGCTTTTGTGTGCAAGGGTTGGTGTTGTTGTTGTTGTTGTTTTGCACAGGTTTTATGTGCAAAAAGCAGTTCTCATCCACCAGTAAGTGGACTTTTGTAGTTTGTGCTAACTGTAGCTTCAACAGCAGTTCTGTGTAAAGAATATTGCAACCATTTGTACAAGAGTTGATAGGGTTGCAGGTAACCTCTTTCTCTGAGTAAGGTTGTGATTGGTGTATCAGCTAGAGCTGAGCAAAACCTCCATTACCGAGAGACTCAAAGTAGACAAGAGGCTAATAGACATTACCCATAGACTCATTACCCATTACTCATTACATTACTCATAGACACTACCCATAGACTCAAAGTAGACATGAGGCTAAGTACATCCCTAGGTTGCAGTCCTGCTCCTTTAAGGAGATTGCTATCCCACCCTGAGTCACCACTGGAGCAGAAAAATCAAGTCCTTTCTGGACTTTCCAACAATGTAGGCTTGCTAGGATTCAATTTCAGGTTTTCTATCAATTTCTTCAATTTTCAGGTATCTGGCCAAGATTTCCACTGTGTTACTGGCTTGGTTTATGTTGAGTTTATTTTTTATTTATTTTAGAGATTTATATTGTCACCTATTCACATATAACGACTCAAAGCGGCTTACAAAAACATAAAAACATCATATAAAAAAAACAATAAAACTAATAAAAGAATCATTTATAATAAAATAATAAAATAAAATAGCTCAGTTGGTCTTCTAGGTAGACTTTTATGAATATTACATTTCAGTATATAATTTACATTACAGATTATTGAACATCTGCCTTGTGCTAAAAGCATTGTATACAAAGTATAATCAATATGTGGATGTTTAAAAATGATCCAGCAGATGTCATTTACCTTCCTAATTTATTCCTAGATTAATCCTGGATCATCCCTTGAACATTCTCAATAATTTTACCAATTAACATTCTGCATTTGGCACAATTTTCTGTAATTGCAAGAGCCATACAAAGTTTGGCATGCTACGGTGAGAGCTGGCCTCCAAAAACATGAAATGCCAGAATCCAAGGTATAAAATTAGTGCTTTAAACTTGTGGAAGATTTAATATGTCAAATTCTAGGGATGTGCATTTGTAGAAGAAAGAACCTGGGGGTGGTGTGAAAAGGGGGATCAGCCTAGAATCCCTACATAGCTATAAGAAAAGTAAGTCCAACACCCCCTCCCTTGATTGTCATTGATCGTCATCAAACTCCAAGCTTGTGCCAATCGTTAGTTGAGAAGATTCCTGGGCATAGAGTTTTAGCAATAAATCAGCATTTATAATAAATCAGATGGTCTTTCACAACTGACAGAAATGATTCAGAAATGATTTGGAAGATGTCCTTCAGAAGTTACATGATTGCAATCACAACACCTTCCTATTATTCACTTAAGTGAATATTATGCACTTTTCGGGCATTGTACACAAAAAGTACAAGTGGGCATATAAATGTAATAAATAGATAGAAAAACAGCTACCACTGCTTCAAATTTGCATTACCAATAATGAAAGAATGCTAAGGAATTCCAAAGAGGAATGAAATCGGTAAATAGGATTGCCAAATAAATAATAAACAAATGGAGCTGCAAGAGGCAGGACAAATTGCAATTATGGTACATAATTATGGCACCAGAGACAAGTGATTAAATTTCTTTTGATATTTTCCCAGTTTAATTAATCAACAAATTCTGAGAGCCAGATAGAGAAACAAATACCTATATGTGGTTTCTGAACATAGGATGGATAAGGAACGAAGAAAGAATATCAGACTTAAGATAAAACTACGTAGGGTGACCAAATGTACAAAAGAATGGTTGAATGCATAATCATGCTAAAGTTTCATACTTTTCACAACATTACACACAGTTTGCATCTCAGAAATATGGACACCTGAATATTTTGCATAGGAATGTTATGCAAATTTATCAACTGAAAGCCAAATAAAAGTGAACCCATTAATTGCATCAAATTATTTCAGCTGTCCATATTTTCTTGTTTATTTATTTATTTATTTATTTATTTATTTATTTATTTATTTATTTATTTTATTTTATTTTATTTTATTTTATTTCTATACCGCCCTTCTCCTGAAGGACTCAGGGCAGTGTACAGCCTAATTAAAAGCACAAAGACAGACAATTTAAAAATAATTAAAATTATTAAATAATTGGCTCAGTTATAAAACCCCCAAATTTAAAATCCCATATTTAAAACCAATTAAAATCTTTACATTGATAGCTTGGCCTGGCGGAACAAAAGGTTTCGAGGGCACAGCGAAATACACGGAGATCAGAGATCTTACGAATTTCTGGAGGCAGTTCATTCCAAAGGGCAGGGGCTCCCACAGAGAAGGCCCTCCCCCTGGGTGTTGCCAGCTGACATAATTTGGCCGATGGCACCCTGAGGAGACCCTCTCTGTGGGAGCGGACTGGCTGGTGGGAGGCTACTGGTGGCAGAAGACGGTCTCGAAGGTATCCAGGTCCAATGCCATGGAGCGCTTTAAAGGTGGTAACCAACACCTTGAATCGCACCCGGAAGACCACTGGGAGCCAGTGCAGCTCGTGCAGGAGGGGTGTTACGTGGGCACAACGAGTTGCGCCCATAACCACCCACGCAGTAGTTAAGAATAAATCTTGAAATTTATTCTTCTTCTTGTGCCATATCCATCATATTTTTGTCAATAGCCACATGAAAAAGTTTTTTGTCCAAACCAGTTTTGAAGCCATGATGTCCTTCTTCTGCCTGGACCTCATTTGCCTTCAACCTTTCCCTGGAGGATTAAGTGAAGGATGCCATATTTTTCTGGGTGTCACATCACATGTCCAAAATATTCTAACTTGTGCTTTTCAAGGGCTTTGATGATTTCCCTTGGCTTTCCCAGGTGGCTTATCACCACTTCATTTCTGATTTTGTCAACCCAGCTTATACGTAACAGCCGTCTGTTAACTTATTAAACTATTTATTTTTCTTTCCTTCCAAGGTGGCTCCAGAATGGAACTGAATTAGACATAGAAAGTGATTACCGCTACAGTGTAATAGAAGGAAGCCTTATTATCAACAATCCCAGTGAATTAAAAGATGCTGGACAGTACCAGTGTTTTACCACCAATGTCTATGGTAGCATTTTGAGCAGGGAAGCATCACTTCAATTTGCATGTAAGTAACAATTTTGTTATCCCACTTTTTAGAGCTAACAATGTCACATTGAAACAATGCGGAAAAAAACTCTAATTGCATCATGAAGAACCAGACAATTATATTCATATCTACGAATATAGGAATTGTATTTTTCTTTTCTTTTCTTTTTTCTTTTGGATTTTGGATTTTGCACTTTTGGACATTCAACATTTTGTATTTTGTATAACTGGCTCATATTTCTGATGGTTGCAATGTCCTGGGATCATGTGATCAGTTTTTGTGACCTTCTGACAAGCAAAGTCAATGGGGACTTACTTACTAACTTAGCTGCAGTGATTCACTTAACAACTGTGGCAAGAAAGGTTTTAATGGCAAAACTCACTTAACAACGGTCTTGCTTAGCAATTGAAACTTCAAGCTGAATTGTGATAGTGCGTAGAGAAGTACCTTGTATTTCATTATTTTAGTGCAGAGTACTTTTGTCTGTATGTTTTCCATATAAGCCACCTCTCCATTGGTCTAGCCCAGGGGTCGGCAACCTTAAACACTCAAAGAGCCACAAAGGTCCTAACCAGAAGCCCCCATTCAATTTTGGAGCCGACCGGAAGTCCGGTTCCCCTCCTCCTAGCACGGCATCTTTTTCCCTCTGCTGACCAGAAGTCTGGTTCCCCCACCATAGAGTCTCGGTGTCCTTTTTCCTCTACCTGTCCTAACCGAAAGCCCTATCAATTGTGGAGCTGACCAGCAACAGGGAGCGACAGCAGAGGGATGAAAGAGCCACATGCGGCTCCAGAGCTGTGGGTTGCTGACTCCTGATCTGGGGCTCTGATCTGAAAAAGCCCCAAGAAGTGTATGATGTTTTCCTAGGATTTAACTGACCTTCCCCTGAACATTTTCCCTCAACTCTGTTAAAGTATGAAAAGCTAGAGAGGCAAAAGACAGATGCAAATGATGAAAGAGAAACATAAACATCCCTCAGCTTCTCCCTAATTAATGAAGTTCTAAACTCCTAAATCTGCTCACAAGAATTTAACTAATTGTTTATTTTGCCCCTTTGGGCGAAAAATGAAAACAAATTATGTTCCATCAAGGGAATGTGAATGTGAACCAAAAACAGAGAATACATTTTGAGCTATATTCATCCGATCTGCTGAAGTGAGGAGTTCAAGCAATATTGGGTAACCAAACCAGACAAAAGAGTTAAAGACACAAAGTTGACATCAGGACTGAAAACAAGGACAAAGAAATCATCCCCACCTTATTTTTATTTTCCTGGATGACAAATCCCAAGGTTGATGATTTTGAAGAAAGAATTTACTGTACACCAGCATTACAGAACAAGAGACTGCCAAACTGACACAAGTCAAAAGGTTTTTAGGCTTATCTCAACAAGACTTATAGAGGACAATGGGTTAATACAATTGGAATTGCTAATTGATGAGATACCTCCTCAGTCCATCTGCCTCACCAGTAACTTGTATTTACATAATAGCATTCCCCCCCATCAAACCCACCTCATCCCAATTTAAATTTTACATCAGTTCAGCCACTGCATGAAGCCGACAAAGTGAGCTATACTTTATAAAACCTTATGCCTTTTAATAAAATTTTTAGTGGCTTTAAATAAAATTTAAATGAAAAGATGAGGCCAGATTCTTTTTGATCCTGCTTGTCCTTGTGGGGAACAATTTTTTATAAAAAAAATTTATAACAATTTTTTTTATAAAAACAATTTTTCTCATAAATATTTTCTATTTATGAGAAAATAGATTTTTACATCAAAACCTTGGTACTAGGATGCCGACAATGAACTTTCTTGCTAACGATTTAGCAAGCACATTCAATTACAACTGATCCCTTTATAATTTGGATAAATCCAACAATCCTGATGGAGTATTGTGTGTATGTATGTATGTATTCCTATAAAACAGGGGTGTCAAACACAAGGCCCACAGGCTGGATCCGGCTTAGATCTGGCCCACAGGGCTGCCCTGGAAACAGCAAAGGACCGGCCCGGGGTGCCTCTGCCAGTGTAAATGGACCTTGGGGGGGCACACACCCCCAGGGCGCCATTTTCAGCCACAATGGCCTCCTGCAGCCCTCTGCCAGTGAAAATGGAGCTCAAGGGGACTGCGCACAGCCCACCAAGCTCTGTTTTCGCTTGCAGTGGGCTGCAGGAGGCCGTCCTTTTCAAAGAAGAAAAGGAAGGAAGGAAGGAAGGAAGGAAGGAAGGAAGGAAGGAAGGAAGGAAGGAAGGAAGGAAGGAAGGAAAAAAGGAAGGAAGGAAGGGTTGACAGAAGGAAGAAAGATTATAATGAGAGTGATGAGGGGGTTCTGAGGGAAGTCCTGCCTTAGCACTTCACCACAACAGGTGCCCCTGACATGAGTGACATCAATCTGGCCATGTCCACCCTGGCCACACACATCCTGCCCCCTGAGGTCAAACACAACTCTGATGCAGCCCTCAATGAAACCGAGTTTGACATCCCAGTTATAAAACAATGGGTTTTGTTGTACTCTTCTGTTTTAATTAATATGTTGATTCATTCATTGATTCATTATACATTATAATGGCATTGTTGATTCTTAGTGACCAGATAAATAGATTTTCTCATGATGGTCTTTTCTTAACCTGGTCTTTCAGGGTTGAATTCAACACCAACCAGAATTCGCTATAATAAAAAATAAAATAAATTGAATTAATCCACACTGTTATTAGTTCTTCCTTTCTCTTCCTTCCACCTTTCCCAGAATTAGAATCTTCTATAGGGCAGCAAATACCTCACAATTATTTTATTCAAGCCAAGCATTTGCCTTTCTTCTCTTGAACCAGAAGACATGTGGAACAACTTCATTGCATCTCTAAAGTCCCTCCCCAAAATGAGAAATGCCCTCTCAAGATGTAATAATTTGAGCTTATTGCCATGCTGACAAGGCATTTGAATTGATAATGTGACATCTCTGACTTCCCTCACAGCCCGCTGAGTGAAGAACCTGGAAACTGCAAACCATCGATCAAAAGTTTAATTCTTGCAAATTTGTATCAGATGCAAAATGAATTTAGAGCAAGAATCCCATGCTGTTCTCAGCTTTTATCTCAATATTGCCACACAATTGAATTGATAGGGTACATTTAAATACTCAGTGTGATGCTTTCTAGTGGATTTGGATGATTCGGGTAGTAATCTAAAATGTATTTTTTTTTCTGAGATAGAGGAATCCAAAGGACATACGATGCCAGCAGCAAGAATTCATATTAGAGGCTAGAAAAACCTTCATCCTCACCAATAAAGGCCAATTTTCCATACTGAAAAATGCATGGGGGAATTGGGCAACAACCTTGCTGGAAGGGTAGAGGCTTTGAATGGTTCAAACTTTCTACACCCTCAACCAAATACCCAAATTGGAGGGAGGAAGAGAATATGACAGAGGTGGTATTCAGCAGATTCTGACCAGTTCTGGAGAACCAGTAACAGAAATTTTGAGAAGTTCAGAGAACTGGCAAATACCATCTCTGACTGGCCCCGCCCCCATCTATTTGCTGCCTCCTGAGTCCCAGCCTCCTGATTGGCTGGGTCTTCTTTTGTTGCTCTGCACATGGAGCTGGAAAGCAAGTTAATGGGGTGGGGAGGGAATGGAGAGATTTTGCAGTAACCTTCCCCCTGGAGTGAGGTGGGAATGGAGATTTTACAGTATCCTTTCCCTGGAGTGAGGTGGGAATGCCCACCCAGCCACGCAACGCCCACCAAGCCACACCCACAGAACCGGTAGTAAAAAAAATTTGAATCCCACCACTGGAATAGGCCAAGTGCCTGCCATATTACTTTTTTTATCAGGTCCTCTTTAAAAAAACCCAGTGATGATGATAATGTTATAAATCCATTGTTGTCCAACTCGTGGTGATTCTACGGGCCAGGTCTCTCCACATCTTCCAATCTTGCACTACTTCTTTGAGTTGTTCTATGCTATGGATGGTGTCAGCTTTGACAGTATCCAGCCACTTTGTTCTTTAATGGCCTGGTTTCCTTTTTACCGCTAATCTCTTCCGAACATAATTGCTTTCTCCAGTGAATTCACCTGCATGACATGACCAAAATAAGTGAGATGCACTTTTCTGTTTTTTGCCTTCCATTGACATGTTTAGTGTTAAAAAAAAGAGTAACAAATAAGAAACTAAGAAGCTGCGTATCACCCATCCTCAGCATTATTCTCCATTTTCAGTATGCCTGTTAACCTCAAATCTGTTCAGTGCACATGCACAATGCAGACGACTTCAGCTTAGTGTTCTTTTTGGAAGGATGTCCAGTTGTCAAAAAGACAAACATACTTGAAAGGATTAGAGGGTAACTTGAAATAACTTTATTCATTTGAATGTGACCTTTTCCCGTGGCTGCTGCTTTATGAGCACAGATCCTAGAGCTGTGATGGCGAACCTATGGCACGCGTGCCACAGGTGGCATGTGGAGCCATATTGGTGGGCATGCGAGTGTTCCCCTATCTCAGCTCCGCCAGCTGATTTTCAGACCTTCCGAGGCTTTCTAGATCTCACTGGAAATCAGCAAACAGACTGTTTCTGGCCTCCAGAGGGCCTCCCAGGGGGGTGGGGAAAGCCTCTGGAGCCTGGGGAGGGCAAAAAAATGGGCCTCCTGTGCTCACCGTGCCATCACGTGCCAAAAGCGGGGGGAGCTCGGTGGGGTCATGTGGGCATGCACAGGGGGATGGGGCACATTGAATTATGGGTGTGGGCACGTGCGCGTGTGACCCCCCCCACTCCCCCAACTTTTGGCACGCGACAGCAAAAAGGTTAGCCATCACTGTCCTAGAGTGTAGTCTACTCTCTGTATTCCAGATCCCATCTGTTTTAGGTGTGCAAATAGATTTTTTTTTCTTGCTTAGAGACAGCTGGACTAAGCATGAAGCAGCCTGCAAGAACCTAAGTGTATTTAAGTGACACTAATAGCAGAAGGTGAGAAAATATCCAAAATGCTCAGGACACGGATGCTATGGTTTTAAAATATTAAAAATGTTAGATAGCTGCTAATATGATTGCTGCTGTAACATTGCAGAACAATATTTCACTTTCAGTGGGAACTCAACTGAATAGGAGTATTCAGCGGGTAATTAAAATGAACAGACTGATAGAGCAAGTATGTCTGAAATAGTTAAGATTTGGTCAACTTTTAGGGAAAATATGATGACAACAGTTTTAGGTGACTAAACATGGATCAATGACAAATTATCAATATATAGCGTTAAGTCTACCAGCAGCACATATTTGTCAAGACTTATCAGCTTCTATTCTCTGTCAGGCTCTCGTGAATATCCATAATTACATGCCCATGAGATGCAAGAGGCACCTTGATGAGATACCTCTTGAGCAATCAAGTCAATTACACCAGAATGATTCAGATCTACAACTGCTTAGGTCAACGCTTTTTGCCGAGGGCATGAGCATAATTCACTTAAGCCCGAAGTCAATACTGCCACTATGCCTTTTGAAAGAAGAATGAAGTGCAATTAAAGTGATGCCTGGGGGGAAAAAAATTATGGCATAGCAATGCATGGGATTCAATCAGGAATTGTAAAAAATTGTGCTGATAAGACAGTGTGCGATATCTACTTTAGGGAAGATCAATGGAAAACAGAAAAACATCTCTATGAAAATAAGCGATTAGTCTTATTTTTCCTAATGCAATAAAGGAGAGTGCCTTTATTTGCAATTCATTAGAGGTATCTAATACACATGTCTGACAACAGGACTGATAACTTAGTGTGGGTTGGTTTATTAATTTACATCCTTGTGATGACTCCCCTGTTATAATGAAGTAAAACGTCCTCCGTTCATAGATTATTTTGTTTTTTTGAGGTCTTGGTATGACAGTATGATTTAGATTCTGCCCTCCACATCTCTCCAGCAGATTTCTCAATTTCACTTTCTTCCCCCAAGTTTATTCTGTTGATTGTTTCTGGCTCCTTAAATCTATTTTCCATTTAGGATACAGAAAGACAAGTACCGATTAGCTATAACTCATATCTCCCTTTGCCAATGGGTTGCAGCATAATAACTATTCACTGACAGGCAGGATAAGAAGTCCTCAGTGACACAGACAAATAAATCAATAGGTACTGGGAGACAGCCTTTATGCTGCGTGTTTCATCCTGAATACTACTGACAAGTTTGCTGGAGTCCTTGGCATCACCTGCAAACTGCTTTTAATGAGCTTTACTGTCTTTGATGGGTCATGATCATTACTACATACATTAGACCCAGTCCCGTTCTTATCAACCCTTAGTAAGCACATAGATGGTTAGATTTCTGCATCCAGATTTATGTCTGCTAAAGATGGGATCATGAATCTTGGAAGCACAGTCAAAATAGGTGTAGCATGTAAGGTGTTCAAGAAAAACACGTACACACAAGCACATGATAATACTTACCATAGATGAGCCTTCTTTGTAAGAGCAGGAAGTGTCATGACAATATTGGAATACCAGATCTATGAATCTTCCCTTGTCTAGAAATTCTCGAATACAGCTCATCTGCCTGAAACCTGCACTGTATATCGCACATTAATACAATTGAGCGAGTCCAGAGTATTTCACAAGAAGAGTCCTCCACTCCTCTGCTCACAATGGAATACCTTATGCCACCAGACTTGAAATTTTGGGATTAGACAATTCAGAATTACGCTGCCTTCAGTCTGACCTAAGCATAGTACACAAAATTATCTGCTACAACTTCCTACCTGTCAATGACTACTTCAGCTTCAACTGCAATAACAGAAGAGCACACAACAGATACAAACTTAAGGAAAACTGCTCCAAACTCAATTGCAGAAAATGCGACTTCAGCAACAGAGTGGTCAATGCCTGGAACGCACTACCTGACTCTGTGGTTTCTTCCCCAAACCCCCAAAACTTTAACCTTAGACTGTCTACTGTTTGTTTGTTTGTTTGTTTGTTTGTTTATTTATTTATTTTTCATATTTCTATGCCGCACACTCTCCAAGGACTCTGGGTGGCTTACAACAAAGACAGTATACTAAATAGCATATTGCCCCCAACAATCTGGGTCCTCATTGTTGACCTCACCCCATTCCTAAGAGGTCTGTAAGGGGTGTGCATAAGGGCACCAACGTGCTTTCCGTCCCTGTCCAACTGTTCCCATTTATCCGTATCCATTTCCTGTATTCATAACCATGTTTATACTTGTATCTGTTATCTTATACATGTTTGACAAATAAATAAATAATAAATAATAATAATAAATTCCAGGATGGAATTTGGAGAGGATTCGGTCTGCAGACACTTCTGTTTTCTGCCTCGTGCTCTTCATGAGTTCATGCTTTTTAATTTAATTACCCTTCTGTATACGCCTTTTGGATTCTCCGTATCAGTACTCAGTTCGGTCTAGTGGTTAAGGCACCAGGCTAGAAAGCAGGAGACTGTGAGTTCTAATCCCACCTTAGCCATGAAAGTCATCTTGAGTGGCTTTGGGTCAGTCACTTTCTGTCATCCCAATTCACCTCCTAGGATTATTGTTGTGGGGAAAATAAGAGGAGGAAGGTGTGTTAAATATGTTGAGCTATTTGCAAAAATAGTATTGGTGGGATATAAATAAATAAACCACACCATAGTATCATATCCCCCCACCTTTTGTCCTGCTGTTGATTACCTTGTGTTTTCAGTTAGACACAATTTCCTTCCTTTCTGGTTTCTCTTTAACTTTTTTCTCTCTCTCCATATGATTTGTTATGGATAGGAAGAAAGAGCTGTTTCCCACTGTTGATTCTACATGGCACAATGATAATGATTAAAACACTCACACTGAATCCAAACACTAATTCCCAAACTCTTTTCTCCAACAAAAGAATATACAGTGTGTGCAGAACAATATAGATGGCCAACTAGAAAAGAAAAGAAAAAACTATGCTGGTGGAAAATTAATGGAGTTACAATAATTAGATCTATTAAATAAATACATTTATGGAGTTAGTTGCCTTTTGCTTTTTGTTACCTTCTCCTGTACTTTGCAGAAAGAGGACACAGGTGGATGTTGATTGGATGCATTTCTCTAAGGCATTTTTCTGCTAACAACGTCATTCATTAAAGAGAGTGGTGCAGTGGCCTAGAGGTGGAGCTCTCGCCTTACTATCAGGAGGCTGTGAGTTCGATCCTTGGTAGTGGCAGATATTTCTGCTGCGAACTCTGCATTGGCGACAGGAAGGGCATCCGGCCAGTAAACACTCAGCTCCATTCAGTTGCCCAGACTCCATCCCTGTAAGCAGGGGTGGGATTCAAAAATTGTATTTATTATTTATTTATTTATTTATTGTTTATATTTATATACCGCCCTTCTCCCGAAGGACTCGGGGCAGTGAACAGCCAACAGATAAAACACAAGAAACACAAAATTTAAAAACAGTATTAAAATCCAATTAAATTAATTTGGCCCACAATTAAAAGCACCCCTGTATTAAAACCCATAATTAAACAGTTTAAAAATTAAAACAATTTAAAAGAGTTAGGCCAGCCCAGCTTGTTGGAATAAAAACGTCTTTAGGGCACGGCGGAAGGTGCGTAAATCCGGGATCTGCCGTATCTCCGGGGGCAGCTCATTCCAGATAGTAGGTGCCCCCACAGAAAAGGCTCTCCCCCTGGGGGCCGCCAGTCGGCATTGTTTGACCAACGGCACCCTGAGGAGCCCCTCTCTGTGGGAGCCTACTGGTCGGTGGGAGGCTATCGGTGGCAGAAGGCGGTCTTGTAAATACCCGGGTCCTAAGCCATGGAGCGCTCTAAAGATGGTAACCAATACCTTGAAGCGCACCCGGAAGACCACCGGGAGCCAGTGCAGCTCATGCAGGAGAGGTGTTACATGGGAGTGCCAAGTTGTCCCCATAACCACCTGCACAGCCGCATTCTGGACCAGTTGGAGCCTCCGGGGAGGCTCAAGGGGAGCCCCATGTAGAGAGCATTACAGTTAGCAACTGGTTCTCTGCCCGGTTGCTGGATAGGTGTGGCCATAGTGGGTGTGGCCTACTCAGCCTCCTGAACCATGGTGGGGGGCATTTTCACCCTTCCCAAGCTCCGGAGGTTTTCATTGAGCTTCTGGGAGGACGAAAACAGCTTCCCTCGGGCTCCGGAGGTCCTCCAGAGGCTGGAAACAGACCTTTTTCTGGACTTCTGGAACTGCCCGTTTTTCATTCTCCGAGAGCCTCCACATGGGCACTGCACTTACCTGGCATCCAAACTCCTGGGAGGGGCAGAGCAGAGTGGGCGAGGCCAGCCAGTCTTTGCAACTACCAGTTCGGCGAACCAGATGTAAAATTAGCATCGAACTGGTCTGAACCAGCTGAATCCTACCCCTGCCGGTAAGGGATTATGGGGTTATTAAAAGACAAAAAACAAATGTCATTCCTTAAAGAAAGCTTCTTTTTTAAAAAAGCTGTATAAAACTCAACAATATACATTAAATAATTCAAACAGTAGAACTGATTGACCAGATATATATGTGATAAGGGGGCAGAGGTTTAAAATAGAAACATATTTCTATTTAGAAATAGCTACCAAATAGCTAATATATAGTTATAGCTACCAAATATTTGGTTGTAGAAATAAGAGGATTAACTTCACTAAGCACCATTAAATGATGAAAAATCACTGGTAAATCATGTCATGTTTATGTTATTTTATTACATAGTTTTGATAGTTAATTGTAACCTTGTGTAAACTATTTGTTGGGGTGGGGTTTCTGCTAACTGATCTTATTTCTCTAAATCTCAAATTCTTTCTATCCTACATATCAGAGAACAGTATTGTTTCCTGGCTTGCTTATGTATTTATTTTATCGATTGATTGAATAAATTTCCGGAAGCCATTGTGCAGTCTTTACAATCTCAATTTAATATTTGTTACAAAATTGGGAGGATTAATTCTCATTTACCAATTTGTTTTGATTTGCAAAGTTTAGGTGCCTTTGAGGAGTTGCCAATGATGCCTGTTTAAAAATGCTAAATTTTAGTAAGGTGTGATCAGAAATAAACCAGTGAATTCTCAATTCTCATCTATTTCAGCCAAATTCAGTTGTTCAAGCTTTTTTTTTTTTTTAATTTGATTTATATGCCGCCCTTCTCCGGAGACTCAGGGCGGCTTACAATGTGCTCAGCAATAGCCTTCATACTTTTGTATATTTTATACAAAGTCAGCTTATTGCCCCCACAACTGGGTCCTCAATTTACCTACCTTAGAAAGGATGGAAGGCTGAGTCAACCTTGAGCCTTGGCGAGATTCGAACCTGCAGTAATTGCAGGCAGCTGGTCTTAATAAACAGCTTAATAACAGGGTGCCTAAGACCACCGCTGGTCTTAATAACCAGCTTAATAACAGGGTGCCTTAGACCACTGTACTACCAGGGCTCTTTTTCTAACATTTTTCAATGTTAGACCGCAATCACTTGTCCCTGCTTGCTTGCTTGCCTTTTCCGATTAATATGTATGATGTCTATCATAGAAGAAAAGTCTTGGCAGTCTTAACTAAGCCCTACAAAAACAAAAACAAAAAAGCTGGATATTCAGGGATTCAGCCATAGACCTTTAAGAATTACATACTCAAAGCCATTCATTTGGAAGGATGAATCTATATCTCAATTTCTCTGTCTCACATCTCAAGAAACTTTCAAATATAGCTTTATCCTTTCTTTAAAATTAAAAAAAAAAAACATACACCAGAATTGTTACCCATCCCTGGTTATGCCAAGGTTTCTGTAGACCAGAAAATGGAGTATCTTGTCCCAGGGTACATTTGTGCATTCAAATAATTCACTCAGGTTTCTGCTTTGTGCCTGCCAGATATTTTTAAAAAAAGAAGAATTAGGGTGTGAGGGGAATGGAAGGGACAATGTATCAATAGCAGCTTCAAGCACATCAGTGCATAAATTATCCAATCGTGTGGCAGGAAGTTAAAATGGCTTCTTGTAATCAATCCAAGCTACATTCAGTTCTTTCTCTTGCAGCTTTCCAAAATCATCTTGTCAATTAAGAGCTGCTCTTTGGGCAGTTTCCCTTCTGGTCAGGTAGAGAAGAAATAATAATAATGATGATGATCACGATTATGATGATGTTGGTTGTCATCTTCATACATTTTCCTATAAGTATCTAGGATACCAGACTTCATGGTCCTGTTAATTATCTTTTGCTGCTAGGTGTGCATAAAAGTGTAAATGCATAATATTTAAATAAATTAAATACATAAATAATAAAAAGAGACATAGATACCTGATCCAGGGAAACAAAAGTAAGCAAAGAAAAATAATTGCAATCCACAACCTTTGGTTTAAGAATGCCCTTGGAACATTGCTGCATGATTGGATCAAATGCCTAGAAATAACAAGAGGCCGTAGAAATATCAGAAGTTTTGTGCAAAGATCAATGGCACAATGGAAGTTGCTGGTCAATGGTGATAGACTGAGATGTTACCACTGAGAGAGAAAAACCTTTGACCACTATTGTTTGTCATTGCACGGTTTTCTCTGTCAACAGTATTCAGCGTGGCTATCAAACATCAGAAACATTAGCAACAACTCTATTTCAGCTGGTGTTTTTCCATATTACTTCAGATCACTTGAGAGCTATGTACTTTATAGAAATGATGACAGCAATATTTTTAACTATGTTTTTGGCAAAGTTTGCCAGAGCGCAATGGAAAACTGTAAACGATTAAAGCTTACTTTATTTCATAGCCTAAATTAATAGAATTAATGACTGCCTTTCCCAGCTTTTATGTTTAATTACAAATTTATAAGAAAAATACGTAACTAAAATATTTTGAACCGTGTTCACTGTAATCATAATCATAATCATAAGTTTATTTGTCAAGCATATATAAGATAACAGGTAAAAGTATCAACATAATTTGAATACATGAAAAGAGTAAGTAAAAAGGAATATTAGGACTGGGATGGTAGGCATGCTGGTGCACTTATGCAATATTTAAAACAATACTTAAAACAGCATTGACATAGGAGATACATAGATTAATCTAGCAAAAAAAAGGAAAAGAAAGGTAGAATCAGAATGCAATGGTAAATTATTGTGTGGATATATACTATATAGATCTTTTTTTCTATCATCGCACATGTTATATTTAGAATTGGGTAATATATTTCTAAAAGCTAATTATAATTAAAGTCACACATATTAATTATCTGCTGTAATATGTTATCCTTCATCAAATATGGTTGCATCACAACATCAGATATTCCAGGCATTGTTTGGATGACATTAAATTAGTGAGTAAAAATAATAAGGAGGGAAAAGAGGATAGTTCTCCAATTAAATTTATCAGTGTTGTTGTTAGTTGTGAAGTCGTGTCCGACCCATCGCGACCCCCATGGACAACATTCCTCCAAGTCTTTCTATTCTCTACCATCCTCTGTAGTCCATTTAAGCTTATGCCTACTGCTTTAGTGACTCCGTCCAGCCACCTCATTCTCTGTCGTCCCATTCTTCTTTTATCCTCAGTCTTTCCCAGCATTAGGTTCTTCTCCAGTGAGTCCTTCCTTCTCATTAGATGGCCAAAGTATTTGAGTTTCATCTTCAGGATCTGGCCTTCTAAAGAGCAGGCAGGGTTGATCTCCTCTAGAACTGACCGATTGGATCACCTTGCAGTCCAAGGGACTCACCGGAGTCTTCTCCAGCACAAAAGCCTCAATTCTTTGGCGCTCAGCCTTTCTTATGGTCCAACTTTCACAGCCATACATTGCAACTGGGAAAACCATAGCCTTGACTATTTGCACTTTTGTTGGCAAGGTGATGTCTCTGCTTTTTAATATGCTGTCTAGATTTGCCATAGCTTTCCTCCCTAGGAGCAAGCATCTTTTAATTTTTTGGCTGCAGTCCCCATCTGCGATGATCTTGGAGCCCAGGAAAATAAAATCTGTCACTACCTCCCTTTCTTCCCCATCTATTTGCCAGGAATTGAGAGGATGGGTTGCCATGATTTAGTTTTCTTAATGTTGAGTTTTAAGCTAACTTTTGCACTGTCCTTCTTCACCCACATTAAGAGGCTCTTTAGTCCCTCTTCACTTTCTGCCATTAGAGTGGTATCATCTGCATATCTGAGGTTGTTGATATTTCTCCTGGCAAATATAAAATTTATCAGTAGGAAGAGACAATTCTTCCTCATATAGGTCCTTCCTCTTAGAAAAAGGGAAGTATTGGACTTTATTATAAGGGTCTTTAAAACAGGGATCCCCAACCTCTGGGCTGTGAACTAGTACCAGTCCATGGCCTGTTGGGAACCGGGCTGGGCAAGTGTGTGGAGTTTTATTTGTACATGTGTGGGATTAGGTTGCATGCATGTCATTCTCTCCCCCAGCCACCACCATCACTGATGTTGCTGGTCCACAGACCCAAAAGGTTGGGGACCGCTGCTTTAAAATATATAAATGGATATCTGGCAATTGGAAGATCCAAGTAATTTTGTGCATTTTGAGTGTCTTATTATCCTTAAATATAGGAGAAAATAACCTCATGGAAGTCCATTTGTAGGAACATCTGCCAATTTTGGAAGGATTGTTTCTGAAACCATAAAATTCTTAGGTTAGGTCAGGGGTCTGCAACCTTAAACACACAAAGAGCCATTTGGACCCGTTTCCCATAGAAAAGAAAACACCGGGAGCCACAAAAACCCTTCCCGTGCCTGACTATTTCTTGAGCAGCCACAAAACTAGCATATGTAGTTGAATTAAACGTTCTGTTTCCTTCTGAAACTTTTCTTTTCTTGGATTTATCCATGGTTGGCCTACCGGAGGTTGAAAAGCTCAATAAATCGTGTGCTGGCAGGTGTTACACATTGGCGGTTGTGACATATATTTTGAGTGACAGGGAGCCGCAGCAGAGGGGTGAAAGAGCCACATGCGGCTCTGGAGCTGCAGGTTGCTGACCGCTGGGTTAGACTATCAGGTTAGAGAAAGCTGCTTTACATGCATGACTTTCACAAGTGAAAATAGCAATTAATTCTTCTGCTGATTTAGAACAGAAGCAGAGAGTAGGACTGGAAGAAGCCACTGCATGCTGCTTTTTAGGCTACACAGTATCTCAGCTTAACCAAGAACTTACATGTCATATGAATCCAGTGGAAGTTAGCATATTAGATTATGGGGACCACTAACATAATGTAACATGTAAGAAATACATAATTCTTTTTTTTTAAAGTTTTATTTTCTTTTAATACAAACATTTCATCTTTCATTAAACAATGTGTCTTCTGGGTACAATTTTTTCGTGTCGTAACAGTTAAAACTTACCACCATATTCATTATTTATATCTATTCTTATATTCTTATATTTCATCCCTACAGATGAAAATGTGATTAAGAAAATATTAGAATGTGCGGAAATGAATAGATTAACACTTGCAATTAAAGGAAAGGAAGAATCTGATTACTATAATATATGGGAGTTATTTTATCAATGGTTAGAGAATAAATATGAAAGCAAAGTATTATAACATTAAATAAGTTAAGAAGAGAAATGTTACAACAATAAGTATGTTAAGTATTAGTAAGAACAATAATTCTTGATTGTGGAGTGTAAGATGGTTGAATACATTGAACTTTGGAAATTCCATTTAAAACTATTTGGGAATAGCTCCATACTGTGGACCAGAACATTAATATTTTGGAGCGATGTTCTTTAACATTCTCAGCTAAAGGTGGGAATAAAAGGGATGGATGAAAATAATATATATAAAGGTGGTGTGGCTTAGGAATAGACAGGTTCATCAATCCTCATGGCTTACGTCTGAGTAAATATAATAAATAATGTCTTTCCTTGGACTGAAAAAAAAATGAGGGATGGAAGAACTGAATCCTAACCTCAGGCGTTGGTCAATCCTTTTGTTTTCCAAACAGCTTTAATAAAATGAGCTAACAGATGTAAAACACTAGATTATGAAAACTACAGCTCATTCTCAGCACAGCAATAAGAGAAGTGAACCCCAAGGGAAAATTGCACCTTTCTCAGACTACTTCTTGTAGCAAGGCATCAACAAGGATACACATTTTCAATCAAACTAAGTATCCATAATCCTTATGAAATTAAATTCATGATGAAGACAAAGAGAATTTATGAATACTGGGTCCTACCTCAGTACAATTTCTCCCTCTTCTGAGAAAAAAATAACCCCAACAACTCTGAAACAGATAATAAATATAACTTGTATCTTTTGAAGGTATCTGACTGTAAATATAAATACAATAGATGTTCGCATATGCATATGTACAGTGCATGCACTATTAAGGGTTATTTGTTTTAGAATTTGAAAACTTTTCATTCTCAAAAATTCTTCAGAGTGTGGAGGCATACTGTGGCCTTCACATGTTACATATTAGCCTACCTTCCCTCCCTCCCTCCCTCCCTACTTCCTTCCTTCCTTCCTTCTTTCCTTCCTCCCTCCCTCCCTCCCTCCCTCCTTCCCTGCCATTCTTTCCCTCTGAATGTCATTACAACCTAAGAAATATAGTGGCATGATTCCTTTATGTGGCACAGCATGATAGAAGTTGATAGAATCCTTGAGATGAATTAGGCCCTTGGGGATTCTCAACTTCAATATCCTGTCCCATTTAAGTCTGTCACGGAGTCTTTAGAGGAAATTTGGGGTTTCCTTTGTAATGGATTGAACAAGCTCAGAGGCTGATAAGGCTTAAAAAAAATAAGCCTTTTTTTTCTAGGCTTAGATATCTAACATCTGAAAAGGATGGTTGGATAGTCCTATAGCACATGGTCATTAGATACTAACTTAAATCTTTAGCAATACCAACAGAAATAGCACTTAGACTTATATACCACTTCATAGTGCTTTACAGCCTCTCTAAGTGGTTTACAGAGTCAGCATATTGCCCCAAACAATCTGGTTCCTCATTTTACTGACCTCGGAAAGATGGAAGGCGGAGTCAACCTTGAGCTGGTCAGGATCGAACTCCAGGCTGTGGGCAGAGTTAGCCTGCAATACTGCATTCTAACCACTGTGCCACCATGGCTCCTCCTCCTCCTAAATCTTTATTATATCTATATTTTACAGATCATCATTTTTATTTCACTCTTCCTTACTTGCCAAGTATAGTTGTTTGAAAAATTTCTGACATTATGTCTCAGCCATCAAATCCATATGCAGACCAGACTGGAATTGTGTAGAAACAATCTGAAAATAAGAATGTAACTCATTGCACTTCAATATGTATTTTACTTCAGCATGTAACTTTATTTTATTGTGTGTATTTGTTACTTAGTTTCGTGAGACAACATCAACAATATTGGATATCTTTGTATGGCTAAATAAGTGAAACAATTTTCATTAATCTGCAAGAAAAGCATCTTATTGTTGTAATCTTGTTGTAATTGAGAAAATGTTATATTTACAGATCAGTAAGTAGGGAGAGTTGTAGAAATAATTTTTGTGTTAGTTATTTCAGCTTTTGAGATGTTGCAAGAATTCTTACATTTAATTATGATGGTAACTGATTTTGAGATCAGTGGTCTGTGACAACACAGAATTATCAAGTGCTTAATAGTCTCTTCCATTTAATTAGTGACTTTTATATATTATACGTGCTTTTTAAAAAGCCGCACACATTTAAATAGAATTGCCATTAATATATTACTCTTTTACTTGCTTTGATAATGAAAATGTACAACCTCTATGGCAAATGAGTACAATCATAAATTAAACATAATTTAAAATGAAAAAGATAGTCTGTGCATTAGCAATTGCAAATACAAAAGATGAAGGAAATATTGAAATGATGGCTTTGGTTTAAGCCCATTAACACTCAGCTAAAGATGAGCTAAAGATGTCTTACCCACTTAGCAGATGTGCTTCCAGATTCTAATTATGACAGATAGCTCTTAAGGAAAAAATAATAGAAAAGACTTAGCTATTTGAGAAATCCTAATAAACAAAATGAATAAAGCAGTCTGTTAAAATCACGTCCAAGCATTGTAACATGTATTCCACTTTGCCATTAGAGTGTTCAACTACTTCTTATATCAATGTCACAGATTATATTTTTATTGTGTATAAGGACAGAGTTGCGTGTGTGTGTGTGTGTGTGTGTGTCAGATATAGTATTTACCATTTGTTATGAACAAATGAATACGTTGTTCAAGAAATGTCCAAGTTGTTCTAGCAATTATTTCTGGGGGTTTATGAAAATGTACAACTGAGGCATGACATGTGATTTGATCATTCATTCATCCATGCATTCATTTTCTACAGTTTAATGTCCCTCCTTATTCACACACACACACACACACACACACACACACACACACACACACACACACATAAGATGGGCTGAGCTGAAAGCAGGGGTGAAATGCTACCGGTTCGCAGTGGTTTGGGTGAACCAGTAGTAATAAAAGTACCAGTTCGGGTGAACCAGTAGTAAAAAATGCTACCGGTTCGTCTGAACTAGTATTTCCGACGATCAGCTGTGCCGCGCGATTTATATTCGCTAGAATATATAAAAGCAGGAAATCCTGCTTTCTAGAGAATCTAAATCACGCGGCACAGCTGTCCCTCCCCTCTCGCTGTTCTACTTACCTTCTTAAGCCTCCTTTTTCCACGCTGCGCGGTAACACCTGTGGTGCGCATGCGCACGAAGCAAACTGGTGGCAGACCTCAGAGGATTTCACCACTGGCTGAAAGATATATATATATTTAGTTCAGTCTAGTAGTTGTGGCACCAGGCTAGAAACCAGGAGACTGTGAGTTCTCGTTCTAGTTATGGGTACTTCATCATAGAGGCTTTCAAGAAGAGACTGGACAGCCACTTGTCAGAAATGGTATAGGACAGAGGTGGTATTCAGCAGGTTCTAACCAGTTCTGGAGAACTGGTTGTGGAAATTTTGAGTAGTTTGGAGAACCAGTAAATACCATCTCTGACTGGCCACACCACCATCTATTTTCTGCCTCCTGAGTCTCAGCTGATCGGGAGGAAATGGGGATTTTGCAGTAACCTTCCCCTGGAGTGGGGAAGGAATGAAGTTTTTACAGTATTCTTCCCCTGCCACGCCCACCAAGTCACACCCACCAACCATGCCATGCCCACCAAGCCATGCTCACAGAACCGGTAGTAAAAAAAATTGAATCCCACCACTGGTATAGGGTCTCCTGCTTGAGCAGAGGGTTGGACTAGATGACCTAAAAGTCCTTCCAACTCTGCTATTTTGTATTCTTTTATTAAATATAGCATATTAAAACATTAAATATATGAAGGTTTTCCCCAAATCAGGTAGCTAAGGCTTCAGAAGAACAACAGAGCCTGTTTTGTATGCAAGAAGTGCTTGATTCGTTTCCTTTTCTTTTTCTCCCAGTTGGTTTAGAAAACTCTGAAATGATGAAAAGCTGTTGCCAGTTAGAATACCAAGATATAGCATTCAGTAAGCTGGCTCACCACAAAGCAACTTCCTGCACTGCTGGGTTCTTTGTTCCATAAATCAAAAAGAAAGATTACGGTATTATAGAGTATGTTGTGTAGCTGGAATGAGTAGAAGCAATTTTGGTGTTGAATATTATAACATTTGGAGACTGTACAGTCTGAAATGTTGTACATTTGTACTGGACATGTAAACTGTCGAGTCTCGCTCCATGAATTAGATGAATAACAGAGTAACAGTTGGAAGGAACCTTGGAGGTCTTCTAGTCCAACCCCCTGCTCAAGCAGGAAACCCTATACCATTTCAGACAAATGGCTGTCCGATCTCTTCTTAAAAGCCTCCAATGTTGGAGCACCCACAACTTCTGAAGATTAATTGTTCTCATTGTCAGGAAAATTCTCCTTAGTTCTAGGTTGCTTCTTTCTTTAATTAGTTTCCATCCATTGCTTCTTGTCCTGCCTTCACATCCTTTGGAGGATAAGATGATCCCCTCTTCTTTGCAGCAACCCCTTGGTCAGGACAAGAATGGATGGAAACTAATCAAGGATGGAAACTAATGTCACTCCTAGTCCTTCTTTTCATTAAACTAGACATACCCAATTCCTGCAAAATGTTTTATCCTCCAATTCTTTAATCATCTTTGTTGCTCTTCTCTGCACTTTTTCTAGAGTCTTAACATATTTTTAATATCGTGGTGACCAAAACTGGATGCAGTATTCCAAGTGTGATCTTACCAAGGCATTATAAAGTAGTATTAACACGTCTCGTGATCTTGGAACAGCAAATTGTACTCCCTCTTAATCTTTTTTAATCGATTTGTAAACTTATGAGTCTCCGATCTGGGAACAGTTATTTATTTTATTTCCCTCTGTGTCTTTGAGGACTTTTGGTGTGATTTGGAAGCTTATCTGAAGGTTCCAGATTTGGTATGAAGATGGTAAAAGTTGCAAAGCTTTTTAAAAAAGAATCTTTTTAGATTTTCCTCTACATTTCCTTCTCGTATACCTTATTCTCTGATGGATGTGGAAAGTATTGCCAAAAGTTTAACTTTTATTTGCCACTATTCAAAACTATTTTGACTATTTCACTATTTCATTGAGAGGGCCAAATTCAAAGGCTCTTTGGAGAGCTGAATGCTGCCTACACTGATGTCAGAAGTGAAATCTATGTGACATTCTTAGTTTATCCTATTCAACCATAATTATGAAACTCTAATTTAGAAATCTTCAACTGTAAAAACAATTTTTCTCCATTGATTTATTTGATTGCTGCCAACCACCTTCTAAAAACTGCAATCGTTTTCTTAAAAAGCTGACAGATTTCTGACGACTGGAAAATACAATTTTGTAAATTGTTTGTTTATTCAAGCAAAACTCCAGCATCTTTTAAAGTGAGGGCAATGAACATTAATAATTCTTTTGCTATATGTTAGTCTGGTTTTTGTGCTTACATTATCAGCTCCAGAAATACCTAGACCTGTTTATTCTTACTTGTTTATGCACTGTAAGATTTCCCCAAGCTGGGATTTTATTCCCATACCCTGGCCTCTAGACTGTCTTAAATCCTTTTGTATGTAGATAATAAAAATAAAGTAGGTTTAAAACAGGATCCACTATTTTTTTTATTTTATTTTATACCGCCCTACTCCCGAAGGACTCAGGGCGGTGAACAGCCATAGAATAAAACATATAAATACAAAATTTAAAATAGATTAAAACGAATTAAATAATTTGGCTGAACAAATTAAAAACCCCAATAATTTAAAACCAGATTTAAAATTTCCATTTAAAAAGGGGAAAGATTTAGGTCAGGCCGGCTTGATGAAATAGGAAGGTCTTGAGCGCGCGACGGAAGGTACGCAGATCCAGGATCCTCCGTATTTCCGGGGGGAGCTCGTTCCAGATCGTAGGTGCCCCCACAGAGAAGGCTCTCCCCCTGGGGGCCGCCAGTCGACATTGTTTGGCCGACGGCACCCGGAGTAGCCCCTCTCTATGGGAGCGTACTGGTCGGTGGGAGGCTATTGGTGGTAGCAGGCAGTCCCGTATAGTACTATGTACTATAGAGAGTAAATACTAATCAATAATGATAGCAACAACAATAAATAAACCTTGACATTTGCCACCTTTCTTGGAAAATTGATGGTGTCTGTATTAATTAATCTAAGGCAGTGATGATGAACCTATGGCATGCATGCCAGAAGTGGCACGCCGAGCCATCTCTCCGGACATGCGAGCCATCGCCCGTTGCTTTTCTGGGTTCCAAAAGACCAAGTGGCTGGTGCGCATGCACATGCCAGAAACTGGAAGATCACATTCCCAGTGCGTGCGTGCGCACCGGGCAGCTGCTCTTCCAGTTTCTGGCAGACGTACATGCACACGCACACTCCTGTCGATGCCGAAAAGGTTCACCAAAACTGATCTAAGGCATTTAGATACATGGGTATCTGTTCATGCTTCAACTGCTGTGAAAAAGAAACCATTAAGATCTGTCTCTCGCTCAGTGGATAGTACTGCAAATATTATTCTAAGTTTTGCAAACGGTACTTATCATGGGCTGCAATAAAAAAAATGATAGAATATAGCAGGAGTGTCAAACTGGTGGCCCACGGACCGGATGCATCATGCACAGGCCATGCCCACCCCAGCTCCGCAAAGGGAAAAATGTAATACATCACGTCACGGCAATGTGATGCCACAAGTTTGACACCCGTGGAATAAAGGTATGAACTACAGTATTTGGGTTTTTAGCACCCAGATCTGTAATGATCATTAATTTGGTTGTTGCTGAAGTTGTCCACACTAAATTCTTAGATACAAATTCCCCCATGTGTTCGCAGCTCCTTGGTAAGGCTGGAATCTGGATTAATGCCCATAGAAGAATATATCTTGCTTTGCTACTTGAAAATGTGGCTTTGATTTAATTTTCTTTCAGAGCTCCTTGGCCTCCTTAACCTTCTAAAGCAATTTCACATCATCATGGATGACTGGTATTAATTCAAACCTAACATTTTGCAGCCTACGCGCCCAATGTCTGCCTTCAGTTGGCTTTGAGAAAGAGCTTCCTCTGAGCTGAAACAGCAGATTTCTTTAGGTATAGGTAGATCTGCAAAAAGATTTAAGCTCCATTCCTACCATGTTTAGGTCATGTTTGCTCCGTAGACTTTCAACTGATACTTTCTTTGTTAATATTTTATGCATGACTTATAGGAAAGCTTTACTTTAACTAAATTTGATCTTGTGCTGTCATCACTATTGGAAGATTTAGTAATACTCCTTTGGAAGACTGCCTTTCTCTTTGCCCAGTGGGGAAATTGAATCTATTGTATATGTCCTTCTTCACTGTCCTTTTTTATGACATGATATGAAGTTTTTAATAAGCCCTTATTAATCAACTTCCAGGGAAGTTCAGAAGAGAAAATTATTCTTTTCCTTTTAACTGACAGGCCAATAGCTATTTGCAGATCGACCATGAGATTCGATTAAATTGCCCTTATTCTGCAGTAATATTATAGTTATTATCACTTAATATACTATAGGTGTAACATTAAGGTTCATATTTTTAGTGGTGCATGCATTATATTCTTTGGCTATAAATAAAAATTAACCTAATCTAATGTAGCTGTTTATGTGGATAGTCTGCATCAATTATGCAGTGCTCATACTCGCACGTGTGAAAAATTCTTCAGGGGTTTTGGATCAAACAAGCAGCAGATAATTTCAAAGAAGTAGAAGTGAAAAGAAGTCTGCTTAGAATTTAAATAGGCAGTTAAATTTCCCAGGGAGACCTGCTACTTGAAGCTGGGAAAGCATAAATGATAACAATTTCCATCTCCAAGTTTTGTAAATACCAATCAATAAATAGGTATTTATTTATAAATAAATATTTTTATTTATTAATAAACAAAGGGAACGCGGTAGCTCAATGGCTAAGACGTTGAGCTTGTCGATCGAAAGGTCGGCAGTTCAGTGGTTCGAATCCCTAGTGCTGCGTAACGGGGTGAGCTCCCGTTACTTGTCCCAGCTTCTGCCAACCTAGCAGTTCGAAAGCACGTAAAAAATGCAAGTAGAAAAATAGGACCACCTTTGATGGGAAGGTAACAGAGTTCCGTGCGCCTTTGGTGTTTAGTCATGCCGGCCACATGACCACGGAGACATCTTCGGACAGTACTGGCTCTTCGGCTTTGAAATGGAGATGAACACTGCCCCCTAGAGTCAGAAACAACTAGCATATATGTGCGAGGGGAACCTTTATCTTTACCTTTATCAATAAATACATAAAGTCATCAGTTGTCATTATGGTTTTGTTTCCTTTTACTTGCAAAGATGAAAAAAAAAATCAAGAATTTCTGTTCCGGGTTCTAAAGTATGAAATAGTTTACTTCACTTTTTTGCAAACCCAAATTTTCATCAGTTAGACAAACCCCAAGTTGAAACTTTAGATTACCCTGTTTCCTTCAAGTTTGGCAAAGACTTTGATTTGAGATAATTGAAGGAGTTGTATGCTTATCTTTTTTAAAGTATTGCTTCAGTTTGTGGATACTTGTGGATACTTCAAGCTGTGCGAAAGATATATCAAATCTAGATTTTATGAAAAGGGATTATATTAGAAGATGTACAAGCTTTGGGATTTATATTATAATGACTGAGAAAAATAGCCTTCCACCCTTTAAAATACTGCTGGTAATGGAAATGTGATTAAGCACTGAAAAATGACTCTTACAGGATTCTTCTTTACTGCTTATGCAGATTGTGTGCAGTGTTTATTTGTTGAAATCATAATGTGCATAGATTTTGTACTAAAATTAATATTATAGGGATGTTTGTGAAGGTTGCCCTTAACATTTTTATCATTAAGGGCAGCTAAAGGCAAAGTGGAACCAAATCTGAAAAAGATATGGTACATTTAAAGAAATGGCATGCAAATTTGGCATTTGTTTGCTTTAAAGAAATGTCTTAAAAATAACTTAAAGAAGTCCCTATGTGAGAAATAAAAGCATTATGCTGCATTAAATATACATTGACTGATCCAGTTGTTTGCACTTGGAGAAAGAGATATCGTATTTTTCGGAGTATAAGACACACCGGAGTATAAGACGCACCTTAGTTTTTGGGGAGGTAAATAGGAAAAAAAAATTCTGCCTACCAGGTATTCATCTGGCTAACGTCCTTAGCTTGGTCAGCTTCAGCACATTAGTTCGCTGGTTTTGAGTGTGTGCGGTTGGAGCTGAAATAAAGCTTCTAAAGCACAGCTGATCGTCGGAGGGAGCACCAATGAGAAAACCAGGTGAAGCGCGGAAGATCGTTTCACTTGCAAGCGCCTCATTGGGGCTGAAAAACAGCTCCAAAAGTACAGCTGATTGTCGGAGGGAGCTCCAGTGACTAAAGCAGGTGAAGCACAGAAGGGGTAGGAGAAGGCAGCAGCTGTTCTGGGTAGCCATTTTGGACACCGTGTGTCACGTTTTCAGTCTCAAAACGCATCACATTTTCAGGCGGCGATTGGCAGCGATGTGCTTTGGTGATCCCTGCAGCCTTGAAGGGCTCTCAAATGGAGCATTTGGAGGCTGAAAACACGATGTGCAGAGCCCAAAAACACAAGCCATTGTCAGTGGCAATCTCTGCAGCAAGGAAGAGGACGTGCGGAGGCCGAAGGATGGAGGCTGGCTGGTGGGTGGGACTACATTCGGAGTATAAGATGCACCCAAATTTTCAGCCTCTTTGAGGGGGGGGGAAGTGCATATTATACTCTGAAAAATACAGTTTATCCACACAGCTGGAGTCAACAGATGTTTGGTTCCCTTATCTCTAACCTAGCACAACTGGTTCAACTGGTTGTTATAATAGCAATGCTGAATTTTCTTGCTTCCATCTTCTTTCCATTTGCAACAGTGACATAGATAACCTAAAAGCATTAAAATGGTATACACTATTGTTTTTTTTTTTTTTCAGGACAAAAAGTAACTAATTTTATTTCTTATTATAATACTTTATACAATTGTATGTAGCAATTCATCCACTCTGTCTTATTAGTTGACCAATGCAATCAATTGAAGGACTTAGTACCACTGATTCAGAGGTAATCCCAGGTTATGTTTATGCTCACGCATAGAATATATATGGTATACGCTATTGTAACGGACTTTCTTTTGCATCTAAAATATCTGAGCTGTCCTTTCTGAGGCAGGTTTAGACGCCCATCAATAATATAAAGCTCTGTTATATTTGATCACATGTGCTAAAAATTCAATGACAGCTTGGCTTATACAGAGTTTCTTCAGGCTGTTGGAGTTCTCTGAGCTTTCAGTTTATGCTATACTGCTCAAGGTGTCAAAACTGTCAAAAACTGACCTTTCTACATGAGGGTAGCAGCACATGTTCCTCTTTACTCTAGGAAGTATTAATATGAATGTTATAGCTCACCCTTCATGTCACAATTCATTTCTTTGCGCTGACATGCAGCCATTTTGTCATCTCAGCTCAGGCCAAAATGACAATCCAACATCAAAGTAAGGTTGACTAACTTTTGAAAATCATAAGTCTTATACGTAGAGTTTGATCAGATTTCTCTTAGAAGTCTTACTTTCCTACTTCAGGGTATGTGTGTATTTTACAAATTAAGAATAGATGTTATGAACCACTAGAACTAAAATCACAGAAAATTCACTTCCTTGTCTTGAGGTATATAATAAAGATTATCTTCTTAGACAGTGAAATATGTCCAGGATTAGCCTGCTTCACATACTATCTGGGCTAAGAAGACATTCAGGACAAGAAGAGTTATAGTGACTCCTTGTTTGGCCTAGGACCATGATGGCGAACCTATGGCACACGTGCCAAAGGTGGCATTCAACACCCTCTCTGTGGGCACGCGAACCATCACCCCAGCTCAGATCCATCATGCATGTGCGCATGTGCTCCTCCCACTGGTCAGCTGGTCTTTGGGTCTCTGCTGCATATGTGCGAAGGGTGGGACACATGCAGGGGCATGTGTGCATGCACAAGGGGGCTGTGTCCAGGGGGCCATGCATGCATGTGCGGTGGGGTGCGTGCAGGGGGGCACATGCACAGAGGCCGGTCTCACATTGCATTTTGTAGGTTCGGGCACACGCACTTTGGGCACTCGGTCTGGAAAAGGTTAGCCATCACTGGCGTAGGATCTTCCTTGCCTAACCGCGATTCATGGCCTGGGATGTTATAGCACAGTTTGCAATAACAGTGAAAACCAATAATTCCCAATCTCAATCAAAGAGAATATTTGTAGTTCAGGGCTGAAATGAGGAGTCCTTGGTGCTCTCTGAGTTTGGTTGTTTTCTTGAAAAAAAATTCATTACTTCTTCAAGAAAACAACCAACTGCTCATCAGTGCTAATCAGGAGCTAGTAGCACTCCTTACTAGCACTCATGATGTAACCTAGTTTGGGTAATGAAATATCTGCAAGGAAAAAAGTTCAGAGGGTATGAAGGATCCTTCAATTCCCTTGAGCAAATACCATTCCCAGGCTCCAACATCATCCTATCCAGTGATGGGATTCAGCCAGTTCTGGCCGGTTCAGATGAACCGGTAGTTAAATTGCTGACTGGCCCCGCCCCTCCCCTCCTGCCCCTTCCAGGAGTCCCCACATGCCCCATTTTGGCTCCCAGGTAAGTACAGGGAGATCTACAAGGCCCAAAATGGGGCACGGGGGGTGCGGTGTGCCCTTCGTGGCCCATTTTTGCTCCCAGGAAGCTTCAGGAAGTCCTACTAGGCCCAAAACAGGGCACGGGGGATGGCACATCCCTCTGCAGCCCATTTTTGCTCCCAGGGGGGTGCAGGAGGTCAAGTGCTGCCTGACACACCCCTTGGCCACACCCACCCAGCCGGTCATTAGGGCAGAGAAATTTGGCAGAGAATTAGGGCAGATTGTTAAATTATTTGAATCCCACCAGTGATCCTATCCTAATGCTTAGGGGGAAAGGAGCCCTTGACAGCTTTCTGGATGGCTAAATGGTGTTCCTGCATCTCAGGGAAAGGATGTTCCACAAAACAGGGGCAGCTAAAGAAAAGACATACTTTCTAGCTTCATGCAGATGAAAATATTTAAGGAAAAAGATCTGGAGCATGGCCATCTTATTTGACCTGGTAGAGCATCAGATACCCTCAGGGAGAGGTAGACCTTTTACCAGTGGTGGTATTCAGTTGGTTCTATCCGGTTCAGGCAAACTGGTAGAGGCAGCTGCAAGAGGCTCCGCCCACCCACCCAGATGTCATCACATCCCGTTTTTGACCCTCTGTGTATGTGCGTGTGCTCACATTTGTGAACTGGTAGCGAAGGTAAGTGAATACCACCCCTGCCCTTTACATACATTTTTTAATTAAGTTTTTTTTCCTTAATATAAAATGCAAATAGAAAAAAGACAGGAAAGGGAAGGGAATAAAGTAAGGGAGAAAGAAATAAAAAAAATGGCAGTGACTTCTGAGGATTTTGTAAGTAAGATACATAATATCATTTTTAGATATGCCAAATAATATTCATTAGCCATTTCTATAACAATAACCCACCTATTTATTAAAACCCAAATTCAATGTTTCATATATTTTCCCTCTATCACGCAAAAAGTCCAGGAGTGATTTCCAAATAACCACATTCTTGTTCTTCATTAATGCAATCAGCTTCACCATCTCTACCAGTTCCATTATCTTTTTTAATACATCCCTCCGTTGTGGGGTTAACGCTTCTTTCCAAAGGAGAGCTACTCCCATCAATGCCTGAATCTGTGCCATGTAGGGCTTTAAACATGATAGCCAGTGATTTGAATTATACCTCTTATAAGGTTTGTTTCAGGGGTGGGTTCTACTTACCTTTACTACCAGTTTGCAACGGGGCCACGCGTGCATGCGCAGAAGCATTCTGATGACGTCGGGGTTAGTGGGCGGAGCCTCCCGCCAGTTTTACTACAGGTTCTATAGAACTGGTGCAAACTGGGGGCAACTCACCATTGATTTGTTTCGAAATATATGAACCAAGTATACATTGCTCCTTAAATATGACACGCTTCTTCTCTTACTAGGGGAATAGTATCCCCCTCTCTGTGGAGCAGAGGCAGCATTTGGCATCTCTTAGTAAATAGGTTTTGAAAGGTAATTTTCATTTGTATCGACTGAGCGTTTAAAGGGTGCATTGGATTTCTGGAAAACTAATAGGCAAACTGAGTTCCGAGATAATAAGTCAGCCTCAGCTCTGGTTTTACCCCCGATTGCGAATGCTATTGCATTCATGTATCCCACATTGTGGGTGCTTTATGGTATCCTTCAATTAAAGCCAATGAGAAGATGTGTTATGAACTTCATTTTTTAACCATAGCAGCAATATATTTTCCCGTAAGCTCATGGAAGGACAAATAGAGAAAACACAGGAGTTGGGTATTTTTTGCAGCTGTGACATTTGCTGTGCCAGGATCTGCCTGAATTGGGAATAATCTATGCAATTTATAATAGAGCTTCACTTTCTATTATCTCAAGATCCAGTTGGAAAGATAACTACTTGTTGGCATTGCTAGAGTAGCTGTTGTTTTGGTTTATTCCCTTTTCTCCTTTCCTGGCAAAATCCCAAACTGTTCCTAGGGGAAATCTTGAATGCATTTATGGTTGGAGGTATTTAAACGAAAACTTGGCAAGACCTGAAAGTTTTCCTCCTCCTTATTATTACATCAGCATTTTCTTCTTTTAGTAATGGCTACAAACAAATATTGAGTGTTGGAGAATGAGGCACTCAGCTTAATACTAATAATATGGCAATACGTATAGCTTGGAAAAATATTTACAGCATTATACCTCATCTATCTATCATCCATCCTTCTCCTTCGTTCTTTCTTTCTGCCTCATACAGTATTTTGACTTCATTGCCTTTTTACTTGGGTGCATTTGATAGAAGATGCTGTGGTATCCTTTCTTGAAAGCTAAATGCAGCTCGTGTGATAGTTCATTATTTGGTTTAAGAAAACAAGGAGAAAGAAAATATGCCTGTGTGATTGACAAGCAAGTCATTGAAAATACAACAGAAATCTTTAATTTCTCTGTTGCCTTGAAATGATATGTGGGAATGGCCTTGGGAACAGAGGTGTATTTTCCTTCAGAAAGTCTTTCCCATAAATAACAACAATCTTCTTTTGCTGTGGAAACTGGAAACTAGCCAATTAATGAAATCTGATAGAATTTCATAGAAAGGAGCACTTGACCTTTGGCTTGGAGAAAACCCAGTGTTTGCAGATGTGCAGAAGTGTTTAAAAAGAAACTAAATTAATTGGTGTGGGTTCAGTCTCTAAAAATAATATGCTCAGAAGTTGTGAGATGTTGATTGATTCTTGAGGGGGAAATGGAAAAGTGGTGTGGAAGAATGACATGGAATATCTAAAAAAAAGACATTGCTGGCTTTTTTAAAAAAATCTTTACCTTATGTATTCAGTGCTCATGGGTTTTGTTGCAAGTCTCCTTTACAGAAATCAAAATGTCTGAAAGAAGCATTTTAGACTATTTTAGTCTTTTAGGGAAAGGACCATTTAGTCCTTTCCCTGATTTTCTATGTATAATAATTTTAGGAGAATTAGAGACACACATTCCTTGTAGAATCTGAATTGGTAACCTCCCATCCTATCAGTGGTGGGTTGCTACCGGTACGTAGCAGTTTGGGCAAACTGGTAGCACCGACGATCACCTGGTAGAGAACCGGTTCCTCCCGATGTTCCGATTGGCCCGCCCGCTTGCCTGGGCTCCTTTTTTACCTTTATCTTCTCAGCTGATTAGCTCGGCAGAGTGGATTGCCGCGCGAATCAGCTGTGTTCTCCCCAGTAGAAACGCGGAAGTGGAATGTTTTTGCAAACTGTGCGTGTGCGCGCGCATGAAGCATGTGATCAGCGAACCGGTAGTAAAACCGGTAGCAACCCACCACTGCATCCTACTTATAACAAGTAAATCTAAATAAATAGATGCAAGTAAGAATTGCTGGCTTGGGGGGGGAGGTCTTTATAAGAATTTGAGAATTTAAAGAATTCATATGAATTCTGCTTACATTTCCTTGGGAGGCTTTACTTCAGGTCATCTGGAGTTAACACTGACTCAAAGGCACACATATACAAACACACCCCTGCCTAAAAATTGTTAGATGCAGCAAAAAGGGGCATTCTTGGTGCTCTCTGAGCTTGGTTGATTGCTTGCTGACATTTCGCTACCCAGCTACATAACATAATGAGTGTTGTTGACATTACTTAGTTGTGCAATGTAAGCAAACACGATCAGACCTGCATATATTCTCTTCTGTGGGAGTCACAAATGCATCAAATAAAATTAACTAAAAATAAAATTAAGTTCCTTCATTTGTTGCTGTGGTGTTCTGCTTCCATTGTGATATAGTGGTCTCAGGGGCGTCAAAATAATTAATATGGCAGTCACAATTGCAAGATCAAAGTCTAATATTTGTCTCCAGACTTGAAAATAAACAACTTCTGTATACTAAGCCCTGTATCATATCAAAAGAGTTAAATCTTTGGTCTTTGTTTTACACATGATTAAGTGTTTTGATTAAATTAGGATTAATGCTGCAAACCTTTCTGCTGCTAATGGAAGCTGAGCCTCTCAGTACCCTTGTGTGTAGTATTTTCCTTGCCAGCCTGAAAACACCTGAATGCCAATTAATTCTCACTTGCAAATAAGACTTGTGCTGTTTACTGAAAACAAGCCCTTTACAGTGGGTAATTGAATTTAATAAAATAAATGCTCATTTCTACAAGCAGTTGTTTTTATAAATAATTTTGCAATAGCTCAGATAACATCCCTCATTTAAGCTATTTGGCATTCAGGGCATATAAACGGTGGCTTAATGAAAGCAGCAATACATTAAATTTCCCAAGCAAAAAATAAAACAGTTTTTTTTAATATTAAAATGGCTTCAGCCACTCCACACATAATATTTCAGCTTTGATTCTGTTAAATTTAGCGATGATATTTTGGTGTGGAAAAAAATAATGTCATCTTGAAGTCAATACATTTGAGTTTGAAATAGTTTCTGTTTTATTTCTGTTTTGTTATTGGGAACTTCACAAATTTGCTCTCTAATAATAGCTACCAGAAATATTTTTGAAATAATTTCTGCTGTACTTTCTTAATAGAATTTTAACATTTTATCTGTAGTTTCATCTTGGTAAGTATTGATGATCATAATATTATGAAAGAAGCATGTTCTGAAATGTAGTTGATTGATTTAAAAATAGGGATACATAATTATTTTCATCCAGATCTCTTCTCTTTTGTTGTGGCAAAATGATTACTTTTGCATATTATTTTTGAATGCTATCTTGTTGTATTTTTCAAATTGTATTTAATTCATTTAGAAATCCAAATTTCTAAACACATACTAAAAAAATCCTTTTGATTCTCTATCCTTGGTAAGAGGGGTTTTTTACAGACTTGAAATTCTAGTAAATCTGATGTATTTAAAACAAAGGCTATATCTGAAATTCCCAGATTCAGATTAATCCAGAAAACAGGATTAATAATTAGCCTGAATTGATGCCTGATATCCAGGATAGTGTAAAATTGACTTGTAAAGTAAAGGAGACCAAAATACTCTCAGTATAAAGAATATAAAGTATCTTTGCTTTGTTGTTGTTGTTAGTTGCGAAGTCATGTCCGACCCATCGCAACCCCATGGACAACATTCCTCCAGGCCTTCCTGTCCTGTATCATCCTCTGAAATCCATTTAATCTCACGCCGACTGCTACAGCCACCTCGTTCTCTGTTGTCCCCTTCTTCTTTTGCCCTCAATCTTTCCCAGCATTAGGCTCTTCTCCAGTGAGTCCTTCCTTCTCATTAGGTGGCCAAAGTATTTGACCACCTAATACTTCAGGATCTGGCCTTCTAAAGAGCAGTCAGGGTTGATCTCCTCTAGGACTGACCAGTTTGATCACCATGTGGTCCAAGGGACTCGCAGGAGTCTTCTCCAGCACCATAGTTCAAAGGCCTCAATTCTTTGGCACTCAGGCTTAACTTTCCCAGCATTAGGCTTTTCTCCATCTTTGCTTTACAAGTCAGTTATTATAAGTTAATGCTTCAAGTGGCAAAGTTGCACATCATCTTTTACAGAAATTAAGCTGGATTCCAGAAAGTTTCATGGATTTGTTTATGGAGAAATTGACATCTCTTGTAATTGACAAATTTATATTTTGACATATTTAAACTGAACTCCTTGAGATCATGTTTCTTAAGCATTACGAAATCTCAATCGGTCTTTGTGTAGAATTCTGAGCTTAGTAACACTAGTGCCAAAGTTCATGAATGAAGCTTCATAAAAATGCATATATAAACATTCATTCAGAAACATTAATTCAGCTTGTTCCTCTAGCTTCATAGAACTTAAAGTTAAGTTAGAGATGTGACAAAACATTACTCTGTCAAGAAGGAAGCAAGGTCATAAGGACATGGCAGAAGAAGAAGTAAATGTCGCCAATTCATGTTTCTGCCATGATTAGATGAAAACAGGGGAAGATCCTTAATTTGAACTATGACATAAATGCCTCTAGCTAGTGGCAGAGAGATTTTTTTTAAAGCTTATCTTACAATGTTGGTATTCAACAGTAGCAAGAAACCAAATTCTCCATGAGAAGTGTTACTAAATGATTCAAAGTGTTCAGAGAAAGATCAGGAACAAAGTACAAATCAGAATAGCTGGTATTTGAAATTTCATTCTAAGAATTTCACTTGTGGAGTAAGACGCTGTTGCTGCCGATTTCAGCCTCCTCTTGCATCATTTATCAAATTTGAAGTAAATATTGCAAGTGTTCTTCACTTACATGCTGAACATCTGTAATAAGTTAACAAGATAACTTTAAAAATAATTTTCAATAAATGATAAGCAATCAATAACCTTCAAGGTTCGTACTTACCAACTGGGGAGCATGATTTTTCCAGCTCCCATTTTAAATTGGCCAAACATAAAAGTGAAAGGACAAAAAAAAATAATAATAATCACAGCTTATTCTACTCTGGTCCCTTTTTTTCAGAAGTTTTTTCAGAAGTTCCTCATTACATTGAATGTCACACTTACAGCAAAACAGATTTTCATACTTTAACCCCAATATCCCAGGTTTTATTTTGGGTTTTTCATTTTTTCCCCCCTTGCCTGTTTCACATTCCTGTCTTTCCCCAGGAATTGTCTGCCTCTTAGCTGGCTGACCCTGAACAGCTGTTATTTTATGCTACCTAAATGATTTTTTAAAACCTCATAGTAGGATAGCCATCTGTGATCTGGCCCATAAACTTTGCTTCTCCATTGATATATTCAAAATATTCATTTTCTGAACTATTTAGAATGGAATAGATAGATAGATAGATAGATAGATAGATAGATAGATAGATAGATAGATAGAATGAATTCTTTATTGGCCAAGTGTGATTAGACACACAAGGAATTTGTCTTTGGTGCATATGCTCTCAGTGTACATAAAAAGAGAAGATACATTTGTCAAGAATCATAAGGTACAATACTTAATGATAGTCATAGGGTACAAATAAGCAATCGAATCATACTAGGAAACAATCAATATAAATCGTAAGGATACAACCAACAAAGTTACAGTCATACAGTCATAAGTGGGAGGAGATGGGTGATAGGAACGATTAGAAGACTAATAGTAATAGTAATGCAGCCTTAGTGAATAGTTTGACAGCGTTGAGGGAATTATTTGTTTAGCAGTGATGGCGTTCGGGAAAAATCTTTCTTCTTTCTAGTTGTTCTGGTGTGCAGTGCTCTATAGCGTTGTTTTGAGGGTAGGAGTTGAAACAATTTCTATCCAGGATGCGAGGGGTCTGTAAATATTTTCACAGCCCTCTTTTTGATTCATGCATTATGCAGGTCCTCAATGGAAGGCAGGTTGGTAGTAATCGTAGTAATCTACCAATTCTAATTGATAGAATACTTTTGACTTACGTGCAAGAACAATCTTGTCCTCATTGTACTTTACTTTTTTCCCCTGCACTGAATTTGTAATTTGCTCAATCTAAATGGAACCATTGTATTTTTAAAAATTGTATTCAATTTTCTATTTTGTCTATCCCCCATTCTCTTGGACTTGGCCCAAAAAAATGCTAGAGAATTCCTGGAGCCCGGCACTTTAATAAATCAGACATCAGCAGGCACACAGAGATAAATAACATTTACATACCTTTCAAAAGACACAATCAAAAAGCTAAAAAGGAAACAAAAAAGACTCCTTGACAGCAATCAACACTCAGATAAGCAGGAATTAACACCAGGATTAATTCCACACCAACAATCAATCAGTAAACAATGCCCCAATCAAGCAACCACCAACTGAGACAAGCAATCAAACAGTAAATAACAGCATAATCAAGCAATTGACAAGAAGAAAACAACACTCCCATCAACAGTGACAGGGCAAGCCACAATATATATACAGAGAGCAAACCCCATTCCCTTCAGCACTGAACTTGTTACTTAGTTGGGTAATGAAATGTCTGCAAGAAAGCAACTAAGATAAAAGAGCAAAGACTCTACATAACTAACATTCCTTCCTCCTCCTATTTTCCCACAACAGCCCTGTGAGATAACTGAGGCTGAGAGAGAGTGACTTGCCCTAAGCCACCCAGTTGGTTTTCATGCCTGAAATGGGACCAGAACTCACAGTCTCCTGGATTCTAGTGTGTGCCATAACCACCAGATCAAATTTTTTCTAAGGTAAAGGTAAAGGTTCCCCTCACACATATGTGCTAGTTGTTCCCAACTCTAGGGGGTGGTGCTCATCTCTATTTCAAAGCCGAAGAGCCAGCGCTGTCCAAAGACGTCTCCGTGCTCATGTGGCCGGCATGACTAAACGCCAAAGGCGCATGGAATACTGTTACCTTCCCACCAAGGGGGTCCCTATTTTTCTACTTGCATTTTTCTTTACGTACTTTTGAACTGCTAGGTTGGCAGAAGCTGGGACAAGTAACAGGAGCTCACCCCATTATGCAGCACTAAGGACTCAAACTGCTGAGCTGCTGACCTTTCAATTGACAAGCTCAGCATTTTAGCCACTGAGCCACCATGTCCCAATAAATTGGTCCTAGACTAAGGTATTTGATTAGCAAGTACAGTGGGCCCTTGGTACTCAACCACTTTGAAACTCAATGAATTTAGTACTCAATGCATTTTGACATGAAAATTTTGTCTTGGTACTCATTGTTTGTTTGGTTTTCAACGCACAAGCTAGAGCTAGTTGGTGTTGGCTGCCTTATGACTGACTACATTATTCCTTACGGGAAAATTTTGTTTAGTACTCATCATTTTGGTACTCATTTGTACCTCTTGGAACCAATTAACAATGAGTAACAAGGTATCACTGTACTCTAGTAAATTACTTTCTTTATTTTCTGGCATTCTCTTTGCTAATATATCACAGCTATAAGCATTCATGACAGGCGTGAAGAAGAAACAAATTATAATCATGAAGATGACACAATTTTTGTACGGTGACATCATAGCAAAAGTACTTAGACTCATATACCACTTCACAGTGCTTTACAGCCCACTCTAAGCAGTTTACAGAGTCAGCATATTTCCCCCAACAATTGGTTCCTCATTTTAGCCACCTCAGAAGGATGGAAGGCTGAGTCAACCTTGAGCCTGGTGAGATTGGAACTGCCAAATTGCAGGCAGCCGTCAGTCAGCAGAAGTAGCCTGCAGTACTGCACTCTAACCACTGCGCCACCATGGCTCAACATATATCATGATGTATGTTCATCAGGTCAACTTTACCATTGTTTATTATAAACACCAATGGAAATAACACAAAAACTTGAAAAGCTTATTTTTATCCAATTCCAACAGCAAGGTCAAAATTCTAGGATCAACATTGGGAAGAGGATGAAAGGAAAGTCACAATCCAAGCCCCACCCCTTTTGAATCTGCATGGGATCCACACTCCATGGGGGTGGGGCTTGCATCATTTCAGTCCATCCACCATCCTACTGATTTTGACAGGATTTTTTTGCCTGTCTGTCTGTGTTTGTGTGTGCACACGTGCATGTTTCAGTTTATGCCAGTTTTAAACTCCATTCTTCTTGGTATACCTGGCTTGTCAACAATTATTCTTCATGGTTTGTTTGTTGGGCCAGTGGGCTACAGCAGTAATGGGTTGCCCCCAGTTCGCACCGGTTCTATAGAACCAGTAGTAAAACCCGTGAGAGGCTCCGCCCACCGACCCCAACATCACTAAAATGCTTCTGCGCATGCGCAGAAGAGCGTGCACCCGAGCAAAGTGAGCACATGCATGCGGCCCCGCTGTAAACCGGTAGTAAAGGTAAGTAGAACCCACCCCTGGGCCACAGTACTAGTCTGCAGTATCGTATCATTAAATACCGTTTATTTTTGATGCCTGAAATGAAACATAATGCCTTTTTTAGGAATTTAAAAGGAAATGAGATTACATCCTTTAAGAGTGTTTAGCTTGGAATTCATGTTTTCTGTTCCACATGCTCGCTCATACAAGGCAATACTTAATTTTCAATTATATTATATGACATCCATATTCCCATAATTGAAGTGTCTGTTTCAGTGGTGGGTTCCTCCCGGTTCCACCGAGCCACTAGCGGTGACGATATGATGTCACCGAACCGGCTCTGCCCCCCCACCTCCCTGCCCACCCCCTATCCCCGCGTTATTCTTACCTTTTATTTGGCCCCACCCCCAATCTATTGCTGCCTTCTGAGTCCCAGCTGATGGCTAGAGGGAAAAAAACTGTTTAAACTCTTGCCACAGGGCTTCAAAGGGCCGCCCTACAGCTGATCAGTGTTAAAAGAAAACAAATGAGTAAACTGGTGCCTGCAAAAATAAATGGGTAGACCAGTGCCTGCAAAAATACATGAGTGCCTGCAACAATAAATGGGTAGACCAGTGCCTGCAAAAATACATGAGTAGATCAGTGCCTGCAAAAATAAATGGGTAGATCGGTACAGCTCTGAAAGCAGTTAAAAGCCTGGTAGACCAGTACCACTGCTAAATCCTAAATAATTGTCATATGACCATCAAGCCACACCCACAGAACCGGTAGTAAAATAATTTAGAACCCACCCCTGGTCTGTTTATAGAGGAGTAAACTAGGGAGAATTTAATCCATCCCCTCCCCGCTTTTTATTATTTTTTGCTGTCATTTAAATAAAATTATTTTAGTGGAACCATTGAGGGGAGGGCAAGGTCCTATCCAGGTCAGTGAAAACAGAAAATTAAGAAATGAGTTTATTACTTTAGCAGAATGAAATATAAAATCCTTCTTTCCTATAATCCTACTTTTGTCCTGCCACACATACAGCAGTTAATTATTTACATTACAAACCCATACATATTAATTTATTTATGCAATTTACACCACTTCTATTTTGTCTCTTTCTTCAAATCTGTTTCTACTCTAGCAGCTATTAGAGAAGCATATTATCTTTTTTTTTTCTTTTCTTTTAAAAAAGAAGAGTGATAATTGCTGCAAGATGTCTATAAGTGCATAAATTTTTGTTATGACATGTTTCCCCTTACTGGATTCTTTTTAAATATATTTTTTAATTAACAACCGTACTGTCTTGAGACTTTCAAAAACGTGCAAATTGGTTTTAACGACAGCAAAATAGATTTCCATCTTATTGCTCTTAATGATCTATAATTTATTTACACTCAGTGAGGACAATTTTGAGAGCAATTTTGTGAATTGTTGCTGCTTATGGCATCTCTTCCAAACACTTGTGTTTTCCAAGAATGCAATTATCCAGGCACAGAGGTTTCATTAGTTTCCTTAGGATATTGCTTCTCTTTCTGGGAAATGCCCTCTAAGAGGATGATAGATGGGGTAGAGACTGGAAACGCTATAAATTTCCATATTTTACAGCTACACTTTGGAATGGGTAAAGATGCCTTTAATGGGTCTTTGGAAGAATGGGAAACAAATATTTTGGAGGCAGAAAGAAACTGAAGACAGAAACCGATTCGTGAAAAAGACCAAACGTGTAACTAAAAACTCATAAGTGCACTTCAGGCTATTCTGCTGTATCTGGAAATCCTATACATGAGGACACTGTATCTGTGTTTTTCTAGCAACATGCAGAAAGAGAAAGAGAGAGGGAGAGGGAGAAATCCTGAATTAAGATCCAGGGTTAACAAATAACAAATTATAATAACAGATAGCAGATAAACAGAGTTGGAAAGTACCTTGCAGGTCACCTAATCCAACCCCTGCCCAAGCAGAGACCCTACATCTGCCTCTACCTCAGTGGTGAAATCCACATTTTTTTTACTACTGGTTCTGTGGGTGTGATGTGGTTTGGTGGGCGTGGCTTGGTGGGCATGGCAGGGGAAGGATACTGCAAAATCCCCATTCCCTCCCCACTCCTGGGGGAAGGATATTGCAAAATCTCCATTCTCACCCCACTCTGGGGCCAGCCAGAGGTGGTATTTGCCGGTTCTCCGAACTACTCAAAATTTCCACTACTGGTTCTCCAGAACCTGTCAGAACTTGCTGGATTTCACCCCTGCTCTACTTAGGATCGAACTCACAACCTTCTGATTGTGAGGCAAGAGCTCCACCTCTAGGCTAGGAAAATGTTTCTCTATCAACAGGCAGAAAGAGAAAGAGAAAGAGAGGGGGAGAAGGAAAGAGGGAGGAGAAGGAGAGGAAGAGGAAGAGGAAGAGGAAGAGGGAGAGGGAGAGGAAGAGGGAGAGGGAGAAATCCTAGATTAGGATCCAGGGTTTGTTTGCAACTTCATTTATTTTTAAGTATTGGGAAAATGGGAGAATACTTAGATATGTTTAATAGCACGGATGAAGGATAATGGGACCAGGGGTTTAGTCTTCCAAGCTTTCAGACTTATGCTGGAGCCCATCCTCAGGGAACCTCTCTATAGCAGAGTGGGTGCTTTGGGCTATTCTATGTGTGGTGTTTATATGGTGCTTGTTGTATACTGCTTTTCATTGCTGTTGATTGAGGTGTTGATGGCTGGCTGTTAAGTCATTGGCTGTTGCTTCCTTGTGCTGCCAAGCTCTCACCTGCTAAGTACTTGATAAGTTGATGGTAAATGAGCTGCGGTGGCGCAGTGGCTACTTCGGCCAGCTGCCTGAAATTTGGCAGTTCAAATCCCACCAGGCTCAATGTCGACTCAGCCTTCCATCTTTCCGAGGTGGGTAAAATGAGGACCCAGATTGTTGGGGGCAATAGGCAGACTCTGTAAACTGCTTAGAGAGGGCTGTAAAGCACTGTGAAGCGGTATGTAAGTCTAAGCGCTATTGCTATTGCTAAATCAGCACTCCTATTGACTGATGAAGGGCCCATTCCCCAGGCTTCAATCACTTCTCTGGCTGTTTTTGTGCCTGCTCGTCTAACAATCTTGGACAAGCAGGCACATCAATCTAAAATTGTTGGATGAGCAGGCACAAAACCTCTGGCCCAGGTGACCAACCCAAATTGGATCCTGCATATTTAATATCTTATAACCGTGATGGCAAACCTATGGCACATGTGCCACAGGTGGCACACGTAGCCATATCAATGGGCACCCCAGCTCAGCTCTGGCTCGCATGCCAGCTGATTTTTGGGCCTTCTGGGCCCACCAGAAGTAGGGAAACAGGCTGTTTCCTGACTCTGGAGGACTTGGGATTTGTGGGGAAGGCCTGTTTTTCTTTCTCACTTGGATCCAGATCCTCTCTATGCATCTGGGGAGGACAAAAACAGCCTTCCCCACCCCTTCGGAGATCCTCCAGAGGCCCAAAATGGCCCGCATATAATTATGGGTGTGGGCACACATCCGCGCAAACCTTCCCTGCCCCACTTCCTGGCACGCGATGACAAAAAGGTTAGCCATCACTGCCTTATAACGATTTGGATATTAAGCATGTGTTGAACTATATTGATACTTCAATGATGTCTGGATTTATTAGTGTCACATACTTTTGTTTTCCTTTCTATTATAATTCTTGTGTGGTTTCATAGAGAATACATCCTTCTCCAATCCAAAGGATACCATTTATGCAATGTCCATAGTTACGGCAAGACATGCTATCTTTTGTTAGATGATTATCTCTCAGAGTTCTGTAACTTTTCTGGTTCCCAACTTTGTTCAGCAAAGGCATCAAAAAAAAGGATGGCTTTTTCAGAATTAGAAGTAGGAACAGCCAGAGAGCCTGCAGAATGAGAAAGAGATTTGTGATACTAAAAGAAAAACAAGTATCTGCTGCCAACTTGCAGCAATGCAGTGAACTAATGCAGTAAAAATAAGGACAATCTCCTAAAATCATCTTCTTTTAACGACCTCATAATCCCTTGTGGGCAACTGAATGGAGCTGAGTGTTTACTGGCCGGGATGCCCTTACTGTCGCCAATGCAGAGCTTTGTTCAGCAGATATATTCTCATTGTGCTCAGAGAGAAAAATATCTGCCTCTACTTAGAATCGAACTCACAGCCTCCTGATTGTGAGGCTAGAGCTCCACCTCTAGGCCACCGCACCACTTGTGAAACTCCTAAAATGCTCTGAGAAAAGTATGAAAAGAAAACCTTGTTTTATAGTGAAGGAAACATTTGGAGAAAATAGCAGCCTCATATTAAGTTCAATGTAGCAAGTATAGGTAGAAACTAAAAATAGAGATCCAGAAGAGAAGGTTCCTCTACAGTTGCATTATTAAAAATAAGGTATATAGATGCATTTATGCCAGCATCATGTACAATCCCGCTTTTCTGTTCTGTTTGCATGACATGACTGGCTAATCTTGTCTCCTGAGAATGCATAATCACCACTGACTCACACTGGGTTATGGCCACACTTTCAAGATTCCAAAAGAAGCTGGCATTTCCTACAATTTCTTTTTTCAAGGTTTCAAAACTTTTGGTAGCTAGATTGGGCTTGGAATGGTGTCAGGAGGGTCTTTTCCATCTAATACATTCTTTTTTCTGATTCTCTTTTGCTTCTGGGAGAACAAAAATTAAGAACAGAGAGCTGAAGTGCCTAGAGAAGCCCTGTATTTCATGGCCCCATCTAGGAATACAAAATAGATGGAGTTGGAAGGGACCTTGGAGGTCTTCTAGTCCAACCTACAACTTCATCTGAATATCAGGACTTCATCCGTTCTGTTCTGGCAGCTAGATGGGAGGGTTAATGTACACCTGTTTGCAAAACTCAGCTGAATGGGGGCAGTTAAAATCATCCTATGTTATAGATTTTGTCATCTTTTTATATCTATCAGTCATTTTTACCACTAGGACAAATGGTGAGGATCTTTTTAGGCTCAGAGCATATGCTTTCCATCAGGCACCTCCATCCAGAGACATGTACACAGGGGTGGGCTGCTGGGGGCCGGATGGGTTCGGGAGAACCTCTAGCTAAGATTCTGTGCAGTTCGGAGAACTCCTAATCCCACTCCTGGCTGGCCCCTCCCACCCTGCCCTGTCCCTCCCAGGAGTCCCCACGCTGAGGGGGGGGGAGCAGGGTAGGAGGGGCCAGCCAGGAGTGGGATTAGGAGTTTTGGATGCAGGTAAGTGCAGGGCGTGCACAGAGGCTCGGGGAAGGTGAAAAACGGGCCTACCTGAAGTTCAGGAAGGCCAGAAAGGGGCCCATCTCTGGCCTCCAGGGGGCCTCTGGAGCCTGGGGAGGCCGTTTTTGCCCTCCCGGAGCCTTGAGGAAAGCCTCCGGAGCCCGGGGAGGGCAAAAATGGCCCCCACACCGCTGTGGTGCAGGAGGCCAACTAGACCACGCTCACAATGGCCACACCCACCCAGCAACCAGGCAGACAACCCCTTGCTAAAAGGTTTGAAGCCCACCCCTGCATGTACACAGGTTCAATAGAAGGGCTGTGGCATAGGGGCATGTTTAGACACACTTTGCCTCTGACAAGTTCTCAAGTTCTGAAAATGAAGGTGAGGGGAAATTATCTTGAGAAGCTTAAAACAGAGAGCCTGTTTGCAATATGTTTGTTCATATTAAACAATGGAGAGCTGTAAAGAACAGTTGGGCCAAATTAAAGAAAACGTAATATAAGAAGATCGTAAGGTCTACTAGAATGTATGTTTTAATGATGAAAGTTACACAAGTACCTCAGGTTACATGAGCCAATTACTCAATCTAAGAAGGCTGCTTAAAAGTAATGGAGTAAAATTGCAACATGAGGTCTTGTTGCTTTCCTGATATATTTCTGCCCCCATTTTGATATACTGAAGAAACAGTGGTACATCCCAAGAGCCAGGCTTTAGATCAGATAATATGCAAAATATTATGAGCAGAAACCCCTAATGGGAATAACAAACCAGTGGAAAATCCTATTTTACCAGTAAAAGCAAATCACCCTTGAGGGTGTTTTGTCCACAAAGAATCAAAGCCTTAGGAAGCCTTTTGGACTTGCAAATGAAAGGAAAATAATGAAGGTGGAGATTTTTTTTCCCCCAAAGGCAAAAGTGGGAAAAGGTAAGGAAAAAATGCATTCTGGGAAAGAAATGGAGATGCCTCAAAGAAGCCTCTCGGAGCCACTAAGGATAGTGACGATCTGAACTCATGCATGGACAGAAGTCTGTAGAGATTCTCAGTAATCTAGGTCATGGTTGTCCCAAAGGTGCTTTTTCAGGAGACAACTGAACTTCCTTGTTTTTTTTTCTTTGAAGACATTTCGCTTCTCATCCAAGAAGCTTCTTCAGCTCTGACAGGATAGTGGGGAATGGGAGGATTTATACTCCTTGCAGACAGCTGGTCATTTGCATCCTTTTAGAGGGTCCTTGAAGCTCTTGGAGGTTTATCTTACCTGAGTGGTGCTCCTGGGTCCTGTAGACTGCAATTTTTCCTCTGGAAATCCATTCCTATTCCCACACCATTCAAAGGGAGTTGATCCCAAATTGTATAGCTAAAAGTCTGTAGTACAGACTACTGTATGTAGTACAGACAATTAGCTATACAATTGGCTATACAATTTGGGATGAACCTTACAGACTGAGTAGTGCTCCTGGTTCCTGTAGTCTGCAATTTTTCCTCTGGAAATCCATTCCTACTCCCACACCATTCAAAGGGAGTCCATCCTAAATTGTATAGCTAAAAGTCTGTACTACAGACCTTTAGCTATACAATTTGGGATGAACTCTACAGACTTATAACTATACAGTTTGGGATGAACACCCTTTGAATGGTGTAGGAGTAGGAATGGATTTCCAGAGGAAAAATTGCAAACCAGGAGCACTACTTGGGTTACCATGAGGACACAGATAAACTTCCAAGTGCTTCAAAGACCCTCTGAAAGGATGCAAATGACCCGCTGTCTGCAAGGAATATAAATCCTTCCATCCCCCACTATCCTGTCAGAACTGAAGAAGCTTCTTGGATGAGAAGTGAAATGTCTGAAGAAAAAACAAGGAAGTCCAGTTGCCTCCTGAAAAAGCACCTTTGGAACGGTCTTGCATGGATAGTGAAGTACCTGCTTTAACATTTAAAAGTAAAAACAAAAAACTTTGTTGATCTTGATATAAGTTTCAAAGTACAGATCATACTGGTAAAGTTTGCAATGGATTATGAGACTTTACGGTAATAAAGTACAGACTGAATATTGAAGAGTCCAATTTTTTTACATGTTAAGAATGCACTATACATTTCCAGATTTAGAGTCCAATTTATGAAGTTTTAGTCACGCAGTCAGAGAGAGGCATGGAGTTGAATTTGTTGATGCAAGTTTACTCGGTTACAAATAAGGATGGAGATCTGCAGTTGAAAAGAACAGCATTACAATCTGGCCTTTACAGACTGAATCCACTGATAAGAGAAAACGAGCTGACCTTTTAAAGCTAGCAAAATAATGTTAAGGGAGAAATCGCACGGAAGCTCGGCGTAGAAAATTAGGTCAGTGGGAGACAGAAGAAGTCAGGAAAAGACAAAGGAAAGAATGGGCCATAAACTTCAAAAGTGCAAACTGAAAATGTGCCAATCAATGGTATTTGGTGTGCTTAACATAGGAAATATTCTGGAGGGCTACAAGGTATAAAAAGTACTGAAAGACAAACAGGATTTGGAGCTCCTATTAAGATCTATTGGCAAAGTATCGCTATTTTCCCACCCTTATTTTATCTGCCTGTTTGAGCAGATAGTGGTGGCCTAATGGTGAAAATGCTCACCTCCCACTCGGAAGTGTTGGAAGAAAAATACAGGTCCAGTTCCAAGCTGAGAAAAAGGCACTGGAAATAAAATGGAGGCTGATTGGAAAGAAAGATTCTCATGCTGTTGGTGATTAATTGAAGAGTAAGATTCATTGTCACCAAATGGGATTTTACATGGAAGCAAGGACTTAGCAGTATAGAAAACTATACCGTGGAACAGATCCTATTGCTGTGGAATGGATAGCCATTAACCAAAGATTGGTACCTGATGCTTTGAGAAAAGATGGAAGATGTGAGTTGATATCCAAGATGAAATGAAGGGATGTTGAAGGAATACAAATACCTGAACCAAGACCTTAAAATCACCAAGGCCCCTGAATTAAGTAAGCCTCCTTAATAGCTTGCTTAGGCATTTGTAAATGCTAGCTCAAGAGTTATCTTCAATCAGTACTTCCATGTTTAAATGGGAACTAGGAAATAACCAAACACAAAAACTGACTTGTACCAACCCCTGCTTAATTAACTGTGAATTCTCATTATAAGCAGAAAAGCTAACCCATGTTGTCAAAGATTGGCATTTGACATCTTTACTGGACAGTATTTATTATACATCTATTTAAAAGTTGTTTGCATCCACCTTAAATAGGAAGAACTTTATATTCTGTCCTCAGCACTGTTCACATAAATTTGGCTGAAACAGATGATCTGGTCTCCACTCATAAATTGGGTCATCGGGGAATTTTGCCTTTCAGTGTAACTGGAAGATTGAGTTCTAGTTCTACTAGATATCCATTCAAACTGCCTCTGTCCAGACCCAGTTTGGTCTGGTGGTTAAGGCACCAAGCTAGAATCTAGGAGACTGTAAGTTCTAGTCCCACATCAGGCCTGGAAGCCTACTGGGTGGCTTTTGGCCAGTCACTCTCTTTCAGCCCAACTTACTTCACCGGGTTGTTGTGGGAACAATAGAGGAGGAAGGAATGTTGGATATGTTCGTTGCCTTGAGTTATTTATAAAAATAATAAAGGCTGGATTAAATAAATCCCATTTCTTTGCAGTTGAATGGTTTGATCAATAAGACAAATGGCAAGAGAAAAATAAGAGGGAGGAGTCCTCACATGCTGTTACTGTATGTTTCCCCATGAAGTCTAGTGTTAGTTAAATAAGTATCTTGAGCTGAGGTGGTGCAGTGGTTAGAGCGCAGTACTGCAAGCTATTTCTGCTGATTGCCGACTGCCTGCAATTTGGCAGTTCAAATCTCACCAGGCTAAAGGTTGACTCAGCCTTCCATTCTTCTGAGGTGGGTAAAATGAGGACCCAGATTGTTGTGGGCAATATGCTGACTCTGTAAACCACTTAGAGAGGGTTATAAAAGCACTATGAAGCGGTATATAAGTCTAAGTGCTATTGCTATTGCTAGTGCTATTGCTAGTGCTATTGCTATTGCTATGTTTAAGAAACAAAATGAAAGCTGTTTCCTTTTCTGTCTCTCTATTTCTCCTTATGTTTCCCTCTCTTTGAGATATAGTTTAGGTAGAAATGAATTTCTCTATTCTTAAGTATTTCTTAATGAAACTTATGCTTCAAAAATAATGGATGCATATTAGCATTCACTGCTAGCTGAAAAAAGCCCATATTCTTCAACCATTTTTTTTTTGTAATGTGAGCATTTTAATGAAAGATATTCAGTACTCTTTCAGAATTGCACTTATATTCAGGTGTACATCCACTGACTTCTGATGAATTAAAATATCAAGTTGAGGTTTGAATATTTTTTTTAAAAAATCCTTTTAATATTTTGCACACACTTTGGGTTGGATTGGAAGTTTATAAGGCTTATAAATAACAATTTATCTCTTTATTAAACAGCTGAAAAGCCAAGTCTCATAGTTTGTTTATTTATTTATTTATTTAGCATATGGCAAATATATGGACTTACAGTAGTTCAAATGTTAATGTCCAGTCTACCCAGCCATTCAGGGACAGGGTGGTTTATGTTGAAAAAAAATCAAACATTGGGCCAGTGTAAGCTCTTGATGGACATTCGGACACAATGTGATGGATATTTTGTCGAGGAGCACCACAGTCACACTGTGGGTAGAGACAAGACCCCACTTAAACAATGAGTCCTGGCAGACACCATGTTGGGTACGGATCCTGTTCAGAGTTGGCCAATGCTGGCGTATCTCATAATATTTGAATATTACATATAAAGTTAAGACCTGCTTGCTTTTAACTGTCCAAATTTCAGAATTGCAGGTAGGTTCTCTTTCCCTCACACACACATGCACGCTCTCTCTCTCTCTCTCTCTCTCACACACACACACACACACACACACACACATACATAGAGAGAAGGAGAGGGAGAGGGAGAGAGTCTTTCATATATTTTGTATATTGTAAAACCCAGTCAGGGGTTAATTTAATTTTCTGTTCTTAAATTCTCTAATGATTTCAGCAGGAAAACAGGCAGCCTGTTTATTTATTTTTTTCTTCACAGAAAGAAAGTTCATTTTGGAATCCGACTGCTACTGACCTCATTCTTCTTGCAGAAATATATTTTCCAGCTCTTTCCTTCAGCTTTCTTATGTTACTAACCTATTTCACCTTCTAAAAATAAGCATCTAAAACTACCAGGCTAATAATATCAAATCATGAAAAAATTATTTCTGTAAAAGTCCTGTCACTCTATTCCTCTGTGAATGGTATTATTAATCCTTGCCTGCACTGGATAATGTTTATAAGAAGCCATTGTTCCTTATGTAAGATGATAACTATCTAAATTACAGGTTCAAGGGCAAGCAAAAAAAAAAAAAGTAGCACAGAAGTAAGGAGATGAAAAGGTAACAAGGAATTAGGTGTAACTCTTGAATTTTGACGAATAGAACCTAGTCACTGTTACTGTGGTGTACTTGACAGGTTCAAAATCCAAGTTCAAATTTATCCTCAACCACAGAAGCTCCCTCAATGACTTTGTGCCATTCAGCTTAATCTACCTCAGAAGATTATTGTGGGGAAAGATTGGATGAGGTAGCACTACACATTCTACCTTGAGCTCCTGAACAAAAGGCATAATGATGGTGCTGTTGTTGTTGTTGGTGATGATGATGATGATTGTTTGTCTAAATGTATAATCGCCTCCTTTATTATAGGACTCCCTTATTATAGGGCAGCGTAGAAAACAAAACAAAAATCCATAAAAATAGATAAAACCTAAAGCTACCTAGACAGCAAAGGCTAAAATGAGGTAAAAATCACACAATCAAATCAAACCGAACAGGGGCCCTCAATGCAACAGATATATTAATCTCAGGCCTAGGGCCAAAATCAGTTTTTAAGAGCTTTCTAAAGACCATGATGGTGAAGCTATGGCATGTGTGCCAGAGGTGGCACGCAGCACCCTCTCTGATGACACGCGAGCCGTCGCCCCAGTTCAGTTCAGCTCCTCTGCACATACGTGCACATCTCCCGCCGACCAGCTGGTCTTCAGGTCTCTGCCATGCATGTGCAGGGGCGGGGACATGCAGGAGGACCATGTGCACATGCATGGGAAGGGGGGGTGCATGCAGGAGGATGCGCATGTGCAGGGAGCATGTATGGGGGGATGCGCACATGTGCAGGAGGCAGGGGGCACACTTGCATGTGTGGGGGGTGGGGCACATGCACAGGGGCCACATGTGCATTGCATCTTGGGGGTTCAGGTGTGCACGCATTCATTCGCGCACACACATATGCGCTTTGGGCACTCGGTCCGGAAAAAGTTAGCCATCACTCTCCTAGGAGACAGGGTACTGTCCTTATCGCTGTCGAGCCCAAGCCTCTGCTCGACAATAATGGAATGGGAGGGAGGAGGAAGAGGATATGCACACGTACCTGATACCACAGAACTGCGCTCAGCAAACCGGACAAACAAGGACGCAGGACTGCACCCAGATGCTGGACACACAAACTCATAAATGGTGGTGGTGGCACCAGGAATAGGCGGCCGAGGCGTCAGGCTAGGGAAAAGCGAGGGGGGGTTTGACCAGGACGCTCCCATGAATGAGAAACCCGGAAAAGGGGCGCACGTGACTGCGTGTCACAGCTGATTGTTATCCAGTTGGTAATAAGGGAAGGGTAGGGCAAATGTATAAAGGGCGCTACGTAGCGGCTGTTTGTAGTGCCAACATTAAACTACTATAGAGCTCAGCGTTGTTCCGGAGTTCCTGCTAAGCATTAAACCAACTTCACTGAAGACTCTGCATGTGTCCTGTTGTGTTTTCTTGCTACCTGCGAATCGCCCGGGAGAAGGAGCTGAGAATCGCTGGGGACTGCTTTTCCACAGGGTGGAGGCTGCAAAACAGAATGTATAAGAGAAGATCTAACAACTAAATTAATAAGCCAAATGTGTTCCCCATCTGAGCGTAAGAGATGTCCCAAAGGTGCTTTTTTTCCCCTAAAGGCAAATTTCTTGGTTTTTTCATTTAGCTTCTCATCCATCAAGTTTCTCCAGGCTTCCTGGGTGAGAAGTGAAACATTTGCAAAGGAAAAAACCAAGGAAGTCCAGCTGCCCTTATTTTTTTTAAAAAAAATTACCTTTGGGACAACCATGACCCGGCTGATTGAAAATCTCCATAGATTTACCTTCAAAGCCAAGAAGACTCCTGTTCCAAATGCTGCTAAAGAAACAGATACAAGTGGCCATGGGTGGGCTTCAAAAATTTTAGCAAGGGGTTCTCTGCCTGGTTGCTGGGTGGGCATGGCCATGGTGGCCATGACCACCTAGTCAGCTTCCTGCACCACCGGGGGTGGGGGGGGCTTTTTTCCCTTCCTGGGCTCCGGATGCTTTCCTTGAGCCTCCAGGAAGGTGAAAATGGCCTCCCCAGGCTCCAGAAGCCCTCTGGAGGCCAGAAATGGGCCCGTTTCTGCCCCTCCTGAACTTCCGGTAGGCCCATTTTTCACCCTCCCTGAGCCTCCATGCGCACCCTGCACTTATTTATGTGGTCCATTTATTCAAAATGGGCCACATAGGGACTCCTGGGAGGGGTGGGGTGGGCAGGACCAGCCAGGAGTGGGATTTGGGTGTTCTCCAAATTGTACAGAATCTTAGCTATAGGTTCTCCCGAACCCCTGCGGACCCCCAGCAGCCCACCCCTGCAGGTGGCTTATTTGTAGATAAGAGAATTGTCTTTGACAATAAATTACAAAATAAGGACATTTTCCTTCCTACAATTTACCCACCTTAATTGCTTGTGCCAGTATTTTGAAGTCAGTGACCATTCCTCCTGCTTTGTTTCAATATATTTGTTTTTAAATCGTTTAGGCTGAACACACAAACAGCAAACTTTATTGTAGGGTACAAATGAAGTGATTAGGCAACGTTGCAAAAAAGGGGGGGTGTCATTATATATACTTCAGTTGCAGGTGAGGGAAAGGCTTTGTGGGACTGGAACGATAGAAAGAGATGGAAAATTATTGTTTATGTTCTTTATGTTTATGTACATTTATACCTTTCTTTTCATCCAAGCGGAGTACACAATAGATAATCGTAACTAAAATTAGTTACAAATATACCGCTGCTGATGCTAGCCTCTCTCCTTTCCTGTAATTTTAATATATATTTTATTAGTTTATTTGACAAAATCCAAAATAATAAAAGAATATTTTTAAAATCCATCATAACATGTGCTTCATCCCCTAATAATAAGCCCAATCGGGTTTTTGAGCACATACACTAAAATAAGCCCCCATCCAAAAGTAAGTCCTCCCTGAAAATATTTAAATGCAGAGCTGGAAATCAGGTAAGATGGCAAGAGGAGCCCCATCTTGCTCCACGCACCCCAAAATAGTAAGACCTTCCCGAAAATAAGGCCAAGGGTTCAAAAGGGTTCAAAAAAATATTGCCCCATTGGCAGAAAAACAAGACAATAAAAAACAATAAAAATGTCCCGTATGGCTATGCGAGAATTAAAAGATAATTCTTTTTACATTTCACCACTGAGTGAGACATATCCATAGCTGAGATCATAAGCAAGATCTCCCCACAATAGGAATTTGACAGAATTAGGGAATTCAGACTTTTAAAATATTTTTTAATATTTTTAAAAAAATAATGTTCAGAGCTTTATAGTCTAATGTGAACGCCATGAATCATAATATCTTCTCAACAGGAACCCATGGCACAGATTTCCCAATACAGCCAATCCCAAAGCTCCTTTTTCAGGAGGCAACTGGACTTCCTTGTTTTTTTTTTCTTTGAGGACGTTTCACTTCTCATCCAAGAACAACCCTCTAAAACAGGGGTGTCAAACTCGCAGCCCACGGGCCAGATGCTTCATGCATTGGCCATGCCCACACCCTGTTTAGCGAAGGGGGAAAAAGTCAAGATACATCACGTGATGCTGCTGTGATGATGTGAGGTTTTTTTTTTAATTTGATTTATATGCCGCCCTTCTCCGGAGACTCAGGGAGGCTTACAATGCATTAAGCAATAGCCTTCATACTTTTGTATATTTATACAAAGTCAGCTTATTGCCCCCACAAACTGGGTCCTCAATTTACCTACCTTAGAAAGGATGGAAGGCTGAGTCAACCTTGAGCCTGGTGAGGTTCGAACTTACAGTAATTGCAGACAGCTGGTGTTAATCACAATGCTATCAGTCTGCTGAGCCACCAGGCCCTTTGACACCCCTGCTCTAGAAGGATGCAAATGACCAGCTGCTTGCAAGGAATATAAATCCTTCCATTCCCCACTATCCTGTCAGAGCTGAAGAAGCTTCTTGGATGAGAAGTGAAACGTCTTCAAAGAAAAAAAAACAAGAAAAGTCCAGTTGCCTCCTGAAAAAGCACTTTGGGGACAACCATGACCTGGATGACTGAGAATCTCTACAGACCAATAGAGCCAATATTGCAAACATTTGTATGGTTTATTAGTTAAGTTGCAGTATCCTTTTTATAACACTCAAGAGCTTTATCCAGGATACAGGTAAGATGCACAGCTTCCTCACCTCCCTTTGCATCACTTTCAACTGTACACAGAATGGCTTTTTATTAGGGAAGAAATCAATAAGTGAGAAATTGTAAAAGAGCTATTAGATACCTGTTATAAACCGGCATATCGCCCAATGCCTTTTGGCTGACACATTTCTGCATCCTCTAAGAAATAATAAAAATGCCACATGGAATATCTCTATTTACTAGCTGTAATTATCCAGAATACATTGAAATGGATGTTTTGTTCTCTTTTGTGTTTTTGAGGCATAGAAAAAGCGATGTTTTTTTAGCATAAGAAAGAAAGGAAAATAACTCTGTATGGACACTAATATTGAAAACGTTCTCCTTGCAAATCAAAATTGCATTCTTATGTTAACAGATCTGGGGAATTTCAGCGGACGAACAAGAAGTGCTGTCTCGGTGAGAGAAGGTCAAGGTGTGGTACTAATATGCTCTCCTCCACTTCACTCACCAGGTAAGGTTGGCTGAATGTTAAATTGATAGCAACTCTGTGGGCTCATAATTTTCAGCCGTGATCTTGATAGTGGATCAGTAAACGCTTTGATACCTGAGCTATCAAAAGAATAATTAAAGTCTGTGTCTCGTAAAAGCTTCTGAACCGGAGTTAGCATTTTTGAAATAAGGTTAAACTAATCCATTTTGCTCAGTGAATAGAAACAGCAGTAGCAGATAGTAGAATAAGAGTCGTCCAAGGACTTTCTCCCACCCCGCCCCGGTCTCAGAGCTCTGCTAAATGTCAGAGCTGAGAGAGATGTTGTTGAAGCCCATGTGAAATGATTCATTTTTTCCCATTCAGATATGAGTTGGATCATGGTCTTCTTTCATGATCAAATTATGATAGTGGTTATTTTGTTGTTGTTGGATGTAGCTCAGTTGAAATTTGTTCAGATACAGTAACCTTCTACCATGTCCTATATAGATGTTGTTGCAGAGGACGGAACTAATGCCTCAACTTCTCATGAATCATACATAAAAAGATAGATGGAGCTTTCATACCATCAAGGCTGCCATCTTGGACTTACCGTATTTTTCGGAGTATAAGATGCACATTTTCCCCCCCTAAAAGGGGCTGAAAATTTGGGTGCATCTTATACTCCGTGCAGATAACAAGATAAAAACCACAAAATAAAACAATTTAAACAATAAATATTAACATTAAAATAGCTAAGGAAGGAACCAATATGCAAGGACAATCCGCTCTTAATCCATTAACTACCTCCAGTATGAAACACCAGTTGGTAGAGCCAGATTTTAAGGCCCTTTTTGAAGGCCAAGAAGGTGGGGAGGATCTGAACTTAAGGGTCATGATATTCCAGAGGGCAGGAATCATGGCAAAAGGCTCTTCTCCTGAACCCTGCTGACCAGAAATCCTTGACCAACAGAGACCATGGCCTTCTGCCAGTTTTTTTTTTTAATTTGATTTATATGCCGCCTTTCTCCGAAGACTCAGGGCGGCTTACAATGTGCTCAGCAATAGCCTTCATCCTTTTGTATATTTATACAAAGTCAGCTTATTGCCCCCACAACTGGGTCCTCAATTTACCTACCTTAGAAAGGATGGAAGGCTGAGTCAACCTTGAGCCTTGGCGAGATTCGAACCCTGCAGTAATTGCAGGCAGCTGGTCTTAATAACCAGCTTAATAACAGGGTGCCTTAAACCTCTGTACTACCAAGTTTGAGTGGAATGGGCTGAGATGGTTTCTCAGGTAAACTAGACCCATGCCATAAAGGGCATTAAAGGTCATAACCAACACTTTGAATTGGAACCTGAAGCAAACTCACAAACAGTGCAGCTTATGCAACAGGCTTGTTACATGGGCCATTTTAAGGCCTGTTTGGGCAGCTGCTTTATGTACCAGCTGTAGCTTCCATTTGCTGGTTTTTGATAAATAAACATCATGCTTTATTTTCTGATAGCTGAACTGAATGGTGTGCGGGCTTGCTCTGATCTAGATGTATTGGCTAATATTGGAATTGCCAAAGGCCATCCCTTTGGGATTATCTATACAAAAGCCACAGTGTTGTTTCTATAGGAGAAGGATAGACAGAGTTTGGGGTTGGAGACAAAACAAATAGGAATCAGCCTGGAGTTGTTTACATTCCCACAAACATCCCACAAGCAACTATGACTGATGGAAACAAATAAAACTAGAAATTACCCACAGTCTGTCAACTCACAAAGCATCCCTGACCTGCTCTCGAGTTGCCATAGGCAGGAGGGGGGAAACTGATGGAGCAGCATGGCAGCCACAACCAGAAACACATTCTACACATACTTTTCTCAAGGCTGTATGCCAGGTTACCGGCAACAGCTGGAGGGGCGGGATCTCTACTGCCCGCAAAAGTGCTCCGTTGGAGAATGTGATTTATGATATACCCTGGGAGGAGGAGGAAACAGGGCCATAATTGGGCCATAAATTGGGGGGCAATTTGTGGGTTAGAGCTGGCTTCACTTGGGTATGTGCCGACATGTTGCTCCTAATAAATAACTGGATTTCTTTTGAAGCTTGGCTCCATTAGGGCATCTGTCGGAACCCTGACATAGTCATTTACCAACAGATTTCTTATCTACTGTAGGAGTCCTGGGAAAAGTGGCCAAAAATCTTGATAATTTTTATGAGGTCCTTACTCATTATAGCCCTAGTTTTCTCTGAAATGATAAACATCTGAGTTCTACCACTTCTGATTGCAAGTTCAGCTTTGAATGATTAAAAATGCTGAGTACATTCAAAACCTGGGAGATGGTGTAGTTCTTCTCTGTTATGTATTATTTATGTCAGGAGTTGACAACCTCTCTGGGCCATTGAGCACATTTGCACTGAGGATATTATGGGAACTTTCTCAAAATGCCACAATAGAAGAGGGTTGTCTTGTCTATGAGAAGAAATGTTAGCCAGAAGCAAATGGTTTTTGTTAGTTCTTACTGTATAAAGCTCTTCTAATAAAAATGCTGCTATAGAAGTAAGAACCTTGGTAGTACAGTGGTCTAAGGCACCCTGTTATTAAGCTGGTTATTAAAACCAGATGCCTGCAATTACTGCAGGTTCGAATCTCGCCAAGGCTCAAGGTTGACTCAGCCTTCCATCCTTTCTAAGGTAGGTAAATTGAGGACCCAGTTGTGGGGGCAATAAGCTGACTTTGTATAAATATACAAAAGTATGAAGGCTATTGCTTAACGCATTGTAAGCCACCTTGAGTCTCCGGAGAAGGGCGGCATATAAATCAAATTAAAAAAAAAAAAAGTTGGTACTTTGTAGCGTAACATCTTTCTCTCCCTTTCCCTATATCATAAGTGAGTCAAGAAAATTCTCAGCTTTTTGATGTACAGTATATATTTATTTTAGCGTATAGAATCATTCAGAATAATCCAGCATGTGGTAACATCTTTTAGAAAATGTTTCCATTTCCCTTGTCTACTGACTTGTCATACTGAACTACAGTGTTAGGAATTGACATAAAAATTGAAAGTTCCACAGGGATTTGTTTAGGACTCAAAAGAAAAGTTTCTTCTAAGTCTCAAAGTCTTAGATGGAAAATGTTGAAAAGTTCTATTAAAATATACTTTAATGTTGGGAATAATGCATCAATGTGAAATTTTGCCTCAGGTTTCCCTTAGAGGAGCATAGAGATGATCTTAAATTAGTAAAATGTTTGATAATCAGATTTGTTATGATTATGGAAAATATTGTGCATAATATGTACGTATTTGTGTGTGCATGTGTTTATTGTACATTATTAAGGTTTATGCTACAAATAAGAGATTATTTTGCTGTATAGATTTGGAGACTTTTGGATTGTTACATTTGCATATTGTTTATATGATGTTTTTGTTTGAATTTAGAGATTATTTTATTATATATTTGTATTTGTACTGAATAAAGTTAGGAATCAAATTTCTTTTTTTATTTTTGTCACTTTTTAAGTTCTTCCCACTTTGATTGGATTTGTCCTTTTTTAAAACTCTTTTTTTTTGTTACTTTGCACTTTACCTTTCTGTTAGTTTAATTAGTAAAGCATCAACTGAGAAAAAAACAAGAAAATGTGAGAAAGAAACTAAAGATTGTCCTACTTGGGTCTCTTTGGCATAAGAAGGAAAAGGAAAGGGAAATACTGTGAGATTTTCATTAATGCCAATTCTTTCTGGTACGTCAGGTCTGGAGACAAATACCAGAAGTAATGCTAGAACTCTACTTTATCAATATAGGATTAGTAGCAAAATCTTGAAAGTTTCATAGTGTTTTTATCAGCAGCTACTATTTATTTTCTCAAAAATCATCTCTGGGTTCTTTTACACTTCCACTGTAGACAATATAACTCAGTGGACCATTAAGAAGATACATCTCATCCTTGAGTTGACCTTGCCTAGGTTAAACAGTAAGGAGGATTAAATTTGGTTACTGCATAGATGGGTTTCTACCCATGAATTTCAAGATCGTTGACTAAATTAGAGGGTTAAAAATATCCTAGAAGACAATGGCAAATGATGCGTGATGAACTACATGGATGTACTCAGATGGTCGCCAGACGTTGAGCTGAGTTTGAGGGCATTGCTCGTCTGTCATAATAATGATAAATGATAGAATTATTCTAAGCAGGCACAAGGTGTCACATGCATATGGATAAAATGTTCTTCTTTGGATTAAATAAAATAAGGGTGCTGGTGCCATGATAGATTCCTCATTCCAGCCTTATGAGATATATATATATATAATATGTATGTATGTATGTATGTATATATATTGAGTAGTTTTCATTCCACATATTTTAGAAAATGTTTCCATTTCCCTTGTCTACTGACTTGTCATATTGAGCTAGGAATTGACATAAACGTTGAAAGTTCCACAGGGATCTGTATAGGACTCAAAGGAATTTATGTACAATGATACAAAAAAATTAAAAAGACACCAACGTTTGGACATTTGGTCTCTTATGGCCCAGAAAAGAGATCTAAGTACCTAATGAAAGGAAAAAAATGCATATAAAATGCATATATTTGAGAAAATTGTGTACAATATAAATATGTTAGAAAAACTTGCATATGAAATTATGTGTTTTAATTTGCAAATTAATGCATTTATAGAAGAAATGATATAAAAGAAACCTGATTTATCAATATCTAGATAGCATTCACATGAAAAACTTTCAGGTTTAATCCTGATTTAAAAAAATAATAATCAGTGAGTGATGCCAATTCTGAAAAGTTCTGACAATATGGAGTAAATAGGATAATATAAGATCTCTTTCTCTCTCTCCACACAAACACACACACACACAGAGAGAGTAATCCTCTAGAGGGAGATTTATACGAAGGAACTTTTCCTTCACTAAAATATACGTACATTCCAACATAATAGATACCAGCTTATTAATTCCAACCCATTCCTCATTCCTGATAGTATCTTTATAACTGACTCCAGTCTAGTGAAATGGAGATTATTAAGCTTTAACTAGGGAAAAAAATGGAGAAAAGTTCAACTTGGAGAAAATGAATCTGTGATGACAGCATAACTGAATAGGTGTGAAGGTTGCATTGCTATGAATTTATATGAATTTTCCAGTTAAAAACTGAAGGACTGTGCATACTTCCATCATCCCACAGCTGCTTCACCATTTTTCAATATGTGTCTTATTTCAGTTGTCCCCATTTTTTTCCCTTTGGACAATGTGGGTTACTCTCATCAATATGATAATTATGGATCTTCCAGTGCTGATAGTTTGTCTATTTCTACCCTCAGAACTCCAAACATTGTGAATATTAATTTCTGAGCTGCTCATTAGCAAACTAATCACTTTCGAGGTTAGCAAAGTTCTTACACTACTGCATGAGGATTTTGGCAGATATCCCACCACTTCTAGAATTTTCTTGCAAATAAGCATACCAATTATTTTGATGACTCTAGGTGGGAACACAAATATCTTACCTGACTAAGTTGATTATCATTTGTAATTGCAATTAAAGCCAATGCCTCAGTAAAGACCACAGATGATTGAATGCACATTTTTGTAATTGGGGAGTTTCAGCAGAAAGCCCATGTGAAGAGGCAAAATGAGCAAGATGGTGGTTGTAATATAAGCCCCATCATCATCATTTTCATTTAATGACCCCATAATCCCTTGCAAGGTGGAGTCTGGGCAACTGAATGGAGCTGAGTGTTTACTGGCTGAATGCCCTTCCTGTCACCAATGCAGAATTATTTTCAGCAGATATATTCTCATTGTGCCCAGAGAGAGAAATATCAGCCTCTACTAGGATCGAACTCACAGCCTCCTGATTGTGAGGTGAGAGCTCCACCTCTAGGCTACTGCACCACTCTGCAATATAAGGCCCATCCCTTATGAATATCCATGTTGTACTGATATCTGATGCTCCATCTACCATCTTGCTGATGTTGACCCTCTAGCATAGGGGTGTCAAACTTGCGTTGTCACGGTGGCATCATGTGAGACGTATCGGGACTTTTTTCTCCTTCACTAAACCGGGCGGGGGCAGGGCCAGCACATGACGCATCTGGTCCATGGGCTGTGAGTTTGACACCCCTGCTCTAGCAGAACTTTCAGCCTTGAAAATCGTTTGAATTCCTTCACCTTGTGTCAGCCCTTCAAAATGTTTCAGACCAGGGAACCAATACTGTGTAAGTCAGTACTACTCTTATTGTAAAACTGTAGTAACATAATCTTGTTAAGCCTGAATGTGCTTTCTTTCTGTGTCCTTTTATCTACATGTGAACTAGAATTGGGTTTGTCTAAGACACACATTATATTCTTATCCTGGATTCTGGGCCCTTTTATCTAACCATCTCCTTGGTAGCAGTACTTCCTCCTGTCCCTCAAGGCTATTCCTTCTTCCCTCAATATCTTACAGGTATTAGTAACACTGTGTCGGAACTCTGACACACTGTTTCCTATTCAAGATTCCTGGCTATCTACCCTTGGGACTCCACCTTTACGTGGCATATCTAGCAAATTGACATCCCATATTTGTGAGTGTACAACTGGTTCTAGACTGTTTGATTATAGCACTGTATCATTAAACTTAGGGGACGCGATGGCTCAGTGGCTAAGATGCTGAGCTTGTTGATCGAAAGGTTGGCAGTTCAGCGATTCGAATCCCTAGTGCCGTGTAATGGGGTCAGCTCCTGTTACTTGTCCCAGCTTCTGCCAACCTAGCAGTTCGAAAGTACATAAAAAATGCAAGTAGAAAAATAGGGACCACCTTTGGTGGGAAGGTAACAGCGCTCTGTGCACCTTTGGTGTTTAGTCATGCTGGCCACATGACCACAGAGATGTCTTCGGACAGTGCTGGCTCCTCGGCTTTGAAACGGAGATGAGCACCGCCCCCTAGAGTCAGGAACGACTAGCACATATGTGCAAGGGGAACCTTTACCTTTACCTATCATTAAACTGAATAGAGTTGTGAAAATTTATCAGGCCGCCCGTGAAGAGACAAATTCCATACTACATGGATATTAGCAGATTATTTAAAATATCTCAGGATACTATGTGTAAAAAATAAGTAAATTAAAAGGAAGCAGTGGTGATGTGTCCTCTCTTTTGCTGAAAGTGTATTCCTAGAAAGTGAACATCAAATATTAGCTGCTGTAGCTGAGAGTTTGAAGAGGAACTGTAATCAGGGGATGCAGCCTTGGATTCCAAATAAAACAACAGATGGCTATGCATTATCACTAAATAACAATTATTTGACAAGAAGAAGATAAATGGGAGCAGGTTGCTGGTTTCCCAGTAGCACCCCATGATATATAGGATAACAGAGACTCAGCTGCATTTTATGTATATGTAAGATCAGGTGAGAAAGTCAGATTTTGCTCGGCAAGGAACTGTATGAATAATAAGTGGATAAGAGTGAGGCTGATAGTGATTTATTAGTCTAACACATGGCTAAACAGAAATATTGGCATCATTAGGCAGCTGATTAACTTTTGATAAATTGGGTTGTCTGACTTTCCTACCTGTGTTCCCAATTATTTTAATTGTCTCACACACCTCTCCGCTCAGAAAAAAGTTTCCCCAAAAATATTTCAAGTTTTAGGGCCCAGCTTTTCATTAATTGGAAGTGTTCTGTAATTGAAGGGCACTTGAGACACTGAATGTCCAGCTTTCTCGTATCTTACACTGCCCACAGCATATTTAACTTGCTTACTGAATTATTACATATTAAGCTAACCCAGCTGGCTGGCTGGCTGACAGCATACAGCACACTAACACAAGCACACACCCCACAAGGTGTGAAGGTTAATATTAACCAAGCACAGTATATTTATCTGAGTGCTGCCATTTAGTCTTTTGCTGATCTGGTTAACCACTCTGTGTGCTCTGCAGAATAATCTTCAGTGAGGGCAGCTTTGTTTTCATATTCAGCCATTTGTTGAAGGACAAAAGAGTGGCTCAAGTCCAGCTTACTATACAAATGTGAGATCCTTTGCTATTATCACTGGCAACATACAACTATTTATATACCACTGGCGAGAAAAACGGTATTATTTTTTTTAATTTTTAAAAAACCCTTATTAAAATTTAAAATATTAAAATACTAATACAAATACATCTGTAACAAAAATACATCCATGATAGTTGTGCAATTCAACGTCATTCCAACAGTACACAAATCTTAACTCTATTCATATATTCTCAGATATTCCTTCTTGAACAAATACATGTAAACACAATTTATGTCTTATTTTGATCTATATATTTCCTATTTTTATTTTCTATCCATTAGCATACCAGTTTTCCCAGGTTGAGTAATATTCCAAGTCTTCTTTGTTATTTAATTCTATAGTAAGTTTGTCCATTTCTGCACACTCAAAAATTTTCCGGATTATTACACAATTTGTCGATGTGGTGGACATTTTCCAGGCTTGTGCGAGTAATAATATGAATGATCAAATATTTAATCTTTTTAGGATATTTTCCCTTAATGATCCCCAGAAGAAACAGTTCAGGCTTCAATTCTATTTGGCAATGTGTAATTTCATTTAACCATTTTTGTATTTTAATCCAGTATTTTTTGATTCCCGGGCAAAGCCACCATACATGAAAAAAGGTACCTTGTGCTTTTTTACATTTCCAGCAGGATATGAGGGCGATTTGGCTGTGACATCTGTCACCTTATTGATCACCAGGGTTGATTCGGCTGATCTGGCTGGCTAGGCGGGTGTCCCCTTCCTCCCTCACCACTCCATGTGTATCCCTCCCGAAGCTGTACGCTCAGTGGAAGAGGACAATTATCCCAGATAGAAGGAGTGTACTGATCTTCAGTCAAGGGTAAACGATAGCTGCGCTACCCTGCTAGAACCTCCAAACAAGCTCAAGGGAAAAAAACGATATTAAGAACACACACAGTATTATTTTCCCCCTGGAGAGGACATAACCTATTTAAACTTATCTCCTCAGGACACCATCATAGGGCATATTTGTCCATGTAGTAGGCTATATTGCTATTATCCTTGTCATCTTTCTCACCTCTCATCTTTCCTACTACCTTCTCCTATTGATATATCATGATATATCAATTGTTTATATATATCATGATATATCAATTGTTTTTTGTATCTTATGATTTATGATTGTATCTTATGATTTATAGTCTATGACCTATCACTCTGTTTGTATATATACTGAGAGCGTATGCACCAGAGACAAATCCCTTGTGTGTCCAATCACATTTGGCTAATAAAGAATTCTGTTCTGTTCTATCCATCAGAACAAGTTCTGTCAGAAGACTGGTTTATCTTGCTTCTGCAAATCCTTTTTTTTAAAAAAATTTGATTTATATGCCGCCCTTCTCCGGAGACTCAGGGTGGCTTACAATGCGCTAAGCAATAGCCTTCATTCTTTTGTATATTTATACAAAGTCAGCTTATTGCCCCCACAATCTGGGTCCTCAATTTACCTACCTTAGAAAGGATGGAAGGCTGAGTCAACCTTGAGCCTTGGCGAGATTCGAACCTGCAGTAATTGCAGGCAGCTGGTCTTAATAACCAGTTTAATAACAGGGTGTCTTAGACCACTGTACTACCAAGGCTCTTTCCCCTTAACCTCTGCCCTAATGATTCAGGAAGGGACACCTAGAACATATTGAGAGGGAGAGGAGACAAGGAGAAAAATTTTATTCCACAAATGAAAGGCTACTTACTGTATATGGCTATGGACTTTTCATTCAGCAGTTTCCAGAAGGCTTAATTTTTGATGTTTCATGAGAGATCTGCATGAGAAGTGGTAAAACTTTACTGTAGAGAGGCAGATATTTAGAGAGGCAGAGAAACCAGACTTGGGAAATGTGACCTAAATACCTCTAGCCCATGAATGCTCCCTGGCTTTCAAAGCAGCTTTTTCCACTGTCAAAACCTTCTTAATGTTATATGGCAGTGATGGCTTTTCCAGACCGAGTGCCCAAAGCGTGCCTGCGAACCCCCAAAATACAATGCATGCACACACCCCATGCATACCACATGCCCCCCACATGCCCCCTGCCCCCTGCATACACCCCCCATGCATGTGCGTGCAGCCCCCCCCGCATGCGGCCTGCCCCCCACGCATGAGTGGCAGAGACCCGAAGACCAGCTGGCTGGTGGGAGGCATGTGCGCATGCGCGGCGGAGCTGAGCTGGGGCGATTGCTCGCATGGCCACAGAGAGGCAGCTGCATGCCACCCCAGGCATATGTGCCATAGGTTCGCCATCACTGTTATATGGTGTCCATTTATACCTTATCTCTGCAGGTTGAATATATTCAGCTCTTTCAACCACATTACATAAAAATGTGGCATCTAGGATTGCGTTCATTCTTGTTAAAATATTTATCCTACACCCTTAGGGTTACCAAAACTCATGAGGTTGATAGTATTTTGTTTTTTCCCATTTTCAATCTTTTTCCAGCTGAAAGAAATGTCCCCCCCCCCCTAAATTTACGGATTCTCTGTTTACTATCCTTTGAACTAGAATAGCAAATGGGGAGAGGGAGGCATTCTGTGATAGCCAGAAAGCCATTCTGTTTATAAGTGCAGGATCAGCTTTTGTCACGAATCTACTACGTTAACTCATCTTTGGTAGCTCTGTGCAAAGCAGCAAGAGAGAAAGAAATTCCAAAGATTTATCACAGTAATTAAACTTGAATAAAGGCAAAGTCACAGTTTGTGGTTTTATTTGGGCAGGTATGTATGTGATAGATCAAGAACAACGAAGAGCTCAAAAGGAAGCAATTTCATTTCTAGGTAATAAATAGATGGTATCACCTCCTCCTATGTGGAATATTCCAGCGCAACAAATAAATTGCTTTCATTAAAGACTTGCATGGAGATTAATGAACATTGATAATAAGCTGTGTGAAAACATACGATTTACTGTACACAAAAGGGAGGAATATGGATATATGGGGCATAAGAAAAAATGCTATCCTTTAACTTCTACTGTACGTGTCTCCCTGGTTTCTGAATGTGAAGTGCATACTGAAGTTTTTCAGAAAAATAAATGTTTTTCATAAAGGTAATCTACAGTTTACATCAAAAAGAGCTGGGCTTCTAATTCATTGTACTGTAGTTTGAGGTGTGGTGGTGGACAAGGGTTTATGCATACTTCTCCCTTCCATTATACAGCTGATCGATCACTTTTCAAATTTCAGCAGATCTTTATACTCCAATGCTTCCGAAAGAAAACTAAAGGCCTTTGACATTGCAGCCAGTTCTGATATCAGTGGGAAGGAGCTGATCTTGTTGTGAGACTATACAGTACAGATGTCAGTACTTCAACCTGCATTTACTCTAGTGCTGACATAAGAAGGAGAAGAGGGGGCAGCTGGCAAGAGGACGCTTGACATTTCACCTACTTATTTTCCTTGAAGATAATATCCCCTAGGAGATGAAAGGGAAGGGAACATTCCTGGGAGCTTAGGTAGTAGATATGGGGAGAGTGATTGGAAGTAAGCCAATGAGACGCAGAGATTTGGGGAACGGAAAGGGAGGGTTTGGGGTCAGGAAGTCAGAGTTGGCTATGCCATAATCGGGGGCAGATTGTTGTGCTTAATAAAATGAAAGATTTCTTCAAAGACTATCTGTTTGGAAATGCAATTTATTTTATTTGTGACGATATCGAAATCTGACAACAGGTACAACCCAGAGGTGATATTCACTTATCTTCGCTACCGGTTCACAAATGCGAGTGTACACATGCGCAGGGCCGTCCGCATGTGCAGAGTGTCAAAAACAGGATGTGATGATATACGGGTGGGTGGGCGGAGCCTCCCGCAGCCACTGCTACCAGTTTTCCCGAACCAGATAGAACCAGCTGAATACCACCACTGGTATAACCACAACCAAGCCCAGAATTTCCATTGGTAAGCTAAGCAGCTGTTGATAGCAATACCACTTAGATTTATAAACCTCTTCACAGTGCTTTAGAGCCCTCTCTAAGCAGTTTACAGAGTCAGCATATCATCCCCAACAATCTGGGTCCTCATTTTACCAACCTTGGAAGGATGGACGACTAAGCCAACCTTGAGCTGGTTAAGGATCAAACTCCTGGCAGTGGGAAATGCAGAAAGTCTGCATGATTTTTGTTGTTGTTGAGGCAAAGAAGCATTGTGATTAGCTCCAGAAAAGGCACTTCCCCTTACTTGAAAGTCTCAACTTCAACTCTTAAGTGTCACATATTGTGAGGATGCCGAGGAGTGTCTGAAAACAGAGCAAACTGGAGTAATTTGCTAACTCTCCTTGATCTACAAAATAAGGGACTCCTTGTTTCCTCAAGCAGCTTTGATGGGGTTCTTTGACTGAATCTTTGTCAGCGTTCCAAATTAGGCTCTCTTCCAGCGCTGACATGAACGAAATGAAGCAGAGAGCAGAAGTGTTGATTTATTGCTAAGATGAACTTTTACCTAGTCTTCTGAAGGCAACAGATAGTGTTACCTGGGTGATGGAGGGTGGGGGGCACATTCCTGTGAAAAGAACGTGCTGGGACATAGAGATGGATCTGCCTGATGGCCAATGGGACATTGGGGTTGGAGAGTGGAAGAGGAGGGGGTTGGAAGGAGGGGCAAGTTTGGCTACAACTTGAATCAGGAATGTCGGATTTTTTCTATTCTTAAATAAAAGAGATTCATTAGAGACTTTGCGCTTGAGAATGAAGTTTATTTAAGATAGCACCGAAGCCTGACAATCTTCACTATAGGACTACAGAATTTGATCACTACAGAATTTGAACTTCACTACTGTAGAATAGGGGTGTCAAACTCAAGGCCCGGGGGCTGGATCCAGACCATGGGGTTCTTAGATCTGGTCCATGGGGCCAACCTAGAATGAAACAAAGGGCTGGCCCACAGTGCCTCTGACAGTGAAAACGGAGCTCAGGAGGGTTGCATGTGGCTCTCCTAAGCTCCGTTTTTGCTGGCAGAGAGTTGTAGGATTCCGTCCCAGCTGAAAACAGAGCTCAGGAGCCCATTTTCGCTGGCAGAGCATTCAGACCACCACAGGTGCCCCAACACGAGTTATGTCGAATCAGCCACACCTACCCTGGCCACGCCCAACCTGGCCTCCCAAGGTCACACAAAATCCTGATGCAGTCCTCAATGAAATCGAGTTTGAAATCGAGTTTCAGAAAGTCCTACAACACTACTGCTTTGGCCAAAACTTGGGTGTTCAAGTTCAGGTTGGAATTCAGGTAGTATATCTAAACTGCAAATCTAAGACAAATGCATCATCTGTCTGGCACAGGTTGGATTTTTATTTCCTGATCTGCTCTTCAGTTCTTCTACCAGAACTTCTTCTGTTTCCTATGAAAGTATTAAGATGCTTAAAATGATCATATTTGCTTCCTTATAAGACCAGTCTACAGATAGAATTAAGCCAGCTTTTTTTAAAAAATGAAAGACAAATTCAGAAATTAATCACTTATTTTAGAACTAATGTTGAATGGAAGAATTAAATGATGCCATTCATCAATCTGAACTTTTAAGAATACCTTTTTAAATTACAGAATTTTTTACTTCTTAAATTACAGAATATTTTACTTCTTAAAATACCTTCTTAAGTACCTTCTCTTCTATTAAGGAATACCTTATTAAAGCAGCAGAGCAAAATTATTTACAAACTACCTGAGGAGAAAGGAAGTTTTCACTAAATATAGATATCAGAGAGAAAAATCCAAATTGCCTTCTCAATATTTGGGGATGATTTGATTATGATTAGAGGACTTTTTTTTGTCATATAGCTATTTAACATAAATACTTAAGGAAAGCTGACTTGGATATGTAGATTTTGGGCTGAAGTGAATTTTGAATTTTGATGAATACTTACACCTCCTTCACATATATGTAATGAATGACTAACTTGGTCAATATTCCCTTGTTCACATAAGATCAACTAAAATATAGTCTGCATATAGTAGAATGGAACAGATATCATAGATCATAAACCATACAGAGTTTTCATATCACCCAAAGGTTTTGTTTTTTTTTCATTTCTCACATCCTATAGTCTTTCGGTGTTGGATGATCCAAGGATGACATCAAGTGGTGATGTGCATACATGTGTAAATAAACCCATAATCATCCAAAGAAGGTTGAAAGAGAATGCCGTCTTCAAAGAAATAAGCAACTTCAAATATATTATGCAGAATTTTCAAAAATATGCCTGCAGGGATTGGAGATAACTATTGTTTCATGCATTTACATTTTAAGTTTTGCTACTTCAGGTCTACTACTTGATCCATAGAATTCTCCTCAATGGTTAATAACAAATAATTTCAATATTAGACAAAATCAACTTCAAGGATTGCTTGCATGTGGCATAATAATCATGAAGTTTGAATCTTTACTTTTGTATTTTGTGTGCCTTTCCATGTCATTGCCATGCAACACATATAAATTCAGAATAAAAAGTTTTATTCAAAACAATTTTATCTTAATTTTAGGACCCCGCTAACACAAGGCTTTTGCTAATGCAAAGCAAACAGTATGTGGCATCTCTGACTCATTCAACCTGATGTGGCATCAATGGTTAGGTTGATGCATCCTAACCATTTGATGAACAATTTCCTCCTCCTCCTCCTCTTCCTCCTCCAGTGTTTCAAAAATTCACGATCCATCTTTTTATCAGATTTTCATGAGACTAACCTGGCAAACTCATATTAGATATTATAGAATAGCATGGGAAATGATCTGATGGCTCCTTATAAGATTTCTCTGAAAGAGAGAAAGAGAGAGAGAGATCAAATAACAGTTTTCAAGGGATAAAAATGGACCTCCCAATTTATTTATTTATTTGTTTGTTATCAAAAGGAGGAGAAAAATGAGAATTCTTCATGGGGAGGGAGCGGGAGTCACATCAAAAATATTTCACAGTAGAACACTGGAACTTATTCCTAAGGAAGTCAGGGGTCCTTCTAGACATGAAGAAATGAATAGATCCTAAGACTAGATGCAAAGAGATATGACGTTATGAAAAGTTGATCTTTGCAGAGATATTGGATATTGAACTCCTGGAGGGATCTTAATAAACCAGATAGGCTATTCATAAAATGAATTGCCAACTCTGCCGTCACTAGGGTGCCTTAATCACTTCAACACTCCAAAGTTGTAAATAGCAAGGTTAACTGGGAGGTAATGGCTCCATCATAGCATTCCATGAGGATCCCAGTTTACAATTAATTCTACCGTTCAGGATTTTTTCCCCTCCTCCTACATTTTTTTATTACACTGTGGTAAATGCTAGATAAGTTGCACATTAAAGATTTCTTTCTGACGTCTGTATATTTGTGGTTTTCGGTGAAGACAGTTGTGTGATCTGTGCTAATTTGTTGACACCTCTTTGAGATAGAAATCTAGCAGATAGCTGTCAAAATATAATATATGTCTATACAGTAACTGGATATTTCTTGAAACAAAAAGAAAAGAAGCTTATGCTCCATGAAGCTATTGGTAACAGAATCTTAAAAGTCTTCCCTGTCTTTATCTTTAAGAAAACTAGGGAGGGTTAAATCTTCTTCAAATTACATTTCTGCCCCATTCAGATTTCTCTTGTCGGATCATTGTCTTGGTTGCAGCTCTACCCCCTGTTCCTCAAGGTTATTTTTTCTGGCCATTACAGCAGAGGTGGGTTTCAGCAGGTTCTGACCAGTTCTGGAGAACCGGTAGCGGAAATTTTAAGTAGTTCGGAGAACCGGTAGTAAAAATTCTGACTGGCCCCGACCCCATCAATTCTCTCCCTCCCAAGTCCCAGCTGATCGGGAGGAAATGAGGATTTTCCAGTAACCTTCTCCTGGAGTGGGGTGGGAATGGAGATTTTACAGTATCCTTTCCCTGCCATGCCCACCAAGCCATGCCCACCAAGCAATGCCACGCCCACCAAGCCACACCCACAGAATCGGTAGTAAAAAAAATTGAAACCCACTACTGCATTACAGATAATTAACGTCTCCATCCCAGGCTGGACAAGCGAAACATTTTGTGTTTTTGAACAGTAGCAGTGGATTTTCTATTATAGAACTAACCTTGGCATTTTTATATTTAGAGAGTCAGAAGTGACAAATCTGTCAGGGAACTGGAGTGAGGCTGCCTGAGAACTAATATCGGGTGTTAAAAGTTCAGCAACTTGGAAACATCAGGAGGAGGGGATGAGATAATAGAAATGGAAAATACGAATATAAACATGGATTGGAAACCTTTGTGATAGCTCTAGAAAAAGACAGTCTTTAACAACCTTTATCAGTTCTCTCCTTTTTTTATTGTTTTTCCAGTGCAGCTGTGAGGAATTGCAGGCAGAAAATGGAGAGAAGTAGGCCTCTAATTCAGCATGGGGGTGCATGTTAGATTTGAATAAAATATTCAGTCGTCCCAAACAAGATTTCTGCTTCAAATCCTGAAGAGCTGCTAATAGTTTTGACAATATTAATTTACCTGAAGTGGGGTTGGTGGAGGGGGAATCCTAGCAATGACAAATGACATCCATTGTGAAAGTACTTAATATATGATTTTCAGTTATCGATGACATCATTTGGGATTCAAAAAAATTATTAATTTTAACAAAGCATAAAATACAAAAATATAAAGAAAGATGAAGGTAAAATAGGGGGAGTAAAAGGGAAAGAGATATAAGTGTAAGGTAGAGGAGGAAAAGGGGAAAAAAAGCATTGACTTCCAACTCCTTTTGGTGCAGTAAAATAAGATCATAACATGAAATCTCAAGATTTATTTTTACAGTATATAGTATATACTAGCCATTTCTGTAACACCAAACCGATCTAATCAGCAAAACCTAAAATCAAAGTTTCATTGTTTTCCTCTTCAAGCACCAAGTCCAAAAGCTTTCCAAGTAGAAACAAAATTAATTGTGTTCTTTTCTTTAATCAAAGTAGTCAATTTAGCCATCTCTGCTAGCTCTAACAACTTTTGCAGCCATTCATCCATTGTGGGAATCACAGTATCCTTCGATCAGCATGTATAACATTAAAGTTCCCAAAAAAATTTCTAAGTTCTTTATCCATTAGACCTAAAAGAAAAATCTTTGGTTTTATCTTTATGTTCACTTTAAGAATCTTCTGTATGTCCACTATAAATGATAAAAAGTTCCTTCTTTACATTTACAATGACATCATTTAATCATTTCCTCGGCTAAAATATATGAAGAAAGATTGCAGGAACTGGGTATGTTTAGTTTAATGAAAAGAAGGACTAGGGGAGACATGATAGCAGTGTTCCGATATCTCAGGGGCTGCCACAAAGAAGAGGAAATCTAACTATTCTCCAAAACACCTGAAGGTAGGACAAGAAGCAATGGGTGGAAATTAATCAAGGAGAGAAGCAATTTAGAACTAAGGAGAAATTTCCAGAGTTAGAATAATTAATCAGTGGAACAACTTGCCTCCAGAAGTTGTGAATGTTCCAACACTGGAAGTTTTTAAGAAGATGTTGGATAATTATTTGTCTGAAGTGGTGTAGGGTTTCCTGCCTAAGCAGGGGGCTGGACTAGAAGACTTCCAAGGTCCCTTCCAACTCTGTTATTCTATTCTATTCTATTCTATTCTATTCTATTCTATTCTATTCTATTCTATTCTATTCTATTCTATTCTAATAATAGCTGTAACAGCCTACAATCAGCTACAGATCTCTAGCATCCTGGCATGTATACATTTAGCCATACATGTTCTTTTTAGCTCATATCATCCTGAATGTAGGAAAGAGAGAGAGAGCATGGGTTCTCATTGTTTGTCACTGTGAGAAGGAGGAGACAGTGCAGGAACTGGGTATGTCTAGTTTAATGAAAAGAAGGGGTTAGGGGTGACATGATAGCAGTATTCTAAAGGGCTGCCACAAAGAAGAGTGGATCAACCTATTTTCTAAAGAACCTGAAGGCAGGTCAAGAAACAAAGGATGGAAAGTAATCAAGGAGAGAACCAACCTAGAACTAAGGAGAAATTTCCTGACAATTAGAAATCAGTGGAACAGCTTGCTCCCAATGTTGTGGGTACCACAACACTGGAGGTTTTTAAGAAGACATTGGACAGCCATTTGTCTGAAATGGTATAGATCTCCTACCTAAGCAGGGGTTGGACTAGAAGACCTCCAAGGTCCCTTCCATCTCTGTTATTCTGTTAAAGTCTTCTGGGAGACAGAACAGGAGAAATGGATTAATGAACTTCAAGTAAAAATGGATGCTAGGCAGTGTTAGCTGCTAAATTGATGGGTATGAGGAAAAAGCTGGGGAAGACCATGAGTAATATTTACAAAGAAAAGTGAAAAAAAGGAATTGAAGAGGATGACAAAGAACAATTCTAGCTTTTCCATATGACTTTGAGGGGAATGTTAAAAAAAGAAAGAAATCAGCTGTGGAAAGAAAATGCCAGGGACAGAAGGTCACCTAGCCAGTACAATGAGACATAGATCTATCTGTGCGATTACTGAGAGACAACAAGGATTTGATGGCACATAATTAATCAATCAATAGCTCTCCTTTATATTTACTCAACTCTCCAAGTTGCATACATATACAATAGGTAATTGTACAAAATGCTTAGCCAGATTCAAACTTCTGGTTAAGGTAGAATTGAGAGGGATGGGAACTTGCTTGGGAGGAATTTTAATTTTTATCAAGCCATAAATAAATCTCAGCTTGGTGTTTGTCAGAAAATAAAGTTAAAATTAAAAGTTGCTTTATTGTGCTGATAAACACACTGACACACAGAGACACGCACACATACTGTACACAAAGAGAAAGAGAGAGAATCATACCCTATGGACCCACAAAAGCTTCTGATTATCTTACTACACAAGTTACCACTCACTACATAAATATTAGTTATACTATTTGTATGATTGTATGATGTGTTTGTCCTCATCTTGCTATCATTGAGACTTGTTATGGCGGCCTATGGACAGAGAAGTTTTTTTTAGACGTTCTTTCCAGTGTTTCTCAACTTCAGCAAGTTTAAAATGGGAGGACAGCTGGCTGGGGAATTCTGGGAGTTGAAGTCGCCCGTTTTAAACTTGCCAAGGTTGGGAAATACTGCTTAGGCTACTTATTCCAAAGGACAACATTACTTTCCCCTGCTTTTATTAATTATGTCTTTGTTCACATGAGTCTCTGATTACTAGCCAACCTATTTTGGCCCAGTATGTCGGACAAACTTAGCTGTACAAAGTTAGTTATTGTGCACAGTCAGAAAGCTGAATAAACTATCATCAAGAATCAAGATGAAGAGTAATTGTGCATGGCAGCTTGCTTCATTCCCATATTTTTTAATGTTGGAAGTAAAAGCAGGAGTGAAATCCAGCAGGTTCTGACAGGTTCTGGAGAACCGGTAGCGGAAATTTTGAATAGTTTGGAGAACCGGCAAATACCACCTCTGGCTGGCCCCAGAGTGGGGAGGGAATGGGGATTTTGCACTATCCTTCCCCTGCCATGCCCACCAAGCCATGCCCATCAAGCCATGGCCACATGAACCATAGTAGAACCGGTAGTAAAAAAAATTGGATTTCACCACTGAGTAAAAGGTATATTATTAGTTTGGACTCTTGACTTCTGATGGGCTGCAGGTAACCACAGTGATAGGAGAAATTTTTGACACCACTTGTCCCTATTTTTTGAGAGGGGTTTTAAAAGTTATAAATGGGAGGTAAACTTCTTCCATACCTATCTTTTACCATAATAAACTTTTGCCAGTGTTTGATGGCAAAGTGACTGAATTTCCAAAATAATATTTTAGAACAATATTAGGTGGGGCGGGGAGTGGTGGTAGTAAGAATAAAGGAATTGCCTCTTAGAAGTCTCACATTTTTATTCCTAGCTTTAATTATTTTGAATAAATAAGGATGGGAGAGAGAAATTTCACCACTCAAGCTTGATAACATAATCTCAGGAGGCCAGAGGACTGCAGATTGCTCAGTCCTTCTTTAAGTTCTGGAAATATGAGATTTGTTTTACTTTTCTGTCATCTCCAGGAAGTAAAATTAAATACGGTGGTTTCATATGGCATTTAACATATGGTATAATATATTTTCCAAGTGCTGTTCAGCAAAAGTCCATGCAATGTTAATACTAATTCCCTCTTAAGCATTTGGCATATTTTATTGCTTCCTATTCAGCATAGCTCAGTGATTAGTAATACATTTCTCCATAACTAATCTTTAATCGTCAAGTTTTGATTCCTCCACACCAGGCATTTAGTCAGATTGTAGAACTCTGGAATCAACTGGAAATCTTATTCAGCGTAAAAATATCTACATGTGCTGAAAATAATTGCCCACAGCTAAGCATGCATGTTTTCCAAATTCACTGAAAATAATAATGATAAATAAACACATGTCTTTATATAAAAAAAAAAGCTGTCCCATAATCCCATAAACATCTGCCTTGGTCCATGGAGAAAAGTACTGAAGTTAGATAGGTTCCCTTTTTCAAACATATGTAATTTGCTCTTTTGAGTGCAGTGGCTTTGCCACAAAGAGATTCAAAGTATTTGGCTCTTTATTTTACAGAGATCATCTACAGCTGGGTATTTAACGCGTTCCCCTCCTTTGTGGCAGAAGACAGCAGGCGTTTCATCTCCCAGGAAACAGGCAACCTCTATATATCCAAGGTGCAACCATCAGACGTTGGGAGTTATATCTGCCTCGTGAAGAACACAGTGACAAACGCCAGGGTCCTTAGTCCTCCAACTCCATTAACACTTCGAACTGATGGTAAGTTAGCTGTTTCTCAAAATCGAAATGTATTGGGGAAGTGGGGAAGTTGTGTAGAAGTATAAGGACTGTTGTCTATGGAGATTCTCAATCAGCCAGGTCATGATTGTCCCAAAGGACAACTAGACTAAAAGGCAACTGGACTGTCTTGGTTTTTTTCCTTTGAAAGACGAGTCAAAGAGGCCATCCTCCTTCAACACATGGGGAGAGATACGACACCACCTATCTCCTGTTTACAACACAGTCCTTTCAACAGACCAGGAAGGTTCCACACCCATTTGCACTCAGGTGACTCTGAGGCTACAGATAAATCCACTACTTGGCCTCCATGACTCTCAGAGTGCTATGACTAGAAAACTGCAAAGAATGTAAATTCGTTCATTTCCCACTAGTCACTTAAAACAAAACAAGCTTCTTAGATGAGAAGCCAATCATTTTGACTATTTCCAAGCAAAATGGGAAAATTGTGTAGCATTGCAAAATGTTACTTACTTGAGCAATTTTGAGAATGGAAGTAGAAACCTACATGGACATTAGTAATAACTATTAGTTTTGACGGTTGCATCTTTCATTACCAGTTACTAAGGAAAGAGTTAAAGACTCATATCATTTGGTGAGTTCCCATATGTTCAGTATTTTGTTGAATATTGAGTGTTGCAGAATGCTGGACTAGACAGACTTTTGGTCCAATTTATGACCAATGCTTAGGAATAAGCATTAAATTTCAGAGATGCACATAAATCCAGATTCAAAAGCCAACATTTGAGTCATATCTTGCATGGGTGTCCTTATAGCCCCAGTCAGGAACACATTATAGAGATTACATATTTTCTTTAGTATTATATGGTGGGCAATTGTGGAAACCCAGGAAAAAAAGCTGCTTTAAGATGCCTCCAAAAATGCCATGTGTGCCGTTGAAATCACCTCTGGATATTAGAACAGAATGGAAACTAATTTAGGGGGAAATGGTATTTTCTAATATTTACAATGTATTTTATAAAACTGCAGAGTTATCTGGGCATAAAAAGGGTAAAAAATAAATAAGGGATCTGGAGATTAAATCGTAAGATGAATGGCTGAAGGAGCTAGGCATGTCTAGCCTATGGAAGAGAAGGATCAGGAGGAACATGATAAGGAGCATGTCTTCCAATATTTGAGGGACTATCACAGAGAAGAGGAAATTGACTTATTTTCCAAAGTACCAGAGGGCAGGACAGGAAGTAATGGATGGAAGCTCATTAAAGAGAGATAAACAGTATCCTTCCCCTGGAGTGGGGTGGGAATGGAGATTTTACAAACATCCTTCCCCTGCCACGCCCACCAAGCCACACCCACAGAACCGGTAGTAAAAAAAAATTGAAACTCACCACTGAAGTATACCCATCTCACTCTCACCTTGCATTATTTTTTTCTAGTGAAATCAACCATTGAAAATAATTACCTGCCCTCTTAGAGAAAAATTAGCACAAACTCTTATGCTTTTCCCCCCTTTTTTTTTCTGATGAGGAAAATAATTCAGAGGCAAATTTTCAAGAGGAAAATAGAACCCTCTTCTCAGTTCCAGGATCCCAGTACAAAATGCCTTCCTTGATTCCTGAATTTTACACAGCAACCTTCCTCCGTCATATCTATTTTGATTCACAAAGAAAAACAGCATGTAATAACAGTTACATTTCATAATAAAAATCGTACTTAATATTGAAAGACTAGAAGACGTTAGAAAGTTCTGGTTATACAACTTTTTCTATTTTTTTATTCACCTAACGCTGGGACAGAAATAGCTCTCATTAAAATACTGTATTTAAATACAAAAGAATCTCCAATTTGTCTAGCGAAAAGCTTTTCCCACCCTCCAAAATTGTCTCAGTTCCATTCCTTCAACCGATATCAAAGAAAGGAGAAAGTCCATCAATCCGTAACTTGAAGAGACCCTATTATGAAACATGTCCAAAATTCTGCTGGGAAACAAAACTCACTTTCTGGCTCAGGCAGCTAAAATAGCATGATAATTCATCTGGATTTGTTAATTGTGTTTTTTTAGTTTCATTTCAAATGAATGCCATTTTGACAGATTCTTTTACAGGAATGGTGCAGGCCACAGATCAGAAATCTAAGGTTCTTATTCCTTTTGTGACAAGAGAGACTTTATTATACAGTACCAACAAACCTCAAACAAAATGGATGATATCCACTTATTTCAAGTGGATCCTATCTTCAAGTTCAAGTGATCCTATCTAGATACATTATGCCAAAATTAGTTCTCTGGAGAGGTCTATAATGCTCAGAACAGTGGAAAGAAAGTATATTTCTGAATCAGAGGTGGTATTCAGCAGGTTCTGACAGGTTCGGGAGAACCGGTAGCGGAAATGTTGAGTAGTTCAGAGAACCGGTAAATACCACCTCTGACTGGCCCCGCCCCCATCTATTCTCTGCCTCCTGAGTCCCAGCTGATCGGGAAGAAATGGGGATTTTGAAGTAACCTTCCCCTGGAGTGGGGAGGGAATGGAGATTTTACAGTATCCTTCCCCTGGAGTGGGGTGGAAATGGAGATGTTACAGTATCCTTCCCCTGCCATGCCCACCAAGCTATGCCCACCAAGCCATGCCACACCCACCAAGCCACGCCCACAGAACCAGAAATTTTTTTTTAATCCCACCACTGTTCCGAATGTAAACAAATAAACAGAGTCTATGTGTATGTGTGTATGTGTTTGTCAATCTTTATACACACATAAAGTACACATATATACAATGCCCATCAATGATTGGTTTTAAGAATTGCCAAATTAGTTGGCAAGATAAGGAAGCAATATACAGAATAACTTTACAGAATACAGAATAACAGGAGTTGGAAGGGACCTTGGACTTCCTCTAATTCAAGACATTGTTCTAGCAGGAGACATCTCTGCTAACTAATCTTCCTTTGGATGCAGGTGGAACCATCTCAAATTCTGGTCTAGTTTCTTTTTGGCATTGTACTGTACAGTATGTGCATTGTACTCGGGGCGGGTTCTACTTACCTTTACTACTGGGGCCGCGCGCATGCGCAGAAGCATTTTAATGACGTCAGGATCAGTGGGCGGGGCCTCCCGCCGGTTTTATTACCGGTTCTATAGAACTGGTGCAAACCAGGGGCAACCTACCACTGGAGCAATGGAAGCTTCTGTACATGCGCAGATCATCAATTATGACGTCCAGGCAGATGGGCGGAGCCTCTCGCCACTTTTATTACCGGTTCTAAAGAACCGGACAGAACCAGGAGCAACCCACCACTGATTGTACTGTAAAGGAAACACCTCTTTGGAGGCCTGAATTACATCCTCTATAAACATATAGAAAATTGTAACTTCAAAACTGCAACTTTAGTATTTTTTTTCTTGTTAACTTTGTTATCAGTCTGTCAATCTGTGGTTGACAGTTGTCAATTTAACAAAAGTTAACTTTGGACTTTTGTGTTTCAGAGGTGAAGAGTACTGCAAAGTCTGAAATACAGAATTGTCTGAGTTATTTTTTTAATATTTTTTTTACTTTTCTTTCAAAGGATGGACATAAGATGAGTCTACAGAGCCAAGGAAAAGATATAGCGGCAATTCCCAATGTTTTATCCCGGTTTTCATTGGCATGGTAGTTTCTATCATTGCTAGCCAATAATAACAGGTTGTGCTTGTCATCCAATAGCCTCTAAGAATTGAATGTTGGTAAGGGCTTCCATAGAACAAGAGAAATAATGGAGGGAAAAACAAGCCGGTAAAAGAATATAGACATGAGACAGGGTTATCTGTCAAACAAAAATAAAGCAAAGTTCTTTTAAGGCGGTCGTGTCAATGTTTGCAAACAGAATATTTATCAAACAGATTTTTTCACAAAAATGAAGAGACCTACATTTACAAACATCCAATTATCGTAATCCTTTCTGTGGCTTTGAATTTTCATGGATGACAACATTTTTTCTGGAATTACTTTTCTGTTGTAGTCAATGCAGTTAGGCCTTGGTATTTTATGGCAAGAATGCTGATGAGACAACATATCTATATATTTATCTTCATTGAGATAGCTGAATTACATTATAGTTTTATGTCAAATCCTACAAGTATAGACATTCAGTTGCCTTTATATTAATCTTTTATTTCCTTAGAGCTGTGCCGCAAAGGGAAACTTATTTTCTTGATATGAACCAAATTAAATGAAAACATCAAGAAATCCTTGAATGGATTCTGAATAAAATGAATAGCTCATTTGTGCAGATGTCCTTGACAATCATTTCTTTCTCACTATTCAATTTCTTTTTGTGCAGACCTAAAAAACAAAAGTTTCATCAGGAAAAAAAAAAAGGATCACTCGGAGGAATTATTTCATAAGTGTTTACAAGCAATTCCAAGAGCATTTTGGAAGACTTTTGGAAGTCCCTGTTACCAAACTGGAAGCAGTTAAAGTGCCTTTACTGGGGGGGGAAAGAAACCCAGAAAATTTGCAAAGGATAAGGAAATACAAATGTGATTGAGCTTACAACATTTGCTGTTTGATCATAAAGTGCACTTTTCAAGTTCATATATTTTTATGAGATTGTTTCCCCATTCTGGAATGTAGCCAATAAACTATTTCTTTCAAACTAAGCAATAAAGGCATGAAAGGTTGTTTTCTATGATCTTCAGTCAACATTTCCCAAAGATATGCAGAAAGATACATCTTTCCATGATGTTTCCAGGCTTTTCCATGGTTTTCCAGGGTCTTCAGTGTCTCTCTCCCTCTCTCCCTCCCCCCTTTCTCTCTCTCTCCCTCCCTCCTTCCCTCCCTCTTCCTCCCCCTCTCTCTGTGTATGTATATCCAGCTGGATCTATCCGGCTCGTGCGAACCGGTAGTGCCAGTGGCGGGAGGCTCTGCCCACCCGCCAGGATGTCATTACGTCCCATTTTTGACCCTCTGCGCATACACAGAAGAGGCGCATTCGCTCCCATTCCCGAACCGGTAGCAAAGGTAACTGGATTTCACCACTGATGAGTATACTTATTAGTACTGTTCAATATGGAGCTCCTGAACCACCAGTTCTTTACAATTGTTAGCCTCTTAACCATTTGGAGAAGAGACAGCAAGCTTAGTTTCCCTGTTTGTTCTTCTCTTTAGCTCTGCTTGGTTCTCTGCCAGTTCTCTTTGTTTCAAGTAGAAAGTACTTTAGGTCAAATTTAAAGTCAAATTTATTTTATTAGCTGGCTTAACTTTAGGTGAGAGAATGAGGTAGCTGGATGGAGTCACTGAAGCAGTAGGCATGAGCTTAAATGGACTCCAGAGGACAGGAACGCCTGGAGGAGGAGAACCATGGGGTCGCGATGGGTCGGACACAACTTTGCAACTACTTTACTTTTACTTTACTTTTATTTTATTTATATACCGCCCTACTCCCGAAGGACTCAGGGCGGTGAACAGCCAACAATAAAATACATATATACAAAATTTTAAAAGCAGAAATAAAATCGAATTAAATAGTTTGGCCCAGACAAATTAAAAACCCAATCAATTTAAAACAAATTTAAACTTTGAGTATTAAAAATGCAACTAACAGCAAAAAAACCTTTAGGTGACAGTGTTAGCTATTGCTAATAACAAGTCCCTTATTTTAGCTTCAAAATATCCTGCCCCAGTAAGAAAGAGATCATCAGCAAATACTCTTATGTTGTTAGCTTTTGATTCTCCATATTGGAAAATTTCAGAAGCTGTGGATGTTGACTACAAGTTTGTGTTTATTAGCCAAAAGGCTTTGCCAAAGTAGCTTGTCTTCTTGTTCAACCCACTTTTGTCAAATGTCAAATAATGAAAAAAAATATTTTTTTTTTCCCAAGAGGGAACAATGCCACATGATAGCTAGTGAAAAGTGATTCTGCTATAGTATCTGTTCAAAGATTTGGGGGTCTATTCAGAAGGATAGTTTTTCAGAGAGTCTAAACCCTGTAACCGAGTTACTAATCCATGTTGTTTTGGTGTCCCTCAGAATTATAATCTATTTCCTGCTTTAATGGTTCTTCCTCCTCCTCCTTTTAGGAATCTAAACCATTAGGAAGGTTTCACGCTCGAATATATGTCAAGTTTAAGTTTTCCTACCAAATGTCCTTCCCTGAAAGACATTTTCAGACTCTTGCCGTAGTGTCTCCATAGTCCCAGCAGCCACATGACAGTGCTCATTAGTTTGCGCCACATGCAAGATATTATGATATCGTAATGCAATCAATTTCATGGGCTGCATTGTTTTGCTTCCCAGCAGAGGTTTCAAGACCTCCCCTCCCACAATAATAAATTCCAACTGATAGACCTCTTGGGTTGCAAAGTTTAATTCTGCATTTCCCCATTATTTTTAGAGTATGCTTGTTAGAGATTAAGATTACCTGGCAGCATGGAGCAATAACTCTCCCTACAGGGATGAAACACTGTGATAGCACACTACAGGTGGTGCAAAAGTCCAAGTAATAGTGAGCAGATTGTAAACGATCAAGTGAGTTACATCCACCTAACTAATAATGCTTACCGTGTGTATCTCTAGGTCTGGGACTACTACATGGAAGCTCTCGGCACCAATATTATAAGAAAGATTCAAAGAACAGAAACAGGTTCAAAGGAGGAGAATGAGGATGACCAGGGGAGTTGAAACTCAGTCCTAGGAATATAAATTCTAGGGAGTGGAAATGTTAAGTCTTGAAAAGAAAAGGATGGTGCCAGGAAGGGTATCTTAGTGCTCTTGAAATAGATTCGAACCGCTGAACCGCTGACCTTTCTGATCGACAAGCTCAGCGTCTTAGCCACTGAGCCACCACATCCCTTATCATATTGGTATTTGGGAGGATGCTCAGTTACATCCTCCCAAATACCAATATGCAGCAGATTTCCAGGCATGGTGGCAGGTAGAAAATTAAACATTTGTTTACCTCTCCACTTGTAAGCTTTGTAACTAAGAAACTGTCTTGACAGCATTCCCTGAAAACTTGGCATGAGATCTATAGTGGAGTTGGGGCTAACGTGTCATATCCTGCCATTCATGAACCCACTGATCTCTTTATGAACAGCGTGCATTACGTGTGGACAGGCCATCTCTAATGCACCAAATAAGTTTCTCATTATAAGCTGTGAAGTAATGGACATTTGACTTTCTACTGATAAAGAAAAAGGTTTGGCCCAGGGGTGAAATGCTACCGGTTCAGACCAGTTCTCCTGAACCAGTAGTAACAAATGTTACCGATTCAGGCGAACTGGTATTTCCAACAATCAGCTGGGCGACGATCAGCTGTGACACGCGATTTATATTAGCTATAATATAAATATATTATAAATATAGATATAAATAAATATAATATATCATCAGATTTCCTGCTTTCTACTAATCTAAATCACGTGGTGCAGCGGATTCCCCCCCTTGCTGTTCTACTTACCTTTGCAGAATCAGAAGGCTTCAAAATGTTCCTTTTTTAGCACTGTGCGAAGCGCGCGCTCGGTAGAAGACTCACAGAACTGGGAGCAGACTTCAGAGGATTTCACCGCTGGTTTGGCCCTGTCTGACCTTTATTATGGAGAAAAGTCTGAGACACCCCATTTTGCACAAAGCATAAGCCACCTCTGGGAATGTACCTTTTTCTCATTTTCATAACTCATTCTGGGCTAACTGGTTGTAACAGATCATCAGAACAACTTACAGCTGAATGAGGGCAGCGAACCCTGCATGCAGTATAGAGGAGACATAGACATTATGACCATCCAAAGAGTTTAGGAGGAAAATGTTTTTGTGCTTCACCAAAATAGTCACCAGAAATTTGAAGGAAAGAGCAATGGAAAAGGTTGATTGGGTTTTTTTTTTTGTTTGTTTGTTTGATGAAAAGTCTGGGTTGAAGCATGAGGTGTGGCAAACATGTTTTTGGAATATGGGAAGGGGTTGTGGAGATGAAAGCATGGAAGAGGTGTTTAACAGACAGAACAAGACAAGACAAGACAAGACAAGACAAGACAAGACAAGACAAGACAAGACAAGACAAGACAAGACAAGACAAGACAAGACAAGACAAGACAAGACAAGACAAGACAAGACAAGACAAGACAAGACAAGACAAGACAAGACAAGACAAGACAAGACAAGACAAGACAAGACAAGACAAGACAAGACAAGACAAGACAAGACAAGACAAGACAAGACAAGACAAGACAAGACAAGACAAGACAAGACAAGACAAGACAAGACAAGACAAAACAAAACAAAACAGAAGAACATAGTTATAAGGGACCTGCTCGAGCAGGAGACCCTATACTAAAAGGAACCTTTTAGGCACCGAGTGCCGAGAAGGTCACACGGAAATATTGTCCGTGTGCGCGTTCGTCAGGGCCACGCTCTGGAAAAGCCAAACTTCTGGGTTCTAGCGCATGCCTGATGATCAGCTGGCCGGTGCGCATGCACATGCCGGTTTTTGGCACTGCTGCATGTGCAAAGGACAGCTGATTGTCACGCACGCATGCACGCCAGAAACCCGGAGGACAAACAGGCAAGGCCACATGTGCCAGGCGACATGTCTTCCCATGCCACTTTGGGCACTTGTGCCATAGATTCGCCATCACGGCCCTATATCAATGACCATTCCAGAGAACTGGCTGTCCAGACTCTTCTTAAAAGCCTCCTGGAATGGAGGACCCACAACTTCTGAAGGCAAGCTGTTCCACTGATTAATTATTCTCACTGTTAGGAAATTTCTCCTTACTTCTAGGTTGCTTCTCTCTTTGATTATTTGGTTGACCCTCTCATCTTTGTAGGAGCACCTTAGATATTGGAGTAAAAGAATATTTAAACCATTTCTTCTTTTTATATGTGAATGATCAAGTCTAATGGAGCCAATGAAAATAATGAGTTAAAAGTGTATCTTGTTTGTTGGTAAGAATAAAAAGTGCCATATGACAATAATAAACTAATATAAAGTCTAACATGTTTCCAATGTAGCCCTTTTTCAAAAGTTCTCTTCTTTACAAAAGAACGTGGGTTTATTTTTTCTCTCTTTGGTGGTAGCTGTTTGTATAAAGCATGTATTAAGGAAAATTTGCAGCTAAAGGAGCTATTTCACATGGAAAGGAGAGGCATCCTAGAGTTTTCCAAATTCATGCTTGAGGTAGAGACCCCTTTTTCTCTCTTTTTTAATATTAAAAGTGATCCCCTCAAATTCAAAGAAAGAGATTCAGAACTGACAGAAGCAAACATACAAACAGAGATTCCTATAAACACACACACACACAAATATATTTATATTATAAGCAGTAAGTAGTTAACCTTAGGTACTAAAATTGATCTTTGAGATATAAGAAACCAATTACGATTTTACATTTGATACATATTAGTTTTACAAAGCCAAATTGTATGCAGTTTTATATTTTTAAAATAACATTTGTATTTTATTTATTTACTTCAATTATATAAAACCTTGACAATTTTTAAGCATGCCAAAGTAAAACTGAAGACCAATCAGTCTGGAAAGAATCTGTGTAGGCAATCACTAAGAGTCAACACCAACTTGAAGGCACTTCATCAATCAATCAATCATATTGTTTTCATATATCTTCCTATTCTTTTTGTTAAAGATATTATTGGTTGTACAATTTCACCATCGTAACATGTTAATGGATGTCATCATCTAACCATACTATTTTTGTTATTGGGCACAGAAAAGAACAGTGAACTTCCTAAATGTTCATGAAACTGCTATCTTAATATATTTTAAGTGATTGTATTATTTTGAGGAACAATAAAAAAAATCTACTGTGTCAAAGGAGGGGTTGCTTATTACAGATTTAACTCATTTTTATTAAAGGGAAAAGATTCCACAAATCATCCAAGTACTGAACAGTCATATAGTATATCCATCATTCTGACCATTAGTTTGGAACATTTAGCATAAGAAATAAATTTTTGCTCCTTTAAAAATAAAATGCTACTGTGGTGGTATTGTAAAATCCTAACTGTTTAGATTACATTGGGGATGTATCCCTAATTGGAACCATTTTCCTTCATAATCATATCATTCTTCTCTAGCTATTGGACGATCTCACTTCAGCGATGGCTATTTTACTCATAAAGATCTTTCTTTGTTTTCCAGGAGTGATGGGGGAATATGAACCAAAAATTGAGATCCATTTTCCATTCACAGTTACTGCTGCTAAGGGATCCACTGTTAGGATGGAATGCTTTGCACTGGGCAAGTAAGTATACATTCTTTCATAATTGATTATTAAAATCTGAGATCATTCATTTAGCTGATAACAAACCGAGAAAGAAAGAAAGAGAGAGAGAGAGAGAGAGAGAAAGAAAGAAAGAAAGAAAGAAAGAAAGAAAGAAAGAAAGAAAGAAAGAAAGAAAGAAAGCAAGCAAGCAAGCAAGCAAGCAAGCAAGCAAGCAAGCAAGAAAGAAAGAAAGAAAGAAAGAAAGAAAGAAAGAAAGAAAGAAAGAAAGAAAGAAAGAAAGAAAGAAAGATTATATACACACAAATTCCTGGAGAAAATCTACATGGCCACTAAGAGTTGACATTAACTTGATGATACATATTCAATCAATCCGTATACTGTATATACATGATATATAGATGTCATATAGATGAGAGATGATAAATAATAGATGAGAGATGATGAGAGAGAGACAGAGAAAGAGAGAGAGAGAGATGATAGAAATGGTAGGTGGCAATAGGGATAGATGATAGATGATAGATAGATAGATAGATAGATAGATAGATAGATAGATAGATAGATAGATAGATAGATAGATAGATGGATGGATGAGAGGGGGGAGGGGGAGAGAGAGAGAGAGATGAGAGAGATAGAAAGAGAATGATACAATTATGATAGAGTTATGAAAGCTATATGTGATATTTTATCCATAAAGAATTACTCCTATAAAAGTTTGGGAGACTTACCCATACATTTCTAAATTCCAAATGAAGTTTGGAAATATGTTGGAACCAATGGAGGAAGGTACAATAGCCCTTGATTTACAACAATTCATCTAGTGATTGTTCAAAGTTACAACAGCGCTGAAAAAAGTGACTTATGACTTTTCACACTTACAACTGTTGCAGCTTCCCCTTGGTCATGTAATCAAAATTCGGATCCTTGGCAACTGGTTCACATTTATGACAATTGCAGTATCCTGGAGTCACATGATCAAGTTTCGTGACCTTTTGACAAGCGAAGTCAAAAGCGGGGAAGCCAGATTCACTTAACAACCTGTTACTAACTTAATACCTGCAGAGATTCACTTAACTACTGTGGCAAAGAAGGTTGTAAAATGGGGCAAAACTCACTTAACAGATGTCTTAATTAGCAACATAACTTTTGGACTCAGTTGTGGTTGTGAATTGAGGAATACCAGAGGTGGGTTTCAGCAGGTTCTGACCAGTTCTGGAGAACTGGTAGCGGAAATTTTGAGTAGTTCGAAGAACCAGTAGTAAAAATTCTGACTAGCCCCACCCCCATCTATTCTCTGCCTCCCGAGTCCCAGCTGATCGGGAGGAAATGGGGATTTTGCAGTAACCTTCCCCTGGAGTGGGGTGGATATGGGAATTTTACAGTATCCTTCCTCTGCCATGCCCACCATGCCACGCCCACCAAGCCATGCCACACCCACCAAACCACACCCACAGAACCGATAGTAAAAAAATTTGAAACCCATGTATTTCCAGTACAGGAATACCTGTACTGGAAATCAGAAGTAGCTAAGTGTCTTTTGCTTAGTTTCACATTTTCCCTATTTAGCCTTAAGCCATTTTTAAATCCATATTTTCAATGTCTATGTTGCAGCACGTCGCATCCTCTTCTCTAATGGTAATTCATAATTGTTATCAGTGACTGTGTGCTTACTTTTCATATTTGTAACTTCTCAGCCAAGACTCTTAAAGCAATTATCTTGTCCTTAAATTCTTATGTTGGGATTTATTTTTAACCTCTATGTATGAAGTTAGGAAGTTTGATATATAAATAAACAAAACAACCTCCTACTTTGCAAAACTTTTTTGAGGTCACAGATCCATACCATTTTATTTGTCCATAGGAAATATGTAATCAGACTTCCCAACTTGATATATTAGTAAACCTGCAGTTCTGAGTATGCAGAAGGATAATGCATGGTAACTGAAATATAAACCTGAAAACCATAATCTCTTGTCTGATTCACTATCTAGTCTGCAGTGGTGAAACCCAAATTTTTTTTACTACCGGTTCTGTGGGCGTGGCTTGGTGGGTGTGATGTGGCTTGGTGGGCATGGCTTGGTGGGTGTGGCAGGGGAAGGATACTGCAAAATCTCCATTCCCACCCCATTCCAGGGGAAGGATATTGCAAAATCCCCTATCCCTCCCCACTCCTGGGGGAAGGATATTGCAAAATCTCCATTCCCACCCCATTCCAGGGGAAGGATATTGCAAAATCCCCTATCCCTCCCCACTCCTGGGGGAAGGATATTGCAAAATCTCCATTCCCACCCCATTCCAGGGGAAGGATATTGCAAAATCCCCTATCCCTCCCCACTCCTGGGGGAAGGATATTGCAAAATCTCCATTCCCAACCCACTCTGGGGCCAGCCAGAGGTGGTATTTGCCGGTTCTCTGAACTGCTCAAAATTTCCGCTACCGGTTCTCCAGAACCTGTCAAAACCTGCTGGATTTCACCCCTGCTAGTCTGATTCAGATGTGTTCAGATGTATGCAAGGAGATAGTAATATTGTGAAAATGTTTTTGTGACCACACTGAATGCCAGTTGCACAATATTTAAAGAAAGCCATAGACTCTGTGCTTGTCAGTGTGTGTGTGTTCCTTACAGTTGAATTAGAATTATAAAATCACTTATGAGTAAATAATTTAGTATGCCATAAGAGTAAGTTGATGAAAGAGTAAGAGAAGCAAATGAAATGTATTGTATCGATTAAGAAATTAGGAAATGCTCTAGATTTATATCCCATTATATCCAGAGAGCTGGTGTTTGTGTGTAGAAATGCAAACACACTAATACATACATATACAGTACATGGAATAGTATATTTGCAATCTCCACTAAATATCTGTCATCAGCTATGGCCAAATTTATCACTGATAGTGATAAATTTACATCCCAATATAGACAATTATGGTCAATCAGTGTTTACTTAAGAAAATTAGGCAAATATTTCTGAAAGTAGGAAGGGAACTCTATTTATCTGTCTTTTTTTAACAACAGAAAATACCAAAATATACATTAAATTCAAACTGTCCTCTGTTTGAACTTCTAGGTACTTCTTTGGAGATCCCATGTAATTCCAGAAAGAGATTGTTGTATAATATTCCCATGCTCCAAAGCTGATTTTTGAAACTTGAGATTTTATGATAGATTGTCAGATGCTAGATTAAATCTTAGAGGCAGAAGCATAAACATTATTCTAGAAAAAAATAATGATCAGAGAAAAACCACAAAAATAATCAGTGGCCAAGAAAACAAAGTATTAAAAGGCGAAAGATTTATACGATCTGAAGAGAAACCAGAGTATTGTTTAATACTGTTTAAGAGAACATGTCAGCCAAGAGCACTAACATCTGCACAATTCCATCTCTGATATTGTATGTATCATCCATCCCTTTCTTGATACAGAATTCTCTATGCAGTTTGGGGCATGTGTAATACTTAGTTACACACTGCAAAATGGCTTCCGCATATGTAGCTGTATAGAAAAATACCATACCTTTTTCCATCAAATCTGCCTCACATATTTAATTAAGCTAGAAACAATTTATGGATGTAATAATATGAGAAATAATATGCCACAATTATAAGTAGGAAAAAAAATATACAAACCTAAAATAAGAAGAACAAGCTCTGTAGGATTAAACTATTTTCTCACTATAAAACCAGCTATCCAGAAATCATTATTTAAAGACTTTTTAAACCTTGCCTTCTCAATCAGTGCAAAGACATGCAGTCTTTTCAAAGACTGAAGACTGTTTTTAGAGGGTGAATCAAGAAGATATATTATAAGATAAAGGTAAAGGTTCCCCTTGGACATATGTGCTAGTCGTTCCCGACTCTAGGGGACGGTGCTCATCTCCGTTTCAAAGCCAAAGAGCCAGCACTGTCTGAAGACATCTCCATGATCATGTGTCCAGCATGACTAAAGGCCAAAGGCACATGGAACACTGTTACCTTCCCACCAAAGGTGGTCCCTATTTTTCTATTTGTATTTTTTTACGTGCTTCTGAACTGTTAAGTTGGCAGAAGCTGGGACAACTAACGGGAGCTCACCCCATTACACGGCACTAGGGATTCGAACCACTGAACTGCCAAACTTTCTGATCGACAAGCTCAGCATCTTAGCCACTGAGCCAATGCGTCCCTTTATATATTATATTATATTATATTATATTATATTATATTATATTATATTATATTATATTATATTATATTATATTATATTATATTATATTATATTATATTATATTATATTATATTATATTATATTATATTATTATTATTATAGACTGATCTAAAATACTGTTCTACTTTTTGGTGTTTTATTTTAATTTTGCTACTACTAATTTTGCTTAGGGCCACTAGATTTGTTTTAATTCTTATGAGTCATTCTGAGAGGGTGTTTTGTGTTAATAAATACATGTCCTGGGAGCCTGGATAGCTCTGCAGACAAGGCACTGTAATTTAACACCAACTGTCTGCAATTAAAGTAAGTTCGAATCTTGCCAGGCTCAAGGTTGACTCAGCCTTCCATCCTTTCTAAGGTAGGTAAATTGAGGACCCAGTTTGTGGGGGCAATAAGCTGACTTTGTATAAAATATACAAAAGTATGAAGGCTATTGCTTAACGCACTGTAAGCCGCCCTGAGTCTCCGGAGAAGGGCAGCATATAAATCAATTTTTTTTTAAAAAAAATGTCCTACATTAATTTCTTTCTTTTTTAAAAAAAAAATAATTTTTATTGAGTATTTTACACTTTAAAACCAAACACACAATAGCAAAAGAAGTCAAGAGACAAAAAAGAAAACAAAAGCACACACACATCAGACATTAAAATACAATACTAACAACAGGTATATACAATTTTACAACTTTCTGCATCGACTTTTGTCTTTACTCTTAGCTTTTATCCTAATTTCTATGCATCTCGAATACTGTTCATTGGTAATAGAAGTTATCTCCTATCTAGTCCTACTTCAGTCCTCTGAATAAAATCCAGAGAATTTATTTTGAAACTTTTCAGAAGTTCTTAATGGAAAGGTCAATAATAGCTGTAAGGTTTATTGAAAGACAGGTTGACCTTTTCTACCGTATTACTGCTGCAGGCTCAGCATACTGTGTGATGAGTAAAGTGTCCCCAGCAGGGCAGTGATAAAACCCAGCAAGCTTGATCGGTGTCTTCTTCATTCTGTTGCTATTTTAAATGTTACCCAAATATAACTAGCGTTATTGGATAACTGAAAAATGGACCGAAGGAATAAAAATGGACCTGTGTGTTATAAATCATAATAAGCAAGTTCTGCCAACGGTCCTTGATTAATGGAGGGGATGAGAGAAAATTTCATAAACCAGCTGATTTCTGAAACTAAACGTCTTAGTGGCTTCCATCTTCCATAACTTCACGAATGGAACCATTTGGGGGAACTGGCACATCTTCCAATTTTAATTGCTATCCATTGTCTTGAGTTCATTTCAGTTTCTTTTCACATCAATTTATGAAGTTAAAAATAAGAGAAAGGCAATCTGTACAAATATTTAAATGCATTGTCCTGCACAATTTTCTTGACATTTGTATCTTAACCTGCTTCTTAGGCTTTGCTTTCCCTTTGAATTGTGAACTATATCCAAACTCTTTGAAAGATTCAGATTTCAATAAATGTGAAAGAAAAGATTTGTTTTCCACATTCTGGGCATAAAGTCCCTTCGTTGCAAGGGATGGGAAGATTTGAATATATATAAATATGAATGCAGATATCTGCCCAATCAGACATATCAGTAAGAAAACATAATATAACCTATTCCAGTATGATTTATAATATACCTTTCCAAAAATATGAGTATATCTATATAATAAGGAATAAGCATTTAATTAAAAATCTGTTCCACTGTTTGCATCCAATGTTAGCTAAGAAATAAAAATGCATTAGTTATAAATTTCTCATTTTCTATTTTTTTTTTCTTTCCTTATCTCAAAACCTGTTTATCATTTATCATGTTTCTGGCTCAATTTGAATTTTCTTCAGACAAATTATTTGCATCTTTTTCTCATTTCTTCTAATGGACTTATTTTATACAATTTTGCCTCCAACTACATCTTTCTTGCAAACAATTTCCTGTGGTTGTGCTGAGCACAAAACTTGAAGCAGTTTAAGAGTGGCCATGTCATACCTCTTGGCAGCTCCCTTAAAGAAGCTGTAACTTTTCTTGTGCTTTGAACAGTCCTATAAAAATATGCCTTGAATTTGATGATGGCAGCATCAGTTTAGAGAAGTGAAAACTGCAACAGTTAAGTTAATGTTTTGAATTGTGCATTGGCTTGAAAGTGAAAAATTAGGATAGTTATATTCACCTGCCTACCTGCTTAACTGGAAAACAAGAATAGCATCAGTGTTATTTTGTCATTAATGGCAACTGGCTTCCCCCCCTCCCACCCCTAAATCAGCCAATGCCATAGTATTTAGCAATTTTCACCTGCAAATATCTGCAGTCAGGGATAAGGGGCAATGGTGAAATCCAATTTTTTTTACTATCGGTTCTGTGGGTGTGGTTTGGTGGGCGTCGTGTGGTGTGGTGTGGTGTGGTGTGGTGTGGCTTGGTGGGTGTGGCTTGGTGGGCATGGCAGGGGAAGGATACTGCAAAATCTCCATTCCCACCCCACTCCAGGGGAAGGATACTGCAAAATCCCCATTCCCTCTCCACTCCAGGGGAAGGATACTGCAAAATCTCCATTCCCACCCCATTCTGAGGCCAGCCAGAGGTGGTATTTGCCGGTTCTCTGAACTACTCAAAATTTCCGCTGCCGGTTCTCCAAACTGCTGAAAATTTCCGCTACCGGTTCTCCAGAACCTGTCAGAACCTGCTGCATTTCACCCCTGGATAAGGGACAACTGAATATGAATTCAGGCTCAAAATAACCCTGCAAGAGCAATTGGGTCTATGACAATTCGCCACAGCCAACTTGCCACGGCCAACTCGCCATGACCAACTAGCTGTGGCCATCTCACCATGGGACAACTCACCACAGCCAATTTGCCATGGAACAAATCATTGTGGGACAAGACTTATACTAACATCAAAGAAATGGTGGAATAGTATCAAGAGCCGCAGTGGCGCAGTGGTTAGAATGCAGTACTGCAACTTACTTCTGCTGACTGCCGGCTGCCAGAAGTTTGACAGTTCAAATAGGACAGGGACAGTAGGCATGCTGGTGCATTTATGCACGCCCTCTTTAGGGGCCACTTAGGAATGGGGTGAGGTCCACGGTAGACAGTTTGAGGTTGAAGCTTGGTTTGAGGATGTAATGCTGAAGTCGTATTTTCTGCAATTGAGTTTGGAGCGGTTTACCCTGAGTTTGTATTGATTGTTTGCCCGTGTATTATTGAGGTTGAAGCTGAAGAAGTTGTTGACAGGTAAGACGTTGTAGGAGACAATTTTGTGTACTATGCTTAGGTTGGACTGCAGGCGGCGCAGTTCCAGATTGTCCAAACCCAAAATATCAAGTCTGGTAGCATAAGGGATTCTATTGTGAGTAGAGGAGTGGAGTATTTGCATATTGTGCTCAACAATCTGGGTCCTCATTTTACCACCCTTGGAAAGATGGAAGGCTGAGTCAACCTTGGTGGTGCAGCAGACTAAAGTGCTGTTAAGTAACACCAGCTGCCTGCAATTACTGCAAGTTCAAATCTCACCAGGCTCAAGGTTGACTCAGCCTTCCATTCTTTCGAGGTAGGTAAAATGAGGACCTGGTTTGTGGGGGCAATAAGCTGACTTTGTATAAAAAAGAACACCGCTTGGGAGGGGGGGCGAAAGCCCTACTAAGCAGGTATATACAAAAGTATGAAGGCTATTGCTTAACGCATTGTAAGCCTCCCTGAGTCTCCGGAGAAGGGCGGCATATAAGTTGAACCAATAAATAAATAAATAAAATAAACGTTGAGCCCGTCAGAATTAGCGGTGGGCAGAGTCAGCCTGCCATCCCACTTTCTAACTACTGCACCAGCAGGACTCTTAAATCAGTGAAGATTGACCTTTGAGTAAAAGAAAAGACTGCTTAGGGCTTTATCACTGGACAAGAACATCTTCTTGAGGCTTGTCAAGCAAGAGGAAGTCATGGTTGGCAGCAAAAGTGATCTTTGAATCAGATTCAGATTCTCGGTCTTATTGCCGAGCAGAAGAAAGTTCTATCTACCAAGTCACGTCATCTACAAATCGGGAGCCAGACAGATATTTTAGCACTGAGAGTCCTTATCTCTCTTTTCCAGCTTTCATTGCACAAGTGCGGTCAGTTGGACCCAAACTCTATTTGACTTCTCTGAAGTAATTAGATGAATGATATTTCAGGCTTAATCTGATGCCTTGAGGCTGTGTCAAGAGGTAAATATGCATGAAATTCCCCTCCTTTCTTTTCATCCTACTTCTTTTCCCTCTTCCCTGCCTTGTTAGCATTTACAAATGTTTCTATTGTTACCTTTCACCAGGCAATCATTAGGGAGCAGGGACTCTTTTATTTTTCAGCATTTCAGTGAACGTAAACAAATGCCAGTTTTCACTAATTGCCAAATATTGCTTGCTGTAGGGCTCCGTAGTTTTGTTTTCCTTATGATTTCGGCTCAAGCTATCTCAAACAGCTTCTGTTCCATTGTAACTGTGAGAATGACAAATATTCCTGAGAGATTTTCTGTGGTAAGCAGTTGGCAAGTATTCCTTAGAAAAACCTGGGCTTTTAGTTACACATTAATGGTTTATTAATGGTGTTTATTTGGAACTGCCAATCACCCCGGGCTCCTGGAATTAAAAACTGAAGTAGAAAAAAAGGCCATATGTGTCTGTCAAACCTATGAAAAGCCCAAATCCTACAGACATTTCAGATGCATTCTTTGTTCAATTGTTTTTAATAAGAAAAGGAATTCAAAAACAACCCACCTAATCAACTAGATTTAAAAAAAAAAAAAAAACCTCTCAATTACCAAGCAGCAACATTAAGCTGTTCTTGTTGTTGTTGTTAGCTGCGTTCCTCCAGGCCTTCCTGTCCTCTACCATCTTCTGGAGTCCATTTAAGCTCATGCCTACTGCTTCAGTGACTCCATCTAGCCACCTCATTCTCTGTCATCCCCTTCTTCTTTTGCCCTCAATCTTTCCCAGCATTAGGCTCTTGTCCAGTGAGTCCTTCCTTCTCATTAGGTGGCCAAAGCATTTGAGTTTCATCTTCAGAATCAGGCTTTCTAAAGAGCAGTCAGGGTTGATCTCCTCTAGGACTGACCAGTTTGATCACCTTGCAGTCTAAGGGACTTGTAGAAGTCTTCTCCAGCACCATAGTTCAAAGGCCTCAATTCTTTGGCACTCAACCTTCCTTATGGTCCAACTTTCACAGCCATACATTGCAACTGGGAAAACCATAGCCTTGACTATACAAACTTTTGTTGGCAGGGTGATGTCTATGCTTTTTATTATGCTGTCTATATTTGCCATACCCAAGAGCAAGCGTCTTTTAATTTCTTGGCTGCAGTCCCCATCTGTGGTGATCTTGGAGCCCAGGAAAATAAAATCTGTCACTACCTCCATTTCTTCCCCATCTATTTGCCAGGAATTGAAAGGGCTGGATGCAACATTAAGCTATGGTGTTTATTTATGTATACATATATAGATTTGTCAGTAAATTAATAAATTTACTTCCCATTTCAAGAGGGATCCTTAAAATGTTATAGATTTTTTTTTAACAATTTAAAATACAAAGGATATAATATTAATTAAATATGTAAAGTTATTCCGGCTTTTGAAACCAAAATAACTTCCTTTTTATGCCCGGTAATCCCTTATATTGGAGTAGTGTTGGGGCAAATGGATGAAGCTGAGCATTTACTGGCTGGATGCCCTTTCCGACACCATGCAGAGTTCAGAGCAAACCAAAATACACCCATGTATATTCAAGCATCAGAGAGGGAAAACAGCTGGGATGGAAATAAAAACTCCAGAATTGGAATTCTCAGGTGTCAGCAGCAGGAATAACGCCAGCAAATAAGAACCTACAAATAAGTGTGGAAGATCTTGAGGGATGAGAAGAAGAGATGTTGCCTAGGAAGCAATCAAACAAGAGAAGGAGAATCCCCTGGTGGCTTTCTAATCAGAAAAGGAAATTTAGGAAGGACCCCAATGGATCAAGCAGTTAAAAGTTTGTACATTCAGACTTGCAAGATTTTGTTGTTATACCTATACAACAAATTAGGATTAGTTCATCTTGCCACCATTTCCTTTCTGATTTATCTGGAAGGATAAATATGTGAACCTGCAGACATTGAGGCAATCACAAGGCTTCCTTTAAGGTTTTCTGCTCGCTTGTTAAGGGAGAACATATTCCAAAAGGTAGCAGGATCCTAAAATAATCTTGCACCAGCATACAGCACAGTTAAAAGGAAGAAGAAAGATAAGTTACCTGTGCCACTCCACCAATATGAGTGGAAGATAATTCAGAAGAATAATTTTATTTCCTTCTATTGATGGACAGCGGCGATGTGAAGTATTTGTCATAAATGATTTCCCCCCCCCCCCATGGGATCAAGAACCATAGGATGAAGAATCCAATTTTACAGAGCACTTCATTTGCATCCCAAATGAATATCGGTACCGTTTCCTTGCAAACTTAAAAATGATTCTTTCCTTCTTCGTCAGGAATTAGAAAACTTTTGGGACTTGGCCACTTATCCCCACCATTGTCTGCTTCATCTTCCTTGCAAGGGTCCCCAACAGTGGTGGGATTCAAAAAAATTTACTACTGGTTCTGTGGGCGTGGCTTGGTGGGCGTGGCAGGGGAAGGATACTGTAAAATCTCCATTCCCTCCCCACTCCAGGGGAAGGTTATTGCAAAATCCCCATTTCCTCCCAATCAGCTGGGACTCAGGAGGCAGAGAATAGATGGGGGTGGGGCCAGTCAGAGGTGGTATTTACTGGTTCTCTGAACTTCTCAAAATTTCCGCTATCAGTTGTCCAGAACTGGTCAGAATCTGCTGAATACCACCTCTGGTCCCCAATCCTCAGGCTATGGCCCACTATCAGGCCTTGAGCCCTTCAGTACCAGGCCACAGAAGTAGACGATGAGTTTGTGCACACATCCCCATGAGCAGCAGGTAATGCGTGCTCTGTTTGCACAAGCAGTGGGCACGCATATCTGCCACTTGCACAAATGGAACTACATGTGCGCACTTGCCTACCACTCGCAGAGTCATCCCCTATTCCCTCTCCAGCTGGTCCACAAAACCAGAAAGTTTGGGGAACTCATAAATTCCCAAAGGTGTTTTTTCAAGAGACAACTGGGTTTTCTTGTTTTTCTTTGAAGACGTTTTGCTTCTCATCCAAGAAGCTTCCTCAGCTCTGGAGGGATGGTGGAGAATGGAAGGATTTATACTTGCAGACAGCTAGTCATTTGCATCCTTTTAGAGCAGGGGTCTTCGAATTTGGCAGCTTTAAGACTTGTGGACTTCAACTCCCAGAATTCTCCAGCCAGCATAGCTGGCTAGAGAATTCTGGGAGTTGAAGTCCACAAGTCTTAAAGCTGCCAAGTTTGGGGACACCTGTTTTAGAGAGTCATTGAGGCCACCTGGACTCTCTAAAAGAATGTAAATGACCAACTGTCTGCAAGGAATATAAATCCTTCCATTCTCCACCATCCAGCCAGAGCTGAAGAAGCTTCTTGGATGAGAAGTGAAACATCTTCAAAGAAAAACCAGAAAATCCTGTTGTCTCTTGAAAAATCACCTTCAGGATAATTATGACCGGGATGGCTGAGAATCTCCATAGACATCTGTTGTAAAGTGCTGGGAGCATTCATTTTAATTAGATTGTGGTTTGCTTTTACTTCTCACAGTAAAGGGATTAGTTAAAAATGAAACCACCAGCATACTCCCCCAATCAAGAATTACTTATTTATTAATTTATATTTTATATTCATATGCATCAAGTTAACTGATGCATTAATAAATGTAGTAAATAATAACTTAATTAAATGTAGCTAATTCCCAGTCCTCCATGAGATTATCCATACAACCATTCTCTAAACTTGCCAATAATCTAGGAAGGTCACTGTTGCAGGTTGGCCAATAACAGAAGAAAATAGGCACTGGGATATGTATACTTACTCCTTTTTTAGTGACTTCCCCACTTAGCTACTATTCACCAATATGACAGTAATTAAAAAATAATTTCCCAACCAATGTGTGCATTTACAACCAATATTTTTGCATGTTAGCATGCCAGAGTGAGAGTAATGATGGTTTAGTGGCAACCTCAGTTAGTGATTATTTACAAATGCGATGATAATAAAAATTCATTTTCCAACCAATGTGGACATTTACAACCAAATTTCATGCATCTAATAACAATGTATGCCAGAGTGAGAATAATGCTGACACACTTATAGGGGAAAACCTTAAATGAGATGGTAATAACCAACCATCAAACTTTTGACTTGCATTTTGCAATTTAGGAGCAATTTCCTTTGAAATCATTAAAACTTTACAGCCAAAGTATTTTACATTCCTTGAAAAATTGGCTTTTTACTCATCAGTTTGACTTATTGTCTTGTTACCTCATCAGAAAGGGGGAGAAATAAAATCTTGAAAGAGACCTGCTGATGGCCCAGACAATGTAAAAAAAAAAAAAATCAGCATCTTTCCAGATATAATGAATAGCAGTAAAGTTGATGCGGCATGCAATTAAAACAAAATAAAGTTTAGTTAACTCTATTCAAAGTTGGCGACATTAAATTGCTTAGAGACTTTTGTAATTGATCAATTCCATTAAAAAGATCCTTCCTTCAAAAGTTAGGAATAATCTTATATATAATGTCAGGCTTGCCCCAGCTAGGTCGCTAGGAAAGAAAGACCCTCGATTCCATTTGTTTGAAGTGATAGGTTCTTTTACTAAGGAATAGTGGTTGCAAGGCTAGAACTAAAGTTCCCATGCAAAATGCTACAGCATTTACACCTTCTCCTTGGCCCTCCTCCCTTGCCCTTGCCTTCATCCAATGGGGTTCCATGTAGGAGTTTTGGGAACCACTCAGATGTTTGGTATGGCTTGTTGCAATTCACATTACTTTCCCAGACTCAGCGGCCTTGAAAGCTGGAGTTGGCCAGTTTTTCAACCTCTGGCTTCCGTCAGGCCTGTCACCCTACCCCCCCAATTGCTCATCTCTACCCTCTACACGCCAATTGTCTACTTCCTTTCCTCCCCCCCTTCCTCTTACTATTTATGGCAGGATGCCAGCAGAGCTGAAGATGGCAGTTCTGACATATAATCAGATTCCTTGGGTCTGTATAGCTTTGTCTTCTGTAACTGGCGGTGGCTTTTTAGTGATTCAAACAAAAGTTTTCTACTTCATCCTTTCATAATTTAGTGTGCCAGGAACTGGATTTCTGTATCTATTTTTTTCTGAAAGTATTGAAATGTATGGGTAGGGTCTCAGAGTAATGCAGAATGTTTTCCTCCTGGTTCAAAGGAATCTGATCTTTTTTCCATTCTATAAAGAATTTCTGAAGCAATTGCCAGAAACTGCCATGAGAAGTCTTTTTAAGTATAAAGTAACATGTTCTTGCAATATATAAAACAGTCATGTAGATTTATTTGAAGGAGAAACCCATACCAGTACTGCTGAATTATTTGATAATGTGATTTATATTACAATCAGACAGCCATCCGCCTAGGAAGTCTAATAGAAATGGCTTTTGAAAGAAAATTACAAGGCAAAAAAAAACCTCCTTTCCTATTCAGAAAAAAAACCTGTTCATACAGAATAGCCTAAGAAATATTGACTTTCCTAATAACATCCAGGCAAAGGAGGTGGTAGCTCAGTGGCTAAGATGCTGAGCTTATCGATCGAAAGGTCGGCAATTCAGCGGTTCGAATCCCTAGTGCCGCATAACTGGATGAGCTCCCGTTAGTTGTCCCAGCTTCTGCCAACCTAACAGCTTGAAAGCATGTAAAAAATGCAAGTAGAAAAATAGGGACCATCTTTGGTGGGAAGATAACAGTGTTCTGTGCGCCTTTGGCATTTAGTCATGCCGGCCACAGGACCACGGAGACGTCTTCGGACAGTGCTGGCTCTTCGGCTTTAAAATGGAGATGAGCACTGCCCCCTAGAATCGGGAAAGACTAGCACATATGTGCAAGGGGAACCTTTACCTTTACCTTAATATCATCCAGCCTGCAGTTTTTGTCTGATAATTTGTCGATTTATTAATTTATTATATATCCCACTTTCCACTGCAGTGTATGCTCAAGACCAGTTGATTAGCACAAGTGATCTACTGTACATCAGTAAAATAATGCATGCATCTACCTGCCCATAATCTGATAATAATCTTTATGATTTATCAGTCATAAAGGATTCTTATCAGGATTCTTCCTCTGTTGTCTGTAATTCCTCTGGGAATGGCCTTGGGAGACAAGAGGAGAAAAACCACAGGTTGGAAATGGTCAGATAAGAGGCAACAGACCCAGCAGAAGGAATGTGACTGCGGCAAACAACTCAGAAAAGTCTTGGATTGTAATGGTGAAGGGGGAGAGATGTATAGGTAGTCCTCACCTTACAACAGTTCATTGAGTAACTCTTCGAAGTTACATCACTGAAAAAAAGTGACTCGTGACCATTTTTCACGCTTAACAAACCATTGCAGCATCCCTTTGGTCATAGGATCAAAATTCAGATGCTTATGACTCATAGCTATTAAAAAATAGAAAATAGAATAGAATAACAGAGTTGGAAGGGACCTTGGAGGTCTTCTAGTCCAACCCTCTGCTTAGGCAGGAAACCCTACACCACTTCAGACAAATGGTTATCCAATCTCTTTGTAAAAATTTCTAGTGTTGAAGCATTTACAACTTCTGGAGGCCAGTTGTTCTACTGATTAATTGTTCTCACTGTCAGGAAATTCCTCCTTACTTCTAGGTTGCTTCTCTCCTTGAATAGTTTCCATCCATTGCTTCTTGTCCTACCCTCAGGTGCTTTGGGGAATAGCTTGACTATAACAGTTTATAATATAATATAATATAATATAATATAATATAATATAATATAATATAATATAATATAATATAATATAATAATATAATATAATATAATATAATATAATATAATATAATACAATACAATACAATACAATACAATACAATACAATACAATACTATACTATACTATACTATACTATACTATACTATACTATACTATACTATACTATACTATACTATACTATACTATATTATATTATATTATATTATATTATATTATATTATATTATTATATTATTATATTATATTATAATCATATCATATCATATCATCATATCTATAACAGGTCCTGTGATCACAACCTTCTTACAACAAAGTCAATGGGAAAACCAAATTCACTTAACAACCATGTTACTAATTTAACAATTGCAGTGATTGACTTAACCACTGTGGAAAGAAAGTTCATACAATGGGGTAAATTTCACTTAACAAATGTTTCACTTAGCAACAGAAATTTTGGGCTCAATTGTAGTTGTAAGTCAAGGACTACCTATACCCATGATGGTGAACCTATGGCAAGTGTGTCACAGGTGGCACGCAGAGCCCTTTCTGCAGGCACACCAGCCATCGCCCCAGCCCAGCTCCACCGCACATGTGTGCACCTCCCATCGGCCAGCTGGTCTTCGGGTCTTTGCCGCGCATACAAGGGGGCAGGGCCTTCCCCAATCTCTGCAGGTTCCACCCTCTGCAGATGCCTCTCCATGGCAGGAAAGCAGGAGAAAGCTAGGATACGATGGGGGAAGAAACTGCAAAGATCGGAGGAGGCACGGAAGGCAGGAAGGCAGGAGGCATTCAGTGGGGGGAGAAACTTTGGAGATCGTGGAAGGCAGGAGGCAGCTAGGATTTGATGGGGGGAGAAACTTTGGAGATCGTGGAAGGCAGGATCAGTTTATGTTCTGGTGACTTGCCTGTCTATGTGGGTGTGGGGGCAGTCTTACAGATTCTTTGGTTGGGTTGTTTGCTGATGGCTCTTTGGCAGTTTCCTGATTGGGGTATTGCTTACTTGATTGTTGGTCTGGAGTTAACCTTGGAGTTAATCTATGGCAGGGGTCGGCAATCTTAAACACTCAAAGAGCCACAAAGGTCCTAACCGGAAGCCCCTGTTCAATTCTGGAGCTGACTGGAAATCTGGTTCCCCCCACCATAGAGTCTCCTCCTAGAGCAGCACCTTTTTTCCTCTACCTGTCCTAACTGAATTGCGGAGCCAACCGGCAACAGGGAGCTGCAGCAGAGGAATGAAAGAGCCACATGCGGCTCCAGAGCCATGGGTTGTTGACCCCTGATCTATGGTGATCTGGATGCTGATTACTGAAAGAGAGGCAAGGCCCCAGAATATAAACTGACAGGAAACAGCACTCTTTATTAAAACTGATGACGTTACCTAGTTAGGATAATGAACGTCTGCAAGAAAACAAGCAAGCTCAGAGAGCACCAATGACCCCTCTTAGTAATTTTCAGAGAGCCAGCCAATGCTCACAAAACATCTGTTTAGTGATATGGAGTAGATAGCTCCTCTTCTGAAGCCAACTGACCCAACTCAACATTTCAGTCAGTCTGGAATCTTCCAGAATCCTTAATCCCTAATGAGAAATCAATCTAGTTATCCAGTGGAAAGCTTTGCATCAGTTTTTACTTCTGTCCAGTCGTGCTTTCTCTTCAACACAATATTTTCCTTCCAATTGTATGATTTAATCACTTAATTTTTAAAAGTCTTAATTTTCGGAAAGTGGGAAGTGTGCAGGACAGCCGCAGCACCAGTTAAATATTCTCAGCTGAAAGTAAAATAGATCAAGCAGTTCACGAGCCTTAATTGTGATTACGCTTTATTGCTGCTTAGACGATTAAGTGCTTAAATTAGCAGGTAACAGGATCTATATTCTTAACGGCAAGGAAGAGCTAATCATGCCTTCGCTAAATATTTCAGCCCAGTTCCAACAATCTCGTGGAGGAAAGTTAATGGACCCAATCCGAGCAAAGCCCGCCTGAGGAAATCCCAAGCAGTGCTCGAAATCCCAAACGTGCAACTGGAAGATGCAGGGACATATGAATGCAAAGCTGAGAACTCCCGGGGAAGGAATGTCTTCCGAGGACAGTTGCAAGTATACAGTAAGTTTTATAATTAATCTCTAGCAGCATCTTTCTCTTACCAAGTGTTAATTAGCCTCAGTGCTTGAATGTGTACATTCAGACATGCAAAAAGTCTGTAGAGATTCTCAGTCATCCAGGTTGACATGGTTGTCCCCAGCAGTGGGTTTCAAATATTCTTACCCACCAGTTCACTGCATGCATGTGTGCATGCGTGCCTTCTGTGCATGCAACCTGGCCTTCCATGCATGCGCCCGGCCTTGAAAACGTACCTAAATAGCATGGCATAGAGCCGGAGCAGGTGGGTGGTTCCACCAGCAATCTCTGCTAACGGTTTGCCGAACCGGTATAAATCGGCTAAATACCACCTCTGGCTGTCCTAATGGTGCTTTTTCAGGAGGCAACTGGCCTTCCTTGTTTTTTCTTTGAAGACATTTCGCTTCTCATCCAAGAAGATTCTCATCCAAAATTGCAGACTACAGGAACCAGGAGCACTAATTCAGGTGACCCTGAGGACACAGATAAACCTCCAAGTGCTTCAACGACCCTCCATAAGGATGCAAATGACCAGCTGTCTGCAAGGAATATAAATCCTTCCATTCCCCACTATCCTATCAGAGCTTAAGAAGCTTCTTGGATGAGAAGTGAAATGTCTTCAAAGAAAAAACAAGAAAGGCCAGTTGCCTCCTGAAAAAAACCACCGTTGGGACATTCAGACATGCACCTTTGTCGTTTGATGGAATCTGTTTTAACTTTGGGTGCATTTCAGCCAGAAATAATAATAATATTATTATTTTATTTTATGACTCAATAAAAATGTTAAATGAAGGTACTTAGGAGCTGAGGGCTTGACAGCACAAGGAATCAACAGCCAACTGACAGCCATCAACACCAATTAAACAATAGGAAGGCACCACATAAATACGACTCATAGAATAGCTGAAAGTACATATTGCAGTACAAAGTAGTTCCTTGGGGGTGGGCTCCAGCACAAGTCTGAAAGCTCAGAAGAGTAAACATCTGGTCCAGGGGTGAAATCTACTTACCTTCCCTACCGGTTCGGAAGTGCGCGCACCATCGTCACACCATCATCACATTCGATTTTTTACCTTCTGTGCATGCGCAGAGGGTTAAAACAAGGTAGTAACAATGTCCAGGTGAGTGGGCGGAGCCTTCCACTGCCGCCGCTACCAGTTCACCAAACCACGTGCTGCTGGCACTACCGGCTCGCACGAGCCAGACAGAACCGGCAGGATTTCACCACTGCTCTGGTCCCAGTGATCAATTCAATTGGATCCTGCAAAAATAGTTTTTCCGGATAGCATATATCCGTGATGGCGAACCTATGGCAAGTGTGCCAGAAGTGGCATGAAGAGCCATCTTTCTGGGCACAGGAGCCAGCGTCCATTGCTCTTCCGGGTTCCAGCACACCGGCCACCTGGTCTTCACGCATGTGGGAGTGCTGGAAACCAGAAGAGCAGCTGCCCAGTGCGCATGCACACACTCTGAAGATGATCTTCCAATTTCAGGCGTGCACATGCACACTGGCCAGCTGGTCTTCACGCGCACATGCGTGCCAGAAACCAGAAGATTGAGTGGCTGGTGCGCATGAGCATTCTGGAAACCAGAAGATCATCTTCCCGGCGAGCACATGCGCACCGGGCAGCTGCTCTTCCGGTTTCTGGCACGCGCCCCCATGTTGGCACTCAGTGCCGAAAAGGTTCGCCAACACTGGCATATATCAATTTCGATGAGAATAATAGTCTCATGCTAAGCCTCAAGAGATGGTTCCAAAGCACTGTCTTCTACTGTCTCTTTTCCAAAATGAAATTTTCTTTTAACCTGGAGGGAAGGTATAACAAGTGATAGAGGGCTGAACTAGGACATTAAGGAACCAAGTCTGGCTACTCATTTTGATGAGTCAATGTTCATTTCTAGTCTTTCAGCAGAGGCAGAAATTTATTATTGCTCTGATTTATACCCCCCCTTACTATGTTCAGAGAAACAGCCTCAAGTCAGTTAATGGAAATGTAAAACGCAATGCTAAATGTTGTGGCCCATCAGCGGCCTGTGCAGTTAGTAGCTGATTCCAACAGCAAGGAGGCTGGTGTGGTGCTGCGCCAGCAGCCTGTGCAGCTGGCGCTCGAGTCAGACAATGAGGAGGCTGGAGAAGATGTGGTGCCAGAGGCGGGGATTCAGCTAGGGCCTTCAGAATCTCCAGAAGCTCCCATAAGTGAAGAGGAAGAAGAGGAGGAGCCTCTTCTCAATGCACAAGTGCGCAGAGCTGTTAAAAGGCAGGAGTGGCTCCTCAGGAGGAGGTCTCCTCGAGAGTAAGGCTTGGGGCTAATTGGCCATTCCCCTAGCCTATTTAAGGAAGGATGACGACTGATGAAATTTGCAGGAAACAACTTCGTTCATATTCCTTCATGTCTTGATTCCAGAAATGTTTGATTCGGTTCTTGTTTCTCTCTTGTCATTTTTCCTGCAAATTGCTTCTGGGCATTCTGCCAACCACAGTAAGATTATGGTTATCTGAAATACTGTGCCTCAGAATTGAGTTATTATTTTTTGGATTCTTGTCAGCTGTTAATGAAGTTAAATTAACAGCCCTTGTTCAGAAAAGACTGATTTAAATCGTACTTGTGTTCGAACAACTACTAAGAAAGATCATTAGTAGTCCTTAATTAGTAAACTAAGGTTTGTACGGACTTTGTGTGTGCTGTGATCTTTGGGGTCTGTAGCTGGGGCAGAACACTAAAGATTAAAAATACAAAATGTATACTATTAAAAGCATAGTGAAATGCTAAATGCTGAACAAGAGTGCAGGAGAAGATATGCTAAGAAAGATCAAAACTAGCCTTCCTACACATCTGAATGACCAAATGAGTCATAATAAAATAAATAGATGATAGATAGATAGATAGATAGATAGATAGATAGATAGATAGATAGATAGATAGATAGATAAGAGAGAGAGAGAGAGAGAGAGAGAGAGAGAGAGAGAGAAAGAGGAAGGGAGGGAGGGAAGGAGGGAGGGAGGGAGAGAGAGAGAAAGGAAGGAAGGAAGGAAAGAAGGAAGGAAGAAAGAAAGAAAGAAAGAAAGAAAGAAAGAAAGAAAGAAAGAAAGAAAGAAAGAAAGAAAGAAAGAAAGAAAGAAAGAAAGAAAGAAAGAAAATTTATATGAATATCTTACTCAGGACATGTGATTCTGGGCAATACACAAAGGAAAAGGAAAAGAAAACCAGAATCAATCAATACACTATATCACATTAAAACTTATTAAAAGTTTTTAGATGAAGTAATTAGAACTGAAATCTTCTATAGCTCACCCACTGAGGACTCTTTTCCCTGCTTTAATAATTAGTTTCCTCACTTTGAACTCAGCCTGGCAACCAATGCAGATTTCTTTTAGTCAGTATGTGATCTTTGTATCCTATACCAATTAGCAAACTGAAGAAAGTGGAGGCCTTCAAGTCAATAATCAGTAAAATTACTGGGCTGCCTCCTGTAACTGCACAGAGGAGTCCCTGAAGTTTTCTCGAACAAAGTGTCTTGCTTCTTCCTAGGGTTGGAAGTCACTGGTCCAAGGTCACTCAGCTCATTTTGTGCCTAAGGCAGAACTCGAACCCATCTACTCTGGCTGGTGCCTTACCAACCACATCAAACCAGCTTTTATTTAGCAGCTTACCTTCTGCATTTTGTCTTGGTTACACTTTCCAAGAATAGATCATATAGAATATGTAGTCAGGATGGGATATGATCACAGTATAGATTATTATCAACAAAACTAAATTTAGAAAGGGTTGAAAATGACGGGCTAAGCATAACTTGCGCAAAGATATTCTGTATCTCAGCCTCATCCTGTCTATTCAGTGATAGTTGAGGATCAAGAAACATTCTCAATATATAATCTTGCCTGCTCTTCCAAAACAATCCCCACATCCAATTCCAACATAATCTCCATTGTGTCACAATTTAATTTTAGTTAGTTCACCTTCCTCAAATTTAGACAACATTCAAAGGTACTGGTTGCTTCCTTGGTGTTGGATGATGAAAAGTGATAGAGATGTATTTTATATGATAGTTCCTCTTCCAAAGCTCCAGATGAATCCCCTCAGTGATTTAATGGAAATGTTCCAGCTTTATGCACCATGTCATCCCTCATTTACATTTCATTTTATCAGTCTGATAAAAGAAGACCTAATATTGGATTACTATAAATCTGATCAGTTTTATTCTTTTCATTAGAAGGGCTGCATTTTGCTCTGTCCGGTTATTTTTATCATAATTTTTTTTTAAATCTGTAAAAAAAAAAAAATAGTATCATGTTCCATGTGCAATGTTCTCTCAGAATTTTAATCAATTTATTGGCCACATCAATCCTCAAATTTAGACAGCATATTTATTTATTTATTTATTTTTCATATTTGTATACCGCCCTACTCCCGAAGGACTCAGGGCGGTGAACAGCCATAATAAATACAAATACATATAGAAGTTAAAAACTATTAAGAAACAGATTAAGTAATTTAGGCTCAAAGATTAAAAAACATCCAAATTTATCTAAAGAGGTTTAAAACCCAATTTAAAAGATATAAAGGTTTTAAACATTAAAATAGATATAAGCGGAAACAACAATATGCATATTGTATGTTTATGAAAAACACAAACCTCTCACTTCAGGGAAACAATATACAATATACACCAATAACAGAATAACAAAATTGGAAGGGACCTTGGAGGTCTTCTAGTCCAACCCCCTGCCCAGGACTGCTCTCTCATTCACGAATGAACCCAAGAGCAAGCCATCCTGAGCAAACTAGAAGCACAAGGATACAGAAGGACTTACAGAAGACCCCTATCTGCTTCCTGGAGACTCATTGGAAAACTCTTCCCAGATAATTGGTCAAGTCCACCACCCAGGCAGAATCCAACTCTGAATGGATCCAAGTATTTGTCCATCATATTCAGTGGTGGGTTGCTACCGGTTCGCCCCAGATTGGGCGAACTGGTAGCGGTGGCGGTGGGAGGCTCCGCCCACCCGCCTGGATGCTTCTGCACATGCGTAGAAGTGGTGTGTGTGCACGCAACTGCGCAAGCGCCCACGAGCAAACCGGTAGCGACAGGTTTTGAAACCTGCCCCTGATCATATGCCTAGAATATTCTTCACAGGAGTCCTTCGGCAAGCATCTTTCCCTAATGTATAGGTTTATTAATATCAAATCCCTGAGAAATCATGATCTTGAAATACAAAATATTCTTTTCTTATTACGGTACTTTCTGCATACAATTTGGAGAAACACAGTGTCTTTTCAGGCAAGTTCCTCATAAATAAATTTTTTGAAACAGATTTTCAGCTTGAGAAAAATAAAAGGAACAGATTTCATGAAGTGTTAAGTTTGCCTCAGAAAAATTGAGGTATTATTGATCTCAAAAAAATATATTGTGAATCTTCTTTGGCGCTTGGTAGCAATACTATTAACCAATGCGTTCAGCTTTCCTTCCTTCCTTCCTTCCTTCCTTCCTTCCTTCCTTCCTTCCTTCCTTCCTCTTTCTTCCTTCCTTCCTTCCTTCCTTCCTTCCTTCCTTCCTTCCTTCCTTCAACTATCTACTTTCCCTTGCTTCCCCCTCTCTCCTTCTTTCCATTTTTCCTTCCTTTCCATGCAGCTGTATGTTCTTCTTTTTGGTTTTCAACTAAAACTGAGTTAACAGCCTCCCATGGGCATTATATCATATCTTCACGCCTTAGGGCCACTGGTTTGTAAATAATCAACCACCCCTTTACCCTTTGGGTAGCTTCAAACTGGGTTTGTGGATTACAGCTGGCATTGGGAGAAACACTCTTGATTTGCATTCCTCCTTCGGTACTAGCTCTTCCATCTTCCTCAGTCATGCTCAGTTTGTCAGCTGGATTTGATCCAGCTCACTGGAGATGCTCTCGGCAATGCCTGGAATGCACCGAGGCAGCCCTGTCTGCTTTTCTGTAATCACAGGTTAATTTGATTCCCCATCATATCTAATGCAAAGAACCAGATGTATTCGGATTGCTTCATGCAGCTGACAATTTGGAATGATCATTTCATCTGTCTCACCCACTTGGCATGACATGCCTCCGAACTAGTGATAAAAATGACCTCCCATTGGATGTTGCTAGGCCTGCTCTGTTTTGTCCATTGAAATCTACATTCCCAGGCCCCCATCATACTTTTTTTCTGTCAACAACAGTGATTTGTCTCCCCTCCCCCCATTATTCAGACTCTGCTCAATTGGGGCCCAGTAAGTGACTTTTAAATAATCTCACTGAATGTCTGAATGCCTGTTTTGGTCACAACATTAAAAAGAAGTTGAGACACTAGAAAGAATGCAGAGAAGAGCAATTAGGATAATTATGGGGCTGGAGGCTAAAATTTATGAAGAACAGTTGCAGGAATTGAGTATGTCTAGTCTAGTGAAAAGAAGGATTAGGGATGACATTAGGGTATTTGAGGAAATACCACAAAGATGCTATTTTCTAAAGCACCAGAAGGCAGGACAAAAAACAACAGATGAAAAATAATCAAGGAAAGAAGCAACCAAGAACTGAGGGGAAATTTCCTAACAGTGAGAACAATTAACCAGTGGAATGGCTTGCCAGAAGTTGTAGCTGCCCCATCAATGGAGGTTTTTAAGAAAAGACTGGATTTATTTATTTTATTTATTTTATTTTGTCACATTTTTATGCCGCCCAACTCCCAATGGACTCTGGGCGGCTTACAACAGAGAATAAAACAATGCAACAATATCCCATACAAAAGTTAAAAGAAGACATTAAAACATTAAAACACATACACTCCAATTTGTGGCTGGGTCTCGCAAGATCACTATAACGAGATCAACGGCCCCAGGCCTGCCGTAAGAGCCAGGTCTTCACCTCTTTCCGGAAGGCCAATAGGGTGGGGGCGGTCCGGACTTCAGGAGGTAATTGGTTCCAGAAAGCCAGGGCAGCCACAGAGAAGGCCCTCCCCCGTGGGCCCGCCAGCCGACATTGTTTAGCTGACGGGACCTGGAGGAGACCGATTCTATGGGATCTTACCGGTCGCTGGGAGCTATGCGGTAGAAGGCGGTCTCGAAGATAGCCTGGTCCTGAGCCATGTAAGGCTTTAAAGGTAATAACCAACACCTTGAATTGCGCCCGGAGACCGATAGGGAGCCAGTGCAGCTCGCGGAGAATTGGTGTAATGTGGGTGTATCTAGGTGCACCCACTATAACTCGCGCGGCTGCATTCTGGACCAACTGTAGTCTCCAAACACTTTTCAAGGGTAGCCCCATGTAGAGCGTGAGGTATAGGGTCTCCTGCTGAAGCAGGGGCTTGGATTAGAAGACCTCCAAGGTCCCTTCCAACTTTGTTATTCTATGTTATTCTATGCCTATATTTCAAATGAAAGTTTCTAGAAAATATTTTAGAGGCCTTCCCTACCTGGCCATTAAAAACAGGAAAAATATATGCTTCTTTTTTCTGCCTTATTGCCATAACTTTGCTTATTCTTACCTCCAGCCTATGAGGCAGACAGAGTCAAGCCATCCTTAGCTGTTCTGATGTTGAAGTAGATCTTCTCATTGATTCCAACATTAACCAAGGGCACACTCAAAGTGTATGACATTGACTAAGCTTTATCACCCATTTCTTTTAAGGGAAGTTAAGGGAATTGTTACAGAGAGAATAATGGCAGAATATGGATCAGAACTGGGGACCACAAATTTCAATGCTGGTATAGTTTTCTACTGATTTAGCAATGATTAGTTAAGCAGGGCATAAATTAAGATCATGCCAGACTTCTGGATGCTTATCAGCTTAAGTGTGCAAATTAAGTTCTAACTTGTTCATATCTGCATGAATGACATGGCTACTGTAATTGGCAATGAAAAGCAAAGAAAAGACATATTGGAATTATCTGATCTGTTAATCAAAATCAGAGTCATATGGATGACATGAACACCTTGATAAAATACTCGAACAGAACTCAGGTTCCTAAAATCCGCTAATCCTCAAAGACTGATCCAATCTCCCATAGGGATCCTTTAAATCAGGGGTGTTAAACTTGAGGCGCGCGGACCGGATGCGTCACATGCTGGCCATGCCCACCCCTGACTTAGCGAAGGGGAAAAGTTGCAATATGTCACGTGACAATGTGTCTTGTGAGTTTTCCACCAGACGTGGGTTTCAGCAGGTTCTGACCAATTCTGGAGAACCGGTAGCAGAAATTTTGAGTAGTTTGGAGAACCGGTAAATACCACCTCTGACTAGCTTCGCCCCCATCTATTCTCTGCCTCCCGAGTCCCAGCTGATTGGGAGGAAATGGGGATTTTGCAGTAGCCTTCCCCTGGAGTAGGGAGGGGATGGAGATTTTACTGTATCCTTCCCCTGCCATGCCCACCAAGCCACACCCACCAAGCCATACCACACCCACCAAGCCACACCCACAGAACCGTTAGTAAAAAAAATGTTTTACAACCCTGCTCTAAATCATACTCCAAGGCCAATAATAGTCCTTTAAAAAAAAAAGCAATCAAAATTGCCACTAAAGAACTCATTTCAAGGTTGGTACCCTTGAATTATTTCAAAGTGTATTTTAGTAAACCTGTGCCAAGAAAATAGTCCAGGCTGAATATTTGTCCGGACTAGCTTAATGTTCTCAAATAGATTTAATTAAAGCGAACGATTGACTGATATGTTTAGTCTCATTAATTTTTGCTTGGTCTTAAATTGTGAATAATGTGGGTTTTTTCAGACAGAAGTGTTTGCTTGAGCAGTCTTTCATACAGCAAGAAAATTGTTTAATGCTTGCAATTTACCATAATTATGTTAACAATTTCTCTACTGTATTTTTTTGTTTCTTTTGGCAATATTTGACTATTATCGTTGAGCATACCAAATTATTTATATCAAGTTTTACCCCAATTATTTGAATTATATTTTTTAATCTGATGAAACAATTCTAAATACTTTTCAGTAAGATTTATGCATAACACGCTGTGTCTCTTGTTCATTAAGCTGAATGTCTTCAGGTCAAGCAGAATGTGGAACATTTATTTATTTATTTATTTATTTATTTATTTATTTATTTATTTATTCATTTATTCATTTATTTATTTATTTATTTATTTATTTATTTATTTATTTATTTATTTATTTATTTATTTATGAAGTATTTATATGCCGCCCTTCTCCCGAGGGACTCAGGGCGGCGAACAGAGTTTAAAAAACATGCTATAATAAAATCCCGCTAAAACCTGATTAAAATCAATAATAATAAAAAATAATAAAACCCAAGAATCAGAATCAGCCCATTCGTTGGAATAGCCAGGTCTTCAGGCCTCGACGGAAAGAACGGAGATCCGGGGTCGTCCGGAGCTCGGTGGGTAGTTCGTTCCAGAGGGTAGGGGCGCCCACGGAGAACGCCCTACCCCTGGGCATCGCCAGACGGCATTGCCTGGTCGACGGTACCCTGAGGAGAGCAGCCCTATGGGAGCAGACAGGACAGTGGGAAGCAGGCAGGAGATGGTCCTGCAAGTACCCCAGATCTAAGCCATGTAGGACTTTATAGGTCAATACCAGCACCTTAAGGGGATCCGGAGGACCACCGGTAGCCAGTGCAGCTCACGCAGGAGAGGTGTTACATGGGAGTAACGAAGAGCTCCCATAACAAACCACGCGGCTGCATTCTGGACCAGCTGGAGCCTCCGGGTGCACCTCAAGGGCAGCCCCATGTAGAGGGAATTGCAGTAATCCAAATGGGATGTAACCAGGGCATGAGTGACCGTGCGAAGGGCATCATGGTCTAGAAAAGGGCGCAACTGGCACACCAGGCGCACCTGTGTGAAAGCCCCCCTGGTCATGGCCGTCGAATGATCTTATGCTTTCTACTAATAACTGTGAAGCTCTTGCAGATGGCCCCATTTCAACATATAGTTGAACATAGTTGAACTACGCTGAACATAGTTTAACACATAGTTCTTTCTTTCTTTCTTTCTTTCTCCCTTCCTCTCTCCCTCCCTCTCCCTCTTTCTCTTTTGCTTTTTCACAGAATAACAGAATAATAGAGTTATTGAAGGAAACTCGTTATCATTTCAGACAAATGGTGGTCCAATCTCTTCTTAAAAACCTCCAAGTGTTGGAGCATTCACAACTTCTGGAGACAAATTGTCCCACTGCTTAAATTGTTCTAACTGTCAGGAAATTTCTCCTTAGTTCTAGATTGCTTCTCTCCTTGATTAGTTTCCATCCTTTGCTTCTTGTCCTGTTTTGGGAAATAAGTTGACCCCCCTCTTCTTTGTGGCAGCTCCCTAGATATTGGAACATTGCTATCATATCATTCCTAGTCCTTCTTTTCATTAAACTAGACAAACCAAATTCATGATGGATGTTCTTACATTACTGGTCAATTTTTGCTGGACAAACCAGTGCATATAAACATCCATAGTTCAGCAGACCTTATCCCCATCTAGGTAAGACTGTTCTATTTGTTATAACCATGACAGATGCTCAGAATAGGAATGGTTTTCTTGAAGCTATTTAAACTCTAATTGAAGACTGGCCAAATACCAAATAGCATATGTGATTCATTTTTAAATTCAGTCCAGTGTAATAACAGTTATTAAAGTGCTCCAGTGATCTCATTCTATCCAAAATAGATCCTTTGCTGTGTTGCTTCTCCATTACCGACTTACACTGCCAAATATCTTATTTGGCACTCCATGATATTCAGGCCTCTCAACCTGTTAGACTTCAATGTCATATAGAAGAGATTTAAACACTCTTCAGCAATTTGGATTAATGAGTTAAGCCTTATTAATTTGAGAAAGCTTTTTTTTTCTTGGCAGCTAGTATCAATAATATACGGTTGTTCTGTAGCTTGCACCATCAGCTGTCATTGCTAAAGCCTTATGAGGTGAATAGAGTTTGGAGTTAGCCTCATAGCTGGAGATTTCTACAAAACATAAAATTAAGACTGAGAAATTTTGCTTAAGTAAATATTTTGTAAATGAGATGGAATCCAGAGATTCAACTGTGAAATTAGATTGGTTTGATTATTCTAAATCCCTATTTAGTCATACAATGATGAGCCAAGACATTTCCAGACTTATATGCTTTGTATCTTTGTTCAGTTATGTATACAATACTGAAAAGCTCTTCTTTCCATTTTGTATAAATTACTACGTCACGGAGTACATGTTATTATTAAATTATTATTATGATTCATCATCCAGTCATTCAGAAGTTCAGACTGGCTTTGGCAGTATGGTCTACCTATCGAGGCTTTTCCAATTGCCTGGGATAGGCAGATGTGGGGTTTGATGGTGTTAAAGGTATAGTCTTAGGATGTAAGCTGTTCTGAGTAAGGCTGCCTTTTTTGCAATTGACTGATGGTAATTTTGTCAATGCCAATGGTATTCAAGTGGTGCTCCAGTTGTTTTGGGATTGCACTCAAGGCACCTATTACTATTGGGACCATTTTTGCTTGCTTCTGAATTAGAACAGAATGAGCTGGAAGAGACCTTGGAGGTCTTCTAGTCCAGCCTATGCTCAAGCAGGAGAACCTATACCATTTCAGATAAGTGACTGTCTAGACTCTTCTTAAAAACCTCCAGTGATGGAGTGCCCATGATTCCTGAAGGCAAGCTGTTCCACTGGTTAATTGTCCTCACCGTCAAGAAATTTCTCCTTAATTCCAGGTTGCTTCTTTCTTTGATTAGTTTCCAACCATTGTTTCTTGTCCTGCCCTCTGGTACTTTGGGGAAAAATTTGACCCCCCTCTTCTTTGTGGCAGCCCCTCAAATACTGCTATCATATCACCCCTAATTCTTCTTTTCTTTAGACTAGCCAAACCCAAATCCTGAAGCCAAATTCTGTCACAGACATTCTATTTGCAGGTCTTTGCATTTTGTGATCTTCTCCAGTTCTTTCTCTTCTACTGTCTCCAGGTACCACCACATCCACTAGCCAGACTTTTTGGTCTTTTTTATTTGTAATTGTTTATAATCTGGGGTGTTGTTTGGCAGGTGCCTGCCTGTTTGAATTCTAAAGGCGCAAAGCAATTTAGCTTCATTTTCTGTGACTTTCTCTTTTTTATGGTCCCATCAGTTCTTGCTTTCAGCCAAATATATATTTCTTGCAGATCTTCCAATGCACCATTGTTGCTACTTTGTCATGCCGCTGCTTGTAGTCAGTCTGTGCAATCTTCTTGCAGCAACTTACCAGATGGTCCACTGTTTCTTCAGCTTCTTTGCAGAGGCAGCACTTGCTTTCTGTTGCTGTCTCAATTTGTGTGTATTTGTTTGCATTTGTTCTCAATTAAATTATTATTAAGTTATCATTATTATTACATTTATTTACCACCCATCTTACCACAAGGTAATTTTGTGTAGTTATATGTCATGTTAAGTCATTATTTTTAACCACAGATCATTGACCGGGTACATACAACATTCTAAGTCATAAGCCATATTAGATCAACTTCTTATGTAATATATTATCCTAGTTCTTTGTTATTTTTCTAAATGGACAGAAGATGGATATTTTTAACTATGATTGCTGTAAAACCACTTCAGACTAAATTATACCAAAGCTGACTTCTTTTTCTAAATGTATTTACTGATACATTTAGAGTTCTGATTATGCTATACAATAAATTTCATTTTATCTGAAACATAAGTGGAAATGTTTGATAATCTCGTTCCTACTGTAAGTCTGGGGACAAAGGAGGAAAGAGTATGGTGAAATCTAGGAGGAACCAAATTTTCTTTTCATAGTAGCTCTCCCGATGTTAAAACATACTGTAGTTTAATTTTACAGCTGAACACATCCAATACTATTACAATCTGTAATGTAAAGATAGCCTTGACAACATGACTACAAATTGATTCATCCTTTTGAATTAAAGGTTTTGTCAAATTATAAAATTGGTTGATGCAGAATATATATTCAGAATGAGAGAGAAAAAGCTGTAAAGGTACTCTCATTCATTCTTCACTTTGATTAATGGAGTTTCTGTCTGTCTGTTACAAATGAGGCCAAACTATAAATGATAGAAGTGTAACGTCTGCTCCCAATGAAGATGCCCAAGTTCTATGTCAGACTGATGATCTTACACAGATCACTTTGAAGTGCAGAGGAGAGCAACCAGGATGATTAGGGGAGTGGAGTCTAAAACATATGAAGAATAGTTACAGGAACTGGGCATGGCTAGTCTAGAGAAGAGAAGGACCAGGGGAGACATGATAGCAGTGTTCCAATATTTGAGGGGCTACCACAGAGAGGAAGGGGACAAGCAATTTTCCAAGCCACCCAAAGGCCAGACAAAGAATAATGGATGGAAACTGATCAAGGAGAGACTCAACCTAGAAATAAAGAGAAATTTTCTGACGGTGAGAATAATCAACCAATGGAATAGCTTGCCTTCGGAAGTTGTGGGAACTTCATCACTGGAGGCTTTCAAGAAGAGATTGGACTGCCATTTGTCAGAAATGGTGTAGGGTCTCTTGCTTGGGTAGGACTAGATGGCCTACAATGTCCCTTCCAACTCTGTTAATCTGTTAATCTTCCCATCCCCCAGAGCAAAAGGAAGGCAAGTAATTAAAATAATTCAGATGTCTGCATCCTTTTCATTCTTTTACTCTATAATTGAAACTTAACCACAAAAAATGGCAATGGATAAGAAAGGAAGAGATAACAAATCCGGGGGGGGGAGATGGGGATGATATCTGCAGACCTTTGAAAGAGTGGTTTCTTTTGACCAAGATTCCTGCAAAACATACCTTTGTTAAACAACTATATGTAAAAACAAAATGAGCTGCTATATTTCACCTTCACTCCAGCTAAACTTCATAGAGCAGTTAGGCTTATCTTACCCTGAAGGGTAATGTTATGATTAAATAAGAACATCCTAAAGGCTCTGAGGCTAAGACGCTGAGCTTGTCGATCAAAAGGTCAGCAGTTTGGTGGTTCGAATCCCTAGTGCGGTGTAACAGGGTGAGCTCCCATGACTTGTCCCAGCTTCTGCCAACCTAGCAGTTCAAAAACACGTAAAAAATGCAAGTAGAAAAATAGGAACCACCTTTGGTGGGATTCTGTCCACCTTTGGCATTTAGTCATGCTGTCCACATAACCACGGAGATGACAGCGCTGGCTCTTCAGCTTTGAAACAGAGATGAGTACCGCCCTTTAGAGTCAGGAAAGATAGCACATATGTGCGAGGGGAACCTTTATCTTTACCTTTAATGGGGAAATCAGACTTTAGGTACCAAATAATGCAACAATTTGTCTTGAATAGAGTTGGCAGTCAATGGTGTTTGTATCTAAGTACAAAGTATTAAGTACTAAGTACATTTCCTGATTGTTCTCTTTTAGAATTCCACTTATCCCCATTTCTGCTTGAGCTAACAAAGTTACCTGCAGTCACTAACTGGTGACTAAATTTAGTCCATCATAATATTTGCCAATACGTGCTATTGTTCTCGTGCCTTATTTTGAAACTTCCCGTTGCTTCAAAATCCAGCAGAGCTCTCAGTGTGCACAGGCAGCATGACAAAATGGGGACTTACACAGTTGAAACAGCATGGAAGATGCTATTTTTGGCTTGAAACCCATATCACAGTTCACAGCATCCATATAACTCACATAGTGATGATATCTTTGCTTTTCTGGCCCGTGCTTGTGATAATGATGTTACCACCCAAAGACATTTAATCAACACCATCCCCGTCATGCCAGGACATTTTGAGTTTCACTTTGTTACCTCAGTTTGTTCAGCCACTTCTGATTGATCAGCTTGTGTCTGACCCATTGCTGGAAAAATGTGCAAAAGTACCACCAGTAATCACCAGTAATTACTTATCACCAGTAATATTTGATCACCTAAATTAGTCATACAGTATTTGATCACCTAATTAGTTTAAAGCAGTGTTTCTCAACCTTACGAGCTTGATGCATGGACTTCAACTCCCAGAATTCCCCAGCCATCCATGGAGAATTGAAGGCCACGCAACAAAATCCCAAGGTTGAGAAACACTGTTTTTAAAATATCAGTTAAAAGTTCCACAATATTAATCACCGGGATCTTCTGTTATTATTGTTATTGTTGGCAGCATATCCACACTGGACAGAGAGGCTGAACGATACCCAGTTAGACAGTGGGGATCAACTGCGGTGGGAGTGTAGAGCTTCTGGAAAGCCGAGGCCAACTTATCGCTGGCTGAAAAATGGGAATACTCTACGGCCAGAGGTAAGTATGCTGTAGTTTTATTTGCTTTCAGATTGTCTTAGGACATGGGTCTCCATACTTGGCAACTTTAAGACTTCTGGGACTTCAATTCCCACAATTCCCCAGCCAGCATGGCTGACTGAAAAATTCTGGGAGTTGAAGTCCAGAAATCTTAAAAGTCACCAAGTTTGGAGTGGCCTGTCTTAAAATAAGGTTTTGGGCTCAGATGCCAATTGAATTAGGATGTAAAACCATGATATATTTAATGTCATTCTAGAGCAGGGGGCTGAACATTTTCCAAGTGGAGACAATTCCCAACGTAGATGGAGCCAGGAAAAAAATCTGAGATGATCACAGCAACAACAACAAAATAGCTTTGATTTAAATAACATTAACATAAATTAATTATGGGGAATATGATTACTTCCTCTGTATTTAAGAATTCTTCTCATTTTTCATATTAGCATTCTAATTTGTTGGCAACTGTTGGAAGAGCTCTGATATTTCAAGAAGCTTAGGAGCTTTAATTAAGTTTCCTTTTTTAAAAAAAGATTAACATATATTTTTGTTATGGCTTAAGTTTGTATCACCTGTTATGAATCTATACTTCTTTTTTTCAGCCTTAGATCTGTGGCATCCTAAATCTGAATCTTTTTTTCTTTCTTTCTTTCTTAAAGTGTGTGTGAAAACCCACAAGAATCTGAAGAGGCACTTTTTAAATTTGTGCATTTTATATATTTTATTATTTTAGGTGCCCTATGCCCTAAATGTCATGATGAGATGCAATCAAGAAAATAGCCATTCAACCATTTACTCCTCCTTCTTCCTTATCACTAATAAAACAGAAAATACTAGTTGCATTCTGAAGTCTTCTTATTGCAAGCAAATACTTATTTAAAAAAACGCACCAAATTTTCTTTATCTTGAACTAATTATTTCATGTTAAGATTTCCAATTATATTGTGGCATCAACAGTGTCATCTGCTGTGCTCTTCACAACTAATAAAATCAGTTCCTGGTCACAAGGTAGCTGGTTATACTTATCTATATCTATATACTTCTGTAGTAAATGATTGCAATCCATGTATAGAGATCCATATCTATAAATGGATTGTAATCATTTATTACAGAAGTATTTAGTTTAACCCGCAGGTATAAATATTGTTAGACATTCACCTCTTGTATGCCGTTGCATTTTATTGCAAGGTGTTCAAAACAAGGTGTCCAAATACTCATGAAGAATGAACTCACTTCGCTCATTCCGAAGTATCATTTTCTCAGCTTTTCAGCATTTACAAAATGTTTTCTTCAACTCCTTTTCATAATAATGGCATTTCAAGGATGCTTTTCTCTCCCCTCGAAACTGTGCGCCGTCTCGAATGAAAAGGCATATAGGTAGCACCAGCTTTACTGAAGAGAAACCATCGTACCCTAAAATCCGACTGTAAATCATTTATTTTCTGGCAAGTCGGAACACTAACCAAGAAGTCAAAGGCTTATTTTCTTAGCTCAGATGAGTGCTCTGCTACAACAACAACAAAACAAAAAAAAATCATATTTTTATTGTCACTCAGTAGGGATTCCTTGCTTATTCCAAAGCAGCGAGTTAAATCTGTTCCAGTTCTATGATACTTATGATACCAAAACATTATGCATCATGTTAGCTATATATTACAATCTGCTTGACAATGTTACTGTCTTTGCAATTCTGGACAGCAATGACAAATGGTACAAACTAAATAAAAATCAAATCCTCAGTAAACTACCATAATAGTCTATGCTTGGTTTGGCTCACTAACCACATAAGACAGTCCTATTCATTCCCCCACACCCCCACAAGATTAGCATGTTAGTAGCTCTGAATAATTGCTGATAGCAATAAAGGATCAGAACAGTGAGATTTCGTATAGTCACCAAAGTCTCATTTTTAAACATGAGCAAGGATAATCCTCGCCAACATTAATCGTATGCAGTGTTAAGCACCCAAAAACATTTTAACATAGTCACAGATAAAACAATGGAAAAACTGTCAACATGGCAGTCAGTAAAAGCTCCTTTAATAAATGTTAAGCACACAAATATGTTATTCCCTTTGCTGCCGTCATTACTTGAGCTAAAGCTGAGAAACCAATAATTTTTCCTGATGTTCTTTGCTTTTGTAGAATTATATTTCTATTCCATTACAGAGCAGGATTGAGATGGTTAATGGTGTACTGATGATCCACAGTGTTAATCAGTCAGATGCTGGAATGTATCAGTGCGTAGCGGAAAACAAGCATGGAGCCATCTATGCCAGTGCTGAACTGAAGATTTTAGGTTTGTATTTAAGGCTGTTGTTCTTTTTTCCATTCGTTTGCTAAGACTACAGGGTTGATCCAGAGTCCCAAAAGAATGAAATGAAGGTGTTCATCTAGTTATATAGGTAGTCCTCAACTTATGACCACAATTGAGCCCAAACTTTCTGTTGCTAATAGCAATAGCACCAGTGGTGGGTTTCTAAAAATTTTACTACCGGTTCTGTGGGTGTGGCTTGGTAGGCGTGGCAGGGGAAGGATACTGTAAAATCTCCATTCCCTCCCCACTCCAGGGGAGGGAAAAGAATCCCCATTTCCTCCGAATCAGGTGGGACTCGGGAGGCAGAGAATAGATGGGGGCGGGGCCAGTCAGAGGTGGTATTTACCGGTTCTCCGAACTACTCAAAATTTCTGCTACCGGTTCTCCAGAACTGGTCAGAATCTGCTGAAACCCACCTCTGAATAGCACTTAGACTTATATACCACTTCACGGTGCTTTTGCAGCAGAGGTGAGATTCACTTACCTTCCCTACCAGTTCGTAAATGTGAGCGCATGTGCCACCTCTATGCATGCGCATGGCCTTCTGCGCATGCACAGTAGTCAAGCATTATGTCCGGGCAGGTGGGAGGAGCCTCCCGCAGTCGCTGCTACCAGTTCGCATGATCTGGACTGAACCGGCTGAATCCCACCACTGTTTTGCAGCCCTCTCTAAGTGGTTTACAGAATCAGCCTATTGCCCCCAACAATCTGGGTCCTCATTTTACCAACCTCGGAAGGAAGGAAGGCTGAGTCGACCTTGAACCTGTTGAGATTCGAACTGTCAAATTGCAGGCAGCCGGCAGGCAGCAGAAGTTAAGGGAATCACAACAGTTGTTAAATTAGTAACACAGCTGTTAAGTAACACAGCTGTTCCCCATTGACTTTGCATGTCAGGAAGTCACAAAAGGTGATCACACCACCCCACATGACTCGGCAACTGTCACAAATACATGCCAGTTGCCAAGCATCCAATTTTGATCACATGACCATGGGGATGCTGTAATTGTCATAGGTGTGAAAAATGGTCACAGACAGTGGTGGGATTCAAATAATTTAACAACTGGTTTGCCTAGGGTCAGGTTGGCTGTCGCGGGAGGCGTGGCCCATCCTCATCCTGCACATGTGGGATGAGCCTCCTGTGACAGCCAACCTGACCCTGGGAGAACCCACACACACCCTATCAAAGTGGATCCTGGTTGCTGCGTTGTGTTGCAATGGAGAAACGGGAAATGGAGTAGCCGGCCCAAAGGAAAGAGGATGAGCAGGGAGAAGAAAGCGGGAAAGTGGCCTTCTCCTTCCCTCACGCTGGCTGCTCCGTTGTCCATTTCTCCATTGCAGCGCAGTGTCCAGGATCTACTTTGATAGCAGGGTGGTGATAATTTAACAACCAGTTCAGTTGAACTGGTGCGAACCAGCTGAATCCTACTACTGGCCATACGTCACTTTTTTCAGTGCTGTTGTAACTTCAAATGGTCACTAAACGAATAGTGACTCCCTATTCTACTATCAAGGATTACCTATACATCCTTTGACAGTTCTTTATAGGAAAAAAAAGGCAAAATGGAAATGTTATAAACAAATCAACCATCTGAAAACTGAGTCAATGCTCCAAGCTGAGTTATATTTCTGATATATATGTATGGGAATAAAATTATTGTTATTATTACATCACACTTAAAAACATAGTGTGGAACAGAAATAAATATAAATTCAAGAGTTGCTCTGAGTAGAGCAGCCAATAAATTTGATTTAAAGATAAATACATTGTAATGAAATGAAAGTACAAAGTAGCTAGCTATCTTGTTGCCCTTATCTCAACAAATCGAATAAATATTGCAGACTTTCATCAATCAAAACTGTTCAATAGAACTAAGATTTATAAAGACTGAGATATACAATATATGGAGTTAAACAAACCATTCTCATCAATACACAGAAATTATGTATTAAATTGCAAGCGTGTTAAAGTTTTCAGAAGCCTGCTAGCTATGAAATGTGTCCATTGGAATAGATGTTATTAGATCCTTTCATCCTGTCATTCTTGACCAATCTTTCATTTCTTTCTTTCACTCATAAATAATGCAGTTATAGCATGAAAGAATATTTAATGGGTAAGATAAGGTTGGTAAGATTAATGGATCTCAGCCCATCCTCATATATTATATACTTTGTTTAACAGCTATATAATTTTGCATTATAAAGACATTTCATGAGGGAGAGTCAACTAACCAACCAACCAAGGTGATGTGCCATCTTTGAAAATATTTCTTGGCGTAATGGGCTTGGATGGTTCCATTGAGATTGATTTCTTTTCTCAATAGCTTCTGCTCCAACTTTTCCCCTGAGTCAACTGAAGAAGACCATTATTATTACCAAAGGCCAAGAAGTCACTGTGGACTGCAAACCACAAGCTTCTCCCAAACCAACCATTGGGTGGAAGAAAGGAGAAAAAAACGTGCGAGTAACTAAAAGGTCAGTTGTCCATTCATTCATGTTTACCTTTGGCTTCCATTGGTGTTTGCAAGAAAAAGATAAAGCACAAGAATATTCACTCAGCAAGTTTGAGCTATTAGATATTTTACATTATATATGAAAACGGTGTCTCATCATTTTGATAATGAAGTTTCATACGGTACATATTGTTCATAATTGGCAACAGTCTTGATTTATATTTATTTATTTGTATTTATTAGTTTGTCAAACATGTACAAGATAGCAGGTATCAATATGAACATGGACATGAATGAAGGAAATGAGTACAAGTAAATGGGGACAGTAGGACAGGGACGGTAGGCACGTTGGTGTGCTTATGCATGCCCCCTTTACGGACCTCTTAGGAATGGGATGAGGTCCACAGTAAACAGTTTAAGGTTGAAGATGTGAGGGTTTGAGGATGTAACAACAGAGTCAGGTAGAGCATTCCAGGTGTTGACCATTCTGTTGCTGAGGTCGTATTTTCTGCAATCGAGTTTGAAGCGGTTTACCTTGAGTTTGTATTGATTGTTTGCCCATGTATTATTGAGGTTGAAGCTGAAGACGTCGTTGACAGATAAGACATTGTAGCAGACAATTTTGTGTACTATGCTTAGATCAGACTGCAGACGGCACAGTTCCAGATTGTCCAAGCCCAAAATTTCAAGCCTGGTGGCATAAGGGATTCTATTGTGAGTAGAGGAGTGGAGTATTCTTCTCGTGAAATATCTCTGGACCCGCTCAATCGTATTAATGTCCGATATACAGTATGGATTCCAGGCAGATGAGCTGTATTCGAGAATTGGTCTGGCAAAGGTTTTGTATGCAATTAGAAGGAAGACATGAATCTTCTTCTCAGGGGACGTTCTCAAGGGAAGAAGATTCTTTGGAATTTTTCAAAATTACAAACAATCAGTTCTAAACAATCAATGCCAACATTTTATTCCAACAAATATTGACAGCAAGATCCAATTTGGATTGGTCATTGGCACCAGAGGTTTAGTCTTCTAAGCTTTCGGACACACGCTAGAGTCCATTCTCAGGGAACGTTTCTCTACTGGAATGCGTGCTAAGCTATGAGTCCTATTTATGTGGTGCTTGGTTGGGTATGGCTTCCTATTGGTTGATTAGTGTGTTGATGGCCGGCTATTGGCTGTTGTTTCCTTGTGCTGCCAAGTCCTCGGTTCCTAAGTACCTGATAAGCTGGTGGTAAATCAGCACTCCTGTTGACTGACAAGAGGCCTGTTTCCTAGGCTTCAATCATTTTGCTGGCTATCTTTGCACCTGCTCAGCCAACAATTTTAAAATTGAAAATTGAATTAATTGAAAATTGAAAATTAAAATTGAAAGCGAAATTGAAAATACGTCTTTGTTAATTGCAATGTTGGCAGCAATCATTATTTCTGTTCTTGTGCATAAGCTCCTAAGCAGGTTTTGGATCTATTTGTTCAATCCCTTTCCCTTTCTCCTACATTTCTTAACCTTCCCACTTCATATTATGATGCTACTTGTCTCCATAGTTTTTAATTAATCCTTTTTTTTAACCCAAAGTGGCTCACTAGCATTTTCAAATTGTCTGTAAGATCAAGAAAAGAAAATGAAAAAAAGAAAAGAAAAGAAAAGAAATGCAAAAAGTGATACAGATAGGGGAGGGGAAAAATGTAAATAAGTGACTTCTGATCTTTAGAACAGTTGCAAATTTAGTCTCTCCTTCCTTTTTCTGTAAAATTATACATGATTCTGTTCTTCCCATAATTAATCCTTTTTAATCAGCAAATCCATAAATCACCCGTTCATTCTTTTCCCATTTTCAGCAAAAAAAAAAAAAAAATCCATAAACGGTGCCCAGTCTTTTATAAAACATGCCTGATGTATTACCCTCATCAAACACACCAATTTTGCCATTTCTGCAAATTCCACCATTGTCTAGTTTGTTAATCTAAATCTCTTTTATCCCTTTTACACTGCTCTTCTGTAATGGATCTCTGGATGACCTTGGAGGAGAAGGGCAAAAGGTTGCCTAGGAAACCAATAGGAAAGAGAAGGAGGAGCCCCCAGTGCCTTAATGGACAGAGAAAGAAATTTAGGAAGGATCCACAATAATGGGTCTAGCAGTTAAAAGTGGTAGTGAGTAGTTTGTATTTTCAGACTTGCAAGTTTCCATTACTCTGCTAAACACCTAATTCCCACAGCACTGTCTTATGACTAAGGATATTTACAGGGGTAGGATTCAGCCAGTTTAGACCGGTTCAGGCAAACCGGTAGTTACGGCCAGCGACTGGGCCTGCCCACCCACCCCGGGACTATCCCGTCTTATACAATCGCCGTGTTTTTGATGCAGTGCACATGTGTGCAAGGCGTGTGCGAGAGCAAAGCTCTCCCATCCTATACAATCGCCATGTTTTTGATGCAGTGCACAAGTGTGCAAGGTGTGCGCGCACGCTCACATTTTTTATTCTGGGCGAACCGGTTGTTAAATTATGTGAAGCCCACCTCTGGATATTTACCAGTGTAGTAGGGTTGTATTGCCATTATTCTTCTCTTCTTTTCTATTACCTCCTATTGGTGTCTTATGATTTATCACTTTGTTGTTTGTATCTTGTGATTGATTATTGTACCGGTATTTTATGCTTTATGCTTATATTACTTTATTGTATTATGTACATTGAGAACATATGCACTAGGGACAAAATCCTTGTGTGTCCAATCACACTTGGTCAATAAAGAATATTCTATTGTGTTCTATATTCTATTTTTTTAATATAGTCTTGCAATAAATTAGAATTAGTTCACCTTGTCATGTTTCCTGTCTGGTCTACGTGTAAGGATTGACACCTTAAATTTATCACCTATATCTATCTGTCTGTCTGTCTGTCTGTCTGTCTATCATTTCTATCATCTATCTATCTATCTATCTATCTATCTATCATCTATCTATCTGTCTGTCTATCTATCATCTATATCTATCAATCTATCTATCTATCATCTATCTATCTATCATCTGTCTATCATCTATCTATTTATTATCTATATCTATCTATCTATCATCTATCTATCTATATCTATCTATCTATCATCTATTTATCTATCTATCTATCATCTATCTATCTATTTATTATCTATATCTATCTATCTATCTATCTATATCTATCTATCTATCTATCATCTATTTATCTATCTATCTATCATCTATCTATCTATTTATTATCTATATCTATCTATGTATCTATCTATCATCTATCTATATCTATCTATCTATCTATCTATCTATCTATCTATCTATCTATCTATCTATCTATCTATTATCTATATCTATCTATCTATCTTAATTTTTTTTGTGCCACTCATCTCCCTTATGTGGGAATGAGCAGTTTACAGATTATGATACATTATTCCAGATTTCCAGATTTTAACTGCTTAATTTTAATAATGTCTGTGCTAGGTTGGGAATCGTGAGAGATGAAGTCCATACAACTAAGTAGCACCAAAATTTAGGATGGTATGTTAATAGGAAACTTGAAACTGGGCTTCAAATATTCAAGATATTTTACTCTAAGGCAGAGGTCTTCAAACTTGGCAGCTTTAAGACTTGTCGAGTTCAACTCCCAGAATTGAAGTCCACAAGTCTTAAAGCTGCCAGATTTGAAGACCTCTGCTCTAAGGGTATGTAATTTTGTCTCCCCTGCTCCCACAAAAATATATCCTGTGTTGTGATCTTCTGAATGACCCTCTGAATGTTGCTACCAAATTGTGATATGATAAAAGGGAAGATATTTTAAGATATGCTTGGAGTAATTGTATTGATTTGATGTTAATTACTGTTAGAGCTTTAATTTTTGTTCCAAGAAAATGTATTTTTGCTAATGTTGCTCTGAGAATTCAATTTTACTATGAGAAGAGTAAGTGTTGCTTATTTTTTTTACATGTAGAAAAGAATCGCAGTATGTGCATATATAGACATGGAGAATCATACCTGTACACAAGTCATATTTCTATTACAAGCCATCTTCAGTTTGAAGTGTCATATTATCTACACCAGGGGTGTCAAACTCACATCGTCACGGCAGCATCATGTGATGTATCGGGACTTTTCCCCCTTCACTAAACCGGGCGTGGGCGTGGCCAGCACATGATGCATCCAAATTCATATTCAATTCAAATTCAAACCTTTATTGTCAGAATACAACATGTCTACTATGAGATTGGCTGAACCTCCCTTCGTGCACATACACACCCAGCACAACACAACTCACAGTGAAAGACAAAAAAATATCCCTATCCCAGTGAATCCTTCTAACAATCACCCAATCCTATTGCACCATGCAAACTTATTGCACATCGCGCTGGCCCCGCAAGTCAATCGTACTATGTTGTTGTAGTTATTTTTCATTCAGGAGTCTGACAGCCCACAGATAAAAACTGTTCTTCAGCCTATTTGTACATCTGCCTATGCTTCTATATCTCCTTCCTGATGGCAGGAGAATAAAGAAGGGCTGACCAGGGTGTGAGTGGTCCCTGAGGATTTTCCTCACTCTTCTAAGGCAGCAAGCCCTAGTGATGTCATCTAGTGGTATCAGGGGACAGCACACGATGTTTTGCGATGTGCTCACCACCCTCTGTAATGTTTTTCTATCCGCGGCTGTCAAGCCAGCATATCACACCATAATGCACTGAGTGTTCTGACCTAGGCTTCCCGAGTCATTAAAACACACGAGTAGTCCCAAAAACCTCTTTTATTGCAACAGCTGTAAATTCTGTTCATTCACAGATGAGTCCCAAGTAGTTATAAAAAGTCCTTCGGGAGAAGTCCTTCGGGATAATCACCCACCTTTATCTCCCTTGACACGCTGCCAAAGACCTAATTGGCAAAGCCACACGGAGTCCAGAATCAAACAGAGCTTCAGGCTTTAAGCTGAACCCAATGAACAAACGTTGCTTCCTGCAAAGGCTCACGTGCCTTTGCTCCTTTTAAGTCTTATGGGAGGGGCCAATCATCTCTCAGCTCTACTCCCGAGTCGTTCCTTTTGTTTTAGCTGTTCTTCTGGCAGCTCTGTGCATGCGCACACTGGGAACAGGCTCTTCCTGTTCATCTGCCTCGCTGAGGTCCGGCTCTGGAGGCAATACCTCCAAGATGGCCTTTTTTCTGCCTCCGATGCAAAGCCCTCGTCCAAGCCTTCCCCAGACTCCAGGACTGGCCCATGCTCCTCCCCAGCCTCCTCACTGTCCAACTCTGCTGCCAGCTCCACAGGCTGCTGGTGGACCGCAACACTGAGTGAGGACACTTTCTATTGTGGACCGATAAAAGATGGTCATCAGTTGTTGTTCCAGTTTGTTTTTTCACAAGACTCTAAGGAAGTGGAGCCAGCCCACAGACCAGGAGTTTAACAGCCCTGATCTATGCTATCTACCTTCTGCTGCACCTGAAGCTCAACTACGTATGATCTAGAAGTGTGTAAATCAGAAAAATAAAAAGAGAGCTGTAGCTGAAATTAAATAATTTGAAATGAAAAACAGATCAATGATGATTTTGAGATCTTGCTATGGATTAGCAGAAACTCTACACTAACTTATCTGAACTTGATAGAACTTTTTTTTTAAAGATTTAGGTAATAGCTCTACTTGCTCTGTAAATTGAATATAGAGTTTAAACCAATGAACAGATTCATCTCTCTCTCTCCGCTAACCTACAACTTTCATGCACACCCAAATGTCTTCTCATTACTGAGCTTTCACACCAGCTCATTACTATCATTACATGACCATTAATTATATTTAAAATAAAATGATCCCAAATGAGTTTAGCAAAGGAAAATCTTATTAAGATTCTATTATTACTTACTTTACTCTGCAGAGGGAGGGGGAAAAAAGAATGGGGTTTAATTATCTGCTTTTAGCTAACAAAAGCCTAATATTAGAAAGTCAGTGTCTTTTGGAAAAAATGTAATGGGTTTGCTTTGGTTTATTAGTCTTTTCTGAAAATGAATGGCAATATCAGACCAAAACTCTTTGCATTTCAGGATGTGTGCTTCAATTTTATGGTGGATGATTACAAGCTGATTGCCAATCCTCAAACATTTAACTAAACTATATCAGCACCCAACAAATCCCCCCTTTTAATGATTTCCAATTCAATAAATTCACAAAAAAATGTTAAAAACTAACCTACGTAATGCTCTGTAGCAGGGATGACCATTGAATTTAAAACGAGAAGTTTGCTTTCTGAAGGGCTATGGGAAATTGGAATGATATGACTATTTTGGTTCCTATCTCTCTTCTTTTAGAGCAGGGGTGTCGAACTCAATTTCATTGAGGGCCACATCAAGGTTGTGTTTGACCTCAAAGGGCTGGGGTGGGCATGGCCAGCATGCTGTCACTTATGTCGGCGAGCGCCTGTGGCGGCCCGAGTGCTCTGCCAGCGAAAACGGGCTCCCAAGCTCAGTTTTCGACTGCGATGGCCTCCTGCTACCTTCTGCCAGTGAAAACAGAGCTCGTGGGGGGCACACACAGCCCTCCTGAGCTCCGTTTTCAGCTAGGATGGCTTCCTGGAACCCTCTGCCAGTGAAAACGGAACTCGTCCTCCTGTGCTCTGGCAGAGGCACCGCGGGTCGGTCCTTCGCTGTTTCCAGGATGGCGCCATGGGCCAGATCTAAGCACCCCATGGCCTGGATCCGGCCCCCAGGCCTTGAGTTTGACATCCCTGTTTTAGAGTAAAATAGAAAAGCAATGCAAAATTGTATCCCCGATTTTCAGCACTTTGAGCCTATTGGGAGCAGGTTGAATTTTTAAAAGCCTTCCCAGAAGTCTCCCATAACCATTCCCACTCATGATTTTGAAGAAAAGGAAGTTCTCCTGGTTTTGTGTCTTTTTATCTTTATCTTTATTTGATTTATATACCGCCCTACTCTAGGAGGACTCAGGGCGGTGAACAGCCACAAGATAAAAACACATTCGTACAAAAATTAAAAACAGAATAAAACTGAATTAAACAATTTGGCCCAGACAGATTTAAAACACCCCAATCATTTAAAAACAGATTAAAATTTTCATATTAAAAAGAAAAAGGGAAAAGATTAGGCCAGGCCCGCCTGGCGGAATAAAAAGGTCTTGAGAGCGCGGCGGAAGGTGCGCAGATCCGGGATCCTCCGTATCTCCAGGGGGAGCTCATTTCAGATAGTAGGTGCCCCCACAGAGAAGGCTCTCCCCCTAGGGGCCACCAGTCGACATCGTTTGGCTGACGGCACCCGGAGGAGCCCCTCTCTATGAGACCATACCAGCCGGTTGGAGGCTATTGGTGGTAGTAGTCGGTCCTGTAGATAACCAGGTCCTAAGCCATGGAGCGCTCTAAAGGTGGTAACCAAAACCTTGAAGCGCACCCGGAAGACCACCGGGAGCCAGTGCAGCTTGCGCAGGAGAGGTGTTACATGGGAACGCCATGTCGCTCCCATTACCACCCGCGCGGCCAGTGGCAATTTTGTTGTCTCTTTGCCCCTCTGATTATTTCCCATGACTCAATCTCCATTGAAAAGGGGCTACCTTTTAAAATTATTAATATTTTTTATTAATAATTTTAAAAGTATTGGATTGCGCCAATTTGGACAAATTGATGCTTGAATTGAAAGGATTGATGGACTCGGATTTTTACGTAATATGGGAGAAAATAGAAATATGGGGGGAGAAAAGGCAAAATAGAATGGTAGATTTAGTAAAAATGTACAGAGTAAGGTGAATTGTAGTGTGATGATATGTAAATGGTCACAGTCATGCACAAGAAGTGAATAAGAATTGTTTAATCTGTGGAAACTCAATAAAACAAATTTAAAAAGAAAAAAAAAGAAAAAGAAAAGGGGCTACCTAATTTTTTCTCAGAATTGGTGTGTATAGAAAAATCTTGACTTAATAGTTTTGTTTTAGTTAAGGTCTCCGAGACCAGGGGTCTCCAACTTTGGCAACTTTCAGACTTGTGGACTGCAACTCCCAGAGCTTTGCTGGCTGAGGAACTCTGCGAGTTGAAGTCCACAAGTCTTAAAGTTGCCAAGTTTGGAGATCCCTGCCCTAGACAATTACTATTGATTTTATTTCTCCACAGTAGAAGCTACTAACTATCTGAAATATATTATTTAAACTTTATTTTATTTATTTATTTGTATTTTTGTCAAGCATGTATATTTTATGACAGATACAAGTGTAAACATAATTATAAATACATGAAAAGGATACGAATAAAAGAAAACATTAGGATTGGGATGGTAGACATGCTGGTATGCTTTTGCATGCCCCTTACAGACCTCTTAGGAATGAGATGAGGTCTACAATAGACAGTCTAAGGTTAAAGTTTTGGGGATTTGGGGAAGAAGCCACAGAGTCAAGTAGTGCATTCCAGGTGTTGACCACTCTGTTGCTGAAGTTGTATTTTCTGCAATTGAGTTTGGAGCGGTTTACCTTCAGTTTGTATCTATTGTATGCTCTTGTATTGTTTTGGTTGAAGCTGAAGTATTCATTGGCTGGTAGGACATTGGAGCAGATGATTTTATGTACTATGCTTAGGTTAGACCAAAGACGGTGAAGTTCTAAGTTGTCTAAGCCCAAAATTTCGAATCTGGTGACATAAGGTATTTTGTTGCAAGCAGAGGAGTTGAGGACTTTTCTTGTGAAATATCTCTGGACTCATTTGATTGTATTAATCTGGGAACACATTACCAGCTGATTCTCCTGATGCCCAAGTGGTGGTTTACAGATCCTAAAATAAGAGAGAAGGCAATTTCAGAGGACTCTTGAGGGAAAATAAGAAGGAGACTATTCAATAATAAGATGTACTGAGAATTGTGTCGTTGCTGCTGGTTTAATTTTTTTTCTTCCCTTCTCACATCAATCACAGTTTAATTGACCTCTTTTAATTAATAATCGAAATTAGAGATTTGGGTATCATTGAGAGACAGAAAACCGTGACAACTTTGACATTGCCACAAAAAATAAATTCCACAATAATTTCCTTCTTTCGGTTAGACGCAAGTTATTAATTAGCCCTAATACTCTAGCTGCAGCATTGATTCTGAATCAGCTTGGGGAACTGAAACTATTTTAATCAAAATGTTACTGCTTTAATTTGAGTCTTTTGTTTTAGATCTACGTGCTAACATAAGAAGCTTTTGTGCACGATACAAACAAACAAGCATGATGGATTATGAGAAAGAGACATGAGGCCGAAAGTTGGAAGTTCCTGGAGATGCGTGGCAGTTACCATAAAAGCAAACTAATATCAATTGAGGATGCAAGCAGTGGTCTGCATATTATTATAGCTTTTTAATACCCATAAAAAACCTGATCCCCCTTCTTTTGACTTTTATAGGAAGATTTACTGAGTGACAAGGGTGAATAAAAAGCTATTCTTTCAGTGTTACCGTAATATCCTAAAAAGACTTCAAGCCATACAATTTTATGATTCTATTAATACTTTGCTGCCTCCAGTTCTGATAACTTGCTGCATCTCAGATCAGCATGGGTTTTGGGGGTAACAGAGAAAAAATTGACAATTATGATTAATTGATGTTGATTGATTTGATATATTGATTTATATTTGTCAGATTCACCCACTCTGGTTGACAAAGATGGCAACTTTTCTATTAACAATGCTAAAGATTAGTTATGGCTGTACAGCAAATAATATTACTAGTTTTACATACAGTCCTCGACTTATTATCGTCTGCTAAACAACCAGTCAAAATTCCAATGAGACTGTAAAGCACTTCTGGCCATCCTAAAATATCATGCCATCTCTCCTCGCAGTCACGTGTCAGCTTAGAAACTGGCTCACTTTTTTTGACCAATTGCATGATTATGTGTGACTGAGGTACCCAACGATTTTTCCAGTTTCCAGGAAAAAAATATCAAATTCAGAAGAATGGGTTCACACTTACATGACTAACTGACCATCGTGAAAAATCTGAGGGAGGGGAGGAGAGGTAGGAGATGACAGGAAAGGAGAGGAGGAAAGGAGAGGAGAGCAGGGGAGGAGAGGGGAGAGGGGAGAGGAGAGGAGAGGAGAGGAGAGGAGAGGAGAGGAGAGGAGAGGAGAGGAGAGGAGATGATAAGTATCACCACTATCTTATAATGAGGTGCTACAAGAAAGCTAAATATTACATATATTTGCACTATATTATATTAAATCATATTGTGGGATTCTTGGTGCTCTAAGCTTGGTTGTTTGCCTGCAGATGTTTTATTACCTAATTAGATAATATCAACATCAATTCAATCTGAGCTACAGGTAGTCTCTTCATGATGTCACTCAGAGAAGAGGCATTTTGAAATTTTCAGGAGCTCATAGACTAAACAGTCCTCAGCAAGGAAACCATCAACAATTTAATGATGGTTTCCACAACATAGAAATCAAAGAGCCTTTTCATTCTACATACCAATTATTCCACAGTAAAAGCTTGTGTTATCGCCTCCATGCATAACCAATTACACTTGTACAGTTCTTAGTACTCTGGGATTTAGTCAGAAGAGTGAGAATTGCTTCTTTATAATATTATGTTTATGCAATGAAAATTCTTTCATTAACTGTATTTAGAAAATTATTTCTGACAGAACAAACAGCCCCATGCTAAGAAAGAAATGACTTTTAATAAATAGGGATTCATCTTCAGAGGTGGCTGCCAGGGGTTTACTAATTTTTTTTCTCTCTCTCTCTCCAAGATAACGTATTATAGGGTAGAGGTTCTGTTTTATCTATGCCTTCAGCAATATGCATTTATGCAGGCATCATGCAAAATTAAGACTTGATATGGGAAGGAAAGTTATATCAGTGATAGCAGGTATATGTTTCTTTGTCAAACATGTACAAGATAACAAGTATAAGTATGAACCAGGGGTGAAATTCAGCAGGTCTGACAGGTTCCGGAGAACTGGAAGCAGAAATTTTGAGCAGTTCGGAGAACCGGTAGCAGAAATTTTGAGCAGTTTGGAAAACCAGTAGCGGAAATTTTGAGTAGTTCGGAGAACTGGCAAATACCACTTCTGGCTAGCCCCAGAGTGGGGGGGGAATGGAGATTTTGCAGTATCTTTCCCCTGCCACACCCACTAAGCCACTCCCACCAAGCCATGCCCACAGAACTAGTAGTAAAACAATTTGGATTTCACCACTGGTATGAGCATAAACATAAACAAAGAAAGTAAATACATATACATGGGGACAGTAAGACAGGGACGGTAGGCACGCTGGTGCACTTATGCACGCCCCTTTTATGGACCTCTTAAGAATGGAGTGAGGTCCAAGGTAAACAGTTTGACGTTGAAACTGTGAGGGTTTGAAGCTGTAACAATGGAATTGGGTGGAGCATTCCAGGCATTGACCACTCTGTTGCTGAAATCATATTTTCTGCAATCGAGTTTGAAGTGATTTGTATCGATTGTTTGCCTATGTACAATTGTGGTTGAAACTGAAGAAGTTATTGAAAGGCAAGACGTTGTAGCAGACAATTTTGTCTGCTATGCTTAAATCGGACTGCAGGCGGCGCAATTCCAGATTGTCCAAGCCCAAAATTTTAAGCCTGGTGGCATAGTATGATTGATTGGTATGATTGAAGTTCAGACTTTCTAATAAAAAGTGGAGAAAGAAATGTCTTGGAATGCTGTATTTATATAACACTATGCTTGCAAATAAAGGGACGTGGTGGCTCAGTGGCTAAGACATTGAGCTTGTTGATCGAAAGGTCGGCAGTTCAACAGTTTGAATCCCTAGTGCCGCGTAATGGGCTGAGCTCCCGTTACTTGTACCAGTTTCTGCCAATCTAGCAGTTCGAAAGCACGTAAAAAATGCAAGTAGAAAAATAGGGACCACCTTTGGTGGGAAGGTAACAGCGTTCTGTGCGCCTTTGGCATTTAGTCATGCTGGCCACATGACCACAGAGACGTCTTCAGACAATGCTGGCTCTTTGGCTTTGAAACGGAGATGAGCACCGCCCCCCTAGAGTCGGGAAGACTAGCACATATGTGCAAGGGGAACCTTTCCTTTATGCATGCAAAGAAAGATAAAGGTTCTCCTGTCCAGTTATGTCTCACTCTCTGTTTCCTAGCCAAGAGAACCAGTGTTATACAAAGACATTTCTGTGGTCATGTGGCCAGCATGACTCTATGCCAACATGCAGGGAACACAGTGACCTTCCTGCCAAAGTGCGACTGTATGATAGTGCACTAAAAAAGATGAAAGCAATTAAATTAGTTCTATGGGAAATTTGTTCCAATATTAGAAGGGCTATCACATAGAGGAGGGGGTCAACCTATTTTCCAAAGCACCTGAAAGGCCAGACGAGGAATAATGGATGAAAACTGATTAAGGATAGATATTTAACCTGGAAATAAGGAGAACTTTTCTGACCGTGAGAACAATCAACCAATGGAACAGAAGTTGCCTTCGGAAGTTGTGGGAGCTTCATCACTGGAGGCTTTCAAGAAGAGACTGGACTGCCATCTGTCAGAAATGGTGTAGGGTCTCCTGCTTTGGTGGGGGATCGGACTAGATGACCTACAAGGTCCCTTCTAACTCTGTTATTTTATTCTATTCTATAAGCTGATAAAACTGCAGTAATAATACTGAAAATAGGGACATCTTCTGAAGCTAAATGTGAAGGTGGTGTTTCACATTTAACTAAGGGTCAAGGCTAACTCTGACATCATCTACATCTAAGGCAAAAAAGTCACAATACATCACATGACCCGATCGAGATTGACACCCATGAAGTAGATAGACAACTGTGACTACTTGAAATTGTAGTTATAACTCATCTGATAAGCACTAAGTTGAAAAACAATTTCTTTCTGGCCAGGAGTAGAATTTTTTTTTTTACTTATCATCACTTGATTCAAAACAGCATTTTTAAAACCTAATTCTACACATGCGTTCTTTATTTTTTTCAAAAGATAACAAAAACAAGACAATTCATTGTGTTAACCGTGTCATTTCAAAACAGCATCTGTTGACATAATTCATATATCTTAATCTAGATTTTTAATTCCCCATAGTAGAGGAGAAAATGACATGGGTTTATTTTAAATGGCAATTGAAAGGGCTTCTAATATAATTGTATATCTTTCAATGAATTTGATTGCTTGGGGACATCTTCATAGATTGTGATTTATGAGCACGGAAGGACTCAAGAGACCTGCTTACCAATTTTGATGGATTTTACACATGTCATTTTAACTGGCAATACTCGTAGAAAAAAAATAAGAAAACTTCTTAGGCTTCGTCTAACAATGAACTGGATTTCATTATAAAGGCTTTGTGTCTTTTAACATAAGGTGTAAGGTGAATAGATGCAGTACTGCCAGGACAATAAATCTGACAATTTATTGATATTGTGATAGTTGACAGAACTGTTGTTTCTGTTGCATGTATGCTACTCATTCCCACAGGTTCTAGCCAGCTAGCCAGTAGTATAAACATATTTTTAAAAAGCCAAACACATAAAAATATTACTAAATAAATGCTAACCAATGCAAATACTTTATAGCTACAATGCTGTTTTCCAACCAGTCTCCTTCTAAATAAGGCATAATAGGTAGTAGATCTTTGAGGTTCCTGAAACCTAAGAGGTATGAGACTGATTGAATTTCCACTGGCAGGGAATTCTAAAAAATGGGGACGACCACCAAGAATACTCTCCCATCAGGTGACAATCCTGTAGGATCAGGATCTGGAGGAAGTTTATTTGATCTAGTTGGACAGAACGACAGTATAGGACAGTGATGGCGAATCTTTTCGGCACTGAATGCCCAAACTGGAACGTGCATGCATGTGCATGGCAGTGCGCCCACCGGAGCACCGGAAACCTGAAGACCAGCTGACCGGCACATGTATGTTTGGCTGTTTTTAGCCATTTTGGGGGCATTTTTGGTTCAAAAAATGGCCTGAAAAACGACCTGAAAACAGCCCGAAAAATGGCCTGAAAATGACCTGGAAAATGGCCTGAAAAATTACCTGTTTTTTGGCTGTTTTTTGGGCCATTTTCAGGTTGTTTTCTGGGTGCTCTGGCGCCCGTGAAGACCAGCTGGTCGACGTGCATGTGCATATGCATGCCAGACATCAGAAGAGCAGCTGGCAATGGCATGCGTGCCCACAGAGAGGGCTCTGTGTGCCACTTCTGGCACGCACGCCATTGGCTCGCCATCACGGGTCTAGGAGATGTTGATCACTCACTTAACCAGACAGGGCCTTAAAAATGATGATTAGCATCTTGAATCACATCTGGAAGTCAACTGGTAACCAATGTAACTCCCTAAGCAATGAGGGTCAGTAGGTGTTTTGAGCTGGTTAGAATGCAGTATCACAGGCTAACTCTGCCAGGAATAGAATAGAATAGAATAGAATAGAATAGAATAGAATAGAATAGAATAGAATAGAATAGAATAGAATAGAATAGAATAGAATAGAATAAGCAAGCTGGAAGGGAACCCTTGGAGGTCTTCTAGTCCAGCCCCCTGCTCAAGCAGGAGAACCTATACCATTTCACATAAGTGACTGTCTAGAGACTCTTCTTAAAAACATCCAGTGATGGAGCACCCACAATTTCTGGACCAAGCTGTTCCACTGGTGAATTGTCCTCACAATTAAAGAAGTTTCTCCTTAATTCCAGGTTGCTTCTCTCCTTGATTAGTTTCCAACCGTTGTTTATTGTCCTTCCCTCTGGTGCTTTGAAGAATAATTTGATTCCCTCTTCTTTGTGGCAGCCCCTCAAATAGTGGGATACTGCTATCATGAGTTTGATCCTGACAAGGTTCAAGATTGACTCAGCCTGTCATCCTTCCAAAGTCAGTAAAATGAGATTGTTGGGGGCAATATGCAAACTCTATAAATTTCTCACAGAGTGCTGTAAAGCACTATGAAGTGGTATATAAGTCTAAGTGCTATTACTATTATGCAAAAGCCCCCCCAGCCACATCTGCCACTGCTCCTCGGGTAGAAGTTGTGAATGTAAGAAGAGAAGAGAAGAGCAACAAAGATGATTAGGGGACCGGAGGCTAAAACATATGCAGACCAGTTGCAGGAACTGGGTATGTCTAGTTTGATGAAAAGAAGGACTAGGGGAGACATGATAGCAGTCTTCCAATATCTCAGGGGCTGCCACAAAGAAGAGCAAGTCAAGCTATTCTCCAAAGCACCTGAGGGCAGGTCAAGAAGCAATGGGTGGAAACTAATCAAGGAGAGAAGAACCTAGAATTTAGGAGAAATTTCCTGACAGTTAGAACAATTAATCAGTGGAACAACTTGCCTCCAGAAGTTGTGAATGCTCCAACACTGGAAGTTTTTAAGAAGATGTTGGATAACAATTTGTCTGAAGTGGTGTAGGGTTTCCTGCCTAAGCAGGAGGTTGGACTAGAAGACCTCCAAGGTCCCTTCCAACTCTGTTATTCTGTTAAATAAGAGAATTAACAAATCGCAGACCATCTCTGAATGTGGAAGTATAACTTCTTTCAGAGTCAAAAGTGAAATGTCCGTGGAATCACGAGGGCTGTGAAGCCACACCATCTTGAAGGAATTCAGCTTGAAGTCTATTCCTCCCATTCCAGACCCTGAAAGTTTCTAGCCACTGGATTAGCCAGCCATGTTTGGGGCAACCAATATCTGGATGACCGAGAATCTCCATAGACACTTAAAATAGCTTTGGGAAAGAAGGAAAATCTTGCCCACTTCCACTAGTCCTAGTTTTATGAGAAAAAAATCTTTACATATTTCAAAACATTTCAGCAAATAAAATATATTCGTGGCAGTCCATTTGCTGTGTGAAGCCTGACACTGAGGCATCTGAATGTATTGTCATTTCTTCCCATCATTACATTTTTGCCTTTCCGAACAAAACCTTCCCAATACCATTTCTTTTTTGCCAAACTTGAAATATTTTATATATGCAATATATGCTATAGATAGTAGGAAACTATCTATAGTATTTCCTCACCTACATCTCTAATATTGCTGTCCTTTATAATCTGAAGAACTTTTTTCCTTTGTTCTTGCATTTTAAAGTCAATTTAGTACATGCTTTTTCATCTTCACTTTTTAAGTGTATAAATACATTGTCATCTGTCCTTGAGTTCATCCCAAATACCTGCAGTCTCATAACTGGTCTGTCATTGATAACAAAAATTCCTGGTACCTGCGTGTTTTGGCTCAGTTCGTATGGCCTTTGTTTTCAGAAGAATGCACACAAACTGTTTTATTTCTTATATAGATATTCCTCATTAACACAGTGGGGGGAAAACAATCCTCTGCATACGAATGTGTGAAATTCTGTCGTGTGGCATCAATATGCATTGACTACTGGAAGTTTTGCAAACGTATAAAGCATTCATCCATATTCTAAAGTTGTCACACAGAGAATTTATAATAGAGCAATGCATTGCCTTCTAACAAACTCATGCTGAATTGGTCTAATTTGGAAAAGCATTTAAATCACATAAGACTCAGGGTTTGGTTTTGTTCCAAATTGTTAGATATTCATCCCATTTTTTATTTTATTTACTTATTAAATTTATTTGGCGCCCCTCTTGCCACAAGGTGACATTTTACAGCCATCATGGCATTGTGGTAAACATGGACTAGAGACAGCCCGGGTCAAATCCTTCCTGAGCTTCAGATGGTTACTAGCAGAGGTGGGTTTCAGCAGGTTCTGACCAGTTCTGGAGAACCGGTAGCGGAAATTTTGAGTAGTTTGGAGAACCGGTAAATACCACCTCTGGCCCCACCTCCATCTATTCTTTGCCTCCCGAGTCCCAGCTGATCGGGAGGAAATGGGGATTTTGCAGTAACCTTCCCCTGGAGTGAGGAGGGAATGGAGGTTTTACAGTATCCTTCCCCTGCCACGCCCACCAAGCCATGCCCACAGAACCGGTAGTAAAAAATGTTGAATCCCACCACTGGTTACTAGCATGGAGAAATATTGAAGGAGAGTATGTTATGTATACCACCTACAGTTCTAGAAAGATATGTGGGATATAAATTGAATTCACACACGAGGTTCACTTTTTCCTGCAAATTTCATGGTGAAATCAGAATGCAGTGAAGCATATTTCAAAAGTTCCTGTGTTATTTTCTATTAATAGGAGCTCCCTGGCACAGTGGTTAGAATGCAGTATGGCAAGCTAACTCTGCCCACATCCTGACTGGCTCAAGATTGATTCAGCCTTCCATCCCTCTGAGTTTTGGAGGCAATATGCTGACTCTGTAAACTGCTTAGGCTATAAAGCACTATGCTGGGGTGGACCAGGTGTCTCGATAGAAAAACACACACACATACAAACACACATATATATATATACACACAGAGAGAGAGAGAGAGAGAGAGAGAGAGAGAGAGAGAAAACACACACACACATATATAATACACACACACACACATTCTGTTAATTAAGTAACCTGCTGTGACCTCAACTTACAACTTATGGACCAACTGAAGTTACAATGGCACAGGAAAAAAAATGATTTATTGCATTGTCTTTGCACTTATGTCCATTGCAGCATCCCCCCCATGCTCAAAGGATCAAAATTCAGATACCTGACAAATTGTCATGTACTTACAATGGTTGTGCATCCCGGGTTCACGTAAATGCCATTTGTGAACTTCCCAGACGGTTTCTAACAAACAAAATCAGAAGGAGAGTGAAACTGGAGTTGCCTTAATGATTGTGTGATTCACTTAACAATCAAGGGAAAAAAGTCATAAAATCAGGTGTGACACATTTAACAATTGCCTTGTTTGTAATGGAAATTCCCATCCCAATTGTGGTCACAGTCAAGGACTTTCTGTATGTGTTTCCGTTTACAATGGATCCATCCACAAAACCCACAGCCATTTTTCAATTGCTTCTTCCAATGGATGAATGTTTCTGAATTTATTTTTCTCTGCAGTTCCAGGCCGAATCCAACCTATTTTCAAACATTTTTTTCCCCTCCAGCTTCTCCCACATGCTCAATTTGGTACTGTTCTACTTAGTTTTCAGAGAGTTTTTCTGTTGACTGACAGACATCTGAGTTTGTTCACATAATTTCTTTCTGATATTCTGTTGTGTCAGAAAGAACAACAAAAAATAGAGTTCCCTATCAGTTTAACCCAGATCTATCCTGGTGCTATGATTCAAAAACTCTATCATATACAGTGGCACTTTAGAATAGAATAGAATAGAATAGAATAGAATAGAATAGAATAGAATAGAATAGAATAGAATAGAATAGAATAGAATAGAATAGAATAGAATAGAATAGAATAGAAGAGTTGGAAGGGACCTTGGAGGTCTTCTAGTCCAACCCCCTGCTTAGGCAGGAAACACTATACCACTTCAGACAAATGGTTATCAAACATCTTCTTAAAAACTTCCAGTGTTGGAGCATTCACAAGTTCTGGAAGCAAGTTGTTCCACTGATTAATTATTCTAACTGTCAGGAAATTTCTCCTTAGTTCTAAATTGCTTCTCTCCTTGAATAGTTTCCACCCATTGCTTCTTGTCCTGCCCTCAGGTGCTTTGGAGAATAGCTTGACTCCCTCTTCTTTGTGGCAGCCTCTGAGATATTGAAACACTGCTATCATGTCTCCCCTAGTCCTTCTTTTCATTAAACTAGACATACCCAGTTCCTGCAACCGTTCTTCATGTTTTAGCCTCCAGTCCCCCAATCATCTTTGTTGCTCTTCTCTGCACTCTTTCTAGAGTCTCCACATCTTTTTTACACCGTGGTGACCAAAACTGAATGCAGTATTCCAAGTGTGGCCTTACCAAGGCACTATAAAGTGGTATTAACACTTCACGTGATCTTGATTCTATCCCTCTGTTTATGCAGCCTAGAACTGTGTTGGCTTTTTTGGCAGCAGCTGCACACTGCTGGCTCATATTTAAATGGTTGCCCACTAGGACTCCAAGATCCCTTTCACAGTTACTACTATTGAGCAAGGTACCACATATACTGTACCTGTGCATTTGGTTTTTCTTCCCTAAATGTAGAACCTTACTTTTTTCACCATTGAATTTCATTTTGTTAACTAAGATAATTAGAAAGAACTTGTTTAATTTAATTCACTATCAGATATTAGAGCATTATCAGATATTATCAGATACTATCAGATATTAGAGCATGTTATTTTTCTTTCATTGGGATCAGTTTATTATAACCAGATACCTTATTGTCTTAATTATCTCAAAGACAAAAAAATCTATCTGCATATAACCAACCAAAATATAAAAATGGTGGATTGACCTTTAAATTTACCAATTCATCTCTACTTCTTCCCCACGAGATCCTACAAAGTGACATTGCTTTTAAGATGCAATGCAACAAAGGTAATGCCTCAACTCTTTACCTGTTAAATAAATAAACTACTCAGATTAATAATTAAATGTAAAAAAAGACAAAATGCCTCTTTCCCTTTGAAAACGAAAAAAGAGAAGAAAATTAACTATGTCTATTTGCGGAAAGCAAGTAGCAACTACAAGTAGTCCTCAACTTATGACCACAACTGAGCCCAAAATTTATGTTGCTAAGTGAGAAATTTGTCGAGTTTTGCCCCGTTTTACAACGTTTCTTGCCACATTTGTTAATCACAGCAGTTGTTCAATTAGTAAGATGGTTGTTAAGTGAATCTGGCTTCCCCATTGATTTTACTTGTCAGAAGGTCACAAAAGGTGATCACATGACCCCAGGACACTGCAACCATCATAAATATGAACCAATTGCCAAGCATCCAAATGTAAATCACATGACCATGGGGATGCTGCGATGGTCATAAATCAGCAGTGGGTTTCAGATTATGTTACTACCGGTTCGCCATGCATGCACATGCTCGCTTCATGTGCATGCATGCCCAGTTCACACACATGCGCCCGGCCTTCCACACATGCACCCGGCCTCAAAAACATGCTTAAATAGGATGGCATAGAGCAGGGGCGCATCGGCGCATCGGCACATGGGCGGTTGGACAGGCCCACCCCACTCGGAATTTCCGCTACTGGTTCAGGTGAACCAGTCCGAATCGGCTGAATACCACCTCTGTCATAAGTGTGAAAAATGGTCATAAATCACTTTTTTTCAGTGCCGCTGTAACTTTGAATGGTCAATAAGCAAACTTGCTGAACTTCCTGGTCAAGACCACAGTTTAGTTCCTAGGGTTGATGAAAATTGTAGTACAAACCACATATTAAATTCAGCAATAATAGAAATATGCATATATATTCCAGCTTCAAGAAGTGAGATATTTCAACAGATTCTGAAAGAGAGGTCATAGGTAGCAGAATCTGAACAAATTAATTAATGATTTTGGCTTATTTGTATAGGTTCTTTCCACCCGATCTCCAAGGTCCACACTTCAAACTGAGATATCCAACAAAGAAACAGCTCCCAAACAAAAGAGCTAAGAAAACTATTTTTGGTGCACACTGAAAGGAGGAAAAATTAATTCTAGACTGCAAGGACCTGATAAAGCTAAGGTTAAGCAGCTTTCTTTCATTTGTCCACTATCAATAGCTGCATCTCAGAGCAGCTTTGAAATATGACAATAGAATCTGAATACTGTTCATAAATACTGTATATTTTAGCTTCCTTTCTTTCTAGCATAGCACAATTACGGTGTTTGTCGTGATTGGAGTCTGATTCTATGCTCCCAACCTCCTGCTATATTCCTAAAACTATTACAATCCACGGCGTTAACTCAATCCATTAGCAGAATTTATGTCACCAGGCTGGTAAATTAATAATACGTTTTTGAGCCTGTCCCTTACAGCAAGTTTGAACAAAAGTGGGGGGGGGGACCTATGAACAACAATATACTTAATATATTTCTCTTGGGTCCAGTTTTCAGCTTTTTCCAAAAAGAAAAAAAGAAAGAAAGAAATTGTTACTGTATTTTGAATTGGCCATTTTTCATGCCACCCTCTATTATTATGCTGGTCATATTAGTAATTGCCTAATTTCAAATGCCAATGCATTTGAGGGTTATTTATTTCTTTGTGATTTACACTCCTCTTTGTATAGGTGCTAAAACTGCAGCTAACTGTAGCTTTGGCTGCCCTGTGTTTTTGTCTTTAAATATTTTCACCTACATTTTGTAACCTTATAACCATCTTTTCTTAACTATGGGCGTGCAAAGATTAAGTGGGTTGTCAGATTGCATACTGCTCTGACACCTGTTTAATGTGGGACCATTTTCAAGATCTCTACCAAAGTAGCGCAGGTTTGCACAATCAATAGTTCCAATGATCGTGTTTTTCCTCCCACAGATGGAGTCCACCCAGCTACTCCAATAATGTTACAAAATTATAGCTTTCTCTAGCCTATCAGAGCCTCAACGTGGCATCATCAATTGACCTTATCTGAGAGCTTAGAAGCTAAGCAGAATTGGGCTTCCATCACAATGGCACATCTATTATCTATTGTCTTGTTTGTCCTTCCCTCCTTTGCAGACATTAGGGAAGTAACAAAAAATTGGAAGAAAGCAGAAATGTAGAATACAGAGGCACAGAGCACAGGAATCAGATCTGTATTGTTGCCAAAAGTGCCACATGGTTACATCAATGAAACTGCTACCGTGTTTCCCCGAAAATAAGACCCTGTCTTATATTTTTTTGAACCCTGAAATAAGCGCTTGGCCTTATTGCCATGCGCTCAAAAGCCCAATTGGGCTTATTATCAGGGGATGTCTTATTTTGGGGGAAACAGGGTAGTCTTGAGCTCAAATCAAAGGAGGCTTTGCTTACTATGGTAATTGGTATAGTAATCTCCCACAGAAAAATATCTTTAAAAAACCCCACAACATTCACATAACCTGTTTTAGGCAGAGATTCAGTAATGCATCACTAGTTTAAATATTTCATAAACAGAGTTGCAAAAGACCTTTTAAATGTTTTGACTTTCATGAAGTTCTTAAAGCTTGCAGCACTTAATAGGATTTTTTTTCCTTGAAAAAAAAATAACTTTAGTACTGGATTCCATTTAGTGAATGTGCAAAATACAACAGAACTTAATGGAATATATTCATCATAACTAATCTAAGTGCTTTTCTTTTTCTCAAACTTCACTTGGCTGAGGAAAATCTAATGATCTCCTATCCCAAAGGTGCTTTTTCAAGAGGCAACTGGACTTTCTTTGTTTTTCTATTCAGTGAAAATGGTGCCCATGTCTTGAAGAAAAATATATTTTCTTACTATAGGGATATACAAATTTATAATATGAGGCACATTCAAAAAAAATTTTTTTTAGGTTGCTCAAGTCATGCGAGAGAGTCATCTCTTTATTTCTAAGGCAGTGGTAGCTTGTTTCTTTCTAGAATCTTCCCAAAGGAACCACCTTTTTCCAGGCAAGAAATCTTCTTCTTAATTGTCATTACCTTTCTTAACTATCTAAGGACATGTTTGCTTAGTCGTTATGGAAATCGATTTAGTGCTCAAAGTCAGCAATGTCAATAAACTCTTGCATAGCTTCTCTAGTCTTTTTCTTTTTGTTTTCCCAAGGTTCACTTTGTCTTTAGTAGATGCATTGCTATCTTTCTTGGCCTTCAGCCAGTTTGATCTGCCTCAAATACTCAAGAGAAGTTTACATTCACCTTTCAGCTAGCAACAGAAAGCATAATCTGAAGTAGGAGAAAACCATTGAACTTTGGTTAGCATAGAGAAGATGCAGAGTTGTATAAATTAAGTTGGCCGTGACAGGTTGATCAAACCATAAAGCTGTTATTGATCTAGTAAGGATATGAATGGGGCAGGGGTGAAATCTACTTACCTTCCTTACCGGTTTGGAAGTGCACGTGCCATCACATGTGCGTGCAGATCCTCTGTGCATGCACAGACCCTCTGTGCATGTGCAAAACTTTCCACGCATGCACAGAGGGTAAAAAACACCTTGCTTCCTGGTTAAAACCAGGAAGTAAAGACACCCGGGCGGGTGGGCGGAGCCTCGCACTGCCATTGCTACCGGTTCTCCGAACTACCTGCCACAATTGCTACCGGATCACTCGATCCGGTCCAAACTGGGAGGATTTCACCCCTGGAATGGGGTGGGGTGCATGGAAGGAGAAGTTTTGAGGGGGATGTTTCATGTGAATGTAGCCAAAAGCAGAGGATGATGAGAAAATAAAAAAGATCCTAGCCCTATCCAGAGCCGGAGTTTGTAACCCACACATTGTATTTTCCATTCTCAAAACAGCTATATATCGTTCTTGTTTTGTTATTTCTTTTTTTGTTGCACCTTTAAGATAAAAGAGGTGATAATTAGCAATAGCACTAAGACATATATATATATATATATATACACGGTTCATATTGTCCCCAACAATCTGGATTCTCATTTTACTGAGCTCGGAAGAATGGAAGGCTGGGTCGGAATCAAATTGCTGGCAGTTTGCAGAATTATCCCTCAATACTGCATTCTAACCACTACGCCACCACAGCTCTTGAACAGAATATGTATAGTAATATAAAAATGTCACTTCTCGCTTTTGGAGCCCATTTCAAGATGGTGCTTGACAATAGTCATATTTTGGTTTTAGCTGCTTGGTGAATAAAGGTTGGATCCCTTTGCAAATATCTATCCTCAAGTTTGCATTATTTGTGCCCCTTTATCCATTGGTCAACTTTTATGCTTGCAAAACTTGACAGAGAGCTGCAGGGCAACCTTGGAAATAAGATTCAGGTTGTGTTACTTTCTACTATCAATCTATTTTAGCAATTCAATAATTTACCAGCCAGAAAAAGACTTGTCTCTCCTCCAACTCTCTCCTCTTCCCCTTTCTTTCTCTCTTTTTCTCTCTCTCTCCACATATACATTCTCTCTCTCTCTCTGTTTCTCTCTTTGTCTCTCTGTCTCTGTCTGTCTCTCTCTCTCTCTCTCTCTCTCTCTCTCACACACACACACACACACACACACACACACACACACACACTGCTGCTCCTTGAATAAAAAGTGTGTTTTTTTTTTCGCAACATGTGCAATACAGCAGAGCAGCATAATTTTGAGCCTTAAGCTATAGGCAGCTTTTTACAATTCACTCAGCTATAGTATACAGTGCACCTAGAATGAAAATCAGCCAGTTTTCTTAGCACTATATATATAGCTGCTCTTAATATTTTATGTGGTGGGAGGAACTAAATTCATAAATAATAAATCCAGACCACCTAGATAGAATATAAACTGAGAGTTTATTTGAAAGAAAAGAGAGGTTAACCAATGCAACGTTATACCAATAACACAAGGGTTTGGATTTATTTTTCCATCTTCTGCTATGAATTCCAGTTGCAAACATTAGAATGTCATAGTTCAAAAACAAATGAGCAAACAAACATAAATAAGGTAGTGTAGTATTTTATCTCACTTTAATCGATATATCCTGCAGTCTGATCTCTGGGCTGTAGATGAAGTTCAAATCCTTTTTTGTAGTTCCAGAAGATACTTTGAACCACAATGATTAAAAATAGTGCTATAGTTTCCTCTTAGTTCAGAATAAATGTCAGTTATAGTACATTTTTTTTAAAAAAAAAAAATTTAGAACTGACTTCAGAGCTTAGAGATCAACTTCCAGATACCCCCTCTCAAGTGAAAGTCATGGTCATTTCCAGTTTGCACACTTATTGTACCCAATACAGACCTAGTCCTTCCCAAAAATTGTAGATGTACTAAAGGGCAAGACAAGAAACAATGGATGGAAAGTAATCAAGGAGAGAATTCCAACCTGGAATTAAAGAATGAGGACTAACAGTGAGGACAATTAACCAGTGGAACAGAAGTTGCCTTCAGAAGTTGTAGGTGCTTCATCACTGGAGGTTTTTAAGAAGAGACTGGTCTGCCAGTTCTCTGAAATGGTATAGAGTCTCCTGCTTGAGCAGGGGGTTGGACTAGAAGACCTCCAAAGTCCCTTCCAGCTCTGTTCTATTTGAAAGTATGCCCCATTGAATTAATGGGATTTTGTCTGGATTCGAAAGTGCAAGGTTTAAAAATCACAACAGAAATTATAAATGATTGTTCCCTAGCAAAATGCAAACTACTGTTTTAAAAGTGATTTCTGAAATTGCAGCTAATGTTTACTTACATTACAGTTAAATAAAAATACGCTGCTGAAGATAAAAATCCTCATCAAATAGCTTACAAGCAATACAAATGGCGAAGTCTCCTTCATTTCAAGCTCTGACTAAAATATGTGAACGTATCCATTATGCAGTCTTGACACCAATATGAAAATTGTTTGTGGCCTTTCTCCCACTCCTCCTCCTCCTCCTCTCCTCCTTCTTTCTTTCCTTCCTTCCTTCTTTCTCCCACTTTCCCACCCAATTACTGTTCAGATCCAAAAAAAAAAAAAGTCCTAGCTTGATTTTTACATGTATGCCCAATATAAGCTCCACTTCCAAAATAAGACCTAATTAAGACCCCTCCCACTCCAGGGTGCATGGATAAAAATTAAGCTAGAATGGGGATGGGGCTGCCCTACTACAGTTGCAGCAAGGCCCGATACCTGCCTTGCTGGCCCATTTCTTCTGCAGCCAGCAAGGCCGGCAAGGCTTTCCTGAAGGCCTCTGCAGCCAATAACAGAGTTCCTGATCGATCCAAAGCTCTGTTATCAGCTGCAGGAAAGCCTTGCCAGCCACAGAAGAAGTTTCTGAAGGCATCTGACAATGAAAAGGAGACTGGGGGAGACGCGCACAAGTGCGGTAAGTCAGTGGATGACATCCTCCCGAAAATAAGACCTGGTGTCTTTTTTGGTGGCAAAACAAATATTATAAGACAGGGTCTTATTTTCGGGGAAACATGGTAGCTCAGCAGAAGTGCATTATAAGTCCGGCATATATGGACAAGAATTCCTGTAGACTTCTGGAGAAGCCAAATGTTCTGAGTGGAAGCTTCAGCGTTTTTCTGGAACGCTGACACTGAGGTTCTTTCATCCACATATAACACAAGGCTGTTATTTCAATGGAATAATTAGAATCCAAACATTGCTTGGAGCTGATTTTGGCCCCAGATTGATGGCAGATGTGGAGGATGAGCCAGAGAGCCTATCATCCAATGTTACTGGTGAAAATACAGGTGGTACTTCAAGGACAGGTTCAAATCTCCTCCTCACTCAGTAAGGCTTTTGGAGTCCACACAGTATTGGCATTCAGGAATACCTTCTTCTAAAGGACATCCTGAGGGACATTATTCTCACCTGCCAAATTTAATGACTAACTTGGCACAGAAGATTGGTGCCATCTGCTTAGCAGAGAAAATTAAACAAAACCTTTTCTACCTTCCCCACTAAATGGTTAAACATTCAATTCTGGATATATCTCCTTTTACTGAAACAGAAAGCTGGCCTCAAACACAGACCTCCCTTGTTCCCAGAATATCTAATTTCCAAGTACTATGTGAACCCAAGCTGGTGTAGTCTGAACATCATCAACACAACATAAAACAAATTCAATATGCACAGTTTGATTTAACTTTCATAGTAAATATACATATATTAAGAATGATGGAGAAAAGAAGCAATTACATTAACCATAAGTCACTTCATCACTATCCTAATTTTACCTCCTGTATAACAGGGCCACGTTTCACTTAAAAATGAATCACTTACACCAGTCATGAAGAAATGCCTGGCATGGTGATCTGGTCCACAAAGTGCTATTTGACTGAGCTAAGCAATTAGATACCTGCAGATATAATAAAAGGCAGGCTTCACTCCCATCAATCAACAGCTGCTGTTGAGGGTTCAACATTTCTATTTAGCTTTCCGCTGTATGGAATTGTTGCCAACAAAGAATTTGCAGGGACATGTCAACTTGGACGGATGGAGAAACACTTACCTGTGTCCAGATGGCTAATAGGCTCCTCTCTTTTTGAGTTCATATTTGATATTTGAAGATACAGAGCTGCAATTCCTTTTTCATACTTAAGTACTATACTGTGCTGTTTTGTGTGTACCATATAGTAACATACATCAATTTCAGGAGGCAAATATAATGGCTGACCAATTTATAAAGTAGGAATACAAAGTGGTCAAGAAAGTGATTTCTCTTTTAAACATCTTTTCTGTTTCATCCTCATCCCCAAATTAGAGAAATGGGGCCAGGGAAGTGATATCAGGAAATCCTTCCTATTATTTACAGGAATAAATGATATATCATGACTAGATTTTACTTCCCCAAATGATTGATAACATTTCAATAAGATTGATATCCCTATCACCGGCAGGGATTGGAAAGATCCAGAGAATAGAATAAAATGCAAGTGCTCTCATTTGAACTCTTAAAAGATTTCTGGTTGGAATAAAAGTAGGTGGTTTTAGAGCAAGAATGCTGCAAGCATTTGCAATTATGTAAGAGATCATCCATTTTTAATTTTTTAAAAAGATATTGCTATCACACAAAATGTGAGAAGATTGAAGCTCTCAAACACAAAAATAAGAGAGCATTTTTGTGTACCTGCTCGTCCTCCCTCACATCTCACTACGTGAATTTCTGTTCTCTCTCTCTCTCTCTCCCTCCCTCTTTCTCCCTCCCCCTTCTGTGTGTGTGAGAGAGAGAGCTTTGATAATGGTCTGTCAGGCTTGATAATGATTAATAATGATAATGTTAATTATGATAATAGTAATGAGAAGAAAAAAGAACTAGATCTAATCTGAAACCACCAGGGTTCATTTGCCACCTTTTCTTCAGTTATTCCGCCATGAATTAAAATATTGGTTGTAAATCTGCAGCAGTTACATCACACTGCAGTCTATCTCCCCAGAGGCAAGCAGGAATCGCTTCTTTGTGCTCTTTGCATTGTGTTAGGTTAATTGTACAGAATCTGCAGTGAGCAAATTTCAGTATTATGCTCTATTCCAGGGGTGTCAAAACTCGATTTCATCAGGGTTATGTTTGACCTCAGGAGCCGGGGTGGGCGTGGTCAGGGTAGGTGTGCCCAGCTTAACATCACTTGTGTCAGGGATGCTTGTGGTGGCCCAAGCACTCTGCCAGCGAAAATGGTTCCCGAGCTGTTTTCGGCTGCGATGGTCTCCTGTAACCTTCTGCCAGTGAAAACGGAGCTCGGGAGAGCCGCACGTGGCCCTCGCGAGTTTCAATTTCCGCTGCAATGGCCTCCTGCAACCCTCTGTCAGTGAAAATGGAGCTCTGTTTTCTCTGGCAGAGGCACCATGGGCCACTCCTTTGTTGTTTCCAGGGCATCCCCATGGGCCAGATCTAAGCACTCCTGCGGGCCGGATCCGGCCCTCGGGCCTTGAGTTGGACACCTCTGCTCTATTTGGAAAGAGACTCCTTGGTGGTATGGTACATTTTAAAAAGTAAGTACCTATCCCACTTGCCCTGAATCATAGATTTAAAAATATCAGGACAAAAATGAACAATTGAACAAAATGAATTTACTCCAGTTCATGGATTCTTAACTCCTACTAAAATCAGTCTAAGTAGAAGCACACTGAGGAATCACCCAATGGAAAAGCTTATCCATGCACACAGCTTATCCATGGTAAGGTGGGTTTATTAGTGGTGTAGATAGAGAGAGAAAGTTCTTTGATATTCCAATCTGGTTCTCTTCAGCTTGTAACATTTTCCTCCTGAAATTTCAGAAAAGTGAATTCCAGCAGCTACTTTACACTTTTTAAATTAGCATGCTGATTGTGTGTGAGCTGTGCAAGGTTGTAGGTAGGAGAGAAATCACTGCAGAGAATCCCTTTTCAGGTTAATGTTCTGAATTCACAGAACAGAAGCTACAATCTTGTTTAAATCTGCTCTTCTAAATACTCATACAGGTTAGGCCAAACACATTCCAGAATCTTTCCTGAGGATTAATCAGACAGCATCTTTCACCAAAGAAAGATATCTCTGAGAGGGATCTACGTGTCCTAGTAGACCACCACTAAAGTTCGGGCCAGCTACCAAAATTGCTAATATGGTCCTAGATGCATCAACAGAAGTATAGTTTCAACATCAAGTGAAATGAAAATACCACTTTATACTGCTCTGCTGAGACCACACTTGAAATACTGCATCCAATTCTGGTCACAATGATACAAAAACAATACTGAGACCCTAGAAAGAAGGCCAAGAAGAGCAGCAAAGATGAAAAAGAACCTTGAGGCTAAATCATATGATGAATGATTGAGGGAATTGGGTATATCTAGTGTTGTGGTCCTCCAGCAGTCTGCGGAGCTGGCAGCAGAGTCAGACAGTGAGGAGGCTGGGGAGGAACATGGGCCAGTCCTGGAGTCTGTGGAAGGCCCCAACAAGGGCTCTGCATTGGAGGTAGAGATGGGGCCAGGGCCATCTGGGAGTGATGTGCGGACTCCAGAGCCTCCAGAGTTGGACAGCAGAGGGGCAGAGGAACAGGAGGAGCCTGTTCCTAGTGCATGCATGCGCAGAGTTGCCAGAAGGCATGAACAGTTAAAACAAAAGGGACGACTCAGGAGTAAAGCCTGGAGATGATTGGCCCCTCCCATAAGGCTTAAAAGAGGAGCAAAGGCACATGGGCACTTTGCAGGAAAGCAACGTTGTTAATTCTGTTCCCAGCCGGCATCTCTGTTTGATTCTGGAATCCGTGTGGCTTTGCCAAATAGGTCTTTGGTAGAGTGTCAAGGGAGATAAAGGTTGGTGATTATCCCAAAGGAATTCTCCTGAACGACTTTTTGAAACTAATTGGGACTCAGCTGTGAATGAGCGTAATTCACAGCTGTTGCAATAAAAGAGATTTTTGGGACTACTCGTGTGTTTTAATGACTCAGGAAGCCTAGGTCACAACATCTAATCTAACAAAGAGAAGATCTAGGGGCGATATGACAGCAGTCTTCCAGTACTTGAGGGACTGTAACAGGGAAGAAGGGATCGACCTATTCTCCAAAGAACCTGAGAAGTAAGGAGAGATTTTCTGCCAGTGACCATATTACCATATTTACCATATTTTTCGGTGTATAACATGCACTTTCCCCCTATCCCCAAAAGTGGGTCAAAATGTCTGTGCGTCTTATAGAGCGAATGTTGCCAAAGCCCCATCCACCCACCAGCCCCCACCCTTCAGCCTCTACCTCCCAGCAATTTGCCTCCTTGCAGCAAACAGCAAACAGCCTGATCAGCTTCAGCACAGCCTGATTTAGCACAAGCAGCTGATTGGCATTGGATCTGTGTCCCGGAATACCACCTATCAGCTGTTCCAGGTTGCAGGAATGGCTGCTGCCCATCACTGCCATCGCTTTCCATCACATTTTTAGCCTCCACATGTCCCATTTTTGGCCTCTGAGCACCCCATTTTGGCCCATTTCAGGTGGTGGGGATAGGCAGCAGTGGTGGTGATCCCTGCCGCCTGGAACGGGCCAAAAACGGGATGCGTGGAGGCTGAAAACAGGATGCACAGAGGCCAAAAATGGGGCACGCGGAGGCAACATTAGGTGGTGGTGGCGATGGGTGGCGACAGCAGCGATGGGCAGCGGAAATCCCTGCCACCTGGAACAGCTGATAGGCAATATTCTGGGAAGCCAATCCAACCACCAATCAGCTGCTCATGCTAAATCAGGCTGTGCTGAAGCTGACCAGGCTGTTTGCTGCAAGGAGGCAAATTGCTGGGAGGCAGAGGCAGATTTTTTTTTCTTGTTTTCCTCCCCAAAAGCTAAGTGCATTTTATAATCTAGAGCGTTTTATAGTCCAAAAAAATACAGTAATCAGTGGAATAGCTTATCTTTGGAAGTTATAGGTCAGTGGAACTTTTTAAGAAGAGACTGGACAGCCATTTGTGCAGAATGGTATAGGGCTGTGTTGATGAACCTTTTTGGCACCGAGTGCCAAAACGGGAGTGCGTGCACGTACGCGGGGGAGTGGCGGAAACCAGAAGAGCAGCTCCCTGGCACGCACACTGGAGAGTGCCAGAAACTGGAAGAGCAGCTCCCTGAAGCACCCACATGTGCCGGGAAGCTGAGCTTCCGGTTTCCGGCGCTCCCACATGCACGAAGAACAGCTGGCCAGCGCGCATGTTGGAAGAGCAACGGGCGATGGCTGGCGTGCCCGGAGAGATGTGCCACTTCCAGCATGCATGCCATAGGTTCACCATCACTGATATACTGTAGGGTCTTCTGCTTGAACAGGGTGTTGGACTAAAAGACCTCCAAGGTCCCTTCCAACTCTATTTTTCTATGTTCTAAATATGGAGTTTGCCTATATAAATAGTTAATAAATAGTTAATAAAGCGCCTTTGGCATTTAGTCATGCCGGCCACATGACCATGGAGACCTCTTCGGACAGCGCTGGCTCTTCGGCTTTGAAACGGAGATGAGCACCGCCCCCTAGAGTCAGGAACGATTAGCACATATGTGCAAGGGGAACCTTTACCTTTACCTTTATTTAGCTAAAAGTCCACATCAGCAACAATTTTTGTAGCTTGGGTGTCAAAACAACCATTAAACTTATGGAATTTTTACATAAATCATCTGTGTGCACCTACAGATAGTGCTCGTTTACTGATAGCAGTTGGGACCAGCAATTTGGTTGTTAAGTAAAATTGTCACTAAGAGAAGCCATGATTATGCTTACGATCTTACTTCAGCTTTCTTTTGCTTTACTGGGACTGATTGTAAGATTACTTTTTCACCATCATCATAACCGCGAATGGTTGCTAAATGAGGTAGCCACTAAATGAAGCCTACTTGTAGGCTTAAGTGACATTCTCCAAATGTGAGAGAATAACAGTGGGAAAGAAGTATTGCCCTGCTACACTGATTTGTGTGTTTGTGATTTTTCAAGATGTATCTAGTAATCTAAATGCTGGAGTATTTAAATCCTTGGTATGCTCCAGATGGTTCCTTTTATGTTCTCAGTTGCATATACTGAGTCACCTTCTGCTGAAGTAAAAACAAGCAGCCATCATACCATTTTTATATCAGAATATACAGTATCTCCATCTGTTGTTGAAAACCTTCCCTAGCTCTGTTATTCCCAATTTTTTGTTTTTCACAGCCTTTGATGCCAATTAGATTGTGTTATATCACCTTGGGCCTTCTAGATTTATGACTTGCCTCTATTATGTCTCAACTAATTGTCTCCAGATAATGATGCTTCCTTCATTTTGTCAGATACTTTGGCTGACTCTTCTGTAAACTTCAGTTTTCAGTTCATTATTGTTTGTGATTTAGTAGGTGCAAGTATGCTCTTCTATTTTTGCCACTGTAGCACAGTAATTGATTCCTTCATGCGAACCAATAAATGCCTACACATTTGTTTTAATTGCAGAAGTACATTGTCCTTTGCTACACAATGTATCATGAACAAATAATTTGTATAGCAGAGATAAGAATTTAAGCCAGGGGCACTTTGTCTTCTGCTGGCACATCTTTCCTTGTTTATGTAGTGAATAGAGAAATCAGTAATGTTTTCCTTTTCCCAGTGCCTTTAATCAGGGGCCGTTAACTTTATCATTGTTTGAATGGGACAGTGATCTATTTCTGACCCCATATTTCTTTTCCGTTTATTAAGTGTGTTTTAACTTGCTTATTATGGCTGAGATCCCATAGGACTGTTTTAGCTCTGCAAAGAATATCTGCTAGTCCACAGCACTTTTGTTTTACTTTTCCTTGTCTTTTTCTTGCAACTGACCTTGTCATTTCCCAAACTACTTTGAAAGCTAGACATACCCAGGAATTGAGTATGTCTAGCCTAGTGAAAAGAAGGACTAGGGGTGACATAATAGCAGTGTTCCAATATTTGACAGGCTGTCACAAAAGATAGCAATAACACTTAGACTTACAGTATATACCGCTTCATAGTGCTTTTATAGCCCTCTCTAAGTGGTTTACAGAATCAGCATATTGCCCCCAACAATCTGGGTCCTCATTTTACCAACCTCAGAAAGATGGAAGGCTGAGTCAACCTTGAGCCAGTGAGATTTGAACTGCCGAACTGCAGTCACCTGAAGTAGCCTGCAGTGCTGCACTCTAACCACTGTGCCACTTCGGCTCTATGATGAAGATGAAGAAGGGGTTAACCTATTTTCCAAAGCACCAGAAGACAGGACAAGAAACAATGGATGGAAACTAATCTAGGAGGGAAGCAACCTAGAACTAAGGAGAAATTTCCTAATGGTGAGAACAATGAACCAGTGGAATGCCTTGCCTTCAGAAGTTATGGGTGCTCCAACACTCGAGGCTTTTAAGAAGAGATTGGACAGCCACCTGAAATGCTATAGGGCAGGAATCCCCAACCTCTGGGCCGCAGTCCACTTGTGGGCCGTGAGCACTTTGCAACCAGGCTGTGGAAACAGAAGTCATCCTCTGTGTGCACATACAAATCCCCACTTGTGCAAGCAGCTGGCGAGCATGTGCACGCATGCTCTATTTGGGTGAGTGGTAGGTCTGAAAATGGAGTGCAGGGATACATGTGTGCTTGCTGGCTGTTTCCCCTCTCCCCCCACCCCACTGATCCACAAAGCCAAAAAAGTTGGGGAATTCTAGTATAGGATCTCCTGCTCAAGCAAGGGATTGGACTAGATGATCTCTAAGGTCCCCTCCAACTCTGTTATTCTGTGTTCTCTGAAAAGGAGCATTTCACAGAGATTTTCACTGTTGCTGATCATCTGAGTTGCAAAATTTCAACTAACTTCCAGCAATGCAAAAAAAAAAAAAACAACTTTTAAGCATTGGTTACCACATGAAGGTCTTCCAGAGACTTGTTGGATAGATGTGGTGTTCCTAAGAATGGCTTTCTGTTAAAAGAAAACTAGATATCAGGTTGGTTCACAAAGTCAAGGGTGAAATGCTCCCAGTTCAGACCGGATCACCCAATCCAGTAGCGATGGAGGTGGGTGGTTCGGAGAGCCGGTAGCAAAAATCCCTGTGCCACCCCCCCATGCCCAGCTGAGCCGCGCGATCATCAGAGGCTTTTTTTTTAACCTTTAAAAGAATTTTTTCTACAACCTCTTTGGCCAAAAAAATGCTTTTAAAAGTTAAAAAAAAAAGCCTCTGATGATCGCGCGGCTCAGCTGGGATCATCAGAGGCTTCTAAAAGCATTTTTTTTTGCAACCTCTTTGGCCGAGGAGGTTGTAAAAAAAATGCTTTTAAAAGTAAAAAAAAAAAAAGTTGGCCACGCCCACCCAGTCACATTACCCCACCACCACCAAGCCACGCCCACAGAACCGGTAGTAACAAATTTTACATTTCACCACTGCACAAAGTGCCTGTGACCTAGGAGTAAGCAATGTTTTTGGTGACAAAGGGTCAACCTTCACATTTTGAAAAACTATATAGGCAATTAAGGCAAGTTGTTGATAAAAGTGTGCAGAATGACTTCACACAGAAGGGTAGGGGCAAATAGTTGTTTTTATTTATTTAATGCTTTTAATAACAATAACAACAATAATTGTGTGGACAATGATAGTTTGGGCAAATTTTTTTGGATATAACATAAAATTAGATAATTGGCAAAAAACTTTGGGAAAGAAACTATAAATGATGGCAACTACGTATAAAGAAAATTTGTATAAAATGTTTTATAGGTGCATTTGCCACCGGCAAGATCAGCAAAAAGGTTGAAAAACATGTCCACCAAATGTTGGAAATGTAATCAAATGTTGGGCACATACTATCACATGTGGTGGACGTGCCCAAAAGCAAAAAAAAATTGGACAAAAATACATACATGGTTAGAAAGAATGTTAAAACAGCATATACACTATAAGCCAGAACTATTTCTGTTAGGCATAATAACAGAAAAATATGATAAAGGGAATGTACATTAAGCAACTTAGAACTAAGGAGAAATTTCCTGACAGTTAGAACAATTAATCAGTGGAACAACTTGCCTTCAGAAGTTGTGAATGCTCCAGCACTGGAAGTTTTTAAGAAGAAATTGGATAACCATTTGTCTGAAATGCTGTAGGGTTTCCTGATTAAGCAGGGAGCTGGACTACAAGACCTCCAAGGTCCCTTCCAACTCTGTTATTCTATTCTATATTTGATATTACATGTTTTGACAGCAGCAAAACATATGTGATCTGATTGTTGTTTAGCTTTGCTATATATCACTCAGAGTCACTTGTTTGTGACATGGGCAGCTATATAAATTTGACAACTTAATAAATAAAAATAAATACGTTTGGAAGTTTGAAAAGTGTCTTGGAAGAAGGCAGTTATGTATTGTTGCTAAGAAATGACATGGATATGTCAATACAGTCACCAGAAATGAGCTGGACTCAAGGGAATGTTTATTTTTTAACATAAACACTTGATTAAAAATAATACATTGAGTGTTGGATACTTTCTATGTCTGTCCAAAAAAGATACCACTTTAATTTGTCTCTACCTGTACTTTTTTAAAAAGGGATAGCATCCAATTTCATCTCTGTTCTCCTGTATTCAGGGACATTTCCTCTTTTGACAAGAAGAAGGCATGTTCTATGGAAACTGTCAATTCTATTCACCATCAGGACTTCTGAACTGATTGCTAAGGTTTAAAAGCCCCAGAAGGCTCAATCGTAGCTTCTAAGGCCTGGAGACTTATAATCAATAGATTGTTTCCAAGTAGCAATGAATGCCTTTTTCAACCATAATATTTCTGGCAATAAACAGGAAAGGATGCATTTTTCCCCTTTTTGCTAAATGTAGACTCAGAATTCCTCTTGTAATATTAGCCGAAAAGAGATGTCACTTTACTCATTTTGCTGGTCATAACATACAATAACTCAATTCTTTTTCTAAATTCCTAGTGCAAAATTCCAGGCTCATTAGGTATAAAACATCACCCATTAGGATCTCTTCTTTAGTACAAAGTGGTATGACGACTATATTTTGCAATATCCGCCTTTATTTCAGGGTGTCTACATCGCCAAGGTTAAACTGGATATTATAGGAAACGCCAAAAAGATCAAGAATTCTTCCTATATACTTCAAAGTGTTTGTTTATAACTCACTTGTAAACCTGTGAGCTGAATATCAATGAATTAGAATGTGTTGGCAACAGGAATAAGACATTAGTTCAGTTAGTTTAGTTTAGTTTATTATATTTATATACCGCCCTTCTCCCAAGGGACTCAGGGCAGTGAACAGCCATGGTAAAAACAATGTACAACAAAAATTAAAAGCTTATTAAAATAATTCAATCATTCGGCCAAATTTAAAACATCCAACTAAAATCATTTTAAAACCCCTATCAAAACCCAATTTAAAAAACCTTTATCCTGTCAGACCAGCTTGCTGGAATAATAGGGTCTTCAGAGCACGACGGAAGGCACGGAGGTTGGGGATCCTTCGTATGTCCAGGGGCAGTTCATTCCATAGGGCCGGGGCCCCCACAGAGAAGGCTCTCCCCCTGGAGGTCGCCAGCCTAGTTAGTTAGTTAGTAACAGTGGTGAAATCCATTTTTTTTTTTACTACCGGTTCTGTGGGCGTGGCTTGGTGGGTGTGGTGTGGCTTGGTGGGTGTGGCATGGTGGGCATGGCAGGAGAAGGATACTGCAAAATCTCCATTCCCGCCCCACTCCTGGAGGAAGGATATTGCAAAATCTCCATTCCCTCCCCACTCTGGGGCCAGCCAGAGGAGTTATTTGCTGGTTCTGCTCAAAATTTCCGCTACTGGTTCTCCAGAACCTGTCAGAACCTGCTAGATTTCACTCCTGGTTAATAAGAAGTGGGACAATCAGAAGCAAAAAAAAAAATAGTATTCAGGAGTCATTGGCCTTAGATTTGGCCAGCGGGGTCACCCTGGAAACAGCAAAGGACCAGGCCACGGTGTCTCTGCTAGCAAAAAAGGAGCTGTTGTGGCCAAAAATGGGACCCGGGTGGCTGTAACAAACTAAAAACAAAACAAAAGGAGAAATGTTTACCCTTTTGCATTTGAGCATGCAAGAAGGGACAGGAAAGGAGAAAGGGGAAGAGGAAAAACAAAGAAAAAGAAGGGAAGATAGGAAGAGAGCAAGGAAAGAAAAAAAAGGAAAGAGGGGAAGGAAGAAGAAAGGGGAAGGAAGATGGAAGGAAAAAGAAGAAGGAGAGGGAGGGAAGGAGATTATAATGGTAGTGAGGGAGGGTCTGAGGGAAGTCCTGCCTTAGCACTTGGCCACCACAGGTGCCCCTGACACGAGTGCCATTGAGCTGGCCACGCCCACCCTGACCACACACCCCTCCCCTCCCCCGAGCTCAAACCCAAGCCTGATGCAGCCCTCAATGAAATCAAGTTTGACAGCTCTGATGTATGTGTATGTGTATGTATTTTCTTTTATGATAAACAGCATTATGCGGAGTACAGAAGTGTGAGAAATAATATACCAACAGAAAAACATAAAATAAGAAAATCAGAGCTAAATCTAATTAAAAGCTAGACCGAGCACAGTATCTCTGCATATCTTTTTATAGTGCAGTCATCCTTCCTTCCTCCATGTCCGTATACAGGTAATCCTCAATTTACCACATATAGAGACCGTTCTAGCGACAATGACAATGAGCTTTTATTGATTAGCCCTTGAGCCATATCAAAGTGCAAAGTTCCAGAAACAAATGATTACTAACATTTGATTAAAGCAATTTAAAATGGAATTGGAATAAAGTATGATTTAAAATGAAATTGGAATAAAATACAGTGTAAAATGAAATTGGAATAAAATACAATAATTTAAGAGATAGATAAAATATGATAAAATTATATTTCAGTGTCACTCCTGCAATCTACTCCAATCAGTCCCACATATGTTGATCTCAACCAAATCATTTTGCTTAAGTCCTGTGCTATGTTAAATGTTATTTTCAGATTCTGGCCGCACATAAGGTCAGTTGCTTTGATATGGGGATCCCAATGGGTCATTCGTTTGGTATATAGACCAAAATACCTGTCTCTCACTCTCTTGTACAGGCAACAATCAAATAGAATGTGAGCCAGGTTTTCTACCTCTGCCGGTCCACAAATGCAGAGATGCCCATTGTAGGGTATAGAATGGAATCTTACATATCTGACCATTGTGTCGAGCTGTTCGAATCTCGCTATAGGGACCGTTCAAAGTGACAACATCACCGGGAAATGTGTCTTACGACCCTTTTACACACTGACCACCATTGCAGCAGGGTCACATGATCAAAATTTGGCAACGGGCTCATGTTTATGACGGTTGAAGCATTCTGAGGTCATGTGATTCCCCTTTTGTGACTTTCTGACAAGCAAAGTCAATCTGGGGAAGCCAGATTCTCTGTGACTAACTGAACAACTGCAGCGATTCACTTAACAACGGCAGCAAGGAAGGTCGTAAAATGGTCCAAACTCACTTAACAACCATCTCGCTTAGCAACAGAAATGTTGGTCGTAAATCGAGGATTACCTGTACTGCTTCATCCGTTCATTGTCTTTTGTTCTTTAAATGTTCCACTTTTTTCTGTCAGGATTCAGCAGCTGGTCTTCTCCCTCTATCTAACCCTCTCACTCATAAAGTTGCTTTAAGAGTCAATTTTTATTTATTCTATCTCATCCTTCTTTCATATTGGTAATTCAATTTTTATTCAGCCCACATTCATTCAGAGGCCATTAATTTTCTCTTGTGTTCACTTCACACACATTCCAGCTACATTCACCTCGCCTTTATATTACTTCTGACATATCCAACTTTCACTCCCACTTAACAAAGTTAAGTAAAAGCATCTTGTTATATACAACTAATTTTCTTACCCACATTCTTATCAAAAAGGACATACTCATTTTCTTTCCACCCACCTTTGCACTTCTCAAAATTTCTTCATCCACTTCTCCATCTTTAGTAAACCTTCAGTGAAGCTATAAGGACATGTCTATAAGGACAAGTTTTTTTAAAAAAAAAATTTGATTTACCCTTCTCCGGAGACTCAGGGTGGTTTACAATGCGTTAAGCAATAGTTTATAGAAGGTAAGCTTGCAACCAATGCAGAATAGTCTGTTTTTTAAAAAAAACAAAATTGTTTGTACAAAATTGGAAAAACAAAAATATACCTATAGATGAAAAGGTAATAAAGAAAAGATTAGAATGTGCTGAATTTGACAGGTTAACAATGGAACTTAAAGATAAAGAGGAATCAGAGTATTACTTAACATGGGACTTATTGTACCAATGATTAGATAACAGGTGCAAAAGAAGATCAACAAAATAGAAATAGATACATTTATATAGATATATATAAGAATATATACCGTAAGCAATAGTACTATAGAACTATACATGACTATAGATTAAAACATATAGAGTGATAAATGTATGGAGCGTTATGGTACAACTATGAAAATAATGGTTATAACTATGACGTACAACATTTGTATTTAAAAGAGACTATATTGTATGACTACGAGAATAATGGTTATACTCAGGGTGCATAATACTATCTATACTTAAAAAGGACTTGATACAGTCAGTACACTGTCGTTGCAAAACTGGACTTTCTTTTTTTTCTTTGAAGGTGTTTCGCTTCTCATCCAAGCAGCTTTTTCAGATTTGACTGGATGGTGGGAAATGGAAGGATTTATATTCCTTGCAGACAGCTGGTTATTTGCATTCCTTTAGAGAGTCGCTGAGGCTACCTGGAGGTTTACCTGTGTTCTCAGGGTCACCTGAGTAGTGCAAATGGGTGGGGAGCCTTTTTGGATTTATGTTAACATTTGTTAGAATTAGCCAACAAAACTCTATCATCTCTATATAAAAATGCACACAGGTTTATATCCCCATTCCACTCTCTTCCAATCACAAGCATTCCTTATACACTTGTTCATATATTACGTTAATATAAATATATTATATGAGGTAAACTTTTTATCTTTTATGTTCCATCTTATCAAATACAGCGATCAATGTTTAGTTCCATTTTTATAGAAAAAAAACTTACATTACAGTTGCGTGGAACTGCTTTTGTCCATGATTTCTTTCAGATTTTGGAAAAACTTCAAGAGCCTCATAATTATCACTTCCAAGCAGTATTCCAAGTGTGCCCAAGTATTCCAAAGTGTGGCCTTACCAAGGCATTATAAAGTGGTAGTAACACTTCACGTGATCTTGATTCTATCCCTCTGTTTATGCAGCCTAGAACTGTGTTGGCTTTTTTTGGCAGCTGCTTTACTTTTTATTAAAGTTAAATAACCTGCTAAAATGATTCGAAAGTTAAAACAGAACTATAGCCACAGATAACTTCATTGTAAGTGGAAGAAGAGAGTAATGACATTCAACATACTGAAATCTAAATATAAATCAGTAAAATTGCTTCCTTTACCTTACCTGAAATTTGACCTTAATTCCTTGAGCAAATTCTTAGGGACTCATTTTTAGAGGTTATCAGTAGTATAATAGTGTGGTGTAGTAATTAAGGCATCAGGTTAGAAATCAGGAGTCTGGGAGTTCTAGTTCTGCCTTAGACATAAAGCCAGCTGGGTGACCTTGGGCTGATCACTTTCTCTCGATTGTGGGCTGCTACCGGTTCGCCCTGGTTCAGGTGAACCGGTAGCGGCGGCGGGAGGCTCCACCCACCTGTTCTATCCCCGTCCCCACACACACACAAACAGCCAGCCGGGGGTTAAAGAATTACTTGGCACACACAAGGTTCGTTATCAGGAACTTGGCAGCAATACGATAACCATCTGCCAAGTGCTTTACTTCAAGAAGAGGGAGTTTTCTTCCACCAGATAAACACCAACAAATACACACAGTTTTCAAAAACAGTCCAGCTCAAACAGAAACCTTCAGCAGATTCAGGCGTTGTACAAAGTGACTAGCCAGAAGTTAGCTTTGTCCGTCACAGAGTCTAAATGGCCACCACACTCTCTTATATAGCCTGTGGGGTGTGGTCCAGTGACTCAGCTTAATCCCTGGCACGCCTCCTCATCTGCTGCAAACGTTTATCTCGCCTTCATTGGCGTGGATCCAAGAACGACATATCATCGTCATCGCTGTCATCGGAGACACCTGGCTCCTGGCCAATCTCCTCTCCCTCGGCAGACATCTGAGGCATAGCCAGAGAGGAGGGGCCTGGAGAGGGAGGCCTGGCCGGCTCCTCTCCTTCATGTTCGGAGCCTTCTCCCTCCAATACAATGGGCTCGGGGGTCGGAGCCACAACACAACCTACCCAGACGTCATCAAAAATGCTCTACACATGGGCAAAAGTGCCACGTGCTCGCAAAACAAGCATGCGCACCCGCACACTCCCGGTAGTGAACCTGTAGTGTCGGGATTTGAAGCCCGCTATTGCTCTCAACCCTAGGAAGAAGGCAGTGGCAAACCACTTCTGAAATCCTGCCAAGCAGACAAAGGCACCAAAACAACAAACAGAGTTATAAAGAAAAAAAATGGCAGCCACACCCATGCAATTAACTCCTGTTCTCTGATTCAACTGCACAATTGAAGCTGCCATCTTGAATTTTTATTAACTCAAGTGGTTTACCTGGACAGTGGGCAGAATTCTTTGCAATTCTTTTTTTGATCACAGAGAGTACTTTTTGGATTCTTGATCAGCGGCTTCCAAGAAGAGAAGATTAAAAATGGAGCTAGATATAGGAATCCAAGTTAAAAGCCTTCCTGGAGATAGACAGGCTGTTATTTTGTCTGTTGTCAGTTTAGTTTTTCAATAATGAAAACAAACAAACAAACAAATGATTGTTTCCATCTGTTAAGATTCTATCATCACTCTCAAATTAAAAGGGGATTAAATGATTTTGAAGTGGGAAAAAAAATAGAAAAGTGGGGTTGAAATCTTTTCTCTTAGCCAGAAAGGAATTTGGGGCCCGTGAAGTGATAACTATGAGCCTCCTGCAGTTTTTCTTTCCAAAATCTGAAAGAAATCATTGACATTTCTATTTTTAATTCAAAACAACTTCAAATTGAAGCCCTCCGGCTTCACCTACTTGGTCATTGTTATTTATGGCATTTCTCATTGGAACAATCAATCAATCCTAGTTGAAACGGAACATGTGTCTAAACAATTTGGAATTTGCAAACTAAAACTTCATCAGAAAGTCAGATTTGCCATTAGCTATGCCCCTGACTATATGAATCAGATAAATTTGGGGAATATTAATATATTTTCATAGAGCTTGAAGAAAGCTTTAATATGTGGTTGGGTTAAGCTTTAAATACACTGTTCTTTGAAATCTGCAAAGTATCTCATCCAACAAGGAATTCACAATTTCACTTTAAATGTTACTTTGGCCGTTTTTAGAAGCACTTTTATCTCATCGGTGTGCCTTAATTACCAGGAATGATGGTGCAGGTTTTCAAACAGAATGGTCAGCCAATCGAAAATAAATAGATTGTGTTATCTGCAAGTTAATATTCCAGCAGCATTACTCTGAAGAAAACAACCTTGCATAGAAATAGGTTCCAACTGAATGGACTACATTACAAGGCTCATTTTAATAACAAATATGATTCCAGTCAACAATCATTATTCCAAGAAGAGAGAAAATTTCCATGTAAATATTCAACTGCCAGCTTTAAAGTTAAGAAAACTCTCATCATAGCCTGACTGATGGTAACATGGGTTGCATTTCATGAAAAAAATAAAAGATTGATATTCATTATACGTAGTCGTGTATGTGAAATATATAGCTCTGCAATGGTTCTGTTCTTTCCTCAACAGATGTTTCTGGTGGCAGTATGGGGGAGGGAGAAATATGTTGTCAGTTGTGTAGTACAACAAATATCTGTTCTCTATCTTTTGTTATGCTGCATGGAAGCTTTGAGGGAGGTCATCAAGCAGTTTGGAGTTCAGTACCAACTGTATAAGGGAGGCGGTGGCTCAGTGGCTAAAACGCTGAGCTTGTCGATCAAAAGGTTGGCAGTTCAGTGGTTCGAATCCCTAGTGCCACATAATGGGGTGAGCTCCCGTTACTTGTCTCAGCTTCTGCCAACCTAGCAGTTCAAAAGCACATAAAAAATGCAAGTAGAAAAAATAGGGACCACCTTTGGTGGGAAGGTAACAGCGTTCCGTGTCCCTTTGGCGTTGAGTCATGCCAGCCACATGACCATGGAGACATCTTTGGGCAGCGCTGGCTCTTTGGTTTTGAAACGAAGATGAGCACCGACCCCTAGAGTCAGGAACAACTAGCAAATATATGCGAGGGGAACCTTTAACTTTACCTACCAACTGTATGTTGATTATACTCACTTCAACATCATGACTCTGGTCCTGACTCAATCCTTGAATCTTATGAATCTTGAATCTAGAGGCAGAATTGAACATCAAGTTGCTGCTTGCGTATTGGAGTTTCTCTTTCTGTCCTAATGATTACTCTGAATGGAGAGGCATTCAGGAGCAGATTTGTATGTCAGGGGTCCTGGACTCATGACTTCTGGTAGATCATTAGCTGTAGGCCATGGCTAGAGGAGCTGTTGTGGTCTGCCAGCAGCCTGCAGAGGTGGCAGCAGAGTTGGACAGTGAGGAGGCTGGAGAGGAACATGGGCCAGTCCTGGAGTCTGTGGAAGGCCCCAACAAGGGCTCTACATCGGAGGCAAAGATGGGGCCAGGGCCATCTGGGAGTGATGTGCGGACTTCAGAGCCTCCAGTCAGATAGTAGAGAGACAGAGGAACAGGAAAAGCCTGTTCCTAGTGCACACATGCGCAGAGCTGCCAGAAGGCAAGAGCAGCTAAAGCAAAAGGGACGACTCAGGAGTAAAGCCAGGAGATGATTGGCCCCTCCCGCAAGGCTTAAAAGAGAAACAAAGACACTTGGGCCTTTTGCAGGAAAGCAACGTTGCTAACTCGGTTTCCAGTCGGCATCTCTTGTTTGTTTCTGATCTTCGTGGGGCTTTGCCAAGTAAGGCCTATGGCAGGGTGCCAAAGAAGATAAAGGTTGGTGATTATCCCGAAGGACTTGTTTTGCAACTAATTGGGACTCAGCTGGGAATGAGCGTTACAATAAAATAGGTTTTACAATAAAATAGGTTTTTTTGGGGACTAATTGTGTATTGTAATGACTCAGTAAACCTAGGTCACAACAGGAGCAAGCTTCTTTTGGTGCATCGGTTCTGGCCTTTCCTGAGACAAGATCTCATGACACTGATTCATGCTCATATCATCACCCATCCAGACACTGTAATATACTCTACATGAGACTACCTTCAAAATACATCTCATTACCTTAGCTCGATATAGAACACAGTGGCCCTGAAACATGTCAGCAGTTATACTAGGAGCCTGACCTATCGCAAGGCATGTATTAATTTCCTATTAGCTACAAGATGCAATTCCAAGTTTTGATTTCTGGTTATCTGCAGACTTTGGGCCAGCTATTACCATTGTATATGGAAAAACAGCTGATAATTCCTCATTCAGGAGACATATGAAGGCAGAGGATGCTTGGTCAGCTGTCAATGGTGTCACCAACTTTTTAGAATGCCTCCTACTTGGTTGTGGCGCAATGGTTAGAATGCAGTACTGTAGGCTAACACACTACTTACTCCAGGGGTTCGATTCTGAATGGCTCAAGGTTGACCTTGAGCCTTCCATCCTTCCGAGGTTGGGTAAAATGAGGACTCAAAATTGTTGGGGGCAATAGGCTGACTCTGTAAAGTTCTTAGAGAGGGCTTTAAACCACTGTGAAGCAGTATATAAGTCTAAGTGCTATTGCTATTTATGATTAAATCTATTTTTCCCTTGGACACCTTCTGGAAGATGTTAAAGACCGAGCCTTTCCAAAAGACATTTGGATTGTGTCTCCTCATTGTTTGGAGGGGCGTAATTTTATGATGTAACTTATGGTATTGCAGTTTTTTCTCTGTATTTATGCGTGTTTTTGCATTTTAATTTTATTGTATTAGTAAGCCATCTAGAGTCACGGGTGTATCTCTCTGTGTGTAAAAAAAATCTAATAAATAAACAAACTAACAATAACAATATTTGGAAAAATAGGAAGTTTGTTGAAGTATCCCTACCCAATAAAAATGTTTTAAAAATTGAGATTCCAAAAATCAGAAATCTAACTGACTATTGTGGAGGTGGTGATAGAGAATTGAATGAACAGATGTCTAAAATAGAATAGCCTGGGCAAGAATTAGTCAATTATCCAACTTAAATTTTGTCTTTCAGGTTTTTTTTTTCTTTTTTGATCTCTTCTTGAATTTACAGAGTGACTATATATTAATTCTGAGCACAATATTACATCTTGCAACATTTTTATTGCAGGTCCCACTTGTATGCAGGGGTGGGCTTCAAAAATTTTAGCAAGGGGTTCTCTGCCCGGTTGCTGGGTGGGTGTGGCTATGGTGGGCATGGCCACGATGGGTGTGGCCTAGTCGGCCTCCTGCACCACAGCGTGGGAGGCGTTTTTGTCCTTCCCGGGCTCAGGCGGCTTTCTTTGAGCCTCCGGGAGGGCAAAAATGACCTCCCCAGGCTCCAGAGGCCCACTGGAGGCCCAAAATGGCCCCATTTCTGGCCTTCCCGAACTTCCAGTTTTTCACCCTCCCTGAGCCTCTGTGTGTATCCTGCACTTACCTGCATCCAAAATGGGCCGTGTGGGGACTCCTGGGAGGGGAGGGGTGGGCGGAGCCAGCGAGGAGTGGGATTGGGGGGTTCTCTGAACTGCACAGAATCTTAGCTAGAGGTTCTCTCGAACCCCTGCGAACCCCCAGCAGCCCACCCCTGCTTTTATTTGCCTTTATTTATCATCAGGTTTTGATGGTAAGTTTCAATTTCTTGCAAAGCCTTTGAGAGTTGAATAATGTGGAGAATAGGTGGCTGGTTTCTTCTAAAGTCTTATCAAAGACAACTGTCCCAAGTTTATCATAGAATATGTATGCACGTATGCATGATTTAAATCGACTTGTTTGTGAATGAGCTAATTTTCTCCGTTTGTCAGTCATGAACTCAAAGAGAGATTTACAACAGTGAAGGGATAATTCACATTTCATCCTAAATCTATTGTTCTCAGAATCTAATCTAGGAATTGATGCCAAGGGAAATAAATATTAAATATTCCATCAGCTTCAAAACATATTTTATGGACCTGGTTATAAAATTTATAGAAATTGATCCTAAGCCAAATTTATACATAAGTTCCAAAAACTAGTTTTGCTTATATTTGTTTTCTTGTTTGCAGTACTAAAGTCATATGTGTATGTGTGTGTATGTGTTATATTTTATGTCATTTTGGCCTGGTTCTATTTTGGACAGCAATTGCTCAGGTTATTATATTATCAACAGTCCCTGTTGTTGCTGCTGTTATAAATTAATATCCAGTTGTGTCCAGGAAAGGAAAGTCTCAAGAGTTTCTCAAGGCATTTAAAAAAAAAAAATTACGGCAAGCTAAAGCAGCAGCCAAACTGTAAAGAACCAAAATTAGCAATCGGGGAACCAATTAAATAAGGTATTAACTTGCAATCCATGGGTAACTCCGAGCATCATAGGAGCTCACGGGATAAATCAGATAACCCCTCAAAGGATAGAGAAGAAAAATCCCCAGAAGAACACATCCAATTTCAGATATCCATTCCCCAATGATACTGCTGAAGCTCTTCTTTAACATCACAGCTGAGACTTCAAAAGAGATTTTTAAAAAAAAAAAAAAAATCAGAAAGCATCAGGGAAAGATTTAGCTCTGTATATATTCTTCCCTTTGTAAGACTAAATGAGATGTTGCTTTCATTTGGGGAAATTGTACTTTAATGGTTCATAAATCTTTGCTGAGTGTACATACCATGACTGCCACTAAAGGTAAAGGTAAAGATTCCCCTCACACATATGTGCTGGTCATTCCTGACTCTGGGGGGCGGTGCTCATCTCTGTTTCAAAGCCGAAGAGCCAGCACTGTCCGAAGACGTCTCCGTGGTCATGTGGCTGGCATGATTAAATGCCAAAGGCGCATGGAACGCTGTTACCTTCCCACCAAAGGTGGTCCCTATTTTTCTACTTGCATTTTCTATGTGCTTTCGAACTGCTAGCTTGGCAGAAGCTGGGACAAGTAATGGGAGCTCACCCTGTTACATGGCACTAGGGATTCGAACCGCTGAACTGCTGACCTTTCGATCAACAAGCTCAGAGTCTTAGCCACTGAGTCACCGTGTTCCATGACTGTCACTAAGACCCATCAATTATGATGCAAGTTCTTAATTTGAGCCAATAGTCCTAGCTAGGCCTACTAGCTTCCCTCATTCAGCCTGCTGTGGGGTCTTTCGTTTGATATGTTTCCTGAGTCACTAGGTCTTTAAGAATTAAAACAAGTGTTCCAGTCAGTGTGGGCTGCCACCGGGCAGTGTTCAAAATACAGCAATTTGAAGCTCAGCTACTTACCTTCTAAGGCAGCCCCAGTAAGTAGAATAGCAGAGGTGCGAAAATCAGCTGTGCCGCATGAATCAGCTGAGCCAGAAAGAAGGAAATACAAGACCGGATAGGGCGGGAGTCGGTGGACGGGGCCAGCTGATTGTCGGGACTACCGGTTAGCCCAAACCGGTCTAAACCAGCAGCAACCCACCACTGGTTCCAATACCTTGTAGGAAAGTGTGATAAAATGCTTTTTTGTTGGATAAAAAAAGGTGTAGACTAGATCTCCAGCTTTAATTGTACCTGTACTACATGTAGCATTTCTAGCTAACAGGTTGCCACGAGATCAACAAAAGCCCAGTTGTGGGGTCCTTGGTGCTCTCTCTGAGCTTGGCTGCTTTCTTGCAAACATTTCATTACCCAACAAGGTAACATCATCAGTGCAATGAAACGTCTGCAAGAAAACAACCAAGCTCAGAGAGCACCAAGGACACCACAGTTCAGTCCTGAACTACAAATATTATCTTCTATTAAAAGTCCCTATGCAAGCCAAAGGCCATTAGCTAGTGACTTCCTTGCAAGCCAATATACAGTTGTCAAAACTTCCCGTCAACTAGGAGGTTTATGCAGTTTACTCAGGATGCTAAAAGAAAGGGCATTGTTCCTAATTCTGATATTACTAAGATTGAATTTTGAGGCTAAGGTAAGGCAGAAGAGCAACCAAGATGATTAGGGGACTGGAGGCTAAAACATACGATGAACATTTGCAGGAACTGGGCATGGTTAGTCTAGTGAAGAAAAGGACCAGGGGAGACATGATAACAGTGTTCCAGTATTTGAGGGGCTGCCACAGAGAAGAGCGGGTCAAGTTATTTTCCAAAGCACCTGAGGGCCAGACAAGGAATAATGGATGGAAACTGAACAAGGTGAGATTCAACCTGAAAATAAGGAGAAATTTTCTGACAGTGAGAGCAATCAACCAATGGAACAGCTTGCCTTCAGAAGTCGTGGGAGCTTCATCATTGAAAGCTTTCCAGAAGAGACTGGACTGCCATCTGTCAGAAATGGTGTTGGGGTGGACGAGATGACCTATAAGGATGTCCCTTCCAACTCTGTTAATCTGTCTGTCTATCTAATATAGAGTTTGACTCCTTCAGTCACTGCAAAGACTATACTGTATCACTGAACTGTTACTTATTTAAACAGTTGTGGCCGAAACCTGTCTCATTTAAACCAGTCAAATCACTCTGAAATTTATTTGTGTGCACACAAGCAATAATACAGTATATACTGGAGCCCCAGCAAAACTTTGATACTTTGCTGAGCAAAAGCAGAAACAGAGCTTACATACCTTTGATCCACTTCATTGCAAAAAGAAAGACAAAGAAAAAGGCAAACATAATGGAAATTACAGAATCACATTGGAATACTTTAGATAAACCCATTTATATGGCCTTAGTATTATTATTTAACCCTTCCTTCTAAGTTAGCATGCTAGCCACACTATATTTGAGATATAGCTGGTGAATAGAAACAATATGGTTTACTGGGACACAGTTTCTTGGCTGAGTCTTCTCTCTGTTGCCACTCGGAGTCACTTTAGCTTGCTATGAATGTTTTCTTACGATGTGTAGTGGAATGTAGTCTGGATCCCCAGAAAGAGGGGCTGCACTTCAGAGAGCGAAGCTTGGAAAGTTTGGTCTGGAGAAAGAGAGTTAAAACAGCTCCTCCTTAGTGATTCCCAGGGTATATCTATACCATAGTGATGCAAATAGTTGCTTTACTTTGGGAAAATATCTGTCCATAGGTGAGGAATAGTAAAAGAAACTGCAACAACTGATGTTTCTAAGAAGAGATTTGTCTGAAAAGGTATAGGGTTTACTGCCTGAGCAGGGGATCTTCTAGTCCAAAGACCTCCAAGGCCCCTTCCAACTCTGTTATTCTGTTCTATTCTGTTAACTGATGAAGCTTCTTGGATGAGAAACAAAACATCCTCTCTCTTTTTTCAGGGTTCAGTTGCCTTTTGAAAAAAACACCTTTGAATGAAAGAAACTACTCAGAAGTAATTCGATGTGTTATGTATTGAATATATATAGTTGTGTTAGCCCTGCTAAAGTGAAACTAACCTTTAGATCAGGGATGAAATCCAGCAGGTTCTGACAGGTTCTGGAGAACCGGTAGCGGAAATTTTGAGCGGTACAGAGAACCGGCAAATACCACCTCTGGCTGGCCTCAGAGTGGGGTGGGATTTTACAATATCCTTCCCCTGGAGTGGGGTGGGAATGGAAATTTTGCAATATCCTTCCCCTGCCACGCCCACCCAGCCACACCATGCCCACCAAGCCACACCCACAGAAATGGTAGTAAAAAATATTGGATTTCATCACTGCTTTAGACGACCCTAACTCTTAACTCCAACTGTTTTGGAGGGAAACTTAGAACATTCATATTTGGGCGGGCTTTTTCAAGGATTATGATTGGTTAAGGGCCTAGAGTATAAATTACAGGCATTTGTCTGCTGTTCCTCAGTTCCAATTTTAAGTCAATGAATGCTGTTGTAGCTATGCTGATCTGCTTCTTGCCTTTTGAAGCCCATTACACAATACTATGTGTCTTCTTTATTCCAATAAAAGAGGATATTTGTAGCTCAGGGTTTAAATGAGGGGTCCTTGGTGCTCTCTGAGCTTGGTTGTTTTCTTGCAGACATTTGATTACCCAACTAGGTAACATCATCAGTGCTAGTCACCAAGGATCCCTATTTCCTGATTCCTGTGGCCTGATGCAAGGGAAATTTAAGCAGTTCCTATTTAGTGGGGGAAAGCATCATTGGTAATGAATGCAGCCACTTATGGTCATTTATGACCGCAGTCACGCAACCTCAATTTAAAATGTTTTTGCCAGAAAACAGCATTCATTTCCAGTTTCTGGCAAAAATGGCCCATTGCAAACAATGGGTTTGTTTAACATTACGGTCCTAAATTGAGAACTACCTATATCCTCCAGCATTATAATCTGTTTTAAATAGGGGAAGGATGAGACAAGAATCAGCTCTACAAAAGTCCCCACAAATTCCTTTTGACCTCTGGTATTAACCATAATCGATTTCCTTCTAATTAGTTTGCCAATCCTGAAAACAACCACACTCAATAAATAAGCAGAAATATGGCCACTTCTCTTCCTCCGCCGTACCCTTAAAACCTTCTTTTTCCAGCAAGCCGGGCTGGCCTAACACTTTTTAAAATGTTTTTAATTGTCTGTTATTATTTTTAATCATGGGGCCAAATTTATATATATCTTTTTAATTGTATTTTAATGTTTGTAGTTTATGTTTTTACTTGGCTGTTCATCGCCCTGAGTCCTCAGGGAGAAGGGCAGTATACAAATTTAAAAATAAATAAATAAATAAATAATAAATAAAATAAAAATAAAATCCAGTAGGTTGCATTATTACCCCGATTAAGCAAAATACTTTTAGCAAAGCAGTAACAACTGCTAACCCCCTAACAAGGATCAGCAACCTGCGGCTCTGGAGCTGCATGTGGCTCTTTCACCCCTCTGCTGCGGCTCCCTATCACTCAAAATATCACTCACAGCCGCCAATGTGCGATACCTGCCGGCACACGATTTATTGAGCTTTTCAACCTCCAATAGGCCAACCATGGATAAATCCAAGAAAAGAAAAGTTTCAGAAGAAAACAAAACATATAATTCCACTACATATGTTAGTTTTGTGGCCGCTCAAGAAATAGTCAGGCACGAGAAGGGTTTTGTGACTCCCGGTGTTTTCTTTTCTGTGGGAAACTGGTCCAAATGGCTCTTTTGAGTGTTTAAGGTTGCAGACCCCTGGCCTAGCTGCTCTAAAATGCAAAAGTTTATTATGCGTCTATGATGAAAGAGATGGAGAACTCAGAAGACGTTCAAGGAGAAATAAAGGTTTGTATTTACAAATACTTGTCCTCATTCCACATAATCTACATTAAAGGATATTGACAGCTTCTATATCTGAGTTAATATGAAGAGACAGATTGCTCTAATCAGACCTCTGCGAAAGGCTGGAGGGTAATAAGAGTCAGTCAGTGCAGCTTTCCAACCTGCTTTGCATCTAAAATGCCCCCCTGTGAACATTCAGCACAAACTAATTTAATACCCCCAGTGGCCATGTCAGCTGAGGAAAGTAGGGAACCAGACCATTTGAGCCACATGTTTTTCTCTTTAACCCACTTGCTGATTTGGGGCTTTTATAATCTATTCCTTTGTAAACACCACACACACACACACACACACACACACACACACACACACGATTTAAAAATCTTATATATTAATTTCCTTCTTCTGATTTCAGTTTCTCGTTTTAGGATGGAAGAGAATTGTTGTTATAAATTAACTATTGATGTATACAAAGCAGTTTATATCATCTAGAGCAAAACTGAGATTTAGATGAAATAGACATAGATAATATAAATATATGGATGAAACAAATACAGATGAAACAGATATAGATGATATAGATATAGATAATAACAAAAGTGATAGAGAAAGAGAGAGAGAGAGAGAGAGAGAGAGAGAGAGAGAGAAAGAAAGAAAGAGAAAGAAAGAAAGAAAGAAAGAAAGAAAGAAAGAAAGAAAGAAAGAAAGAAAGAAAGAAAGAAGAAAGAAAAGAGAGAAAGGAGGGAGGAAGGAAGGAAGAATGGAGAGAAAAATGAAGAAAAAAGAAAGAGAAAGGAAGGAAGGAAGGAAGGAAGGAAGGAAGGAAGGAAGGAAGGAAGGAAGGAAGGAAGGAAGGAAGGAAGGAAGGAAGGAAGACTACTAAATCCGGCAGCCAATGCCACTATTTTTATCAAACAAGTCTGACTAAATCAGGGCCACATCTGTGTTCTAGATTTTTATATTTTATTACTAGGTTCCATCACAAAAAGTTGCATGCAACAATAGTAACATTTAGGAAATCTAATTTTCATCATTTTGTGTATGCAACCTTTCTAATATATACGGTTTTCTATCCAGAATTTTGTAATAAAGTAATTTTATGTACTGTAAGTGCTTGCAAAGCACAGTCTGAATTACATTACAGCCTAATGTAATTTTTGTAAACTATTCACTTCTTTATTTTGGATCCCTGAATATTGACAGACATTGCCATCCTCTCTTCATTCTTTTCTGGGCTGCGTGGAATCTATTTGGTGGGAATAATAATTCTGTCTCATGGAAATATATGGTATGTAAGAGAGAGAGAGATTTCAAAGTTTAAACAACGTATTGATCAGATGACACTGATTCTTCTTTATCTCAATTAGCCTACATTTGCCTTGGTAGCCACACCATATTACTCCTATTCATAAAAAGTGAGGTTGAAGAATGCAGGGTTAATATATGGATGAAACAGTGAAATTAATGTCATCTCATTTTTTGAAATAAAATTAAAAGTCAGGTTATTTTATCTTGTTTCATTTCATTTCATATTTGTAGAACAAAGTAGTAAGTTGATTTGCCAGAAATAGTACAGTAAACAGAAAAGAAGTAAATAACCATTTTCTATTGCTATTGTTAAAAAAGAATCACTATCAAGACAGTTCCACTTGTCAAAAGTGGAATAACCCAGTGGTGGGCTACTGCCGGTTCAGACCAGTTCGCCTGAATCGGGAGTCCGAGCACCGGTTGGCCCCGCTCACCTGCCTCAATGCTATTCGGTCCTAGATATCTCACTTTCCAGCTCACTTGCCCCGCCCTGCAGCCCAGCTGATTTGCGTGCCTATCCCATTCTACTAACCCTGTCTGACTTAACAGGTGTGCAGGAAGCTGCCCCCATCAAAAAAGCCTAGTTTTAGGTGTTGCATGAAAGTGAGGAAGGCGCGCGTGCATAGCGCGCACCTGCAAAGCGGGTGTGTGCGCACGCTCACATTTTCAGCAAACCGGTTGTTAAAGTATGTGCAGCCCATCTCTGGAGTTATCCAGTACTAAACCTTAATTCCTGTGATAGTTTGAAAGATAAGTTGACTCCTAACTGACTTGTTATTTGGGTTGTATTGTTTATATGTTTAGGCCCAGGAATCGGAAGAAATTTATTTGATTTACATGTTATTGTGAAATTGCCAGAAAGCCACCTCTTAAAGTTACTCATGAACTGGAAGCCAATTAATCACTATTCCACTTTTCTTTTTCCGATTTTGCAAAGCAGTCTTTCAAATGAAAAACGTGCATATTGAGGGGAAATGCATATAAAAGCTCATACATTGATAAAACAGCATACCCAAAAGCATTACATTAAAGTAAATATAATGAAAAGTGAGAACAAAAGTACATAGCAAGGAAATTGTGTATGAGAATATGTGCAAATCTTTGGGCAGACTTCAAAAAAAGAAAAAAACAATTGGATGTAGAAATTGAATGAAGTGTACCTACCACTGGAAAAACAAGATGTTATTTAGAATTTTTGTTAGATTTATATTCTGCTATTCCTTCCAGGAGTTCAAGCAATGAACCTACTTTTCTCTGCTTCAATTTTCCTATAACAGCTCTGTGCCGTTGCTTGGCTTGAGTGATTGAATATCTTTGCACAGAAATGAGTAGCTCATGGGTAGAATGTGGCCATCAGCTACCAGATTTTAGCATATCCATCTTTTTTAAATGCCCACAAAGCCTAGAAATTTGCCCATCGGTCAACATCATCATCCATCTCAGACACCCTCTGCACCTCAAAGGGCAAACTAATGTTTAAAGTTTTCTAACTGTGGCTTTACAGGTTGCATGGACACAGCTATTTATAAATAAAAGTTTACGAATTAATTGGATAGGTATACAGCCAGATATAGAGCTTACTCAACAAACCATATTAATATAAGTCATAGATTAGAGTAATGTGTAGACCAGGTCATTTCCTAAACTATTATAGATGGCCACAGAGTCAGCCAGATGTTTTGAGTGTATTTGGAATTTTTGACAAATCTATCGAGTACTTTCCATGTACCTGGGCTAGACAGGTGTTGTTGTTTGATGGGATTAAAGGAATTGTCACAGGTTGTAAACTATGCTAATAAAGCTCCTCTTTGCAATTGACTGATGGTGATCTTGTCAATGCCGAGGGTGTTCAAGTGACGCTCCAAATGTTTTGAAATTGCACCCAAGGAACCTATTACTGTTGGAACTACCTTTGCTTTCTTTTGCAACAGTCATTCAGCTTCTGTTTGCAAGTCATTACATTTTGTGATTTTTCTCCAATTCTTCTATGCTTCTATGCTGCTGCCTCCAGGTATTGCAATGCTCACTATCAAGACTATTATTATTCAGGCAACTTTCTGGTATCCTATGAGACAGAGACCGAGTCACAGCATGTATTATCCCATTAAGCTATTAACTTCCCTCTCTGGTTTTTTTGCTCTTGCTTCACTTCCAAACTTGGCGATGATCAATCACGCTTCCACAAATCTGAGGTTACAATTGTATTCCACAGAATGGAGTTCAGCAAGGAAACGTGCGGATGGAATGAATTCACTTGTGAACACTTAACTCTCCTGTTACAATTTAGCAAGCAGCTTGTCTTATCTTTCCACGCCCGAGATTTTTTTTCTTTCTTGCCCTAATTGATTGAATTGTTTACAGCACAGACTGAGTTCACAAAGAAATTGGAGCATGTTTTCCATGACAATCGAGAACCTTTCATCTGATAATTTTGTTCAACTGCATCCGACAACAGAAATGGTCATTTCCTCTCAATTGGTCTAGGTTTGGTTTGGTTTGGTTTGAAGAAGTTCCTAAGTCTTCCCAAACAATTTCACCTAAGACATATAAGCATGTGTCAGGGTGGGAGGAGAGAGAGAGAGAGACAGAGAGAGAGAAGTGAAGATCTTGTTATATATGGATGACATAATGATTAGCTTCTAAAGAAACATCTTCTCTCATATGAACTTATCTGAATGGCATGTGACTTTCCCAGTTATAGTGCAGTATAGATGAAATACTGTTCCTCTGAGGCAGGCTTGTCACACAGATTTAGTACCAAGTAAAATACCTATCCCTCAGGGCCACCAACAAAATGTCATAGCATTATTCCTTTGCCGTGTTTCCCTAGTCTGCTAAACCTTCTTCCATCCCCTACCCCCTTCCACCTGTTTTCCCTTTACTTCGTTCCATAGTCATTTTTCATTGTATTTACCAAAAACCTGGGGCTTCACCTTTATGCATGACAGGTGCCAGTTTGACTATTGGTACTTGTCTGTCAGTATCAAAAACTGAGGAAGCTATTTGTGTAAGTATGTTTTTTTTTTCGCCTTAAAAAAAATACTACTTCTACTGGATTTTGCACTTACACACACACACACCGCCACGCCCAAACAATATTAAAAGTTTTCAAAAAGGAAAATGAAAACAAATATAAACTAACATGAAATAAGGAAGAGAAAAAAGAATAAAAGAAAAGAAAAAGCTAAAAGTACAAGAAAATTAAAAAAAAATCTTGACTTTTGCAAGGTGGTCCATCTTGGCGGCAGTGTAAGGTTTGATCTGGACACAGAACAAATAAATAAATAAACCAGCTTACTGATGACAGATGAACCAATGACGATAGATAAACTCACCTAATAGCCTCATCTTGATATTAAAAAGGAAGGAGAGAGTACGAATCTTGTGGCATCCCACATAGCAGGGTTTTTTGTTTTTTTTTAATTTGATTTATATGCCGCCCTTCTCCGAAGACTCAGGGCAGCTTACAATATGCTCAGCAATAGCCTTCATCCTTTTGTATATTTATACAAAGTCAGCTTATTGCCCCCACAAACTGGGTCCTCATTTCACCTACCTTAGAAAGGATGGAAGGCTGAGTCAACCTTGAGCCTTGGCGAGATTCGAACCCTGCAGTAATTGCAGGCAGCTGGTCTTAATAACCAGCTTAATAACAGGGTGCCTTAAACCCCTGTACTACCAAGGCTCTTGTTGAGAGAGGGATCTCTCCTCCTTAACCACCAGTGAATGAACTTGGCCTCAGAAGAAGAAGGTGAACTATCACTGTTAAGGAATTTGCAGAGTAACCCTTGAGTAGCAAAGGTGTGCACATGAAAGCGATTGAGAGTAGTTATGAATAAGACAGTCAACACAGAGATATACTGAGTTGTGTTTATTTTCAGGAAACAGTAAAGCATGGTCCAATAAACAGTCCAGGTCATACATATATAAAGCAGGAGATAGCTAATACTAAAGTCTTCTTACCAGTCGTCGTAGTCATACACAATTAACAGTTAACAAGAAACAGTTCTCCTGGATTTGCAAACAGTAGCATACAGAGATATCGGAGAGCAAGAACAGCAAAGAGAACAAACCATGTTTCTAGCTCCCTCTTAAGGACATTGGCTACAGAGCTAACCAATCAGGACACAGTATGATGCAATACAGCAGTCTTAAAGCTACATTGATGGTTTATATATTGCCAACCCAACAAGTTAGATAATAGTCATTTCCTAACAATCACAACCACCCACCCATCCACCCACCGCAATCCTCTGAGACAATCCAGAAGGATATCACTGTTGATGGTATCAAAAACTGCCAAGAGGACAAGTAGGGCAAGGATGGATGCACAACCCCCCCCCAACCCCATCTTGCCCTTCCTAGAGATAATCCAAAAGCATGACCAATGTTGTTTCCATCCTATACTCAGACCTGAATCCCAACTGAAAGGGATCTGGATATCCAGACTTTAATGATTGTCCCCAGTTCTCCTTCTTCTATTCTGCTGTCTCCAAATATTGCAATATCCACTAGCAAGACTTTATAATACTTACTTGCTGCCCAGGGGTAAAATGCACTTGCCTTCGCTACCGGCTCGGAGATGTGAGCGCGGGCTCGTGTGCGCCTTCTGCACATGCACAGATCCTTCTGCACATGTGCAGAGGGTCAGCACATGGGACGTGATGATGTCCAGGCGGGGAGCCGAGTGGGACAGCAGCAGCACCGGGGAAGCGTTAATGCATCCTCTCTCTTCAAGCAGGTTGTCGAGCGGCTTTTGCTGCGGCGCAATTGCTCCAGCGGCTTTGACTCTTTCTCTGGGTGTCGAGAGGGTGAGTGCAGCCAGTCGCTCGCTTCACTGCTGAAGAAACCCAGCCGGCAAGATGCGAAGGCTTGCAGCTTGCAGGGAGGGAGATTGAATTGGTTCGGTTCAGCAAACTGATTCAAATTGTCTCTACTGCCTTGGCCGAGCCAAGCCAAGGTTGTCAAATTTCACCACTGTTGCTGCCCAACTCCCAGCAACTCTGCACAGTTTACAATAGTTAAAAGCATTTAGAAACAAATAATTTTTAAAAAACCCATCAAAACAACACATAATAGTAATAGCAATAGCACTTAGATTTGTATACCGCTTCACAGTACTTTACAGGCCTCTCTAAGCGGTTTACAGTGTCAGCATATTTATTTATTTATTTATTATTGAATTTCTATACCACCCTTCTCCCTGAGGACTCAGGGCGGTGTACAGCCAAAATTAAAAAACATGCAGGACAAATATTAAAAAACAATTAAAAGATATATAAATTTGGCCCAATTAAAACTCATTACCAATTAAAACGTTTAAAACATTTAAAAACAATTAAAAATTTCATCTTAAGCCAGCCCGGCTTGCTTGAAAAAATATTGCCCCCAACAATCTGAGTCCTCATTTTTACCAACCTTGGAAGGATGGAAGGCTGAGTCAACCTTGAGCCTGGTGAGACTCAAAGTGCTGAACTTCTGGCAGTCAGCAGAAGTAGCCTACAGTACTGCTTTTTAACCGCTCTTCCTATGGTGGATCAATGGCCAATAAATCAATAAATAAACCCAGAAAGGATCTAAAAGAAAGAAAGAGACATCAGGTATCCTTGCCTAAGGTCTGGGTGAAGAGACAAATATTTAAGGTCCTTCAAAAAATAAGTAGGGTGGGAATCACTCAAATTTTGGTGGGAGCTTCATTCCTGATTGTTTTCTAGTTATTATTGTTTCTAGAAACCTATATTCTAGTTTTCAGCTTCTTTTATTCTTTTCAATTATGTCCAATATATACATCCCCATATCTGATTGATCTTTGGGGCAGCGATAGCATCCTTATGACCAGTTAAACCTGGGTTGGCCTTAAGAAGATCCATCCTTACTGTAATATTCCATAGTTTGATGATAGGATGATCACTTGTAGAATTTTACTTCATTGGCTGCTGCTGATATCGTCACAACCTACAACATGATGTCAGGAAAAAATAATAATATATACATTACTATGGTATGGGAGATGATACCCTATGTGGCTTCCATTTTCAGAAGTAGCATCACAGTTCTCATGAAGTCGAATTCCACCCTTCAACTTCATTTTGACAATATGCTATGCAACTATAATACAGGGAAATAATATCCATTTGTAGCCAAAATTAATTTCCATCTTCATTCTGTCCTGCTATAGAGTATACTATAAATCATCTTTGAACTATATACAATTAATTTTCTCTTCTTTACCCATCTGCTGCTGCTTTTTTTTTTACCATGTTTTTGTTACATTTGTTTTTAAGGTCACTATCGCATTTCATTCGAACAGCTGGTGCTTAATACTGAAAGATCGTTGGATAATAAAGTTACGCAGTCAGTGAAAGAGAGATGTCATTTTAAAAACTCATTATGTTTTACTGTTTGCTAAAACAAGCACATTATGAGTACATTTTTAATAAAAGTTTTGTCTGCTGGCTGAGGAATCTGGCTCCTTAAATCAGAAAAGTTTATTTTAACCTTATTTGAAAGACTGGAAAATTCAATTTCTTTTCTTCATACTTAAGAAACATGGCCAGACTGTACAATTCTATTTACGAAACTTAAAAAGAAATGGCACTATAGAAATTACCTTCATTTGAGATAATATAATATGCAATTTCAGGATAAAAACTTTTTTTTTTAATTTTCAGGGTAAGTGTTCTTCCAGATGGAAGTCTGCAAATTCTGAATGCCTCCAAATCTGATGAGGGGAAATACGTATGCCGAGGAGAAAATATATTTGGTTCAGCAGAAATTACAGCTTCAGTATTTGTGAAAGGTGAGATATAACTGGAAAGTGATTGATCTGCATACCTTTGTACCAGGTAAAGCAGAATATTTCAACAAAAGTCAGTTTGGTCTAGTGCCGTGATGGCGAACCTATGGCGGAGCCCTTTCTGCAGGCATGTGAGCCATCACCCAGCTCATCTCTACTGTACATCTCCCACCAGCCATCTGATTTTTGGGATGTGTGAGGGGGCGGGGGTTGCACACACATATGCATGGGGCAGGGGTGCATGGGTGGTGGTGGAAGCCCGGGGGAAGGTGGCATGCCCCCACAGCCCGTTTCTGGGCCCAGGAGGCTGCAGGGAGGCCTACTAGGCCCAAAATGTGGGGTGGGGGGTCACACGCACATGCGCAGAGATGGGGGAGCGGGGGGGGTCACATGCGCATGCACCAGGGGATGGGGGAGCATGGGGGGTCGTGCGCACATGCCCAGGGCCCTCACATTGCATTACGGGTGCCAGCACGCACGCATGTTGTTGCGCATGCACATTCGCGCTTTCGGCACATGACAAGAAAAAGGTTCACCATCACTGGTCTAGTGGTTTAAGGCACCAGGTGGGAAACTCTGAGTTCTAGTTTCATGTTAGCCATGAAAGCCAGCTAGGTGAACTTGAGCCAGTCACCTTTTGAACAACCTCACATAGTTGTTGTGGGGAAAATAAGAGGAGGAAGGTATGTTGGATATCTTTGCCACCTTGAATTATTTGTAAAAATAATCAGGAGGGATGCAAATAAAATAAATAAAAGCAACATGCTGGTATTCCAATACTATACTCTGCTAACTATATCCCTAGTAGAACAGAAGTAAGAATACTGAGATTCTTCTCCTTCTCCTTCTCCTTCTCCTTCTCCTCCTCCTCTCCCCCTGTAGTTTTAAGGATAGTGGGGAGAGGATAGTGAAGCCCTTGGACAACTTGGATTCAAAATTTCTCTTCTAACCTTAAGTAACTACAATCTCCTTGGAACTAGACTAGAACATGTTCATACCAAATCCTTACATCCAAAATAGCAGCCATACTCTGCTATGAGTTTGGTGATCCAATGTATTTAGTGGGCATTAAGTACGAAAGCCATTTTTTTGCTTATAGTATTGTTCTGTAATAATAATATTATGTAACCTTTCAAAATCCAGACGTGTGCAGATATGTTGGACCATAATACTGTATATCTATTATTTCTGCTCATTGGAAGCCAGCGGAAGTTGCAGTCCAACACATAACACTCTCTCTCTCCCACCCATCTTCCAAAGAATGATCACAAAGGAACTACTAATAAGAACGAAATAATTGCAGCTTAAAAATTAATTAAAAAACAGAAAGGGAACCCATAAAACATTTAAAAGATATCAGAGGAACAGACAACACTCCAGAATTAAAAACCTAACTCTGTATTCTAAACATTCTACAAACCAAAATTGTGCCTGAATATTTTTTTTCTTTTTCTCAACCACAGACACAAAGCATTGGGCTGAGAAAACTGATAAAAGAAGGAGGGAAGGAATGGGTGTGTGTTTGAAAGAAAAATGTCCCCAAATTACAATTACTGCTGAAGGCACTTAGGTTTGTTTGAGTGATCTTGTCTCCTCTACGCTTTTATAATGACTGTGAAAAGGGCAAACTAAATGAGAAATTCCTGAACAACTGAAAGTATCACGGTCTACATTTTCCTGACTTTTCTGTCTATTTTGCAAGAGTGTCAATCAATGCAGGCCCAACCAGTAGAAACAACAAATACAGGGATATTTCCCAGTTGATGTCATTGATTTGTTTTGTCTCCTAGAGCCTACCAGGATAGACCTGTCCCCCAAGAGAACTGAGCTCACGGTGGGAGAAAGCATTGTCCTCAGCTGCAAAGCTTTCCATGACCCAACTTTAGATGTCATCTTTCACTGGAGTCTGAATGGGCAGCCCATCGATTTTGAAAAAGAAGGTGGACATTTTGAAAGCATCAGGGCGGTGAGCATCAGTTAAAATCCATTTTCTTTGACAAGTTTAATGGAATGAAACGTGCTGGACAAATCTTCTCTTCACTGCAAATTTGCAGTTATGACAGAATTACAATAAGAAGGAAGGAAGGAAGGAAGGAAGGAAGGAAGGAAGGAAGGAAGGAAGGAAGGAAGGAAGGAAGGAAGGATGGATTTAATCATTTACTGAATTTAGCTTCTCATTTAATTAAATTAATTGAAGTATAGGATATTTGCTTTAGGCAAAAAGAAATTGCAGTGAATCCAATCATTTGGTTATTGGTAAAAGTTTAGGCCTTAAATATATTGGATCTTTAATTCTATAATTCCTGATTTCTTACTGGAAATCCTGAAATTATTCTCAGAATACCAGAGTGACAAAAGCTTGACAAAGAGTGACAAAGCACTGAGTTGACAGTCCCACATCCTGTTTATGTTTGCAAGGCTGTTTCTCACTTGTCTTCCCATGGAGATGACAGTACTGTCAGAGTTTCTTGCAAAAATCAAATCCAAAAGCACACACAGATAAACTGATGCAGCAGAATTCATTAACTTCTTTATATTCACAATAATACATGAAATAAATTTACAATACCAACAGCAGATTCAGTTTCATTTCAGCAGAGCAGACGCATGCACAGACACAGCTTCACAGCTCAGAGTTTAACACACACTCACTCTGAATAGTTTCAGTTTCAGTTCTCTGCACAGACTCAGTTTTGTTTCAGCTCCCATTGGCTGACTTAGTTCCAATGCCTATTCATTGGCTGACCTTGTTAGCATGTCTTCCCAGTCATGGATATTCTGACAAGTACTCCTCCTGGCTGGTCAACAGGTTTCGTGCAAAACCAAAATACCCCAGCAGATAACCTGAAATTCTTGTTATTCTTTTACCCAGTATACTTTTCCTGGCAAGGGAGAAAGGGGAGACGAATCCAACTGGCTTTTATTTATTTATTTATTTATTGATTGATTGATTGATTGATTGATTGATTGATTGGTTCAATTTATATGCCGCCCTTCTCTGGAGACTCAGGGCGGCTTACAATGCATTAAGCAATAGCCTTCATACTGTTGGAAGAAATCTCCTTCTAGGTTCTGCTCCAAGTGGGGAAAAAGACACTGGAGACATGGAGACTGCTTGGAAAGATGGTTTAATGGTGGACAGGATCACATGGCTTGAGTTCCTGAACAGAAAAGGGCAGATACAGTAAATCCTCGGGTTTTTATGCTCTTTTTGGCTCTGCATTTCTTGGGGCCCCAAAAGAGTATCCTGATTGGTTGTCAGACTCCCAGGGGGTGGGGGTCTTAGCTAGCCTTGCTGGCTGATGGTCACATGTGCTTCCCAGGTCACATGTGGTGAGTTTCTGCTGCTATTGTTTAGAGGGCTAATCCTATCTTTGTTGGATCTTTGGCAATTCCTACTATGGCTCTGCCTGAAGGAGGTAGATCTTTGTTATGTAGAATAGACTGGCCCAGGCCTTAATGGCCCATTGACAAAGGGTGGGGGCAGGAAGATGGGAGCTGCTTCAAAACATGCTTATCCCAGGGAAATATAATATTCTGCCTTTTTCATATTTCCTAAAATTGAAAAATTTTATATATACAAAAGTATATATACAAAAGTATATATACAAAAATATATACAAAAGTATTGTAGGAAGTTAGCACCCACCCCTTTCCTGGAAGAGTGAAATCTTCCAGGAAAGGGGTGGGTGCTAATTTCCTACAATACTTTTGTATATACCTGCTTAGTAAGGCTTTTGGACCCCCCTAAGCTGTGTTTTTTTTATAAAAAGTCAGCTTATTGCCTCCACAATTCGGGTCCTCATTTTACCTACCTTGGAAGGATGGAAGGCTGAGTCAACCTTGAGCCTAGTGAGATTTGAACTTGCAGTAATTGCAGGCAGCTGGCAGCTAAGTGCTACTTAACAGCACTTTAGTCCACTGCACCACCAAGGCCCTTATGTGAGGCCGGTGAAATGGCCGTTCCTTAGAATGACTATAGAAGATCAGAAGAGGAGAACACGGTGTTATGCATATAGAAGGGAAGGAAGGGAGGAATCTCAGAAAGCCAATTTGATCTAGTGGTAAAGACACCAGAAACTTTAGGCATAAAAGCCAGCTGGGTGACTTTGGGCTGGTCATTCGATCTCAGCTCAATCCACTTCACTGGGTACTTATTGTAAGGAAAATAGGAGGATTGGGTATGTTCATTGCCTTGTGTTATTTATAAAAATAATAAAGGCGAGATATAAATAAAATAAATAATAATAAATGAGAGATTAGGATAGGATAGGATAGGATAGGATAGGATAGGATAGGATAGGATAGGATAGGATAGAATAGAATAGAATAGAATAGAATAGAATAGAATAGAATAGAATAGAATAGAATAGAATAGAATAGAATAGAATAGAATAGAATAGAATAGAATAGAGTAATAGAGTTGGAAGGGACCTTGGAGGTCTTCTGGTCCAAACCCCTGCTTAGGCAGGAAACCCTTGCACCATTTCAGACAAATGGTTATCCAACATCTTCTTAAAAACTTCCAGTATTGGAGCATTCACAACTTCTGGAGGCAAGTTGTTCCACTGATTAATTGTTCTAACTGTCAGGAAATGGGACAAGTGTGTTCACCAATGAGAAACAGCTCAGGAGGAAATACCTCAATCTTCATACCATTTCTTCTAAGCAAGCATTGAGTTGATGGTCAATCAATTCAGTTTCTCAAGCTGAACAAATTTAGAAAAAAAAAGCTTCTTATAAAATGGATAGTATTTTACATCGAGGTCTTCTTTTTTCATAAACATAGAAGGAATGCAAATTGATTGGTTGGTTGATTAGTTTGCTAATTATGAGGTAACATGTCATTGTTGACTCTTAGGACCACATAGATAGATCTTCTCCAGGATGATCTATTAATTGAGATATTTCCTTCTGAGCTGTTTTTCACTGGTTAACACACTTGTCCCGTCTCTCATTTATTTTATTTATATCCCTTTATTATTTTTATAAATAGCTCAAAGCAATGAACATACCCAATCCTTCTATTTTCTCCATAATAACTATCCTGTGAGGTGGTTTGGGTTGAGATAGAGTAACCAGCCCAAAGTCAACCTGGTCCTGTAACCTGGTTCTTCAGATGTTCCAAAAATATTCTGATCACCACTGGAACTGGAGAAAGATATTACATGTTGTTGTTGTTGTTGTTGTTGTTGTTGTTGTTGTTGTTGTTGTTGTTATTGCTGTAATTTTGTAGAGGAAAATAATATGCTTTCCACATATAATACATGCCACAATAAAGATTCCTATGAATATTCCTTATGGCTTTGAGAACCCTACATTTGAACTCTCTAAAGTTCTGAAGAAAGTCATAAACATGCCAGTAACAGTAAAATCCACCATTTAAAAATCTTAGTTAGTGAACTAATGATGATACAACAGAGACAATCTGTACCTGGACCTTGCCTCAGAATAGCGGAGAAAACCCATGTTACCTCAGTTATTCTGGCCATTTCACATAAATTCACACCCATAATATTAATGACAACAATTGACGCCACTAATGCACATTCAGATTTAACAGACATTGGTCTCTGACAGATATTCCAGCCACCCATATGGTCCATTAAATTAAGATTTTTCTTTCTTACTGAGAATTCAACAGCTTTAATGTTGGAGAGTGTAATGGGCAGATTAAATATATATAGGTAATTTCTTGGGTCTTTGGGGTCCTTAAACTTTCCAATTTATATCCCTCTGTAAGGATTTTGGTTGATGAAGGAGAATGCATACAGGACGAGACTTTAAATACAGACTGAAATGTGTTGAATCTCTATTCAAAACTCAGAATCTTGGATAATGAAGATGACAAAAGAATAGCAGTGTTTAAAAACCTACAGCATCCCAAAATTAACTTAAACTGCCTTTTGTTGCACAGATAATGGCACTTGCAAAATCTAATCACCAGAGACAATGTACCAAGAATTCCTAAAGGAGCTACGGATATGATTGGTTTTTACTAGCCTAAAATTGATTCCATTCTAAATGTAAATTTGAGTTAAATATTAACACAGAGCCATGTAAGATATATAAAGGAAAGGAAACTCCTAAGGAAACAAACAAAAGACTAATAAGGTGCTGATTTGAATAAAAACTTCTTATGCTAATTTATAGATGCTGGGTATAAATCCCAACTATGTTTTAAAGCAGAACATTGTATAATAGTGAGAGCGAGGGGGAGGGGGAGCAGCTGGGGGGGGCTTTAAAAATTTTAGCAAGGGGTTCTCTGCCTGGTAGCTGGGGGGGCGTGACTATGGTGGGCATGGCCTAGTTGGCCTCTTGCACCACGGGGTTGGGGAGGGTCATGGCTCCAGAGGCCTTCCTTGAGCTTCCGGGAGGGCAAAAACAGCCTCACCAGGTTCTAGGAGAGGGGTGGGTGCTAACTTCCTACAGTCTCCTCCTTGGGCAGAGGGTTGGAATAGAAGACCTCCAAGGTCCCTCCCGATTCTTTTTTTTAGCAAGGGGTTCTCTGCCTGGTAGCTGGGGGGGCGTAACTATGGTGGGCATGGCCTAGTTGGCCTCTTGCACCATGGGGGGGGAGGGTCATGGCTCCAGAGGCCTTCCTTGAGCTTCCGGGAGGGCGAAAACAGCCTCACCAGGTTCTAGGAGAGGGGTGGGTGCTAACTTCCTACAGTCTCCTCCTTGGGCAGAGGGTTGGAGTAGAAGACCTCCAAGGTCCCTCCCGATTCTTTTTTTTTTGTTGTTGTTTTAGTTGGAGATGGCAAAGGGTGCTAGGCTGACCGTATTTTTTTTCCGTCACATAATTTTCCATCAATTCAAAGCCTCCCTGGATGTTTACATTTTTTTTCCCCTCTGAGAAAAACCCAAGAAGAGTTTCTCTATGCTGTCATTCATAGATCTAGGAAGCCAAAGAATGTGCCAACTGCTGGAAAGAGGACCATAATGTAAAAATAACTCATTCACCCACAGACTCTTTAGCGTGAAATAATCCAATAAGTGTGAGATGTGGCATCAATCTTGGGGTTGGGAATCAGAAACATCGATGGTACCAGCAACCATGTGATCCAAGAACCTCTCCTTTTTAACACATGTTGCATTCAAATCACTCATAAATGCATTCATGTTTTGATCCTACAATCATGACTACCCACCTTGATTTTCTTGACCCCGCGACACCTCTGCTCCTTCCACAAGAATTTCAATTCGTGTGTCTTCTTCTTTTGAACAAAATCTGAGAAAAATTTCCTTCATCAGACTGAACAGAACAATATGAAAAATGCAGAACTTTAACAACTATTCTGCCCGAGGGGAAAGTGCCTTCTATCCGTAGAGTTCTTAGCCTTTAATCTAAGTACCAGAGCTCACTGTAACAATATTGCCAAAAAGGCATTAAGAGTTGTCAACCTAATCTTGCAAAGCTTCTTCTCCGGTAATAATGTACTGCAAACTAGGGCATACAAAACATTTGCTAGACCAATTCTCGAATACAGTTCGTCTGTCTGGAATCCACACTGTATATCAGACATTAATACAACTGAGCAAGTCCAGAGATATTTCACAAGAAGAGTAGTCCACTCCTCTGCTCGCAACAGAATACCTTATGCCACCAGGCTTGAAATTTTAGGCTTGGAAGTCCTAGAACTAAGCTGCCTACTGTCCAACCTAAGCATAGTACACAAAATTATCTGCCACAACATACTAGCTGTCAATGACTACTTCAGCTTCAACCACAATAATACACAAGCACTCAATAGATACTCAAGGTAAACCACTCTAAACTCAATTGCAGAAAATACGATTTCAGCAACAGAGTGGTCAATGCCTGGAATGCACTACCTGACTCTGTTGTTACATTCTCAGCCTCCCATAACTTTAAACTTAAACTGTCTACTATTGACCTCACCCCATTCCTAAGAGATCTTTAAGGGGCGTGCATAAGCGCACCAGCATGCCTACCATCCCTGTCCTACTATCCCCATTTATTCATACCCATTTCCTGTATTAATATCCACGTTTATACTTATTCCTGTTATCTCGTACATGTTTGACAAACTAACTACCTAACTAAAATAAATAAATAAATAAAACAGAGAAATTCAGAAGCATGCTGGCTGGGGAATTGTGGGAGTTGAAGTCCGCTCATCTGCCAGTTGCCAAGATTGAGAAATATAATGCTTTAAAGCACAAATGATCCTGGAGAACCACTGAAAACCAAAATGCCCTCAAAGAGAGAAATGCCCTCTGAGTATCCTTCCAATAAAGCACTTTCCTTTGTAAAACAAAACAAATATCTGCTCTTGCTGAGGCTTTTATGAAGAACAGTAACCAGAGCTGTAAAATGCAGTTTCTTCATCACTTGCCAGAGTTCAGCACTCAGTGGTGAAATCCAAAAATTTTTTACTACCGGTTCTGTGAGTGTGGCTTGGTGGGCATGGCAGGGGAAGGATACTGCAAAATCTCCATTCCCACCCCATTCTGGGGCCAGCCAAAAGTGGTATTTGCAGGTTCTCTGAACTGCTCAAAATTTCCGCTACCAGTTCTTTAGAACCTGTCAGAACCTGCTGGATTTCACCTCTGACTCATAGGCTTGATTCAAACAATAGAGTTACCCCTAAGCTTACCTGCTTGACTGCCTTACTTCAGAATAACAGAATAACAGTAACAGAACAACAGGGTTGGAAGGACCTTGGAAGTCTTCTAGTTCAACCCTCTACTATTTCAGACAAATGGTTGTCCAATCTCAATTCATATGGCGTCAATTCATATGGCTGTCCATCTTGTTGCAGCAACTCTGGGCAGCACCCAAGAAATAAAACCGAAAACAGCAACCGCTTAAAATAATTAAAAACAAGCACCACAACTGTCAATTTTCAATGAGCCAAATAAATCCCTTCCATTTTATAGGTCAGTGACAGATAGACAGCATACAGTTAACCAACAAATCAAAATCCAACTTCTGTGTTCACACAGCATGCTACATGCCAGGAAATAAATTTTGTGTGTCTTAACATCTGGTTCAATGTTAAGAAATTTAACATTCTGAGAAAAATAATTGGGTAATTCAATTATCTGAAGTACTAATTATCCAAGCCCAGCTTAATTTAGTTTATGGTGTTGTCTGTATCCAACCATTTTTAAATTATAATATCTACATTTTCTTTCTATGGACATGGTCCTAACATAGTAAATTACGCCCACATATGGCTTGATTCTTTGTGACTTAGTGATCCAGTCACATTGTGGTGGGAATATCATAGTTTATTGTCCTGTGCAAGGTAAGAACCCAACCAGTTGTTCTTTTATGTGATAATCAAAGACTTGATCAAACCAGGACTTAAGAAAGTTTGAACAAAGAACAGTTCCGGCTGCTTTAGTTTGCTTTACATTTTTGTAATTCCAAATATGAGATAACCCTTAAGTCCCCAATCATGGCTACTAATGATTATAATGATTGGTTGAGCTGTTGTAATCTATTTCAGTGGGGTGCTTATGTAGTGGTCTTGCTTCTGCTCCCCAAAAATGAAATTCATCCAATTGGTTCTGCTATTTAGATTTTTCGATTATAGACATATTTCCTTTCCTGAGGAATACATTGCGATACAATATTTGTGTATCCTTTCTTAGAGCATCAAGATACATCAGATACTGAGGGAATTAGACCAGGCAGTTACTGTCTATATGATATTTTTATTTGCTTTAACAACAAAGCTCACATTAAATGTAAATTATTCTCAGAGGGGAAGAGAAATGTCAACTGATTTGGTCTTACCCTTTCTGTATCCATGGTTTTATATCAAAAGCATATATCTTTTTGAATGCATCATATTTCACAGCTAATAAGTATTGTAGCAACAGACACATTGCAAACTTTGAATCCCAAATTGGCACCTTATTGAAAAGAAATGCAATTCATCACATTGTCCAACTTCGCAGACACAATGAGTTTGGCTGTGTACCCAAGATCTTAAAACCTCACAGGCAAAAACATGGGAATTGTGCTTTTTTTTTTTTCCCTGCACATTTGGCTTAGGCAAGTATCAACAGATCTGTCAGTCCTGATGTGCACAAGGAAGAATTATGTTATGAGAAGGCTTTTGGTTTTTTAATGAATACTTTGAATTTTTTCCCATGGTCTCTAAGAAGATTTTGCTTGTTTGAATTCAAAGTATGTGTGGGAAGGGGGAGGAAAAACCTCTCTGAAAACACACTCTCTGAAGTGTGTCACTTCAGAGAGGGAACACAGTCTCCAGATTTGCATTCCAAACAAAAATCCCTCCGTATATAAATAAAAGTAGAATTATGGAGAGAGATTATGGAGAGGACAAGTATAATCTGGCATGCATGACCATAAGAACATGGCAATAGTCCTACTGAATTAGATGAAGTTCTGGAAGTCTGGAAATGGGCCCCTTTCCAGCCTCCGGAGCCCGGGGGAAGCTGATTTCACCCTCCCGAAGGCTTGTGAAAAGCCTCCAGAGCCTGGGGAGGGTGAAAATGCCCACACACACACCACCGTGGTGCAGGAGGCCAAGTAGACCACACATCCACCATGCCCATGCCTATGCAGCAACTGGGCAGAGAACCGGTTGCTAAAATTTTTGAATCCCACCCCTGGACAAGGAGAACACTTTTCCCTTGCAAATTTCTCCATGCCATGCATGGTTTTATCCACCTTGATCAGACACCTTCTATCAGGCACGAAGAATTAGGACCACGTGTAAAGTTCCAGTTAAGTTGCCTAAGTATGGTTTTACTAAGGCTTTATAAAGGGGTACTAGTCCTTCACATGATCTTAAGATGAATGAAAATGACAGGGGGGGAAAAATTGTAGAAATGTAGACAATTATCTAACAAACTGAATGCTGGGTCAAGCTACAATATGGCCTTTAAACCAGTTTTTAGAAATTTTAGAATTCCAAAGGGCCACTTAGGCCACCGAGGGCATTTTCTATTGCTAGAGAAAAAGCAAAGTTTTCGGCATTCCAGACAGGATGTCATAGAATGTGACTAATAAAAGTAGATAAAGCTGAAAACATTAAGATTCTTTCAGTGCTATAATGATATTGTGTGACCATTATATAAATCAAGATGCACTTTAGCAAAATGGCCAGCAGAATCCGCAACAATTTTTTCTTAAATGCTGAAAGGGACAGTAGGCAAATGTCATTCAGTACAGCGCAGCAGTCTTAAGAACTGCAATAGCAATTTAGGATTAATTTATCACCTGCCACTATACATTTTTATAAAGTAAGCAAACAAGCACTCAGTTTCTACATATTTTTAAAGCAGTATTCTTTTATGATAAACCAAGAAACAAATTCAGCAGTGGATATTTAAAAAAATCTAGCAATGCAACAGAATTTTAATGCAAAACTGAGCAAATTATGCCATATTCAAATTGGTCACTCTCATTATGCTACCTGAAAATAATTTCATTTCATTCTCCCATATCTGTATCTAGTGTGACATTTATTGTTGATTTCTGTATATATTTACATCCAAATTCTTGTTTTGAGTTTACATTTCTACATGGATTTGCAATTAATTGTCATTGGTTCAATTAGACAATATACCACCCATTAAATTGTGCATAGCTATCAAATACTGATAGTTTAAAAACAATGAAAAACTTTGTGGCATTATAAAAGCTAACCACCTTTATACTAAAAACTTTTGTATAATGGGTATCATTAAGTGCATCACCCAATGCATGGCATATTATTCTTGGCAAGTCTAGAGAAGGGAGGGAAGATTCCGTTCTATGAAGAACGGTTTGCAGGAATTGGGTATGGCTAATCTAGAGAAAAGAAGGACTAGGGGGGACATGATAGCAGTATTCCAGTATTTGAGGAGCTACCACAAAGAAGAGTGGGTAAACTTATTTTCTAAAGCGCCAGAAGGCAAGACAAGAAACAATGGATGGAAACTAATCAAGGAGAGAAGCAACCTGGTATTAAGGAGAAACTTCATTACAGTGAGGACAATCCGCTAGTGGAACAGCTTGCCTTCAGAAGTTGGGTGCTTCATCACTGGAGGTTTTTAAGAAAAGACAGGACAGCCATCTATCTGAAATGATACAGGGTCTTCTGCTTGAGCGGATTAGAAGACTTCCAAGGTCCCTTCCAGTTCTATTCTGATTGATTGATTGATTAAACAATGTACAGGTAGGTAGTCTTTGACTTACAACCAGTTGCTTAGCAATGGTACAACAGATCTACCGTGGGACTTCTTACTACCCAGATTCGAAGTTCTGACAGACATCCCATTCTGCTGTGGCCATGTGACTGAACCTCAGGCACTTGGCAACACAATCACATTTACAGTCATTTGTAGCATCCTGTGGTCATGTGTCCACATTTTACCTCAGTTTTGCTGAATACCAGCACTTCTGGATTTTAGCAAAATCACATTCATACCATACCATTGGTTCATTTAACAACAACGGCATTCGTTTAAAAACTGTGAATTTGCCTAATGACCACTACAAAAAAAGGTCATAAAATTGTCTCAGTCACATGACCAACTCATTTTATAACCTTCATGACTTAGGAACTTGATAGGCAGACTCCATTATTATAGTCAGAATTCAAGGACTACCTGTACTGTAGTCAGGAAAAAAAATGAAGGGCAGAAGGTAAAGACAGTGGTTTTTAGAAAACAGAATTAAATGTGATGCAGACAATGGAATCAGTTAACACATTACATTTTATTGTTGTTTAATTCTTGGGCGTAGTGTTGATGAATTGATGGATTCTAGCTTAGTTCTTTTACTGTGAAACAGATCTTGGGTGAGGAAGAAAAAAAAATAAAGTGATTTGATTCCACCAGCTTTCTCCTCAGGACTTTTACTCATAGCCCTGGAAGATTTGTCATAGGGAAAATACTGTAGTTTTAGAAATACAAAAGTGATTTTCCAACCCTTATCTAATACTTCTCATCCTCCTCTCCTCATTATTATTTCTTCTTGTGAAATGAGACACATAAAAGAATCTACTGTTGCAGGGGAATTGGGAGCCTGGATATTAACACAATCAATGAACCATGAGTAGCTACACAGCATCAAGCTACATACAGTGCCCAGCATGAGAATTATTCTGCAATACAACTCATCTATTTATCTTCAGTACTTACATCAGACTGCTGACCTATAAAATGTACATCTGAGTGGATTTCAAAGACCTAAGTTCAAATCTCTCCTAAGGGTCTAACAAAATATTAGAAGCAGCAGCAAATGGCTGTGATATCACTGCCCTGCAAAACCTCTGTATGAGACAGAGACATGGTGTAATGGATGCATAAAGATTGGGAAGTATTTGTTAACAACAACGGAATGGAGATGTTAATGATTGTTGGACAGCAAGCTACAGAATACTTAGAAATGCCGCCACAATTGATTCTGGGATTATTCCTACAGCAGCACTTCCATACATGTGTTGTACACGCAACGGTCCCAATTCTGCAGCTGACACTTTTAGTCCAAATATCAAAACTCAGATTTTTGTGTGTTTGTTTATGTGCTGCCCCACTCACTCTCTCTCACACACACACACGATATCACTTCTGGAATTTGTGCTTGTGAGGGAAAAAAATGAAACTTTGATTTTGGTTTTGTTGGTTAGAAAGATTTGGTGCTATAGAAATGGCTAGTTATACCATGTTTTCCCGAAAATAAGACCCTGTTTTATATTTTTTTGAACCCCGAAATAAGCGCTTGGCCTTATTTTCAGGGAGGTCTTATTATTTTGGGGCGCGTGGAGAAAACCACGTGCCCCAAAGGAAATGGTGGGGACCGGTTGTGCATGCATTTAAATATTTTCAGGGAGGGCTTATTTTCAGGGGGGCTTATTTTAGTGCCTCAAAAGCCCAATTGAGCTTATTATCAGGGGAGGTCTTATTTTAGGGGAAACAGGGTATATTAATATGTAAAAGCAAAAAGTTGAGGTTGGAGTGTATTTATCTTGTACTGTGCTAGGAAGGGTTAGAAGTCAATGCCCCCCTTTTCTTTCTTTTTTTTTCTTCCCCCTTGTCTTTCACACTCATTTTTCCCATCCCCTTTCCTTTCCTTAATTTCCTATTTTCTTTTCTTTTTCTTTTTTGTATTTTATACAATAAAAATAAAAAAAGGAAAGAGGTAACTTCCAATGAGTGCTAAGCAACCAGTTATAAATTGAGGATTGCCTGTAACTGAGAACGCTGGTGGGAATAACGCATTGTAAACCGCCCTGAGTCTCTGGAGAAGGGCGGTATATAAATTAAAGCAAAAAAAAAAAAGAATAGATTGTTACGAGGATTATGTTGTCTATCCCAAATGCTCAAAGGAAGCAGTTCTTCCATTTTTGCAAATCTATATTCATAATGTGTTTGAGCAGATGCTATTGTATTGCTTATTTTTTCTTCCCCCCCACAGCAAGCATCTTCTGCGGATTTAATGATCAGGAACATCCTTCTGATGCATGCTGGAAGATATGGCTGCAGGGTGCAATCTACAGCAGATAGTATATCAGATGAGGCAGAACTTCTTGTTAGGGGTGAGTATACTAATCACAGAAGACAAGATCAGCATAAATAATTGTACAACCCAGTTGAAATATAGACATTGATGCTGATCTCATGGCTATGGGGTTGTTGTTGTTGTTTTTAAATAACTTTATTAAAAATTACGTTATACAAATAAAACTTGATATTACTAACTAGATAATACAGAACTACATTTTTTTAAAAAATTAAAAAGCACAGAAAAAGGAAAGAAGGAAGAAAGGAAAGTAAGAAAAATAGAAGAAACTTTATTCCCAGCAGCTATAATCAACACTAATTTATCGCAGTCTCTTAAAATACAACCATACCAGAGGTGGGTTTCAGCAGGTTCTGACCAGTTCTGGAGAACTGGTAGTGGAAATTTTGAGTAGTTCGGAGAACCGGTAAATACCACCTCTGGCTGCCCCCTCCCCCATCTATTCTCTGCCTCCCGAGTCCCAGCTGATCGGGAGGAATTGAGGATTTTGCAGTAACCTTCCCCTGGAGTGGGGAGGGAATGGAGATTTTACAGTATCCTTCCCTTGCCACGCCCACCAAGCCACGCCCACCAAGCCATGCCACGCCCACCAAGCCACATCCACAGAACCAGTAGTAAACATTTTTTAAACCCACCACTGAACCATATCCCCCCTTTTCATTTCATATCTCACCCCATTCTCTATAAGCCCAACTCTAAAATCTCATCTTTCTATATTAATCAATTAGAGTTCATTACAAAGTTATCAGAAATAAAAACATCAATATTATCCCAAAGGTCCTTTTTCAGGAGGCAACTGGACTTTCTTGTTTTTTCTTTGAAGACATTTTGCTTCTCATCCAAGAAGCTTCTTCAGCTCTGGCAGGATAGCAGGGAATGGAAGGATTTATACTCCTTGCAGACAGCTGGTCATTTGCATCCTTCTAGAGAGTTGTTGAGGCCACCTAGAGGTTTATCTGGGTCCTCAGGGTCACCTCAGTAGTGCTCCTGGTTCCTTTAGTCTGCAATTTTTTCCTCTGGAAATCCATTCATACTCCCACAACCATTTGAAGGGTGTTCATCCCAAATTGCATAGCTAAATAGCCATCCAGTCAGCGCTGAAGAAGCTTCTTGGATGAGAAATGAAATGTCTTCAAAGAAAAAACAAGAAAGTCCAGTTGCCTCCTGAAAAAGCAACTTTGGGATAACCATGACCTGGATGAATGAGAATCTCCACAGACTTTCAACATAAATATTACCAATTATATCTTTTGCACCCAATTTGAATCCTTCCTTTCCATTTAAACACATCAAAAGGCAATTATACGTGGACCTCAACTTAGGACCAATTGTTTAATGACATTACACATTACACATTCAACATTACAATGGCTTGAGAAAGGGTATTCTGGCCATTGTAAAACATTGTACTGCCTCTCCATGACCATATCTGGGTGCTTGGCAATCTATTCGCAGTTTGATTGCTAAGCAATGGTTTTATTTATTATTATTTGTTTGTATCCCATCTTTATTATTTTTACAAATATTCAAGGCAGAAAACATATCCAACATACTTCCTCCTCTTATTTTTACCACAACAACAGTAACAACCCTGTGAGATGAGGTGAAAGAGAGTGGCTGGCTCAACAATACCCAGTTGGCTTTCGTGGTTAAGGGCAGGATTTGAACTCATGGTCTCTTGCTGGTGCCTTAACCACTAGACCAAACTGGCTCTCTAATCCCATTTATACTCTTCTCTTCTGGCTTCCCCAGAAAGTCAGTGGGAAAGCTGGCAGGGGAAGTTGAAAGCTGCTGCCATCTACCAAGAGGCGTGTCTTCCATGCGCTTCCCTTCTGAGCATGTGGGGTGCTGAATTTCTTCTATGGGGTTGAAGAAACAGAGCTCAGATTCCAAAGATCTCAGTTCCATTCCTGCAGCCAGCTGGAAAAATTCTTTTCCAGACATGGAAAGTAGTCAAATTGCTCTGGTGAGGTACAGAAACAGATCCCAGATCAGTGGTGGGTTACCCCCGGTTTGGACCAGTTCTATAGAACAGGTAGTAAAACCGGTGGGAGACTCCGCCCATTGACCTCGACATCATCAGGAAGTGAGCATACGTGCGCGGCCCCGTTACGAACCGGTAGTAAAGGTAAGGTAGAACCCACCCCTGCCCCAGATGATCTCAAAGACACAAACTCCATTCCTGCAGCCTGTTGCTGCAGTTCCCTTCTGCACACAGAGGGGAGCTGAACTCCTTTGGCAGAGTGAAGAAACAAGAGTTCAAATCCCAAAGACCTAAGCTTTGTTTGCCAAACGGCCTTTCGCAAGGCCAGTTCAAGCATTATAGCTAGTCTTCGGATTATGGCCGCAACGGAGCCCAAAATTTCTGTTGTTAAGTGAATTTTGCCCCTTTTTATGACCTCTCTTGCCACAGTTGTTAAGTGAATCACTCCAGGTGTTAAGTTAATAACAGGGTTGTAAAATGAATCTGGCTCCCCCATTGACTTTGTCTCAATGAATAGGTTTTATGGGTTAGTTTTTTAATTGTATAGCTTGGGGTTTTAAATTGGGAGGCCGATTAATTTAATTTATTTTTAGTTATCTTAACTTTTATATTATATGTTATTTTAATTTTCGGCTGTTCACCGCCCTGAGTCCCTTCGGGGAGAAGGGCGGGATATAAATTCAATAAATAAATAAATAAATGCAGCATTAACTCAAAGTCACTTAACCAATTTTTTAAAAAAGTTTTTTTTTTAAATGCACATTATATCTGTTTTAATTACGATGCTCACTGAGGATTCCACAAATTGAGGATTGAATCTGCTTCTCATCCCAAATTATTTATCTTATTTTTGGTTTAAAAAATGGAAGATGGGGCAAAGAGAAATTTAGTGTTTACATCCTGGTCATCCACAGAAGGGGATCATGCAATCCCAGGACCCTGCAATCGTCATAAATATGAATCAGTTGCTGAGCGTCTGAATTTTGATCACATGGCAGTGGTCGTAAGTGTGAAAAATAGTCATTGATCTGTCCCCGTCCCCACACACACACACACAGCCAGCCGAGGGTTAAGGAAACACTTTGGAACGCACCCAGTTCTTATCTCCGACTTGGCAGCGATAGACACACCGTCTGCCAAGGGTCTTTATTTGCACAAACAGACAGATAAAATACGAACGTTCAAGAAAGTCCAAACAGAAATAATATTCCTCCCAGCAGTTCCGGACGAGGCTTTAGTGACTCCAAGGTTTTGCTTTGTTCGTCACAAAAGATCCTTGACCACCACTCTCTATTATATAGTCTCTGGGGTGTGGTCTCTGGGGTGTGGTCCAGTGACTCAGTGCTAATCCCTAGCACGCCTCCTAAACTGCTGCAAACGTTTATCACGCCTTCGGAGGCGTGCGTCCAGGAATGATGTCTCATTATCACTTTGACTGGAATCAGCTGTCTCCTCTCCCTCGACCGGCACTTGAGACAATGCCAGAGGGGAGGGGCCTGGAGAGGGAGGCCTGGCTGACTCCTCTTCCTCATGCTCGGAGCTTTCTTCCTCCGATGGGACAGGCTCAGAGGGCGGGGCCACAACAGTCATAAGTAACTTTTTGTTAGTGCCGCTGTAACTTTGAACGGTCATTAAAGGAACTGTTTGTAAATTGAGGACTACTTGTACTACTAAAATCTGCCTTCTGCCCTTAAAATGTCAGTTGTTGCTGAACAGACTACCGTGTTTCCCCGAAAAGAAGACCCTGTCTTATATTCTTTTGAACCCTGAAATAAGCGCTTGGCCTTATTGCCATGCGCTCAAAAGCCCGATTGGGCTTATTATCAGGGGATGTCTTATTTTGGGGGAAACAGGGTAGCAATGTTTAGGTGTACCTTCATAGCTTGCATAAGAATGAGGTATAGTTGATCCCTTTTCATATTATTGACGAATCAAATTTTTTAGCTCAATTTTTGATACTGATCCAGAACAAATTTGCTCTTCCTATTGGGATTCAGCCTTGCCAACTTTTATTTATTTGCACATCTTACCAGCTTCCTGTGTTTTTCACTTGGCATGACATACGCATGCAGTAAAGTCTATTGCCTAGTGTTTCTTGATTTGCTTCCCTGTATAATTCAGGATAACTCAGAACCATAACATTCTTATCAGTTCATTATGTGAACGTAGGACTACCTTATTACTCCAGTAAAAACTTGATACACTGAATCAATACCCATTTCATAGTCAGCTGTATTAACTTCTCCAGAATGCTTAAAGTTGTCAAGTTTCTTGCCTTTTTATTCTGTATTTCACAGAATCTTTGGCAACGCCGTTTTATATTGAAACTCTGTATAATCTCTAATATGTGCTGTGCAGCCCTACAAAGGTTTTTTTTTTTTTTGCTAAAAGATAAATGCACAGCTGGATCAAATCTCCACACCTGTAATTTGCAAACAAAAAGTATTTTATTTAAATGGATGACACTCTTTTCCAACCACAAATTGAAAGTGTGGGGGACAGTTAAGAATTATAGAGCTTTATTTCTGCGAATCTATTCATAGCCTAATGCTTTTGTAACAAAAGCAGATAATTCCCCTCATTTTGTTCTGCTTAAATTTTCTATTTCTAGATAAAGTTGCTTCTCTTCTCTTCTCTTCTCTTCTCTTCTCTTCTCTTCTCTTCTCTACTCTTCTCTTCTCTTCTCTTCCCTTCCCTTCCCTTCCCTTCCCTTCTCTCCAAGTCCCCATTTACATGATAACTTCTTCCTTATTCAAACAAGTTTACTCTCGAAAGCTTGACAGATATAACTCTTTTAGTCTCTATATGGGGTTTAGATTGCATTCTCCATAACTCGGCTTGGGGCCATCTATTATGTTTGAGATTACAAAGCACACCCAAAGTGCAAACCACAAAGAATCAGCTGTTTTCCAAGAAATCCCACTGGTACATTACAAAAATGTGTTTGTCAGAAGAGTCCGTACTCTTTTTAAATAGTAATCATAATCATAATCCACCAGAGTCAGTTGAGGAAGAAAAAAAAGGCATTGGAAAAATACTTGAAGGACTATAAAGAAGATGCACTGAGGCTTGTACACCACAAAGGCTTCCTGAGAGATCAAACTGGATTACCAGAAAGACCAAATTAAGCATAGAAAAGAGACATGGCAAGGCAAAATACTACTATGTGGCAAAACAAATAGCAACAAGATCTGGCAATGGCTATGAACAAGAAAACTGAAGAGACAGAGGGGCTAATTCTGGCTGTACAAGATCAAGCCTTAAGAACAAAGCCAGAATGGAGGAGACAGCAACAAATAGCAAATGCCACCTATATAAAGAAGCTGAAGAAACAACAAACCACTTAGTAAGCTGCTACAAGAACAGAAAGATCTTGCATAGAGCCATGGTGGTGCAGTAGTTGGAATGCAGTATTGCAAGCTGACTCTACCTTCCCTCTGCCAGCAGTTCAATCCTGACTGGCTCAAGGTTGACTCAGCCTTCCATCCTTCCGAGGTTGGTAAAATTAGGACCCAGGTTGTTGGGGGGAAATATGCTGACTCTGTAAACCAGAGAGGGCTGTAAAACACTACAAAGCAGTATATAAATCTAAATGGTATTGTCATTGACTATAAACAACAGCATGACAAAAGTAGTACAACAGTGAATAGAAATATCTGCAATAAATAGGAATAGCAATAGCATTTAGACTTATATGCTGCTTCACAGTACTTCACAGCACTCTTTAAGCAGTTTACAGAGTCAGCATATTGCCCCCAACAATCTGGGTCCTCATTTTACCGACTTCAGAAGGATGGAAGGCTGATGGGAGTCAAGTCAGGATTGAACTCCTGGCAATGGGCAGAGTCAGCCTGCAATATTGCATTCTAACCACTGCACCACCACACAGTGGGACCACAAGATATTCCAAGTAATATAAAATAAAGATGCTAAAATGTTCTGGGACTTTAGAATTCAAACAGACAAGCACCTGTCACTTAACACACCAGACAATGATTGTTGATAAGAAAGACGATAAAGTCTGGATTTTGCAGAACATGGAGATAGCAGAAGAGAAAGAATTGGAGAAAAATCACAAAATGCAAAGACCATATAGAAGTAGAACAACTTTGACAAAATAAAGCAAAGATAGCAACAACGGTAATAGTGCCTTGGATGCCATCTCCAAACATCTGGAGGATCACACGAACACCATTGGCATTGACAAAAATCACCATCAGTCAATTGCAAAAGGCAGCTTTAGTTAGAACAGTTTACATCTGCAACACCATCCAACAATAGCATCTGCCTATCCCAGGGCTTGGGAAGAACTTGCTAGGTGGATAAAAATGCCAAATCCAGGCTAAACATCTGGTTGACTGTGTGAACAACACAGATGATAAAAGCAGATTTAATTTAGGAGATGCCCTGTGGTTTGCTCCCTTCATCCTCTTCTTGCAAACTACACATTCTCTGTGTGAAACTGGATTTGCGTGGAGGACCTCTCATACTGATTTTACTCTTGCCCAAAGAAAAAATTCATATTTTCAGCTTCCAGTCCCCTGCAATCACTAGTTAATATAGGACACTTTGGCTTAGGTGAAATTTTTTAAACCTTTCTTTCCGGTTTTGATTAGAGGAGAGCTGTGATTCTTCTATAGATTTTTGCCATGCTAGATGTCTACATGCTCTAGACAAATTGAGGATTATCAGCGCTTATCTCTTTTTATAGCCTTTTCAGACATTATTTGCTGTCCTTTAAGAGTGACCTGACAGGGGATAAGGCCTCCACTAAATCTCAAATCTTCTTGAGAATGAATTAGACCCTGCAGCTGAGAAAAAGCAGGCATCATCTTGGAACTTTTCTTTCATATCTACGACTTTCTATAACATTTTGCCTGATAAAGAGCTTTGGAGAAGTCCAAACTTGCAACATGTTTTTAATGCATTTTGCTGATTCTTAATCATTTGATTGTTTTTTTTTTCCATACTAATAACTACAGCGTGCTAGCCTTGTATTACATTCAGCATCATGTTTGCTAATTTCCTGGATTTCCACAGGCATTTGACAGAGTAGAAAACAGGATTCAGAGGACTCTTACTTTTGTTCTAAAGCAGCTCTTTTAAAAGATGTGCAGGGCAGTAGTGAGGAATTCGGGGTCTCATCATTTAGCGTGGGCAGGGATCAGAAATCATTTCATTTCTCTTTAAACTCAGCTGTATCCAGTTTTCTATGTGGATACAGGTCAAGAACCGGTGAGAACGTTTCTCCATAGATGTTTCCTTGTTTCCTCAAAACTCACTGCAAGAGGTTGTTCCATGACCCCTTCTTCACAAATGTGTAAATTGCAAGGATACCATGTTGTATATTTTCTTTTGTGTGTACCCTCCAACATTTCACAGGTGAAAATTGTATCTTGTTGGCCTTGTGTGGGTAAGGTTGAAGAGTCGAATCTAGCAACTCGTTGTCTAGAAGGTAACAGAAGGTTAACCCAATAACCAACCTTACCTAACACAAAGGTGTGTGTGCATTCAGATCATAGCATAATAAAGTTGCAAGGCACCGTATCACATACGTTAATGAATCTACCTTTCTGCTTCAGAGTACAGTGTACTCTGAGCTCAGTTTGACTCTAGGTAAGTTCATGGGCATTTCCATGGCTTGATCTTGGCAGTGGTACAAAAGTGGTTTCCCATTGCCATAATTGCAGAGATATTCAGTCCTCCTTTATCTCTACAAATAAAAGCTCTGCTTCTGTCTGCTGTCAGTCATAGGACTGCTTTTGTTGTGGAATGGATTTGTTCTTGAATCTTCAGTTTGAGGTCAACAAGCATTCCAGTTATACGTGGAAGCTCCTAAGGTCCAGCTACTTCCTTGCAACTTTTCCTTGAAGCAATTATTCTTTTTCTTTCTTTTTTTCAAATGCTTCATAGCCTGAGGATTCTGCCTGACCTAAGTTTCTCACAGATGCTGGAAAGGCTTTAAATGAAACCACCAAGTCTATTCACACAAGTTTGGGGTTAGGGTTACTCGACTCTATACTTCCAGACTGAGAGCGCAGAGCCATCTCTGTGTTCACAGATGACCTGCACAAGACCTTGCCTTCTTTAAATCTGAAGGACGACTTAATATAGTATCCAATTCCACAAACTCTGGGTGGCTCCCATAAAACGTAAATATGATTTAAAAACCACAATTGAAATAATCACTTAGAAGGAATCATTATTGATTCTGAGTGGCTCAAGGTTGACTCAGCCATCCATCCTTCTGAGGTTGGTAAAATGAGGACCCAGATTGTTGGAGGCAAGATGCTGATTCTGTAAATCACTTAGAGAGGGCTGTAAAAAACACTTTTACACCACTGTGAAGTGGTATATAAGTCTAAGTGCTATTGCTATTTCTCAGTTGATTTGGTTACCTTATGGATCGCAATGCTATAGAAGCTGAAGCAAGCCCTTATTACAATTTTAGAAGGGATTCAAAACATATTTATTTTCCCAGGCTTTCAAAATTCTATTGCTTTGCTGTTGTTGTTTTTAATGGACATTTGTGCAGTACTTTGTAAGTAAGTGTAATGAAGGGAGCAAGTGACAGACAAACCATCCTTTACAAACTACAATGGCTGGATTAATGTGAGACAGTAAGCCATACCCTAGCCAGCTACATTATGGTTTGGTGAAATTCATGAAATAAGCAGCAGGATGAAAATCAAAAATTCATAGAATGTGACTCAAGAATAGATTGCTCTATTTGAGTATTCTATAATCGTTCCTATTTAACATGAAATCTTGATGGACAATTGGTGCTTTTTCAGCAAGTCTGAAGAATTGGACAAAAAACCAAAGTTCATTTTAAAAAAATATTTTCAATCAGACAGTTCCTGGTAACATAATCATGATAGTGACTGTGCGCACACGCGTGCACACACACACACATATATACACATACACACACAAAGAAATGTGCCATCTTCCTTCTCAAGATACAGGGCATATTTATTAAAAAGAAGATCCTGCTTTCACTACAAAGATTAACGCAATGCTGCACCAAAAGCTAGCCAGAGCCTCTTTCCATTCTTACCTGTACATCAGTTGAATTTAAAGATCAAAAGTCTACCTGGAAGCTGAGATTTTTTTTTTAAGGGTTAAAATTCTCTCCTGTTGAGAGAAATAATGAAGCTCCGAGCACCACTTTCTGCACAGACTCTTTTGAAATGAATAAGAGCAGCCATCGAGCCCCACTGTCTACAGAGTACAAATGTAATAAATAAATTCACACAATATGTATCTTAAACAAATGAAGAAAATATATTGCAGACCAACTGGGCCTTGGGCAATTAAAAAAAAATATCTGTATATATTAGTCAATTATGTTTTGGAGTTTTAGAATCCCATATGCTCATAATCTGAAATGTTTAATGTGAAGAACATCAGAACTCTTGTCTGTCTGTTGGTCAGCCTGATAATTCTCCCCCCCAAAAAAATCCATCCAGAAGAAAATCCCACATGCATCAGTAGAAAGGAATGAGAGGGGCAGATATGGTCTTCTTCTGCATTCTCAGTCATTCCCCAACCACAAGACCTATAGTAGGAGTGTCAGACTCAAGGCCTGGTGCCAGATCCGGCCCACAGGGTACTTAGATCTGGCCTGTGGGGCCGCCCTGGAAACAGTGAAGGACCGGCCCACGGTGCTTCTGCCAACGAAAACGGAGCCCCAAGCTCTGTTTTCACTGGCAGAAGGTTGCTGTGGCAGCCGAAAATGGAGCTCGGGAGCACGTTTTTGCTGGCAGAGTGCTTGGGCCGCCACAGGCGCCCATGACACAAGTGACGTTGAGTTGGCCACACCCACCCTGGCCACACCTTCCCCCCCCGAGGTCAAACACAACCCTGATGTGGCCCTCAATGAAATCGAGTTTGACACCCCTGACCTAGAGTGTAACTACTTTTAAAGGACTAAAAAGAATTTAAAAACTATGATTTCCATGTTCTCCTACTGTCAGAGCCATTTGAGATAACGCAAGTCACAAAACAGATACCACACCAACCACTAGAAGTCTATCTTACTGTAGAATGTAATAACAGAATCTTAAAAACTGGCAGGAAACTATCTCCCCTGTTAGTCTAAAGAATCAAGAACCAAGGTGAAATAAATCTTGTGGGGGGTTTTTCCTTACTCTGCCTGTATGTCTGGGCAAAGCTTATGTTCACATAACATTTGAATCCTTTCTTCAAGGCCATTTGCATACTCAACTGTACAGATAGTACTAGTTCAGTGACTACAATTGGTTACAATGAAATGTGTCAGGGTAATGCAGATTTAAAGCTGACCAGCCATTGTGGCCCTTTAAGACTGAGGATGAGTCAGCAGGGTTATTGCCCTTTAAGAAGCTGCCTATATAAGGGAGGCCATTAGAGAGCGTCACTCTCTCTCCAATGCAGATGTATGTGTCTGCATTATAGTTCTTCGTGTAGAGTTGAAGAAGACTGATTGCTTGCCTAGCTTTTGCTTAGCACGTGTATGTATATATACTGTATATAACTTGTATATAAACCACTGTTTGTAAAGACAAAACCTCTGTGTCTTGTATTTTGCTCTTGGGTTGTCTCAAACTAGCAGTCACACTGTACACACTCTGACAAAATGGACACTTAAGTGTTAACTTTCTCAGATAGACAATCATATCTCTGTAATATTCTTATCATTCTTGATTTTAATGCTCATCCCAGATTCAATGGCCAAGAGATTCTTCACAGTGTAGCTTCACAGTTGGAAGGAAGACTTTAAAACAGTCAGTTCTTTGGCATAATCTCAGATTGATTCATTTGAAGGCAAACATTATATTTTTTAATGACTCAGCTTTAGATTTAAGTCCCCGTGTACCGTGTTTCCCGAAAATACGACCTACTCAGAAAGTAAGTCCTAGCTTGATTTTTACAAGTGTGCCCAATATAAGACCCACCCCCGCCCCAAAATAAGCCCTAATTAAGACCCGCCCACTCCAGGGTGCACATGTAAAAATTAAGCTAGGATGGGATGGGGGTGGGTTGGAGCTGTTCTACTACTTAACTTTGGATAGTTGCAGCCAGGCCTCACGCATCTCAGCCCATTTCTTTTGCTGTAGCCGACGGCCTCTGTAGCGGATAACAGAGCTCTGGAAATGGGCCGAAATGTGCGAGGCCTGGCGGCAACTGTCTGAAACCAAAGAAGTTCCTGAAGGCCTCTGAGAGCAAAAAGGAGGCCGGGGGGCAATGAGTGCAAGTGAGGTGAGTCAGTGGATGACATCCTCCCCGAAAATAAGACCTAGTGCCTTTTTTTGGTAGCAAAAAAATATAAGGCAGGGTCTTATTTTGGGGTAAATACGAATGTATTATCCTGTTCCTCAAAGTTCCACTTGTAAGTACAGGTATATTTTCCTACATATTTTAAATCTTTAATTCCATGAATGGTTTCTTCATTTCAAAAGGCAGGATGGACATGAGCTGCCTTTGTAAAGTTTGTTAAATTTAAAAGATTTTAGAAGGTACAGGAGAAACTGTGGCAGCAAATGGTATAAGAGTATCTACAAGTATTTATTTTTATCCTGCTTTTATTATTTTTATAAATAAGGCAGTGAACATAACTAATACTCTTTCCAGTGAGATGGATGGCATATAAATTTCATGAGTTTAATTAATAAATAAAATTAACTATGTGTCAGCTTTGGAAGCCATTTTAGCCCGGAAGCTTCCATGCTGCCACCTTCTCATGTGTGGGAAACTGGGAGGGGGGATTTAGTAGAGGGGTTGTCTGTACACATAATAGCATTCTTCCTGTCGGTCAAGGTCAGGGCGATCCTGCATCTGGAGAAGGAGTGGTCGGAGTGAGGTCTCGAGATGGGACGGCGGTTGATTGGAGCATGTGATTGAGGAGTGAGGGGATGGTTTTGAGGTTTGATTTACTGAGGGAAAACCCGGACCTCTCAGATTCGGGTTTTCCCAGATGTGCCAGTTTACCTATTCTAATAAATAGAACTTTGAAAAATGCTTGCTTCAGAGTCTTTACTTGGAGTTTCTGGAACGCTGACACTATGGAGTTTACTGGGAGGTTTTATATCAGCCACTTTGTCCTATCCCAACACCATCAACACAATATGATGGAGTATTTGTGTCCAGCTCTAGTCTTCTTCAAAGGCATTTACTGGTGAAATATGTGACAACACAAAACCCATGACCTTCATACTTGTGTCTGACATAAGAACAAAAATACAAAAAAGGAGAATGATACTGTGGCATCAACATGTGTTGTAATTTTATCACATTTGCAGCTACCACAGATCTCTAGGTCTTGTTCTCAAAAGATATATAAAAAGTACCATTAAATAGGAGTTAATAGTACTGTTATATTTTGGCAATATTTTAAGTCAGTTCTTTATCTTTAAAAACATACTCATTATAGTAGTGAAAAAGACATTAGCCATATTTTTGCATCTTTACTTTATGGAAATTAGTAGGGCTTGCTTCTTAATAGTTGTACAATAATGGTTAACAGTAATTTCTCGACTAATAATGGCAATTCCGGGCTAATAATGTTCTGCAGACTATATTAGCCTATTTTATTTATTTCGTTTGCATTCAACTATACCTTTCCAAGGTATAAATGTGTGTTTATTCTTTTTTGCTATCTCTCCATTTTATTTTCACCACCTGCTAGGTTGAATCATGTTGAAAGATGTTGGCTCAAAAATATCCAGTGACTTTCCTAACTGAGAAAGGATTTGAATCTGAATATTTTTCTGGTCCATGTCTGGCACCCGTAATCATGACACAGCCCCTTAAAATACCTGTAAGGTTACTCGTCACCAAATTATGCTAGTCAATCTGGATAAATTAGCAGACTAGATGATGTATGCACAGTGCAATAATGGTGAATTAAAATCGGTGCATTCAACCTACCTACCTACCTTCTTTCCTTCTTCTCCTTCTTTTCCTCCTTGTTTCTTTCCTTCTTTCCTTCCAGGTCCACCTGGCCCTCCTGGGGTTGTCATTGTTGAAGAAATCACAGAGGTCACTGCAACTCTTTCGTGGACTCCTGGAGCAGACAACCACAGCCCTATCACGTCTTACAACTTGCAAGCGCGAAGTCCGTTTTCACTTGGCTGGCAGACTCTGAAAACAGGCAAGATATTTTTATTATTATTATTATTATTTAACATCAATCAAGCAGGTTCATTAGATTCATTAGGTCAGCGGTGGGTTTCACATTTTGTTACTACTGGTTCGTCCCACCCGCCTTCCGTGCATGCGCCCAGCCTCAAAAACATGCCTAAACAGGGCAGCATAAAGTCAGGGGAAGTGATCAGGCCACCCGCGATTTCCACTACCAGTATACCCAAACCAGTCTGAACCGGCTGAATACCACCTCTGCATTAGTTGCTTCTGCAGAAGACTCCTAATATGGAAAAGCAAAACAGGATCTTTCTTTCTTTCTTTTTTTTTTCCTATTGTCTTTTCCAGTTCACACCAGTGTTTGGGAATTTAGCAAGACATGGCTTTTCTCCCCTATTATTTTGTTTTTGTTTCTGACCATTTTCTGCTGAGAGAAAATCTGCCTTTTCTTTTGTGAGACTCTACATTGAAATGAACTACAGCAATCCAAAGATGGCATAGTTCTTTTATCCAGATGCTATGAACATCATTACATGGACACAGATGTGTTTGTTGTCTGTGCTTCCATAATTTTTTCCTTGCAAAACATGCCTATAATGCAGTGGTGAAATGTAAAATTTGTTACTACCGGTTCTGTGGGCATGGCTTGGTGCAGGGGTAATGTGACTGGGTGGGTGTGGCCAACTTTTTTTTTTTTTACTTTTAAATGCTTTTAAAAGACTGACGATCCCAGCTGAGTTGCCTGATTGTCAGAGGCTTTTGTTTTCTTTTAAAAGCTTTTTTTTTTTTTTTTTTTGCTTTTAAAAGTAAAAAAAGCCTCTGACGATCAGGCAACTCAGCTGGGATCAGAGTTGCCAGAGCCTTTTAAAAGCATTTTTTTATAACCTCTTTAGTTGTAGAAAAAATGCTTTTAAAAGGCTCTGACGATCCCAGCTGAGCCGCGCGATCATCAGAGGCTTTTTTTTTACTTTTAAAAGCATTTTTTCTACAACCTCTTCAGCCGGAAAAAAAAAAGGCTATATACATTATATATACATTATATATCTATATACATTATAGCAGGGGTGAAATGCTCCCGATTTGGACTGGATCGCCTGATCCGGTAGCGATGGCGGCGGGTGGCTCAGAGAACCAGTAGCAAAAATCCCTGCCCCCCCCCCATGCCCAGCTGAACCACGTGATCATCAGAGGCTTTTTTTTTACTTTAACTTTTTTTTACTTTTAGAAAAAATGCTTTTAAAAGTTAAAAAAAAGGGCTCTGATGATCACGTGGTTTAGATGGGCATGGGGGGGCCAGGGATTTTTGCTACTGGTTCTCCGAGCCACCCGCCGCCATCGCTACCGGATCAGGTGATCCGGTCCAAATCGGGATCATTTCACCCCTGCTATAATGTATATAGAGCACAAAGAACCAATCAGAGACCAGCCCTCACTAACCTGCACCAATCAGAAACCAACTTGGCTAAAGGCCAATTAGGACCTAGTTATAAAGACAGAGTCCAGTGGGTCCCTGCTTAATTGCCTGTGGTCTAAAAAGCACATCCCCCTTGTACCAGGCACAAGTTGCAATCAAAACATCAGGAAATCTGTTTTCTAGACCACAGTCGCTAAATCCTGAAGTCCAACACCACCTAATAACTACTGGCCATGATAGCCTACAACAATATACAGTTCCTTTTTTCTGTATCACTTGAGATGACATTTCAATGCTGGAAGACCACTGAGTCTTCCACAGTTGATTCTCTCTCTTCTACTGGATACTTTTATCTCCTTTTTTCTTTTCAGAAGGGATATTCAAAAGTCATGTCTAAGGTTTCCTTATAAGGTTGGATAAGAGTATATCCGGAATACATTTCAGAATAAAACAAGGTGGAGATAGTATTCAGAGATTCGGGTCTGATACTATGCTACCACATACACCCACGTATCTTTAAAGCATAAAAGAAAAGAAAAATGGAGAGAAGTTAAAAGAGAACTCTGCCCCTAATTTAAATAAAATCTGTATGAAATAACATTTCACCTCCAAATAGTATTGACATATTTATTTGAGCATAGTTAAATTGCAAAACCTGCATTGCAGCATTTGAAGAAATTTTGAATCTGTTGGATATTTGATCATGAATTTGAAAAAGCAGCTTTGTTATAGAAATTGGCAAAGGTCAAATTCTTAATTGTGCCACGAAGTCTGGGTTGTTTCCTCTAGCTTCGGTTTATTGATTAGAGAGAAATTCTAGGGAGCATGCTTTAATCCTTCGTTCTTCACAGTTCCTGAACACATAGGGGGTGACCTGGAATCTGCAACGGCAATTGAACTGAACCCATGGGTAGAGTATGAATTTAGAGTTGTAGCAACTAACAAAATTGGAACAGGAGATCCAAGCACACCATCTAAAGTGATCCGAACCAAAGAAGCAGGTAAGACCATCTTCTAGATACGACCAATTTTAAAATGATTGAGAATTTGGAAGTACCTTAAAGCGTAAGACACACCACTGTGATGCAAATTTTTATGGAAACCTCAGACACAAGATCAAATATTGGCTGAGGATGTTTGTAGAATCTTAGAGGACAATGACCGTCCTTGCACTGGCATTTGGATGTATTCTTTTTTTTATTCACTGAATCTCTGATTTCTTGCTTTTCTATGACTTTAAACAGCCTCCACTTAAAACATCTTTCTGTCTGAAGCAGGCAGGAAACATCTTTTCCACTTGGATTGCCACTTAAACACTCTATGGTTTTCATTTATCTTCATTCTTCATTTCATTTATCTTCATTATGAATCTTGGTGGCGCAGTGGTTAGAATGCAGTACTGCAGGCTACTTCTGCTGCCTGCCGACTGCCTGCAGTTTGGCAGTTCAAATCTCACCAGGCTCAAGGTTGACTCAGCCTTCCATCCTTCCGAAGTGGATAAAATGAGGACCCAGACTGTTGGGGGCAATATACTGACTCTGTAAACTGCTTAGAGAGGGCTATAAAGAGATGTAAAGCGGTATATAAGTCTAAGTGCTATTGCTATGTTGCTTTTGTAATTTGGACTCAGAATCTTTATCGAGGTTTAGAAACATACATACTTACAATATCTAAACTATTCTATTTTCTCAGTTCCTCTGTGAGGTAGGTTAATGTGATAAGTACTAAATATATTATAACCTCTCAATAGTTTAATGGAAAGGTCTGTAGAATCTGCTCCAAGTGTTTACCAGCACATAGAAGAAAAGGATTTCATATCTCTTCTCCAACCTGTCCAAACTATTATGATCTCATTCTCTTATTTTGGGTGTTGGGTAGACTGCAATTTTGTGTCATCTGCATATTTGACACAATACATGGATGATATCAAAGCCTGGAGTGATTCTGCTCTCCCACTATGATGTGACTGGTGGTGTTGTTGTTTTCTGAATAGAAAGCATAGAAAAGGCTGCACATATTCTACTCCTAGTCAAGTAACTCGAAGAGAGAATGGGATTTGGAATGGGCAGGGGTGGTATTCACTTACTTTCCCTACCGGTTTGCAAATGTGAGCATGTGTGCATGCGCTTTGCTTGTGCGCACATCTTCTGTGCATGCACCCGGCCTCAAAAATGTGCCTAAATAGGACTTCATTTCCACTACCGATTTGCCCGAACCGGTCTGAACCAGCTGAATACCACCTCCAGGAATAGGGGGAGTATTCCGCATTCTAAATCACCGTCGAACTGCATTGTCCCATCAGGATTCATTTTTTTCCTCAGCCACTTAGAAAATCCAACTGAGATTTAACAGAATGAAATTGAGATTTAGCCTAAACTTCCTTTTTCCCAGCTTCTCCCACCCCTCCAAATCTGCTCCGTTGCAGCTGAGTTTTCAGAAAGATATCCTACAAAAAGACAGAGTTCTCACCATTTATTTCCAACGCTTTGATGGGTTGGAAAGAACAAAAAGGAATCTGAAAAAAGATAAAAAGCTAAAACTTTTTTTTTTTAAAGGAAGGGAAAAGAAAGGGAAACCTGGAGAATAAGTAGGATCAGGGCATTTAATCCTTTCCCAATCTATTGTCATTGCCCATGCCAGCTAGAGCAGGTAGAAGATAACAGCAGAAACTTTCTGGAACTACTGAACTAGAACTATCACAGTAGTTGTGGTATTGTATGATCAGCTGGACAAGCCAGAAAGCTAATAAAAGGATCTATTTTTTTTTATTTATTTATTTTTATATGCCACCCTTCTCCGGAGACTCAGGGCAGCTTACAATGCATTAAGCAATAGCCTTCATACTTTTGTATATATTTATACAAAGTCAGCTTATTGCCCCCACAAACCGGGTCCTCATTTTACCCACCTTAGAAAGGATGGAAGGCTGAGTCGACCTTGAGCCTGGTGAGAATTGAACTTGTAATAATTGCAGGCAGCTGGATGTTAAATGCTGCCTTAGTAGGAGGCATTAGCCTCCTATGCCACTCAGGCTCCTATGTAGACTGTATGTAGACTCTATGTAGATTTTTTTTAAAAATCAGTCTACATAATTTACATGCTTGAATTTTTTATTTTTTTTTAATTTTATTTATATGCCGCCCTTCTCCGGAGACTCAGGGTGGCTTACAATGCGCTAAGCAATAGAATTGACAACTGAAGACTTCTATTTATCTTGCAAACAACATAAAATATGTATGATAAGCTCTTAAGCAGGACTGTTCATTTGTTCTTTAATTTAAAAAAAGAGAGAACTGCAGTGGAAAACTGTCTGAGTACGGCAGGCAGTAAAATAGAATGAATTTTAATGAATTCACGGTTTCATAAGGGGAGAATGGCATCGACCCTAATTTTTGTTGGCAATTTGTCCACACAAAACCCCCCCAACCAACTTGTATTTGTTTTCACCCCTCAGTTGGCAGGCATACATGCTATAAATGGTCTAAATACATAATAGCTTTAAACCTTAATGTGTGTTTTGGAGCATGGTATCTTATAGTCTATATAAATGACAATAAATTGAGTCACTGGATTTGTTGAAATCCATTGAAGTAAGTGGCAGATTTGTGAAGTTTGTCTTTGAATGTATTTTTGTTGACAGCCTGGTTAACCATTGTTTAGGTTCAGGGTCAGATTCATTTTTATGCTAGCTTTTTAAGTATCCAGATTGATGGATTCTCAATCTTTTGAGGTTTCCTTCTTTTTTAAGGAGGACAGTAAACGAATGCCTTTTTAACCTTCACTGTTTATTGTTGTTCATAATTGTAAGCCATTTCAAAACTTGCTTTTTCTCTTTTGTAACAAAATTATGTCATTCTCATGGCATTTTTTAAAAAAGCTTCAGATATACATGGAATACTTGATGAATTTACCAGGTTGATGTGACCTAGCATCTTTAAATGGCTTGAGCCCTTGGTTGTATAAACAGAGGAATAGAATTTAAATCATGTGAAGTATTAGTACCTTTTTATAAAGCCCTGGTAAGACCACACTTGGAATACTGCATCCAGTTTTGGTCACCACATTCCAAAAAAGATGTTGAGACTTCGGAAAAAGTGAAAAGAAGAGCAACTAAGATGATTAAGGGCAGGGGTGAAATCTAAATTTTTTCCCTACCGGTTCTGTGGGCGTGGCTTGGTGGGGGGGGGTGTCCTGTGACTGAGTGGGCATGGCCAACTCGATGTCACTCACAGCCACGCCCACTCAGTCACAAGACCCCCCTCCCACCAAGCCACGCCCACAGAACCCGGTAGAACAACTTTTTAAATTTCTATTCTGCCGGCGTGTCCTTACCTTTCTCCCGCAGCTCCGCCCACCCGCCCCATTCCCCGCCTCTGGTCTTGCCGCGGAGCTGCTGCCTGCTCGCCTTTTGCCACATGGCTCTGCCCACCCGCCCCATTCCCCGGAGTCGGGGAATGCACCATTCTCCTATTGCTCACCTTTCTCCCGCTGCTGGCTGTCAGGGAAGGCAAGCGCCCGAAAGGTACCGGAGTTGCTCACTCTCCTTCTTGAATGAGCTGCTCTGGTCCATGCACCGGCTGCGCAAACACACACTGTTTATTTAATTCAGCGGCAGGTTGGGTGTGGCCTCTAGCTGCCATTGCTACCGATTCTCCGAACCACTGGCCATCATCGCTACCTTCTCGCCCGAGCCAGTCCGAACTGGGAGCATTTCACCCCTGATTAAGGGCCTGGAGACAAAACTATGTGAAGAATGGTTGCAAGAATTGGTTATGGCCAGTTTAGAAAAAATAAGGACTAGGGGTGACATGATAGCAGTCAGTGGTGGGATTCAAAAAAATTTACTATTGGTTCTGTGGGCATGCCTTAGTGGGCGGTGGCTTGGTGGGTGTGGCAGGGGAAGGATACTATAAAATCCCCATTCCCAACCCACTCCAAGTGAAGGTTACTGCAAAATCCCCATTTCCTCCTGATCAGCTGGTACTCGGGAGGCAGAGAACAGATGGGGGCAGGGCCAGTCAGAGGTGGTATTTACCGGTTCTCCAAACTACTCAAAATTTCTGCTACCAGTTCTCCAGAACTGGTCAGAACCTGCTGAATATCACCTCTGATAGCAGTAGTCCAGTATTTGAGGGGCTGCCACAAAGAAGAGGGGGTCAACTTATTTTCCAAAGCACTAGAAGGCAAGACAAGAAACAATGGATGGAAACTACTCAAGGAAAGAAGCAACCTGGAATTAAGAATAAACTTCCTAACAGTGAGGACAATTAACAGCTTGCTTCCAGAAGTTGTGGGTGCTCCACCACTGGAGGTTTTTAAGAAAAGATTGGACAGACACTTATCTGAAATGGTATAGGATATCCTGCTTGAGCAGTGGTTTGGATTAGAAGACCTCCAAGGTGCCTTCCAACTCTATTCTGATTGATTGAAATTAAGAGTTTTCAGTAGAACATGAGGTCAATCTGCACCTATTTCAACAGGGTCTTATAAGATGAAAAAATGGCATAAGATTGGCAAAGTCACTGGTGTAAGATAAGCTGCTACCCTGTTTGCCCCAAAATAAGACATCCTCTGATAATAAACCCAATTGGGCTTTTGAGCGCATGGCAATAACACCAAGTGCTTATTTCAGGGTTAAAATAAATATAAGACAGGGTCTTATTTTTTGGGAAAAAACAGTATGCAAACTGCATAAATAAATAAATAAAATTACATCTAGGATTTTCCAGAAAGTAATGTAGATGAGTAAAGAATTAAATAATGGTTGGTTATCCATTTTTGGAAATATACAATCTACTTTTCAATCAACATCGCTCCATTTACTGGCAAACAAACAATTCCCTTCATAGATGGAGAACAGAAAATTGACAGCCTTGTTTATTTTTTATTATTATTTGTTTGTTTATTAGATATTTTTTAAATCCTGCCTTTATTATTTTCTAAGTAAGGTAGTAAACATACAAAATACTAGTCTAATTATTAGACCATCTCAACCTTTACCCCAACCTAGCTATCAATTATTAATTACGTAGGAGGTAATTTTAGAAGATGTTAAAAAAAGTAAAAAATGTCTTTAGAAGCCAGTTTGGATAGGATAAGTTAAACAACACAGATTTAAATGTTCACAATTTCGGTTCATAGATCATGCTAATACAAAAGTGGTGGTGTGCTATGCATGCAGAGATAAAAAGAGATCAAGTGAGAGAGAGCTACAATTAAAATTATTAATTAAAAGCAACCTGTTAGATGTTGTTGCCGTTTTTGTTATGTTCAATGACCATTTTATCAAACCGAATCTCTATTTTAAGCATAGGCAGTTTTATATTAAAACAGATAAAGAACAGTTGCTGGAATTGGGTGTGTCAAATGAAAAGAAGAATTGGGGTGACATGATAGAAATGTTCCAATATCTATGGGACTGCCACAAAGAAGAGTGGGGGGGGGGAGTGTCAGTCTATTCTCCAAAGCACCTGAAGGCAGGACAAGAAGCAATGGATGGAAACTAATCAAGGAGAAAAGCAACTTAGAATTAAGGAGAAATTTCCTGACAGTTAGATCAATCAGTGGAACAACTTGCCTCCAGAAGTTGTGAATCCTCCAACACTGGAAGCTTTTAAGAAGAAATTGGACAACCATTTGTCCAAAATGTATAGGGTTTCCTGCCAGAGCAGGGGGTTGGACTAGAAGACCTCCAAGATCCCTTTCAACTCTCTTATTCTGTTATTCCACTATACTTGTCATTCTCTTAGTGATTCATATTCGCAGGTGTACCAGTTGCAAAACAGGCAATATAGTACATGAATTTTAACACAGAAGGCATTCCATTGAAGCAGCTGGCCATTTGTGGCCTTGGGGCATGGCATCAATTACATTATCTATTCATGGAGAAGTAACATTCAGAATTGAGTAGGATCACAGTTTGCCCTGCTAATCATGCATGCACACCAGATTCCTTGAGCTAATAAGATGGTGACATTTATCAATACCAGCGTGTGTCCAAGAATTAAGGAGGGCAAAGAGAAGGGCGGATTCAAAAGTCGATCCTCTGAAGAATAAAGCAATGAATAATACAATGCTTCAAATTAACATTTTTTTAATCTGATCAGAAAGTTACCATTTTCCCCGCAGATTTTAATTAATAAACAGAGCTGTAAAGTCATATTGGTGTAAGCTACTTGAACTGGGACCAAATTCTTCCTTATCTCTTCATTTTTTTTCAGACTACCACATTTATGTAAAAGTTAATTAACGCTTATTTTAGGATCTACACACACGCTATAGCTCAGTGATAGCACATATCTCTGTGTCAAAAACCAATCTCTGGCATTCAGAATATAAATTTTTGGAAAATCTCTCTATACCAGGGGTGTCAAACTCAAGGCCTGGGGGCTGGATCGGGCCTGCGGAATGCTTAGATCTGGCCCATTGTGCCACCCTGGAAACAGCAAAGGACCAGCCTGCAGTGCCTCTGCCAGTGAAAACGGAGCTTGGGAGGGCCATGCGTGGCCCACCCAAGCTCCTTTTTCAGCTGTGACAGCCTCCTGCAGCCCTCTGCCAGTGAAAACGTGTGGCTTTCCCAAGCTCCGTTTTCACTGGCAGAGCACTCGGCCTACCACAGATGCCCCCAACATAAGTGACATCAAACTGGCCATGCCCACCCTGGCCACGCCCACCCAGCCCCCGAGGTGAAAAACAACCCTGATGCGGCCCTCAATGAAATTGATTTTGACACTCCTGCTGTATACCCTATATCACACTTTGTCAACCTGGTAGTTTAATGATATGTGGGAATGACCTTGGGGAAATGAGGGGAGGAATTGCCTGGGGAATGATTAGATAAGAGAGGGAGGAGCCTGCAGTTGCTTAACGGACAGAGAATGAGATTTAGGGAGGGTTAAGGTTGATTGATTAGGCTGCAAAAAGAGATGGTGGGAGATTTATACTTTCAGATTCTATTAATGTGGCCTTACAATAAAGTAGAATTAGTTCATCCGGTGTTTTCTGGTTTACCTGAGTGGGTTGTCATCAGTCTTGCAAGTCTCAAAGTGCAAAGTCTTCTACCATCTCTTTTCTAGTTTGGATAGTAGGTGACTGCCACCAAATGAAGGGAAGAAGAAGTATATTGGGTGTCAGGATAAAGTATCTGAAAATTGAGACCCTTGAGCAGGGATGTCAAACTTGATTTCATTGAGGGCCGCATCAGGGTTGTGTTCAACCTCGGGGTGCAGTAGGTGTGGCCAGGGTGAGTGTGGCCAGGGTGGGCATAGCCAGCTCGACGTCACTTGTGTCAGGGGCACCTGTGGTGGCCCAGGCGGGGTTGGGGGGATCCATTGTCTCCAGCAGAGGAAGGCAAGACCAGAGAGAGCACAACTGTGATGGCCTTCTCCAGCCCTCTGCCAGCAAAAATGGCATTCGGGAAGGGTGCATGCATCCCTCCCAAGCTCCGTTTTCGGCTGCGACAGCCTCCTGCAGCCTTCTGCCAATGAAAACAGAGCTCCATTTTCACTGACAGAGGGACCACAGGCCAGTCCTTCACTGTTTCCAGGGTAGGCCCACAGGCCAAATCTAAGCACCCCGCATGCCGGATCCGGCCCATGAGCCTTGAGTTTGACATCCCTGCCCTAGAGTTTCAATTATTATTGGATTGTATTATATGAAATTCTTTCTGTAGATAGGACAACTCATTTTGTGGATGCTCTCACAAAATGGTTGCCTGGATGATCCACTTACTAGAACACCAATTGGTGAATTCTTCCTTGCTATCCCCTTTGCCTACTCCAGCGTCTTTTTGATCAGTATAGTTACTACATGTGGGCTGGAAAAAAACCAAGACAACTGCTTGATGGAGGCAAAGCAATAAAGAAATCTTTGCATTGTGCAGAGGTCGTTCTACTTGCCAGCCTTCCTGATAAATCTCATACCTGTAGCTTCTCCCCTTTTCATTTTCTAAGCGAGTCTGTAAAGGCGTATTGTAAATGATGGGAGATAAAAGCTATCTACTCACTCTACTTTGCTGCATGCCAGCATCCCATTTAATGCCAACTTTCAATATGACTAATTCAATCCAATTTCATTTAATATAAAGTTAAATGAACTCAGGTCACATTGGCAGGGAGCCTGGCAAATATCAACGGTGGTATCGGTTAATATCTGAGCTCTTTGAAACTCAGGCTCTATCACTGTATTGCAGTAGACATACAATTGGATAGGAAACAGCCTATTCAATGGATGCATCTTAAATAACCTGTGCCAAAAATTTCTCCTCACATGGAGACAACATTCCTAAATGGGCATCTGAAGTATGAAATTACAGTCTGTAATTTTCCCTTTGTTTCCTGAGTGTGTGAAATACACTGCAATAACTGTTTTAAAAGAGCTGACACAGATTTTTAGAGTTATTTCCAGTAAAGATGGGATATGAAATATGTTCCTTAGGTGGGTTTGAACTTAAGGGGTATCCTTCAGTGGTGGGTTTCAATTTTTTTTACTACCGGTTCTGTGGGTGTGTCTGGGTGGCATAGCATGGCTTGGTGGGCGTGGCAGGGGAAGGATACTGTAAAATCTCCATTCCCTCCCCAATCCAGGGGAAGGTTACTGCAAAATCCCCATTTCCTCCGATCAGCTGGGATTCGGGAGGCAGAGAATAGATGGGGGCGGGGCCAGTCAGAATTTTTACTACCGGTTCTCCGAACTACTCAAAATTTCCGCTACCGGTTCTCCAGAACTGGTCAGAACCTGTTGAAACCCATCTCTGGTATCCTTTGCTTATTGTAAATGGATTTTCACTTCATGCTTGTTAGTTTCTCCAATGAATACTGATAAAAAGAATGAAACGAGAAAATAAAAAGAACCTTAAGAAAAGAAACAGATGCAAGAATCAACTATAATGGAGTGCTAGGATGCTTATTTATTCTATTTACAGCCATACAATAGAAAGTTTTCTCAAATGCCTGACAAACTTAATTTTAAATTGTGATCTTACACTATAAAGGAATGAGACTTTAACAGTAGTAGTACTTAATGTTCTGTATAAACAATGACTTCGTTCATACATTATTTCTAAGCCACAGTTCACTTAACTCTGGCTTATTGAATGAAGCGTAACTGACTAAAGTCTCAAAACACATTAAGCCATAAGACTTACTTTATAAAACAAATGGCAGAGTTCAAAGTGAAATAAACACATTGTGGCTTGGCTTACACACAAAGGATTAATGAGTTATGGGTTCCATGCAGATAATGTCAAGGAGAATTTTGGCATCACCAGAAAAAGTCGAGAAAGATGCCCACCCCAAACCGTGAATACCTGCTGCCAATCAGAGTCAAGACAGACCAATTCAAATACATTGCAGAATCAGAACACCAAATACAAGCTGGGCAGATACGACCTCGTAGACGACCCTCACTCTGTCAAGGACCTTGGAGTACTCATCTCTAATGATCTAAGTGCCAGAGCTCACTGTGACAGCATTGCCAAAAAGGCATTAAGAGTTGTTAACCTAAACTTGGGAAGCTTTTTTTCCAGTAATATTGTACTGCAAATTGTACTGTAGGGCATATAAAACCTTTGCTAGACCAATTCTCGAATACAGCTCATCTGTCTGGAACCTGCACTGCATAGCAGACATTAATACAGTTGAGCGAGTCCAGAGATATTTCATGAAAAGAGTATTCTACTCCTCTGCTCACAACAGAATACCTTATGCTACCAGGCTTGAAATTTTGGGATTAGACAATTTAGAACTACGCCACCTTCAGTCTGACCTAAGCATAGTACACAAAATTATCTGCTACAATGTCCTACTTGTCAATGACTACTTCAGCTTCAATACATGAGTACACAATAGATACAAACTTAAGGTAAATTGCTCCAAACCCGATTGCAGAAAATACGACTTCAGCAACATAGTGGTCAATGCCTGGAATGCACTACCTGACTCTGTGGTTTCATCCCCAAACCCTCATAACTTTAACCTTAGACTGTCTACTGTTGACCTCACCCCATTCCTAAGAGGTCTGTAAGGGGTGGGCATAAGCGCACCAACGTGCCTTCCGTCCCAGTCCTACTGTCCCCATTCGTATCCATTTCCTGTATTAATGATAGCAGTGCTCAGTGTTCCAATATCTGAGGGGCTTCCACAAAGAAGAGGGGGTCAACCTATTCTCCAAGGCACCCAAAGGCAGTTCAAGAAGCAATGGATGGAAAAAGAGAGCCAACCAACTCAACCAACTTAGAAATAAGGAGAAATTTCCTGACAGTGATAACAGTTAAATCAATGGAACAGCTTTCCTCATAAATTGTGGTGTTCCATCACTGAAGGATTTTAAGAAAGAGATTGGACAGCCATTTGTCTGAAATGGTGTATGGTCTCCTGCTTGAGCAGGGGATTGGACTAAAAGACCTCCAAAATTCCTTCCAATTCTGTTATTCTTTTAAATGCAGTCATTTATGACCCTAAGATTTCCTTCTATGAACACCAAGGATGGATGATCCTTGGTGCTACTGGAAATAGCCCTTTAAATTGGATGCAAAAATGATTTTATGCCTTGAATGTTTTTCCCCCTCAAATTCCCAGATGCTACTGAAAATAAAAAGCATGTAAATCCCACATAAAGGGACGTGGTGGCTCAGTGACTAAGACGCTGAGCTTGTCGATCAAAAGGTCAGCAGTTCAGTGGTTTGAATCCCTAGTGCCGCGTAACGGGGTGAGCTCCCGTTACTTGTCCCAGCTTCTGTCAACCTAGCAGTTCGAAAGCACGTAAAAAATGCAAATAGAAAAATAGGGACTACCTTTGGTGGGAAGGGAACAGCGTTCCGTGCACCTTTGGCATTTAGTCATGCTGGCCACATGACCACGGAGACGTCTTCAGACAGCACTAGCTCTTCGGCTTTGAAACGGAGATGAGCATCACCCCCTAGAGTCGGGAACGACTAGCACATATGTGCGAGGGGAACCTTTACTATTTTTAAAATCCCACATCCAATTTGCATCAAATGTATCTATAGACACTTCCACTCTTGGAGGCCTCCTGGAATGTTGACATGTGATGCTGCATCTTTCTCTACTTGAGCAATCTTGTTGCTTCAGACACCCCCCATTGGAGCATAGGATTCATTGGTGATTGACTGGTATCAGTAAATAGGATCTGAAAGAATCAAGCCTTTCTCACTCTTAGTATTGCAAAGTGGCAGCAGATACAGGGAGCTGAATTGGCCAAGAGTGCCCCTCACAGGCTGCTGGTATCCCTGACCAATGCAGGTCCTTCACTGCTTTCTTCATAGTACTAATACAGTTGCCTTTTGCTTCCTGCTTCACTATCATTTCATTGCCTTTGCTACTTTCATTCTCTTTTTCTGTGGCAAAGGTGTTTCGTTGTGGTGTCCTTTCTCTCTCAATTTACCTCAGCTCTTACTTCAGGAGCTTGTCTAATCTCAGTCCTAATGAAAGCCACATTAACAATTAAAGACAAAAATACCTCCGAGATATCCAATTGCCATGACAGACTTAAGGACAGCAGGGTAAACGGAAGCCAAAGTGACTTGACCAAGGTCGCAAGGGTGCCCCCTAGCAAAATAGCATCAAGGATATGGATCTTCTGAGACAATGTTTTACATGTCACAATATGAGATATGATTAATGCTGTCAAGTTATTAAAGCTGCAGGCAGCTGGAGACGCAGGCAGAGAGAGGGAAAGATAGCAATATTTCAAATTCTAATGCATCAGAAAGGCCTGTTATATTTAATATCTCTACTGGAGCCACTTTGATGAAGTGATTAAAGGAGTTGAGTTAGAAGATGCCCAGGAGGCCAAGAGTTCTGGTCCTGCCTTAGGTATGAGAGCCAGCTGAGTGAGCTTGGGCTTCCAACTCCAACTGAAAAATGCAGCTTCCAGAAGTCAAGATGGATTCGAAGGCACACAAAACAAAACCCTGAAGATATTATGGATTCATCAAGAGCAATAGCCTGTAGAGATTCTCAGTCATCCAGATCATGGTTGTCCCAAAGGTGTTTTTTCAGGAGGCAACTGGACTTTCTTGTTTATTCTTTGAAGTCGCTTCATTTCTCATCCAAGAAGCTTCTTCAGCTGAGTACCGTTGGAACCAGGAGCATTACTCAGGTGACCCCGAGGACACAGATAAACTTCCAAGTGCTTCAATGACCGTCTATAAAGGATGCAAATGACCAGCTGTCTGCAAGGAATATAAATCCTTACATTCCCCACAATCCAGTCAGAGCTGAAGACGCTTTTTGGATGAGAAGCGAAACGTCTTCAAAGAAAAAAAACAAGAAAGTCCAGTTGCCTCCTGAAAAAGCACTTTTGGGACATCAAGATCAATAGCTACAGCCGTTTGAGAGACCCTTTGCAGCTTCCTTATGAAAATGTACAGTATGTTCATTCTTTATAATAGGGGGAAATAAAATATATCCTTTGCTCCAAGTATGGTGCCTTAAATATAAATTTTTAGAAGGTATCATAATGAGCTTCCAACCGTCATATTTGCTTCTTAATCCCCTCACACACATGTCCGGTAAATGTCCAATACAAATAATAATAATGAAAATATAAGAAAACAATCCCTCAGGTTTTCAATCTTGCATCCTGATGTTTCCTTATCCCTCAACCTATGCCTATGCACATGGCTTAATCTTGTGATTGCTATTGAATATTGACAATTGTGTCTAAATCTTCAGTGGTTCATTCCTGGTGGTTATATCGGGTGTACCGATTGTCCTCAACATACAACCACAATTGAGCCCAACATTTCCATTCAGTTGTATACTGAGTTTTGCCTCATTTTATAACCTTTCTTGCCACGCTTGTTAAGTGAATCAGTCCCGTTCCCCCCAACTCAATTGGTATAGTAGCTTATTGTACATTTTCTTGAAAAATCAGGTGTCCTGGTACAATACAGGTAATCCTCGACTTACAACCACAATTGAGCCCAACATTTCTGTTGCTAAGACATTGGTTAAGCAAGTTTTGCCCCAATTTACGACCTTTGTTGTAACAGTTGTTAAGAGAATTACGCCCGTTGTTAAATTAGTAACAAGGTTGTTATGGGAATCTGGCTTCCCCATTGACTTTGATTTTCAGAAGGTCACAAAAGGCAGTCACATGATCACAGGACACTACAACCATCATAATTGCATGCCAGTTGCCAAGTGTCTGAATTTTGATCAGGTGACCATGGGGATGCTGCAATGGTCATAAGTGTGAAAAATGTAGATGTTTGTTGTGCTTACAGGTAATCCTCAATTTACAAGCAATAATGACCGTGGAGTTTATTTAATGACCCCTCCAAAAAAGGTCATAAAATCAGGATAGCCATATGGCTGACCTGTTTTGCAACCATGACTACTTACAACCATAACATGCAGCTCCATTGCAGGTGTAACTCAAGGACTACTTGTGTAGTTTAGATAGTAAGTAAGACTCAGAATTAACTGTTTTCCCCCATAACATCTAAAAAGGTAAAGGTAAAGGTTTCCTTGCATATGTGTGCTAGTTGTTTCCGGCTCTAGGGGGCGGTGCTCATCTCCGTTTCAAAACCGAAGAGCCAGCGCTGTCCGAAGACGTGTCTGTGGTCATGTGACCTGCATGACTCAACGCCAAAGGCGCATGGAATGCAGTTACCTTCCCACCAAAGGTGGTCCCTATTTTTCTACTTGCATTTTTTACATGCTTTCGAACTGCTAGGTTGGCAGAAGCTGGGACAAGTAATGGGAGCTCACCACGTTACGCGGCACTAGGGATTCGAACTGCTGAACTGCCGACCTTCTGATCGACAAACTCAGCGTCTTAGCCACTGAGCCACCACGTCCCCATAACATCTAGTTTATATCTATTCCAAATTATCAGGCAGGCTTCAATGGTGGGATTCAGCCAGTTTCCACCAGTTCAGGTGGACCGGTTGTTAAATTACACACACACACACACACACACACACATACACTATAAAAGTGGATCCTGGTCACTGTGCTGCAATGGAGAAACGGGCAATGGAGTGGCCAAGGGAAGGGAAGGATGCCTTTTCCCTCATGCTGGCCGCGCCGTTGCCCATTTCTCCATTGCAGCGCAGCACCCAGGATCCACTTTGATAGTGGTGGGGAGAGTAATTTAACAAAAAGTTCACCCAGGGTCAGGTTGGCCATCACGGGAGGTTCGTCCCACATGTGAAGCAGAGCTGGAGGACAAGGATGGGCCACGCCTCCCATGACGGCCAACCTGACCCTGGGCGAACCGGTTGTTAAATTATTTGAATCCCACCACTAGCAGGCTTGTGTATATCCAGCTCTCTCCTTAACGAGTCAGTAGCTTTCCCAGAAGTTGATGACATTCTGTACCCCGCAGAGATCCTCAGATATCAGAAAACCAAAAAGCTGTCTTTATGTTGAATGACTAAATGTAGACTAATCTAACAATAGATACCAGATGGATTTTAGTAAGTGGTCTAAATGCATTTGCCAGGGGTTTTTTTCCCCCCAGCCTAATCACATTACTGGCTCCTATTCAGTTTGCAATCGCTACTCTACCAGGAAATTTCGCACAAATAACATTAGCAAGTGGAGTACCCCAACTCTTATAAAACCCAGGGCCTTTGGCTTCTTGCACAATTTTGCACTTGTCCGTCTTGCATTGCATTCTTTTATTTTCAGACCATTCCTCCCATCTATCAAGATCATTTTAAATGTTGTTTCTTTCATTTTGGATATTAGCAAGTGCTCCGGTTTTGAGTCATCTAGAGATTTGCTCATGACAAATAATATGCTGCCTTCTGGTACATCCAGCATTGTTTTTAAGGTGTTTTCCAGATTAATCTTCCTTTAGAATCTTCTCAGGTATCTATGTTTTTCTGCTTTTTGACAAAAAAGGATAATATTTACTCTTCTTCAGTTGTATGTTATTTCATAAATTTCACAAGGTTTTTCAAAAAGGTTATATGAGTCCATCAGGTAGCATCTCTTAGCATTAACCAGCTATTATTCAAGTCATTTTCTTCATTTATTTTGTACATACCCAAAACCTTTCCTTATAATTCTTCGGTAGCTGGGCAATTCATCGTGAGATTTCATCTGCATAAACAGAGAGATAGAATCAAGATGACGTGAACTGTTAATACCACTTTATAATGCCTTGGTAAGGCCACACTTGGAATACTGCATCCAGTTTTGGTCGCCACGATGTAAAAAAGATGTGGAGACTCTAGAAAGAGTGCAGAGAAGAGCAACAAAGATGATTAGGGGACTGGAGGCTAAAACAAATGAAGAACGGTTGCAGGAACTGGGTATGTCTAGTTTGATGAAAAGAAGGACCAGGGGAGACATGATAGCAGTGTTCCAATATTTGAGGAGCTGCCACAAATAAGAGGGAGTCAAACTATTCTTCAAAGCACCTGAGGGCAGGACAAGAAGCAATGGGTGGAAACTCATCAAGGAGAGAAGAACGTAGAATTTAGGAGAAATTTCCTGACAGTTAGAACAATTAATCAGTGGAACAATTTGCCTCCAGAAGTTGTGAATGCTCCAATACTGGAAGTTTTTAAGAAAATGTTGGATAACCATTTGTCTGAAGTGGTGTAGGGTTTTCTGCCTAAGCAGAGGGTTAGACTAGAAGACCACCAAGGTCCCTTCCAACTCTATTATTTTATTCTATTTGCTTAAAGTTAGCCTCTGTGAGGCTAACTTTTTTTATTTGAAGCCTTCTTTTGTGATCTGTCCTTCTTCCCATGTCCTGTATGTGGTTTTTTTGTTTTGTTTTGTTTTGCTTCTGATCTTTACTAAGCCTTTTTCGGGAGGGGGAGAGAGGAGGGTAGCATTATTGGTTTCTTCCGCTTTCTTTATTCACGGCAGAAGTATGTTCAACTTATAGACATATAACATTCAATGCTGAGCAAGTCAAATAAGTATAAAATAGGTCATAGAAATATAGCGTGCGTAAAAAGGTTTTAAAAACTGTGTAAGAGTTTTCTTCCTCTGACCTCCATTTCTTTCTTCTGTCAGAATTGTTGCAATTGTTGTGCTTTTAGTATCTCTGTTTCCCATAAGACCCTTCTTCTGGATACCTACTTACCATTGTCTGAAGATATCAAAATTGATTGAAAACCTGAGGGATTGTTTTCTTATATTTTCATTATTATTATTTGTACTGGACATCTATTGGACATGTGTGTGAGGGGATTAAGAAGCAAATGTGATGGGTGGAAGCTCATTATGATATCTTCTGGATACCTACTTACCATTGTCTGAAGATATCAAAGTAAACATTTGGAAATCCAAAGTGTAATGGAAATATAGCCCTCATTGTATGAATCAGCTCATCCCATTAAGTTAGGGCTGTCAAATTTACGGCCCGTGGGCCAGATGCATCACGCACTGCCCACAGCCATGCCCAGTTTAGCGAAGGGGGAAAAAGTTGCAATACGTCACGTGACGATACTGTGACAATGCGAGTTTCACACCCCTGCATTAAGTCATAGCGCTGTGTATTTGCTAGAGAATACAACCTAATGCTACTGCTCTAAAAAAAAACAGAATAGTGACTTTTCTTTCTCTTTCTTAAGCAAATGGAGAAGTTTTGTGAAATGTCCTGACATTTGAATCACTCCAGGAATAGAGTGAATTGTTATGGGGAAGGTGTCTGTGTGTGGGAGGGACGACATTTTTTGCAATAGAGGAAAAAAATTAAAAATTGTAAAAAACAACAACAACCCAGCAATTTTTTAGGTCTCCTTTGGACTCCTCGAGCAGGAGGTTGGACTATTTTTTTATTTATTTATTTTTATTATTCATATTTCTATGCCGCCCACTCTCCGAGGACTCTGGGCGGCTTACACCAAAGACAGTATACTAAATAGCATATTGCCCCCTAACAATCTGGGTCCTCATTTTACCCACCTCGGAAGGATGGAAGGCTGAGTCAACCTTGAGCCGGTGAGATTTGATCCGCTGATCTGCTGAACTAGCAGTCAGCTGAAGTAGCTGCAGTACTGCACTCTAACCACTGCACCACCTCGGCTCAATGGAGGACTAGAAGACCTCCAAGGTCCCTTCTAACCCTATTATTCTATGTTCTAACTTGGATGTTCTGATTGGTTTTCTTTTCTCTAATTATTCTTTCTGTCCACAGTGCCAAAGATGGCTCCTGCTAATGTCAGTGGCAGAAGTGGAAGACGACATGAATTAGTAATAGCCTGGGAGGTAACCAACTCTTTTGATTAAATTCTTTGTTTCATGTTGACTTCTTTGAGGGCAAGCTAGACATTGTACGTCAACACTATGTTTCCCCATAGTAAAGCTTGTCAATGTAGGTACAAGAAGAACGTGTATTCAATGTCAGTTAAAATCTCCCTTCTGGTCTTAATTTAATGTATCTACACAAAAAAATCCCGCTACTAGTAGTTGAGAGTACCTGATATTTACAACGTTTCATTTTAAATATTTTTTTTTCCCATTCTGTTGAGAACTTAATCAGTTCTTGAGATCACGGTGGGAGTTAGTTTACTATTTTTCATCATTTGATGGATTAGGATAAGGATTGATAGCCACTAGAGACTGTCCCGAGTTTATAGAAGAAACTGCCACTCTTATTTCCAGCAATAGTACATTACAGACACTATGAGAAATTAAAAGAGTGACTCCTAGACTTAGAGATAAAAGAGAACAAGAAAAAAGTAGGGAAAAAGACATGTCAGAAAAGCAATGCAGAGGGATCATGTAAGAACTAATTTAAAGACCCAAAGCAAGGAGATAATTTTAACTCTTTTTATAATCTTAAAAGAAGGACCAATGGCATTTTCAAGGTTACTCTGGGTCTATTCCACCTTTTAAGTTTTGTTTTTTATCTAGGATTAAAATACTGATGGCATTTCCTTTTAAGTTAATAAGAACATTCTTGCTTTCTTTTCCTTTCCTTTGTTTTTTTTCCTTTAAGACAGTTAATACTGTGAATGTAAAAAGAACCGTTAATTTAATCTGCCAATTATTTAGATTACTTGGCTCTGTTTGGCTTAATGCTGTTTTTTAAAATTGTTGTTTATTGTTACTTATATGGTAAAAAAAATCACTTATTAGAAGTTCAAGTGATGTAAAATAGACATTTATTTAAGCTAACTTCAGTGTATTATTAATTTTAATGGAATTTATTTACATAACTGATTCAGTAGGAATGCTTTCCATGAATTCTATAACCAGTTTACAAAGAAGACAGTATAAAATTATATTAAATAAATGCATTCACAGAGTGTATTCAAATACATTCCAGTTTGTATTCTGACACATATAATGTCATTTTATTAAAATCTTGCAACATCTTCTATATTTTTGAAGTTTCCAGCTGGCAAATGTAAAACAGATTTGACAGCTAAGGAGTCAAGTGAATTTTTTCTCCTTCCTTCCTTCCTTCCTTCCTTCCTTCCTTCCTTCCTTCCTTCCTTCCTTTCTTTTCTTCCTTCCTTTCCTCCCTCCCCTTTTCTCTCTCCTTCCTTCCCTTCCTTCTTTCTTCCTTCCTTCTCTTCTTTCTTTCTTTCTTTCTTTCTTTCTTTTCTGGTAGAAACCTATCTACTCTCACAGAGAGTGGCCTTTGAATTACTGTTTAATAGTAATTCAACACTCAGAAAATCTTTAACAATCTCATAGCTGAAATCAGGTACTGTCATGAGAATATATATGTATGCAAAGTAAATACTGTATCATTAAGTCATACCTCAATGAAATCTTGCCCAACTTTTTTCCAATCTTGTGCTTTAAAGAAGCTAACTAGGCACGACAGACCCTGTATTTCACAAGTGGAACTATTGGATAGCACCAAAGTGGAAAAGAAAGGTTTTTCTCAATGGGATAATAATGCAAAAGAAATAAGGAGGGTTTGTGCCTAAACTACAGTCCACAACCTATGAACCACATGTTTATACTTTTGGAAGTAGTTTGTCGTGTACCACTGAATCAAAGGCTTTACGGAAGTCTATTTAAATTGCGTCTATTGCTTTGCCCTAGTCAAGTTGTATAGTTGTATGTTTTTGCAGTGTAGGAGTTGCAGATTTCAACACTTCCAGATCAGTCAGTCAAAATTGTTATTTTGGCTGCTTTGGAAGAGTTGTAAGAGTGTAGATGGAAATGAATTGGTTCTTGGAGGCCTCCCATTCCCATTCCCACCTTATCCCTCTCTCTCAAACCCTGGAAGAACAGATAAAATCCTTCCAGTGATGTCGTATCATTATCATCATAACGAAGTTGGAGCCCAAGTGGTGGCCTCAGACATTCATTATCCACCATTTCCTAGACATTATTGGTTGGTTGCACAGTCAGTCAGATGTTCAGACTGGAATTTGTCTCCTCTCTTCCCCAACCTACAGTTGGCTGTAGGAGGAAATGTTTCCATTGACATGAGTGAAAAATGTTACATCTACATTGATCTCAGGTAGGTCTTGCAAATGCTGGTAGGAGTATAATGCTTATCAAGGAAGCCCTTGAGAATTACCTTGGAATTATGCTGCCTACTAGCAAGAACCTTGTAACTTGTGTGATATATATCCTGGAATCACATTTTGAAATGTCAGGCAATAATTACACATATGCCAGCAATTATTTAGTTTTTTTTAATGGGCCTTCCAAGAAATCCTATTGCTGCTGAAAAAAATAAACATTAAAAAAAGCAAAATTCTAATTACTAGGTAAACATTGAACATTTTAATAGGAATTGAACAAGGAAGAAAAGGAAAAATTTTCTAACAAATAATTGCCCTGTTTCAGTGACATTTTCACTGCAAGGTTCATATAAAATTCTATACAATCCTTTTATTTTCCTGCTTAAAGCGACATTTTAAGGTTATTCATATTTTAAGGCTTAATGCAGAAACAGAATTTAGCAGTGACAAAATGTTTAAATCATTGGGCAAAAGTGCAGGATGGCATCCAGAAGGCAAATTAAGTTGCTCATCTCAAATTAGATGCTCCTCATCTCATTTGAGGCGGCAGAGGAGATAGAGGAGGGAAGAGGAGGGAGAAGGAGGGGGAGAAAGAGGGAGAGGAAAAGGGGGGGAGAGAGGGAAGAAGGGAGGAGGAGGAGGAGGAGGAGGAGGAGGAGGAGGAGGAGGAGGAGAAGAAGAAGAAGAAGAAGAAGAAGAAGAAGAAGAAGAAGAAGAAGAAGAAGAAGAAGAAGAAGAAGAGGAGGAGGAGGAGGAGGAGGAGGAGGAGGAGGAGGAGGAGGAGGAGGAGGAGAAGAAGAAGAAGAAGAAGAAGAAGAAGAAGAAGAAGAAGAAGAAGAAGAAGAAGAAGAAGAAGAAGAAGAAGAAGAAGAAGAAGAAGAAGAAGAAGAAGAAGAAGAAGAAGAAGAAGAAGAAGAAGAAGAAGAAGAAATATCTTTGCATACTGTGAAGGAACTGTGACTCCTTGAATAGGATGTTTGCTCAGTTTGCCAGGTGGTTAATTATTAAATGTTAAGGCTATGTAAACCTTTGAGTCAAAATTCAATTAGAAGGTGATTTGATTGCGTCCCACCATTAAAGGGCCAAACTGAATTGCTGAATTGGATCAAGAACCTTACAGTCCATTTTTTTATTCAGTGGGTTTTTGCCCATACACTCAAATATTGTTTATTAAATCAAATTTACAGAATCAAATCTGTTTAATGCAACAGTTTTGAATCAATTTTACAAACTAGAGTTTAGGTGATTTAATTAACTATTTCTTTTCTTAGGGATCTTCACATTTAAAACAAACACGAACTGGGCTGGCTTTCAATTTAAGCAGGCTTTCCAAACTTGGATGCTCTCCTAACATGTGAACTTCAACTCCCAGAATTCTTTGCAAAGGCTCTCTCAGAATTCTGTGAGCCACATAATTTGAAGTTACTCCAACTGATGATGGCAGAAATACAGCGTATAGTTAAATAGAGCATCATCTTCTGCAACATAGGATGCTCTAAAAACTATGCACAAAATAGGTACAGAGTAGCACTGATTTTTTAAGAATTGTCCTTTCATAGTTTCCCAAACTTATATTTTCTTCCATGGGGAGAAGGGAGACAAGAAGCAGCCTCCATTAAAGCTAAGCAACTTGTTCAGATTATGCCTCTCTTAGAGTGAATTGAACAAATCCTAAGGCTTTTTAAATTAAATTTGATTTGATTTGATTTGATTTGATTTGATTTGATTTGATTTGATTTGATTTGATTTCTACAACTGCCTATCTTGGCAAACAATTGGGTGTCTCACAATTCAAAGCATATATTTCAAGTTTCTTCTCCAGTAATATTGTACTGCAAACTAGGGCATACAAAACCTTTGCCAGACCAATTCTCAAATACAGCTCATCTGCCTAGAACCTGCATTGTATATCGGACATTAATACAATTGAGCGAGTGCTGAGGTATTTTACAAGAAGAGTCCTCCACTCTTCTGCTCACAAGAGAATACCTCATGCCACCAGGCTTGAAATTTTGGGATTAGACAATTTAGAACTACTCCACCTTCAGTCTGACCTAAGCGCAGTACACAAAATTATCTGCTACAATGTCCTATCTGTCAATGACTATCTCAGCTTCAACCGCAATAATACATGAGCATACAATAGATACAAACTTAAGGTAAACCGCTCCAAACTTGATTGCCGAAAATATGACCAGTAACAGAGTGGCCAATGCCTGGAATGCACTACCTGACTCTGTGGTTTCTTCCCCAAACCCCCAAAACTTTAACCTTAGACTGTCTACTGTAGACCTCACCCCATTCCTAAGAGGTCTGTAAGGGGCATGCATAAGCGCACCAACATGCCTACTGTCCCTGTCCTACTGTCACCATTTATTTGTATCCTTATCCTGTATTCATAATCATGTTTATACTTATATCTGATATCTTATACATGTTTGACAAATAAAGAAAAAGTAAAATTAAAAATTAAAAATAAAATAAAATAAAACAGTAAAAAGCATTAAAACAGTAAAAAATATTAAAATGTCTAATTGGAAATACCTGGCCTTTTAACAATATCTGGCCTTTTAACAATGTAGCCAGGAGGGAGGGCCTTTGGCACATGTAGTGCCCTAGACTCTGGAGCAGGGCTCTCCAACCCTGGCAACTTTAAGACTTATGGACTTCACCTCCCAGAATTCCTCAGCCAGCTGAGGAACTCTGGGAGGTGAAGTCCACAAGTTTTAAAGTTGCCAAGGTTGGAGAGCCCTGCTCTGGAGCATATCCAGGTTTTTTAAAAAATAATAATAATAATAATAAATGTACATGTTTTTCTGCAGCCAGTCTCCGAAGAATTTCAGAATGGGGAAAGCTTTGGATACATCGTGGCTTTCCGACCGAATGGGACAAGAGGCTGGAAAGAAAAAATGGTGACATCTTCAGATGCCTCCAAGTTCATCTACAGAGATGAAAGCGTGCCTCCCTTGACTCCATTTGAGGTGAAAGTTGGAGCGTATAACAACAAAGGCGATGGACCGTTCAGCCCAATTGTTGTGATCAGTTCTGCTGAGGGAGGTGAGTACATCAAGCCCAAAAGTCAGCTGCATTTTCTAAGTCTTAGCCATAGACCTTGCCTATTACAAAAGGGAAAGTGATACAAAGGAAGCTCAAAGTCGCTTGCTGAATACTACAAGGGTGTTTGATGACGGAGTCAAAACATGTGTGAAAACAAATAGAATCTTCAGTAAACCTTCAACGTTGGGCAATCTTGGTTGTTTTAATGTGTTTACATTGTTAGGAAGAAATATCCATCTGGTTCAGTTCCAAGCCGGGAGAAAAGCACTGGAGACAAAATGGAGGCTGGAGGCTGATTGGAAAGATGGTTTAATGATGAAGCAGAATCACATGGGTGGTTCTGGGCAGCTGAACACATGGAGTTGAGAGTGGGGGTTATACCCTCTCTTGGGCTTTGCACTTGAGCTTCCTGTTCCTGTGCAAATACATGTACTCTGTTGGCTGTTGTAGGGTCATAGCATAGGTCTATAGGTTGTCTGAGCTCCCAGGTTTGGTTGAAGTTCAGACTGCTGAGATGATGTAACGAAGAGGCTTGTGTTCTGAAAGGATGTTGGGCAATTCCTATAGTAGCTTAATGGCTTTGTTCAAGTTTGGATCTTGAGTGAGGCCTAATCCTATCACTGTGCCTTTGTTCAGACATTGCTACAGGGAATTTCAAAATATCCTGTCTTGAATGGATTTCTGCCTGCAGTATTTGCTTTGCCTATGAATAGAGCTAACTCTCCTTATCTCTTAAGTGCTGACATCTTCTGAGGTCTATTAAGAAAGGTGGGGGCTGCTTTCTGCCTCTCCTTTTAGGGCAATACAGTATAATATTCTGTCTTTTCAATATTTCCTAAAATATTTCATTCTTCTAGGAGAGGGGTGGGTGCTAACTTTCTACAACATTAAAGAATGTTTGTAGTCACAATAGAGGTGCGTTGATTGAGAACATGATTGTGAAAACAGCTTTGAATGAATATTATACTCATTGGTTTAATCCCCTTTTTGAGACAAAAAGGAATATTTTTTTCTTTTAATGGCCTTGTAATCCCTTGTTGTGGAGTAGCACAGTTCTTATCTCTGTTTCTTAGCTGAGGAATCCAGCATTGTCTGAAGACATTTTCTGGGGTCATGTGGCCAGCATGGCTATATGCCAAAGGTGCATGTAATGCTGTTACTTTCCCACAAAAGGGTCCCTATTAATCTACTCACATTTGCATCCTTCCGAGCTGCTAGGTTGGCAGGTGCTGGAGTAGGAACGGGAGCTCCTTGTGCAGCATTTGGGTCTCGAACCCAGGTTGTCAGCTTTCCAGCTGACAAGCTCAGAGTCTGTAGAGATTCTCAGTCATCCAGGTCATGGTTGTCCCAAAGGTGCTTTTTCAGGAGGCAATTGGACTTTCTTGTTTTTTCTTCTGAAGACGCTTCGCTTCTCATCCAAGAAGCTTCTTCAGCTCTGACAGGATAGTGGAGAATAGAAGGATTTATATTCCTTGCAGACAGCTGGTCATTTGCATCCTTTTAGAAGGTCCATGAAGCTCTTGGAGGTTTATCTGTGTCCTCAGGGTCACCTGAGTAGTGCTCCTGGTTCCTGTAGTCTGCAATTTTTCCTCTACAAATCCATTCCTGGTGTGAATGGTGTAGGAGTAGGAATGGATTTCCAGAGGAAAAATTGCAGACCACAGGAACCAATGAGCACTACTCAGGTGACCCCAAGGACATAGATAAACCTCCAAGAGCTTCAAGGACCCTCTAAAAGGATGCAAATGACCAGCTGTCTCCAAGGAATATAAATCCTTCCATTCCCCACTATCCTGTCAGAGCTGAAGAAGCTTCTTGGATGAGAAGTGAAACATCTTCAGAAGATAAAACAAGAAAGTCCAGTTGCCTCCTGAAAAAGTACCCTTGGGACTGACAAGCTCAGCATCTTTAACTGCTGAGCCATCATGCCCCCTTATAAGAACATCCATTTAATTTGTCATCAGTAGATTTCACATTTTTATTCGCAAGATGAAATGTTAGCAATATTTCAGGATCTAGAGAAAATTAAACTACGTGTGACCTTGCAATTAGGGCTTTCAACAATACATAGTTAAATTCACTAGCTGCAGTGCTGCACATAGTGAGGCTCCATAAATCTTCGCAACTTTCATTATTGGGCAGGGTAGAAGCCATTTTTAGTAAACAATTTTCTCTTCTTTGTGCTTATATTCCGACTATTTTACAGGATCTCAAATTACCTATCCCTAGCAATCAGGTTGTTGCCATTTCAAAGATAATTTCCCCCTCCTGACTATTTTGCATTTACTGGAGTCTAACTGTCTGCCTTCCGTGCACTTTGTACCAACTTTGAAAATAATATCCCAGTGATAACTATACCAAAACTTCTCCTGAGGAAAGTGGATCTTTTAAAAATGTTCTCAGTGTTGGATTAAAAGTGATCCGATCACTTAAAATTATCTCATCCCTTTATCTATTGCTTGACATCCATACTGCCAGATAATTTTCTAGAAGAATAAAATGTTTCAAAGGTAAGCGAACAGGAAAAAAACGTATGCATGAATTCAACGTTCATTATTATCAAGTGATAGTCGGAACCTGTGCAAACTGGACAGTCCCCTAATTTACGATGCAGCTTCTTCTTGATTTGGGGTCCTCCTGGATTCAGTGGGACACTGAAAACAAAAGCAGCACCATGGATGTCTCTGTCCAGGATCACAGTGTTGTGGCCAGTCAGCTGCCAGCAGAACTGGTGGCAGACTCGGACAATGAGGAGGTTGGGGAGGAACTTGGGCCAGTCCTGGAGTCTGGGGAAGGCTCTGATGGAAACTCTGTGTCAGAAGCAGAGATAGAGCCAGGACCGTCCGACATTTCCAGGTGCCTTCAGAGTCAGAGATAAGTGGGGAAGAAGAACAGTTGGGTCCTGTTCCAGATGCGCGTATGAGCAGAGCTGTCAGGAGAGGAGAACAACTGAGGAACCGGAGCCAACTCAGGAAGAAAGACACACATGGTCACTGAATGGCCCCTCCCTGGCTGGGGAATAAGTAGAAACAAAAGGGGAGTGGTGGTTGCAGGAGACAACAGTTCGTATTTCTTTCGGAAGATTTGCTTATCGTGGTTCGTGCCTCAGAGACTTCTTGCCAGGAATTAATTTACAGCTTTGCGACTGGAAGCTCTCGGCCTGGCAATTATCCAAGGACTGATAAGGTCTGTTATTGCGATTAACCCTTGGAAGGATTATTGCCTGGACTTTTCTGTGTGTGAATGCCATGAATTCACAGTAGCTAAATAAAGAGGGTTTTTTCGGGACAAGGAATCTGTTTCTTGGTTCTGCTAAGGCTGGATCAGAACACAGAGATTTGAACAAATGGAATATAGATCCCCTATATTTTTTAAACTCATTTCAAAATATTAAGTAACAGGGAAGGAAGGAAGGAAGGAAGGAAGGAAGGAAGGAAGGAAGGAAGGAAGGAAGGAAGGAAGGAAGGAAGGAAGGAAGGAAGGAGTAAGTACAGGAAATATAGACGGTATTATCTATTTCCTTTCTTGTATTTTACCTTTTATGAAACTCTCAAACCATTTACATCATCATCTCTCTCAGAATTTGAGTTGAGATGGGCTTGGAGACATGAACTCCTACCTGTCTCCATCCCTTCAGTTGCATCTCCTGAAAAAAAACGTCAGAGGAGGAATTCCTTCACGATGAGCTTGAATTTAATGAGCGGATACAGAATTCTGGAGTAAGAGTCGTATACTAAAAAGCAGGATATTCACACAGGCCCGTTTGCAAAGTAACTGCAAGAAGAACATGTGTCTGCTCTGGATGAAATTTAGCAAAAGCAAATTTCCTTTCCTTAATCTGAAAGCTCGGGGGGGAAAAAATGCCAAAGAGCTCTCTGTCTGGTACTAGTCATTTCTCTTCAATCTGTCTTTCAGCACAACAATAATAGCTGATTTACTGGTACACTATCATCCGTTCTCCCTCCCCTTCCATCCATAGCAACAACATTTAAATTTAAGTTGCCAATTCAGTAAAAAGTTGTACTTTCTTCAATGGCTCTTTTAAAAAAAAAAACAACCACTAAAATAGAACAGAGAATATCTTCTTTGATTACTACCCACAGGCCCTTGGATGTTGTATAATCTATACAGCTCTGGCATATCCCCCATCCCGTTCCATCATCATCAACCACTCCCTGTTTATTCACAAAACTCCAGCTGCTCTGCCAGTTCATTACAAATACGCCATTTATATTCATGAACTCGAAAATGTCTTTTCAAGCTTTTAATCTAATCAAGCCCATATTCGATCAATCAGCCTGTCTACTTCCTACCTCCACTGTAAGAGAGCTGTTGGGGAGATAATTAATGTCTTCGCCAGCCAACATGGCATGGTCTTTAGCAAAATGTACAGCAAGCATTATCCCATTAACATTTAGTTCAACAAGTTCACCTGTCAGTGTGTCACCTACAACTTCCTGGGCATACATTTTGCCACATATTTCCTTATAGCCAAATCTTCATTACTATAGCAGCTTGAGTCAGACATTGCTTTTTCCCTCGTTGGAAGAAATATCCATCTGGTTCAGTTCCAAGCCGGGAGAAAGGCAACTGGAGGCAAAATGGAGTTTGGAGGCTGTTTGGAAAGATGGTTTAATGATGAAGCAGAACCACATGGGTGATTCCAGTGCAGCTGACCACATGGACTTGAGAGTGGGTGGCTTTTACACCTTCTCTTGGGCTTTGCACTTGAACTTCCTGTTCCTGTTCCTGTGCAAGAACATGTATTCTATTGGCTGTTGTAGGGATCATAGCTGGCTCTGTAGGTTGTCTTAGCTCCCAGGTTTGGTTGAGGTTTCTGAGGATGATGCATCTACATGCCTCTGTGTGTGTGTGTGTGTGTGTGTGTGTGTGTGTGTGTGTGTGTGTATTCCAATTTATAGGCTTACACGATCTTGTTTTATTTTTTGTTGACATTGAGTTGTCAGCACTTTAATTGCCTCTTCTTCTACAGCGGTATGCAGATGAGTGAATATTTCATCTGCTTCCAGTGCTTTCCTGTTTGACAGTAAGTCTATTGCCTATCATACATCACTTTGCAGTTGAATCAATTCCGAATGAATATTCTTCCTTTGCAAATTTTCTATCATATGATATAATGGTGATATAAGGCTATTTGTAAATTATTTCAGTGCAAGCTTTCCAGATGATTTAACTCCCTCTGCTTCCATTGGTGCTTTTGCATGATAACCTTCAAATGTACATTCTCCTATAATTTCCCTTATCTTAAAAGCACCGCTCCTTTCCTTTTTCTTCTTATTTGCTTCTGCTAATTTACATTCTTTATGAACATAATTTTATAACAGAATAACAGAGTCCAATCTAGTCTAATCCTTTGCTCGAGTAGGAAACCCTTATACCCAGTGGTGGGATTCAGCCAGTTCACACCACTTCGGGAGAACCAGTTGTTAACTGTCTGAGCAGTTTGGCAAACTGGTTGTTGGAAGAAATCATTAGGGCAGAGAACCGGTTGTTAAATTACTTGAATCCCACCACTGCTTATACCATTTCAGACAAATGGTTGTCCCATCCCTTTTTAAAAATATCCAGTGTTGGAATACTCATAGCTTTTGGAGGCAAGTCATACCAATTCTTGCTTGGAAAGTTCTTTGATGTTAAAAGTTCATATAGTGTTGTTACATATCATTCTTGATGCCCAAAGCTTTCATCCACCATTAGCTTCAAATCAGTGGTGGGATTCAAAAAATTTTACTATTGGTTCTGTGTGTGTGGCTTGGTAGGCGTGGCATGGCTTGGTGGGCGTGGCAGGGGAAGGATACTGTAAAATCTCCATTCTCTCCCCACTCCAAGAGAAGGTTACTGCAAAATCCCCATTTCCTCCCAATTAGCTGGGATTCGGGAGGCAGAGAATAGATGGGGGCGGGGCCAGTCAGAGATGATTTTTACCGGTTCTCCAAACTACTCAAAATTTCCGCTACCAGTTCTCCAGAACTGGTCAGAACCTGCTGAATACCACCTCTGCTTCAAATGGTTATTAAATGGATGGTTAAAGTCAAGGACTATCTATAATTAGAGGGTTTCATAATCGTACAATCAAATTCATCTTACAACAATAGAGAAATAGTTTGCCATTTCCTTTTATCAGGTTTACTTAGGTGGACTGGTTTCCTTAGATCTGTTGATCCTTCTGCCCTCACACTCACTATTGATTAGTTTTGACTGCATCTCTCCTTTTTTAACCTTACGGACAATAGTGACTTTACTGGGAACACATATTTCCATCAACATTTCTTTCTGAGTTAAGCTGCAAATCAAACTAGTTATCTCCTAAAAGGAGTGCAAAAAAAGTGCAAAGAAGAGGAACTAAGATGATTAAAGGCCTGGAGACTAAAACTTATGAAGAACAGTTGCAGGATTTGGGTTTGGCTAGTCTAGAGAAAAGAAGGACTAGGGTGGACATGATAGCAGTAGTCCAGTATTTGAGAGGCTGCCACAAAGAGGAGGGGGTCAACTTATTTTCCAAAGCAGAAGAGGGCAGGACAAGAAACAATGGATAGAAATTAATCAAGGAGAGAAACAACATGGAATTAAGGAGAAACTTCCTATCAGTGAGAACAATTAACCAGTGGAAGAACTTGCCTTCAGAAGTTGTGGGTGCTTCATCACTGGAGATTTTTATTTCAAAGAACCCATGATTACGAAATTGGTATGAAACTGACCATTTCTTTTTCTACATTAGAAGTACCACCAATTTCCTTTTTAGCATTTAGAACTAAATGGTAAACTAAATATTCAGTTTTTCCTTTGGTTTTAGACATTCAATACTGCACAGTAAATACAGAACTCCAGATTTTGGCAACTGGAGTATAACTTGAAATATAGAGGCTATAACATATTATAAGTATTAGTTATAAATTATTAGACCTCTTCACTCATAGGGTCCTGCACAGATATTTATTGCTGAAAATTGTTAATATAATATTAATAAAAATATGGTTATTACACTAGCAACAATTATAGGAAAACCTAATTAATCAATCTGTTTCATTTTTAGTGTCAGGCAACTTTCAGCAGTATATGGAATTGCAGGCTATTTCAATATATATTCCAAATCAATATAAATTTTCAGAAGCTTATATTTTATCCTATTCATAGATTAGTAAAAATTACAATTTAGTAAAAGGTGAAAGATTTATACGATCTGAAGAGAAACCAGAGTTATGCTCTGAAACAAAAAAATATTGGATGAAAATACATAATTGGATACAAGAAGTAACAGGCTTCCAGATAGAATACATACCAGAATTGTTTCTTCTAGGAATACTGAAAAGGAAATACGAAAAAAAAACAACCATATATTATTCTACACATGACAACTGCGGCAAGATTGGCCTTCGTGTAATGTTGGAGAAGCTCAAATATACCCTCTGAATATTTAATAATTAAAAAGATATTGGATTGTGCTGAGATGGACAAAATGACACTTGAATTGAAAGGATTGATGGACTCGGATTTTTACATAATATGGAAGAAATGGTATAATTGGATCGAAAATAGAAAAAAAGGAAAATAATAGAATGTAGATTTAGTAAAAATATATAGAGTATAGGTGAATACTAGTGTGATGATATGTAAATGGTCACCGTCATGAACAAGGGTTGAATAATGATAGTTTAATTGTAAAATTTCAATAAGACAAATTTTCAAAAATTACAATTTAGTATCTAATATCAATGAAACTTCAGTAAATACTTGCAACGTGAAAAATACGCATTCATGTATTGAAGAAATATATGCTGTCTCAAAGGTGCTTTATTCAAGAGGCAACTGGAGTTTCTTCATTTTTCCTTGAAGATGTTCCGCTTCTCATCCAAGAACCTTCTTCAGCTTCTTCAGAACTGAAGAAGCTTCTTGGATGAGAAGTGAAACATCTTCAAGGAAAAACGAAGAAAGTCCAGTTGCCTCTTGAAAAAGCACCTTTGGGACAACCATGACCTGGGAGACTGAGAATCTCCATACACAAGAAATATACTGCTTCAATTAAGAAGAGAGAGAGAGAGAGAGAGAGAGATGGAGAGAGAGAGAAAAATGGAGAGAAAATGGAGAAGGGGGAGAGAGAGAGAGAAAGATGGAGAGAGAGAAAGATGGAGATAGAAATGGAGAGATAGATAAAGAGAGAGGAAAATGGAGAGAAAAATGGAGAGAGGGGGGAGAGAGAGAGATGGAGAGAGAGATGGAGAGAGATAAAAAGAGAGGAAAATGGAGAAGGGGAGAGAGAGAGAGAATTTACCTCAATTCTGAACAATACAGTTGTATGCAAAGGAAATTATTTCTACATTTTAGAGACCTGCCACCCATCATTTTGTCTAGGTCACAAATTATTTATCCCACTGCAACCCTCCCTGACAACAAAGTAACTGATTCAGTAATATAAAATCCAATGCAGGCCTTTCACAGTGCATAAAGTTTAAAGGTATAAATAGCAAACTTGGTCTTCCTGCTGCCCAGAAAATCGTAACCTTGGTGGAAAATATTGAAGCACATTATTTCTTTTACTGCATAATATTTTCTTGTTTTCTGCTATGAAAACGGGGGAATTCATTTACTGTATCATGGAAAAGCAAATGATTTACACCACAGAGGTGAAGAGAAGATACCATCCCCTAGGCAAGATGTTCAGTTCAGCGAGAAAGCTTGGATTAAAAAATAAAGACCAGCAATTTTTCTGCATTGAACAACAGTTTTTTTAAAAAAATTAAAATTCATCAGGGGAAGAAACTGCAACCTATTAATTCCTTGTCTATTTCTTTTATCTGTGGTAGGTTGGTTTAAGAGAGGGCAAGTAGCTCCAAATCATTCAATAAACTGCATGTTGAGTGAGAGTTTCAATTTGGGGTCTTCTCAATTCAAGGCTGTCTTCTTCATCGTTACAGTAAAATCCCTTTTTATAACCCTGCAAATCCCTTAATTCAGGGTAACTGGGTGGAATGGAGCATTTTGCAACAAATATATTTTCCTTGCACTCTAGCTGAAAAACATCTACTCCTTCCTAGGATTGAACTCTCAACCTTCTGAGTTGGAGGCAAGGGTCTTCACCACTAGGCTAACACACCACTCTTATTTTTATCCTGACAATAGATTGTCTTTTTGTGTTTGGGCTATTTCTGCAAGGGATTAGAGAAAAACAGTGTGTTAACCATGTGTTTAAAAAAAGAACAACAACACACACAAACATATACACAACCAAAATTTGGCAATTTCCATCAAATTTCAATGGACAAGTTCTCATGGACTATAGAAAATAGGTTTGAAGCAGCTACATGGAGATTGTGCCCTGTTAGTTGCCCATTAGATAAAATCTAGACAGCATACTAAAAAGCAGAGACATCGCCCTGCCAACAAAAGTGTGTATAGTCAAAGCAATGGTTTTCCCAGTTGCAATGTATGGCTGTGAAAGTTGGACCATAAGGAAGGCTGAGCGCCAAAGAATTGAGGCCTTTGAGCTATGGTGCTGGAGAAGACTCCTGCGAGTCCCTTGGACTGCAAGGCGATCAAACCGGTCAGTCCTAGAGAAGATCAACCCTGACTGCTCTTTAGAAGGCCAGATCCTGAAGAGGAAACTCAAATACTTTGGCCACCTAATGAGAAGGAAGAATTCACCGGAGAAGAGCGATGCAGTGAAAGATTGTGGGCAAAAGAAGAAGGGGACGGCAGAGAATGAGATGGCTGGATGGAGTCACTGAAGCAGTCGGCGTGAGCTAAAAATGGACTCCGGAGGATGGTAGAGGACAGGAAGGCCTGGAGGAACATTGTCCATGGGGTCGCGATGGGTCGGACATGACTTTGCAACTAACAACAATAACAAGTTGCCCATTATAAAAGTCAGTCAGTACAGACAGTTCAGTGCTTGATGGGGAAAAAATGGGGGTGGATAATAATCCCAATTTCAATTGTTCCCAGAGTGTTATTGAAAGGCAATCTGTTTCTCCTTTTCCTCTCAAATGTATGCAAATACTTGTACATAGATTAAGGGGGGGGAGGAAAGTCCTCCCTGGTCAAAAAGGAACTTTGTTGAGATAGTATATTTAATTGTATCACGGTTTATTTTTTTAAATTATTTAAACATTGCAGAAAAAGAATCTTGCTGGGGCCATATTATTTTAACTCAATTCATAACCGTATAGTAAAAAGAGGGATTCAATGAATTCAGTCCTTTAAAGTAGTTTGCTCAAAGTTTCGAAGAAGAATTTGACAGCGCCAATGGAAGTTGGTGCTTAAAATACATTGCAAACTGGGCATCTGATGCTTGACTATGGCACAGTTGTTCTGAGGAGCGTTTCCTGATGCATTTCATTGACTCAAGATCAGTTCATCCTAAACTATTACCCTGTTTCCCTGAAAATAAGACATCCCCTGATAATAAGCCCAATCAGGCTTTTGAGCACATGCTCTAAAATAAGCCTCCCCCATGAAAATAAGCCCTCCCCAAAAATATTTAAACGCAGAGCTGGAAATCAGGTAAGACGGCAAGAGGAGCCCCATCTTGCTCCACGCGCCCCAAAATAATAAGACCTCCACAAAAATAAGGCCAAGCACTTATTTCGGGGTTCAAAAAAATATAAGACAGGGTCTTATTTTCGGGGAAATACAGTAGTTGATGTGGATGAAGCAAATGGCATTGAAAGGGATTGTTCCAGGACATTGACACACTGCAAAATGTGGCTTTGTTTAATAATTGCTCTTAATTAAGCTATGGCTGAGAAGATAGCTGAAGACCCCTTGCATCCTGGACATAAACTGCTTGAACTCCTTCCTTCAGGATAGCACAGTAAGGCATTTGTGATGCCAAGACAACTAGACACAAAGACAATTTTTTCCCTTGTGCCATCATTCTGTTGAACACCTAACTCTCGCAGTTCTGTTAATGCGCATGTATATTATTAGCCCATAGAGTGTGGCTGTAATATTATTATTTATCCTTTTTATTATCTTCTTTATTTCCCCATTTATTGGTATTATTATTATTAATCTTCCCTCTGTTGCTTTACACATACATGGAGTGCTTCTGTAGCGGAGACAAATTCCTTGTGTGTCTAATCACACATGACCAAATAAAGTATTCAATTCAATTCACATACCATTATTTTCTAACAAGTTATATGCAAATTACTTAAGTGAACTTGAGTTTCCCCGTACAGAAATAATGTTCTGATTTATCTTTTGGAGTCTTTTGTGTAAAATAAGTCCCTAACTGAGAACAATTGGTCATTATTTAAATGGAGATATACAACCAATGAAAGGGCTTTCTTTCTTGAGAACCCTTACTTCCTCTTATTGAAAGTTTGCAGGATGGACCATCTAGATTTAATGTTCTATTTTACTCTTGATACAGCAAAGTTTCTAACATTTCAGTCTGGAGAATACAGGTAATCCTTGTTTAGTGACTGCCTCATTTACTTACAATGGGGATGAAAAGTAACTGTGCCCGATCTTGCCAAGTATAGCCTTCACGCATCTGTAAAAGAAAGCTGAAGATCAATTAAAGATTCTGAGGCCGTAGCTTTCTCAAAAATCCTGTTTATTGGGTACATCATATTGGTACGGTCAAATGTGAAACCAACACTGAATAACTCTCGTACTTTGGTATAATTAAAGAATAGATACTGGCCACCCCCTTGTGTCACAGGTCACATTAGCCAACCAAGCAGGTGATGAACTTCTCAGCACTCCTTCCTGCTGTTGCTAGGGCACCTTCAGTTGACCTTGGTTCTCATGAGCCTTATCGCTGTTTTGTCTGGCACATTGGAGGAAAACATTCTACATTCCATAAGTCCTCTCCTCCCCACCCCCATGAGCATGGCAACTAAGAAACGAAGCAAGGAAAATATGGCTTCAGCTAGAGTCATTTCAGGAGTTGACAGATCATTTTGCTGACTGAATCGCTAGTCCCAATTTTGGTTGCTAAATGAGGACTACTTGTAATGTGATTTTGATTTGCCACTAATAATTGATCACTCTGAATTACCTAGTGTTATAATTATATATAGTTGGATTGTTCTTTGCTGTTGCAGAATTTATATTTAAATTTTTATCAAAGGCTTTCTCTTTACATTTTTTAAAAAATTCAGCAATTGTATTTTGTTTTATTTCTTTCATACAGTAAAACACTACTTACCTCATCTCAAGATCAAGGAGAATATCTTAACTTTGCGCTCCTCCAGGACTAGTATTTTCAAATTTTATATCATTTCTCCACCAGCATTCAGTCAGAATGCTGGCTTGAAGATCCTCTTTCACAAAATTTAGATTCTTCTGTAGTTTTGTGTTGGATGGTTCTCACAATAAAAACTGTAAACAGAGCGAAATAGTGAAGTCTGCAGAATGGATGGAAAGACAAGCAGTATTTTCTGCCTACACTCTTCCCAATATAACAATAGAATGTTAATACAGCCTTTGGTTGTTATTTCTTTTTGTGATTACATTAATGTATTTTATTGCAAGCTGCTGCAAACACTTTTTTGCAGAAATGTGGGATATAAACATTGCTTTGCTTCTATCTCAAGAGCCTTGGTGGCGCAGTGGTTAGAATGCAGTATTGCAGGCTAACTCACTGCTCAGTCCAGGAGTTTGATTCTCAACTCAGTTTAATTTAATTTAATTTAATTTAATTTAATTTAATTTCCAATTTATATACCGCCCTTCTCCCTGAGGACTCAGGGCGGTGTACAGCCAAGATAAAAAACATAGAATACAAATATTAAAAAACATTTAAAAATATATATAAATTTTGGCCCGGTTCGGTTCAAGGTTGATTCAGCTTTCCATCCTTCCGAGATGGGTAAAATGAGGACCCAGATTGTTGGGGGCAATATGCTGACTCTATAAACTTCTTAGAGAGGGCTGTAAAGCACTATGAAGTGGTATATAAGTCTAAGTGCAATTGGTATTGCAACACAACAATAAGTTTAAAGCAGTTAGTCCCCTTGAACAATTTGAACAAAGCAGTTAAAAGACGAACAGTGGTATTATTGCAACAACAATAAGTGTTGCAACCATATTGTGCCCACCATAATGTTGCTAGCTTTCCAAGAAATATGCACATGCATAAAAGGAGATTACTAGCATTAGAATTCCAGATAGGTGAATAGTATGAAGATGATGAAATATAATGTAAAAAAAAACCCAGTTGGGTTTTAGATGATTGCTTCTCTCTTGCTCAGGACAGCTAGGAGGTTTTATCCTTACCAATAATAGAGATGATTGGGAAGAGTAAATTTACTTTTCTAGATGCAAACTGCTTTAACCAAACATTATCATTTTGATTCTTCTTTACTGCAGAACCGAGTGCTGCTCCTACTGATGTCAAGGCTACAGGACTGTCTGTATCAGAGATTCTTGTTGCGTGGAGTCACAACAAGGACAGCCTAGGAAGACCTCAGGGGTTTGAGGTATTAATATAAAATATAATCTGGGTTGTCTGAATAGTGGGAGGGTCCTTTTCTCCCTGATCTGCTAAAAGCATTGTTTGAAATCGAGATTTAAATCTTTAGAATATGTTGGTAGCAAAGAAGATCAAGTATTTCACTCAGGATTGGATTCCCCATTATGCTAAGCAAGGCATTAAATCCCTAGACTGTTAGGTATAATTTTCACATCTCCTAATCCATCTCATGCAAGCATATTATCAGCAAGGTGGGTTTTTTTTTTCCCTGTGGGTTTTTTCCAAACTTTTTTTGCTCTCCATCAACCTGTGGCACGTGTGCCATAGGTTCACCATCACGGTTATAGAACCACTTGAAAATTAGAGGTATCCACAAGAGGGGCAAAAAAGCCCCTGCAACTGCACAGTCAAACCCTCCATTTTTGAAGTGTGCTGCACATGTGCTCCATGTAAAGAATGGAGCATCATAGCCACTTCTTGCCGTTTTTCATCCCCTCCGGCAGCTACCCAACTTGACTTTTTTTTATTTGAGCTGAGCTCTCAATGTCAGCTTCTATGTAGTTTCCTTGGCCACATTACTGGAATGGTTTCCATTACCCTCTTCTCGATAATTTAAATATCCAACAAAGACTAGTCTAGGAGTGGTGTAGGTAGAGACATAGATAATTTAATGACAGTGGTATTGAATGCATAGGATAGGGGTAATTTTAGACTCGCACTAAAATAAGAATGTTTCTTGTTGCTCTATACAGACATGGAGACGAACCCTGCATAAGATCTAGTACAAAGAGCGTAGCTGCCCTGAATGAATTGCAAAGGAGCTGTTCTGTATTCATACGTTGCAGGCCTATAATCCCAAGTGTAGGAGAAGCTCAGAAAAGGCACACTGACAGCCAGAGTTGTAAACATCAAAAACTATTTCGGCCTTGTGTGGAAAGGAAGAGAAGGTATTCCAGAGAGAGGGGTTTTTTTCCCCCTGAATTACACTCAACAGAAACCAGTTCCTCTCAGAGTAACACAAATCAAAACCCTTCTCTCTGTCCCTCAGCGATCCTGGTTCTGTATGATTAGACCATTGCAATGTTTCCTCAGGTGTTCTGTCATCTCCAATTCATTATTTGGATGAAGAGTTTCCTCTTCTGTGCACTATGGCTGACAGAGAAGGAAATATTGTTTCTGTCATTTCCTCACTGAATTCAGTCAAAGAGGGCTAAGGATGAATAGCTGATTTCTTTGAAGACCTACCCGTGTGAGCTACCCTTGAGACTTCGAATTTGCTTTGGAATTCCTGACTGCACTCATTCTGGTTCTCCCCTATTTACTGCCTATCTACTGTATGCAGGAGGCACCAGCAAAAGCATGATAAATGACAGGAATAGCAGAACACAGAAGGCAATCTGGAGAAGAAGAGTAGGGATGAGGTAGTGCTTAGAATGGTGAGCTAAAAAAAATTGCAGTTTTGTGTCACCACGCAATTTACTTGGCAGTCTAGGATTAACTATTTTCTAGCTAAATAGGGAGCAAGCCCCACATCCACTAGCACTGACCAGGTTACGTAGTTGGGTAGGGTGGGATGTAGTCTGGGGTCCCAAGGGGAGGGGCTGCTTCTCAGAAGTAAAGAGGCAGCAGAGCTTAGAAAGTTTGGTAGGCAGAAGAGGATCAAGATGGCCCCTCCCGGAAGTTCATATAGATAGGCAGGAAGTTAGATATAGATAGAAGATAATAGATAATAGATAATAGATAATAGATAATAAATAGATCATGGGGCTACCCTTGAAAAGTGTTCGGAGACTACAGTTGGTCCAGAACGCAGCCACGCAAGCTGTGGTGGGTTTACCTAGGTACAACACATTACACCAATTCTCCGCGAGCTGCACTGGCTCCCTATTGTTCTCCAGTCACAATTCAAGGTGTTGGTTATTACCTTTAAAGCCCTACATGGCTCAGGGCCAGGTTATCTTCGAGACCACCTTCTACCGCATAGCTCCCAGCGACCAGTAAGATCCCACAGAGTTGGTCTCCTCCGGGTCCCGTCAGCTAAACAATGCCGGCTGGCAGGCCCGCGGGGGAGGGCCTTCTCTGTGGCTGCCCCAGCTCTCTGGAACCAGTTGCCTCCTGAGGTCTGGACCATCCCCACCCTATTGGCCTTCCGGAAAGCGGTGAAGACCTGGCTTTCTGGCAGGCCTGGGGCTGTTGATCTCGCTTTGCGATCTGACGAGATCCGGCCATGAATGGTGTGAATGGGTTTTAATGTTTTTAATGTTTTTAATTTTTAAGTGTTTTTATAGTGATTTTTTGAGTATTGTGAGCCGCCCTGGGTCTTCGGAGAGGGGCGGCATATAAATTGAATGAATGAATAAATAAATAAATAAATAAATAAATAAATAAATAAATAAATAAATAAATAAATAAATAAATAAATAATAGATAGAAGATAGATAGATAGATAGATAGATAGATAGATAGATAGATAGATAGATAGATAGATGATAGATAGATAGATAGATAGATGAGAATGAGAATGAGAATGAGAATGAGAATGAGAATGAGAATGAGAATGAGAATGAGAATGAGAAAAATCCTGTGGTCTGCAATTTTTCCTCTGGAAATCCATTACTGGTGTGAATGGTGTAGGAGTAGGAATGAATTTCCAGAGGAAAACAGAGCAGACTACAGCAATCAGGAGCACTACTCAGGTGACCCTGAAGACACAGATAAACCTTCAAGTGCTTCAATGACCTGCTAAAAGGATGCAAATGTCCAGCTGTCTGCAAGGAATATAAATCCTTCCACCCCCCGCTATCCTGTCAGAGCTAAAGAAGCTTCTTGGATGAGAAGCGAAATGTCTTCAAAGAAAAAAAAACAAGAAAGTCCAGTTGCCTCCTGAAAAAGGCACCTTTGGGATAGACTATGAATAGTAAGAGTAACCCTAAGTGCGAAGGAGCGTTTTACAAATGATCTCTACTCAACCCATTGTCTTTCATTGGCAGGTTGGCTACTGGAAAGATATGGAACAAGAAGAAGCGGCAGAGAAGGCCAGGTCAGAAGGGAATGAGTCCTCTGTCATTCTCACAGGGCTAGAAGGCTACACCCTGTACCACCTGAGAGTGAAGGCATACAACTCGGCAGGCTATGGACCACCAAGCAACATTGTCCATGTGGCCACTAAGAAATCTCGTAGGCTACCAATCTTTGCCTTCCAATTCTCCTTTTTCTCTCTTTGCTTTAGCTACATACTAAATAACGAGAGCAAGAAAACAACTCTTGGCTTGTTGTTAGCATAATCCATAATCCCATTTCAAAGGACATGAATTCCCAAAAAAAAAAAAGAGAGAGAGAAAGTATAGTTATTATTGTTATTTGTGCGCGACAAAGAATTATCTTTCTGGAAAACAAAGCTACCGTATTTTTTGGAGTATAAGACACACTTTTTCCCCCCTAAAAGAGAGTGAAAATTTGGATGCATCTTATACACTGAATGTAGCCCTGCCCACCTGCTGGCCCCCACTCTTTGGCCTCTGCCTCCCAGCAATTTACCTCCTTGCAGCAAGCAGCAAACAGCCCATTTCAGCTTCAGCCTGATTAGCACAAGCAGCTGATTGTTGGTTGGATCGGCCTCTTGACCCTCAGCTGTTTCAGGCTGCAGGGATTGCCATTTCCTATTGCCACACAGGCCTCCGCTGTTTGCTGCAAGGAGGCAAATTGCTGGGAGTCAGATTTTTTTTTTCTTGTTTTCCTCCCCAAAAAAGGTAGGTGCGTCTTATAGTCTGAGCGTCTTATAGTCCAAAAAATACGGTAATTTTTTTTTAATCTGCAACAGCAAAAGGAAATGTAACGATTCATCAGTAGCTATTAAGTTTAGGGCAAGCGGTTAAATTTTCTCCTTGCCTTCCCCCACCCTGCAGCTTTTGGGAAAAAAAATTCAAAATCCTCTAACATTTTGTTTTTCAATTTTTTTTCAGCACCTAGTCAAGCACCAAACATTATGTGGGTTCAAGATGGTGCCCATGTTTCCCTTGGATGGGAGCCTGTAAAACCTTTAGCTAATGAGTCAGACGTCATGGGATACAAGGTCAGTTTTTCCCAGATTAACTAATTTATCTTCCTCTCTGGTTTTCCTTCATCCTTTTCTTTTGTTTCTGCGATAATGATAAATATGCAGTAATGCTTAACACTCACTGCAGCACCACCAACACTATTTCACATTCTTCACAAAACTCCAGTTGCAAGAATGAATTCCCAGAAAACTACTGGCATTGCAATAGATGGGAATGGTCATGGGGACAAGGGGATAGAGACAAGCTAAGAGAATGTGCGGCACGGTGGCCTAGGGATTAAGATTCTGGATTTGTTGACCTGAAGGATTGGCATTTCAAGACTCAAGAATGGGATGAGCTCCCATACTTGCCCCAGCTCTTGCCAACCTAGCTGTTCGAAATCATGTGCATGCAAGTAGATAAATAGGTACCACTTCTGTGGGAAGGTAACTGTCAACTCGCAAAGCATTTCTAGTCTGCTCTCGAGTTGCCATGGGCTGAAAGTGGGGAGAACTGACGGAGCAGTTCAAGAGCCATGTGCAAAAGCACATTCTATGCATACCTTCCTCCAAGGTTGGATCTCAGATTACCAGAGCCGGCTTGTGAGGTGTGTTTTTTTACAGCCTGCGAAAGTGCCTCATTGGAGAATGTGATTTATGACACAGCCTGAGAGGAGGGGGGAAAATAGGGTCAGAGTTGAGCTGTAAATTACGTGCAACAGAGTTGACTACACTTGGGAAGTTGCTGACATTTTGCTCCTAATAAATAATTGGATTTCTTTTGAAACTTGGCTTGAGGCTCATGAGTTAATTAGGGCATCTGTCATAACTCTGACAGCAATAGCATTCTGTACACCTCAACATATAGCTGTGCCAATCATGTGACCATGGAAACGCTGGCTCCCTCAGTTAGGAAATAGAGATGAGCACTGCAGAGGTGGGATTCACTTACTTTCCCTACCAGTTTGCAAATGGGAGAACACGTGTGTGCATGATCGCTTTACTCACACACACCACCGCTGCACATGTGCATGGCAGGGGTGGGTTCTACTTACCTTTACCACCGGTTTGCAATGGGATCGCGTGCACACTCTCACTTCACTCGCATGTGCATCTTGCTTCTGCACATGCACAGAACGCTGATGATGACATCTGGGGCAGTGGGCGGGGCCTCCCGCCAGTTTTACTACCAGTTCTTGTGAACCAGTCTGAACCAGGGGCAACACACCACTGGCGCATGGCCTTCTGCGCTTGTGCAGTAGTTGCACATTATGTCCGGGTGGGCAGAGCTTCTCGCAATTGCGCTACGTTTCGTGCGATCTGGAGAGAACCAGCTAAATCCCACCCCTGGAGCGCTGCCCTTTAGATGTGACTGGACATTTAAACAAGGGAAATCTTTACCTTTTATATATATATATATGAATGACTTTGAAGGCCAGCCGTGGAAAAACTCTAAAAGGATACTTCCAAATTGATTCTGAATGGAAAACAAATGTCAGTGTTGTGAACAAAGTCTAGTATTAACATTTTGTGATCAGGAAATATATGTTTTTGTGATTCTGATTTAGAGTCTCTAAACTTTTGGGACTAGTGGGTAGCTTTAGAATTTTGAAAGCATCTCACAAGAACTCCCATAAAATTGTTCCAATCAGCAGAGGTGGCCAGTCAAAAAAACTTCCACTTTATCAAAACATGTTTCCTAGCAGCCTCTTTGGCCACACTAAATGTTATCTATCTCCTCAACTTACTGCTGTTTTATTTCTGGGCAAGTTCTGGAGCAACCTTCTGTTTTTATTTTCACTGAATATCTCACCAGGTTTAGTGGGACTTTGCTGGGAAGCATTCTTGGAAATAAGCACGAGGCTCTAGCTAGTGCTGTTTCACTCCTTTTTCCTTCCACCTCTTTTTTTTTAATTGAATACATCTAAATTAGATGAGACAAGAGTTCCAGGATAGTGAAAGGCACCACATTGAAGATCTTCCTTTGTCCGTTTCTGTGTCCTTCCCCACTGTCTGCCTAGTTTTATTGACAACTATCAGTTAGGCCAGAGCAGGGGTGAAATCCAGCAGGTTCTGACAGGTTCTGGAGAACCGGTAGTGGAAATTTTGAGTAGTTCAGAAAACCGGCAAATACCACCTCTGGCTGGCCTCAGAGTGGAGTGGGAATGGAGATTTTGCAGTATCCTTCCCCTGCCACGCCCACCAAGCCACACCATGCCCACCAAGCCATGCCCACGGAACCGGTAGTAAAAAAAATTGGCTTTCACCGCTGGGGCAGAGTCTCCTTTATGATATACCCTGACGTCTAAGAAAAATATCAAATCTTAATTTTAATCAAGAGTTTAATACTGGATTTTTGTTCAGTGATTACTAACAAAGATACATGTCAATCAAATCAATGAGCCTTGGTAGTACAGTGGTCTAAAGCACCCTGTTATTAAGAACAGCTGCCTGCAATTACTGCAGGTTCGAATCTCGCCAGGCTCAAGGTTGACTCAGCCTTCCATCCTTTCTAAGGTAGGTAAATTGAGGACCCAGTTGTGGGGGCAATAAGCTGACTTTGTATAAATATACAAAAGAATGAAGGCTATTGCTTAGTGCATTGTAAGCCGCCCTGAGTCTCCGGAGAAGGGCGGCATATAAATCAAATTTAAAAAAATATATATGAAAATGGATTCCCCCCCCCATTGGTTTACTCAGGATATTTTCATTTAAAACCTATTGCAAAACCCATATTTTGGCAACTTCAATCTACATGCATCAAAACTTTGATTTCTATTAAGAGAACATGGGGATTCAATCCTATTCCCTACTCTTTCTTCCCTTGAACAACTCATGTTCATCAATGTCTCAGTGTCTAACTAATCCTATCCTCCCAATGCAGACAATTTTCATTGAAACACAGATTTCAAACAAAGCAGCAACTTTTACTTGAAGGAGAGACTAAAACTGAGTGAAATGTGTGACTATATTTTGCATAGACTGATCCTCAACCAGGGACTATAAACAGGGCAATATGTGCTGCTTGATGCTGTTAACACTACCCCATCTGGCTATTAATTGGAGCAGACTGCAGCAAAAGCCATACCAACACTTCAATTTGACAATATTTGCAGTAGGATTTAAGGAAATGCAGAAGCACGGGATGCCATTAAAATTAATATTTTTTTTATAGAGCAGAAGTGCAAACATAGAGATTTGTTATGATTGTGTTGGGGATATCCAGCAATCTGTGCTCAAAACATCTGTTCATCTTTTTTTTAAAAAAAATGGGTCTTTTGCAAGATTTCAAATTTCTTGGATTGCTGTAAATAATTATTGGCCCACATTAAAAATATTATATATATATATTCAGACTTATTGATTGATTTATCCCTTTATTTTCTGACACTTAAAATATACGGGGAGGGGAAAGCATTTGTTTTTCTTTCTGGGATCATTGTTTTTCTTTAATCTCTAAGGCAGAAGACGCATAGTGGTGATAGGGTGATTAAGCCAGGGGTGGGCTGCTGGGGGTTCGCAGGGGTTCAGGAGAACCTCTAGCTAAGATTCTGTGCAGTTCGGAGACACCCCAAATCCCACTCTTGGCTGGCCCCACCCATCCCACCCCAGGAGTCCCCATGCGGCCCATTTTGGATGCAGGTAAGTGCAGGGCACGTGCAGAGGCTCGGGGAGGGTGAAAAATGGGCCTACCGGAAGTGTAGGGAGGCCGGAAACGGCCTCCAGAGGGCCTCCGGATTCCTCCCAGAGGCTCGAGGAAAGCCTCCAGAGCCCGGGGTGAACAAAATGTCCCCCACCATGGTGCAGGAGGCTGACTAGGCCATACCCACCATGGCCACACTCACCCAACAACTGGGCAGAGAACCCCTTCCTAAAATTTTTGAAGCCCATCCCTGGATTAAGCTAAAAACCAGTTTGTTTGTTTGTTTGTTTGTTTGCTTTGCTTCAGAGTCCGAGATGGGTTAAGCCTACCACAGGTGGCACACGAAGCCATATTTGTGGGCATGCAAGCATTGCCCTAGCTCAGCTCCAGCAGGCATGTGCGTGCTGGCCAGCTGATTTTCAGGCCTTCCTGGCCCACCGGAAGTCAGGAAATATGCTGTTTCTGGACTCCGGAGGGCCTCCAGTGGGGTGGGGAGGGCCGTTTTTGCCCTTCCCAGGCTCCAAAAAAGCCTGGGGACAGCGAAAAATGGGCCTACTGGGCCCACCATGCCATCATGTGCCAAAAGTGGGGGGACATGTAGGGAGGGGTTGCGCACACATGCACGGGGGCAGGGCACATTGAATTATGGGTGTGGGCATGCGCATGTGCAACTCCCCCCCCCCGGGCTCCCCCGGCTTTTGGCACGCAACTGCAAAAAGATTAGCCATCACTGGGTTAAGCAATATTGAAGGGAGAAGCCCTTTAGAAACCACACATATCTGTTTGGCTTTTTAATTTGCTTTTTTAAAAACCTGGAAAATTGTGCCACTGAATGGTAGTGGTGCAAGTAGGTGAGGTATATGAAATCATTAAAATGAGAAAAAGGTGCCAATCCTTCTATTGAAGAATTACAGTGCATTCTTATTAGAATTTATTATAAGTTATATATTTGATTATGTATCTTCTCCTGAGTTTCCCTTTTTTATTCCATTTTGTCTCTTGCCCTTTCTTATTTAACATCTGTTATTTCAATAATGTTCAATAGAGGGCAGATACTATATTCATCAGCACATTCATTTTCCAAATTAAATGGGACATATATAGGATGTTTCACACATACTCCTTGCACCCATCCCAAATTGTTGTCTTTAGAACAGTGTTTTTTAAACCTGACAGTTTTAAGATGCGTGGATTTCAATTCTCAGAATTCTGCATGCTGGTTGGAGAATTCTGGGAGTTGAAGTCTCGCATCTCAAAGTTGCCAAGTTCAAAAAACACTGCTGTAGACATTTTCAAATCCATAACAACCGTATGTTTCAAAACCTGAGTTCTGATTTATCAGAAAGCATGAAAGCAAAAATTGACATTCCCTCCCCTTTTCTTTTTTGACAAAGAGAATAGTGCATGGGGGGATGGAATTTTATTTCTTTTTCTGTTGGCTTTGCTTTTATCTCTCAGCAACTAGGCTCAAAGAAACACTACAGCAATTACTGCTGCAGCCAAACCAAGCTAAGGAATAAAAATAATCCTAATAACAAATCCAGTTCTAATCCTCTTTATAAATTCCATAATTACTGGGTTATTTTTTTTTAAATGTGCAGCTTCATGTCCATATTTTACTTTTGCTTTCAAGACTTTCTGCTTAGTCCTACAGTGTAAACTACAACCACAGCCAAAATGGAAAGTGTCTGGTTTCAAAACAGCAGAGTAGAGTAGAGTAGAGTAGAGTAGAGTAGAGTAGAGTAGAGTAGAGTAGAGTAGAGTAGAGTAGAGTAGAATAGAATAGAATAGAATAGAATAGAATAGAATAGAATAGAATAGAATAGAATAGAATAGAAGTTGGAAGGGACCTTGGAGGTCTTCTAGTCCAACCCCCTGCTCAGGCAGGAAACCCTATACCATTTCAGACAAATGGTTGTCCAGTCTCTTCTTAAAAACTTCCAGTGTTGGAGCATTCACAACTTCTGGAGGCAAGTTGTTTCACTGGTTAATTGTCTTCACTATCAGGAAATTTCTCCTTCATTCTAGATTGCTTCTCTCCTTGATTAGTTTCCACCCATTGTTTCTTGTCCTGCCCTCAGTTGCTTTGGAGAATAGCTTGACTCCCTCTTCTTTGTGGCAACCTCTGAGATATCGGAACACTGCTATCATGTCTCCTCTAGTCCTCCTCTAGACATACCAATTCCAGCAACTGTTCTTTATTTGTTTTAGCCTCCAGTCCCCTTTGTTGCTCTTCTCTGCACTCTTTCTAGAGTCTCACCACATCGTGGTGACCAAAACTGGATGCAGTATTCCAAATGTGGCCTTACCAAGGCATTGTAAAGTGGTATTAACACTTCACGTGATCTTGATTCTTTCCCTCTGTTAATGCAGCCTAGAACTGGGTTGGCTTTTTTGGCAGCTGCTGCACACTGCTGGCTCATATTTAAGCGATTGTCCACTAGGGTTCCAAAATCTCTCCCACCTATACTATATCTGTGCATTTGGTTTTTCTTGCCTAAATGTAAGCAAATGGAAATTGTTTGGTTTCAAAACATGATACTCTTCATGGGTTCAGAAGTTTATTGGCTGGATGCTCTTTGGCCTCTTCTTTTGAGCTGCAGAATCTGACCGATTTATGGTGTTCTCTGCCCATTTTCAACATCTTGAGACCAGTAGAAATAAAGACAATCAAAGATGGGCATCAAACTAATTTCGGTGGGATTTGGAGGTGGAAGGTGGAGTGAAAACTGCACTGTATGAGAATGCTTACAGTGAGTTAGATAAGAATGATGATTAATGATCAAGCACTATGTCTATATTGGTGTTTCGTTTGTAATTTTCGACTCAAATCTGAGAATTTCCAGAGTGCAGACTTATACAGTTCCTTTAGCATCCTGTTCAGTATTACATGCTACCAACTAGGTTTCATCTTAGTTACTGTAAATTAGTTTTAGCATTGGCAGAAATATGATAACATTCATGCTTGTGCCCGAAAAGAAAGGAATAAATCAGCCTACAACATTCTCCAACTTTCCTAACCTTAGTTTAAACATGATGACCCGGCCTGAATAACACACTAAAATATACATTAGTGGCCCAAATTGTGGAAACCTATTGCAACTTTAAATATAGCTTATACATCTAATAGAATCCATCCTGTTGTGGCTTATTTAGCAAACTATGGTTCTCAATAGGCCAATATGTGTAAACTTATTAATTTTATGACAGGATGAATAGACAATAATATAGCAATACAAGATAAGCCAAACTGGTACAACAAATGCTTTGCTGCTTTGTGTGTGTGTGTGGATGGAAACTAATAATGAGAAAATCAACCTAGAACTAAGGAGAAATTTCCTGACAGAACAATTAATCAGTGGAAAAACTTGTCTCCAGAAGTTGTAGGTCCGTGATGGTGAACCTATCCCATGCGTGCCAAAGGTGACACACGGACCCATATCTGTGGGCATGTGAGCATTGCCCTAGCTCAGCTCCAGTGCACATGCATGTGTCAACCAGCTGATTTTTGGGTCTTCTGGGCCCACCGGAAGTTGGGAAATGGGCTGTTTCCAGCCTCCAGAAGCTGGAAACGGCCCATTTCCCAACTTCCGGTGGGCCCGTAAGGCCCGTTTTTCACCCTCCCCAGACTCCAGAGGCTTTCTAGGAGCCCAGGGAGTGTGAAAAATGGGCCTTCCAGGCCCATTGGAAGTTAGGAAACGGGCTGTTTCCGACCTCTGGAGGGCCTCTGGTGGGGTGGGGAAGGCCGTTTTCTCCCTTCCCAGGCTCCTAGAAAGCCTCTGAAGCCTGGGGAGGGAGGAAAACGGGCCTACCAGGCCCACTGTGCCATCACATGCCAAAAGGGGGGGTATAGGGGGGTTGCATGCGCATGTGTGGAGCACATTGAATTATGGGTGTAGGCACGCGTGTGCACAACCCCCCCCCATGCTCCCCCAATTTTGGCACGCGATGGCAAAAAGGTTAGCCATCACTGTTGTAGGTGTTCCAACACTGGAAGTTTTTAAGAAGCAATTGGACAACCACTTGTCTGGAATGCTATAGGGTTTTCCTGCCTGAGCTGGGGTTGGACTAGGGGGGTTGGACTAGGGGGGTTCCTGCCTGAGCTGGGGGTTGGACTCCAAGGTCCCTTCCAATTTTGTTACTCTGTTATTGGTGTATATTGTATATTGTTTCCCTGAAGTTGTCCCTTCCAGCTCTGTTACTCTGTTATAGAACTTGTATGAAGTCACTAAAAGAGACCCTTCATTAGTCAAATAAATCCTAAATTACTTAGTATTTATTCTGTTGCTGTTTTTCTGAATTTGAATTAGATACTGATTGAATACTAGAGTTCTACAATTCTCCCTGTTCTCCAACAGGTCTTGTTTAGGCAAGAAGGACACAGCAATAGCCAAGTAATTGAAACACAGAAAACATCTGCAGTGGTGCTTCTCCCTGACGTGGGTGTCTATATCATTGAAGTCTGTGCAGTGAGTGAAGGAGGAGATGGTACCCCAAGCAGCCAAATCAGGATACCATCTTTTTCAGGTAAGGCAATTATCACAATTAGGCTCTCAGTATTTACATTCTTAAAAGGAATGCAGTGGCTCAGTGGCTAAGACGCTAAGCTTGTCGATTGAAAGGTCGGCAGTTCAGTGGTTCGAATCCCTAGTGCCGCATAATGGGGTGAGCTCCCGTTACTTGTCCCAGCTTCTGCCAACTTAGCAGTTCGAAAGCATGTAAAAAATGCAAGTAGAAAAATAGGGACCACCTCTGGTGGGAAGGTTACAGCGTTCCATGTGCCTTTGGCATTTAGTCATGCCAGCCACATGACCATGGAGCAGGGGTGAAATGCTCCCGGTTCGGACCGGCTCGGGCAAGTAGGTGGCAATGGCAGCGGGCAGTTTGGAGAACCGGTAGCAAAAATCCCTGCCCCCGCCCCCCATGCCCAGCTGAGCCAGGCGATAATCAGAGGCTTTTTTTCTTTTAAATGCCTCTGACGAGTCAAGTTCTGATGATCCAAGATCTGATGATCCAAGCTCTTTAAAGATCCAAGCTTTTTAAAAAACCCTCTGCCGATCAGGCAACTCAGCTGGGATCGTCAGAGACTTTTGAAAGCATTTTTTTACATGGTTTTACATGTAAAAAATGGTTTTAAAAGAAAAAAAAATTGGCCACGCCCACCCAGTCACATTAACCCCCCCCACACACACACACACACTAAGCCATGCCCACAGAACCAGTAGTAACAAATTTTAGATTTCACCACTTAACTTACTTAACCACAGAAACGTTGGGCTCCATTGTGGTCCTAAATTGAGGACTACCTGTATCTTTGTTTCAAGTTCTATATTGCAGGCTATTCATCCCAGGCTGTCATTAAATCACACCTCAATATTGGCATGTTAGGGTTGAAGTCCCAAAGTGCTTTTTCTTTCCTTCAAAAGGCAACTGGACTGAAGATTCAGCAATTCAGGCTGAGAACTGAGGACCTCTCAGCCAAGAAGCTGTTCTCAAGAAAAATCAGTCCAGTTGCCATTGGAAGGGGGGGGAGAAGCACCTTTGAGACAACTATGACCTGGATGACCGGGAATCTCCATAGACAGTTAGAGTTGAAGGCCATTAGGACAGATCTTTTCCATAGAAGTGATGATGTAATTATTGTCGCAATAGTCATAGGACTGATGGTTAGGGTTATTGTCTTGTTATATTTATTTTTTGTGGACTGTTTCCTCTGTCGGGAGTTTGTAGCGATCCAGCCAGCATACAAGCAAATAATTCAGCAGGATTCATTATATAGAAGAAACTTCTTCATATACAATAATATAAAACATGATGCATGTATACAATACCCATGCAGCTCTTGCAACGTGGTAGAGAGAAGAAGAAAATACCAAGTACTCTTAAGCAAAGACCAACCAACTCTCACACAGCACAGAACAGTTAAGCTAAGCCACGCCCAGGCTCCAAGTCATCTCACATGGCTCACACAACAAATCCTATGTCTCAGTCACCAAACAGTTCCCATTGGCTGGCTTGCTGCTATGACTATTCCAGTTCATAGATTCTTATACACTGACAACATCTTTGTAATGTTACTATATTTTGATGTTCTCAGTAAACCACCCTGAATCTGTCTGATTCAGAGAGAAAGGAATATGATCAATGAATATGATCAAGAGTACCATTTCCAAAATGTTATAGTAATTTTTCTTCTTCTATTGTTTCGATCCCACCAGGTGGAAAAGTCACCAATTCTCAATCCAGGTTAAATGCTTTTACCACTTCTTCATCAACTGTAACATTTCTATTGGTGTTGATGGTCCCTTCAACGTCATGGTGAAGATAGAAGACTTTTCTCATTTCTCTGGTTGCTTTAGCGTGATAATACCAACGGATGGAGTTCTACAACCAGGGAGAAAGCAAAGGAATCTCAAAGGTGCTTTTTCAAAAGGCAACTGGGCTGAGTTTTTGTTTTTTTTCCTGAGGAAGAAGAAAAAGACATTTCGCTTCTCATCCAAGAAGCTTCATCGGTTCTTGGATGAGAAGCCAAACATCTTCTTTTTCTTCCTCAGGGGAAAAAAAATAGTCCACTTTTTTTTGAAAAAGCATCTTTGAGACAACGATGACCTGGAGGACTGAAAATCTCCTCAGACCTATCAAAGGAATGTTTCAGAAATGCATCTACTGCATCCGGAAGAATATTGAAGGAAATAACACAAAAATAATCCACCAGGTGTCTTCTCTTTGGTTTCCATAAATGTTGTCTTTGGGGAGGGAGGGGGGTGTTTTTGCCCGATAGAAAATATGCAGATTCTTTGATATAAACTTTTGTAAACAAATAAGAATTACGTCCAATTTTATTTACCTTTTTAATTGTTTGTATATTAGCTAGCATCAAATCTTATACCCTTAGTAAATTAAATGACTGGAACAGTGCATCCATTTTGTTTGCACTCTTAAGGGTTTTAACAATTTTAAGAAGAAGAAAAATATATAAATATTTGGATTCTAGCGAATTATCCCTCCCCTTCTCAGAAGGCTGAGTTTTGTTTTAATTTTTTTACTTATCAAGAGAAAAATGCCATGATGTGACCTGGTTTCAAAAATGACCGTAGCTAATGTTGCCTTTAAGGGGGGGAAAAATCATATAATTATGATCTTTGGTATGGTGTGGTATTTTTTCTTCTGTTTTCTTCTCCGTTTGTATTCTCCATGCACATCATAAACCACTTTTCCAGATCCATGTAAACCGGAAGCCTATTGAACTGAGACTAAAACTGAGGCCTCTCATTTTGTATTAGATATTGTCCACTAACAATAAGGGAGGGGAAAAAATGGCTTATTTTTAATAGCATAACTATACATGATAGGGCGCGCAGGTGATCCTGAAATCATTGTTGGACACTGAATCCGAGTCTTCGGCCATTGCTAACTGCAAGTATGAAATTAATGAAGAGAGACAAAGCTGTCTTCCCCAAACAGCTTTCTGTCTTTAGACCTTTATTTTTGTAGTTCCTTTTGTATGGTACTGTACTGTCTATATTTGGTGATTTAGCAAAATGGTATCAATAAGCATTTCAAGATTGGAACGATGTGGTGTTGCCTAGATTGTCCTTAATAATGAACCAAGGACATTTTTTTTTAAATGTCCAAAAATGAAAAGGAATATGGTTGGGCAAATGCTTTTAAGGTTCTCAGGCTTAAGAGTCAAAGCCTTTAACCTTTCCATATCCAAGGTCTAGCGTCAAAACAGCCTGTAGTGTTGGATCAATTTTTAATTCTTATCATCATCATCATCATCTCCTCCTCCTCTTCCTTTTTCTCTTCTTCTCCTCCTCCTCTTCCTCCTCCTCCTCTCTTCCTTCTCTTCCTCTTCCTCCTCTTTCTTTTCTCCTCCTCCTCTTCTTCCATCTCTTCCTCCTCCTTCTCCTGCTCCTCTTTCTCTTCCTCCTCCTCCTTTCTCTTTCTCTTTTCCTTCTCCTTCTCTTCCTCCTCCTCCTCCTTTCTCTTCTCCTCCTCCTCCTCTTCCTTCTCCTCCTTCTCTTCCTCCTCTTCCTTCTCTTCCTCCTCCTCCTCCTCCTCTGCCACCATTGCCACTGCCTTCTCCCCATGTCCCTATGCATGTTACTTTCTCATATGCAAAATACTTCTGTACCAAGGCATTCTATCACAGTAGGGCTGAAAAGGGCTCATGAGAAGATGGATAGTGCCAGAGAATTTGAATAAAATGAATACTAATATAAAGCTTCCCTGCACATACTTATGCGATCTAGAAGTAGCTTCATTATGCTTTCTTTTTTTCCAGAACATGTACTGTAATGGAACTTTACATTATATTCAAGAGAAACTGTCTTTTTCTCAACCACAACCCAAATATTTGCACCCTGAGTTGTTTTTTTATATATATATTAGTGGTCTTCCCGTCCTTTGCTCCCTATTATCTTCAACCATCCTATTTCAAGAGACAGAGTGGGACAAGATGAGATTTTTTTTAAAAAGCCCTATGGTGTTAAATTAGTAAAAGAAATTTACTTTAGGAGAGAAATATTTTCCCAATGCAGGTTGTGGAAAATGCCGACAAGCACACAGAGAATTGGCTTTGCATAACCAATAATTTGTATTGACAGCACATTCCACTCTTACTAGAATTTGCTTTTGAATAAAGAATAATAGAGTTGGAAGGGACTTTGGGTGACTTTTAGTCTAAACTCTGCTCAAGCAAGAGACCTGTACATGGTTGTTTGGTCATAAAAACTTCCAGTGATGGAGTACCCTCCACTTCTGGAGGCAAGCCATTCCACTGATGAATTGTTCTCACTGCCAGAAAATTTCTCCTTAGTTCTAGCTTGGTTTTCTCCTGGGATAACTTTCCACCTGTTACTTCTTATCCTGCCCTCAAGTGCTTAAGGTAGGAAGTAGACCGCCTTGTTTCTGTGACAACCTCTCAAATATTGGAAGACTCACCCCTAATCTTTCTCTTTGATAGATGAGACAGTTCTCACAACTGTTTAACACCCCCAGTCCCTTAATCTTCTTTGTCGCTCTTTTCTGCACTCTTTCTAGAGTCTCAACATCTTTTCTGTATCGTGGTGATCAAAATTGGACACAGTACTCCAAGTGTGGTCTTACCAGTGATGTGATCCAGTGGTGGGTTCCTCCCGGTTCGGCCCAGTTCGGCCGAGCCGGTAGCGGTGACAATATGACGTCACCAAACCAGTTCTCTTTGTTCGGGAGCTGCCCCCCCATCCTCCCGCCTGCATTATTCTTACCTTTTATTTAGCCCCACCCCCAATCTATTGCTGCCTCCCGAGTCCCAACTGATCGGCTAGAAGAAAAAAAATTGTTTAAATTCTTGCCGCAGGGCTTCAAAGGGCCGCCCTACAGATGATCAGTGTTAAAAGGCAGTGTGGTGGTAGACCAGTGCCTCCAAAAACAAATGAGTAGACCGGTACAGCTCTGCAAGCAGTTAAAAGCCTAGTAGACCAGTACCTCTGCTAAATCCTAAAGAATTGTCACATGACCATCAAGCCACACCCACAAAATAAGCCATGCCCACAGAACCGGTAGTAAAAAAATTTAGAACCCACCCCTGATCTCAACATCTTTTTTGTGTCATGGTGATCAAAATTGGACACAATACTCCAAGGGTGGTCTTACCAGTGATGTGATCTTGATACTATCGCTCTTTTGATGCAGCGTAGGACTGCACTGGCTTTTTTTTGGCAGCTGCAGCACATTGTTGGCTCATACTTAAGTAGTTGTCCATACCAAAATCCCTCTCACCATTACTGCTGTTGAGCCAGTTGTTGCTTTAAAAATACAAAAGGATAAATATCATCAAAGTATACCAGAAGCTTACCACTCCTACAATGAAAATTAGATTTTCATTCAGAGCCTTTCAAAACTGTCAGATGGGATTGGTGGATGACAAATCCAGAAGTCAGTATGTTATACTAGACCTCTGATGAGGTTATTAGACAATCCTTATTGCATCCTTCCCAACATGTAGTGGTCACTTAACCATTACCAATAAGAGAAGATGGGTACTCGCAGAGGTGGTATTCAGCAGATTCTTACCAGTTCTGGAGAACCGGTAGCGGAAAAGTAGTTCGGAGAACTGGTAAATACCACCTCTGACTGGCCCTGCCCCATCTATTTACTGCTTCCTGAGTCCCAGCTGATCGGGAGGAAATGGGGATTTTGCACTAATCTTCCCCTGTCATGCCCACCAAGCCATGCCACACCTACCAAGCTTCACCCACAGAACCGGTAGTAAAAAAAATTGAAACCCAGCACTGGTACTCGGGGTTGGACTTTGGAGTACTTGGTGCTCTCTGAATTTGGTTGTTTGTTTGCTTGCATTACCCAACTAGGTATCATAGCCAGTGCCTTACTTAAACATAACCATCATACCAGGGTTATGTTGGTAACATATACATGATTTAACTCTACATACCATAACATTTACATGGAGATGCACATAGAGTGATCAATTCCATTATTTGATTGGAAATTACAAAATATAGTGGGGAAGCCTGTGACCACTATATCTATATACCTCCTCAATTTTGCTGCTAATTGTTGGATTTACAGCTACAGCTTTCCGTTTTTCTTAGTGTTTAGCAGTAAAGCTCCCCTGTATTAGATAGCTTTTTAATTAAAAGTTGGTCTTAGAAGAGTGTTTTGAAAATAGGGTGAACAGTCATCGCTAGCAGTATTCAGCAGCAAATGGAAGAGCTATCAATATCAAGACATAAAATAGAATGGAATAACAGAGTTGGAAGGGACCTTGGAGGTCTTCTAGTCCAACCCCCTGGTACCATTTCTATAGTATAGTACCCTATAATACCATTTCAGACAAATGGTTATCCAATCTCTTCTTAAGAACTTCCAGTGTTGGAGCATTTACAACTTCTGGAGGCAAATTTAATTGTTCTGTCAGGAAATTTCTCCTAAATTCTAAGTTGCTTCTCTCCTTGATTAGTTTCCACCCACTGCTTCTTGTCCTGCCCTCAGGTGCTTTGGAGAAATAGCTTGCCTCCCTCTTCTTTGTGGCAGCCCCTGAAATATTGGAATACTGCTATCATGTCACTCACTAGTCCTTCTTTTCATCAAACTAGACACACCTAATTCCAGCAATCATTGTTTATATGTTTTAGCCTCCAGTCCCCTAAAACGTTATTCCTCTTTAGCTCAAAAGATTTCATTACTGTCAGCATAACGACTTTATCACATATGAGTTTGTGGAGGGTTTTTTCCCCCAAATAATATTTTTAAAAAAACCCTGAACTTGCCAGTAACTTAATTCATTTTAGACAATGAACGTGAATTCAGAAGGAGGGTTCTTTAGATGAAAATGTGTCATCAAATCCAGATGAAAACTGGAGCTGTTGAAATCAATGGTATTTAAGTTAAACAAGAGTAACTAAGTCCCATTGACTTCTAGTGTTTGACTCTAGATCACGGATGTCAAGCTCACTACGTCATGTTGATGTCACATGATGTATCATGACATTTTTTTTTGCTTTTGCAGATCTGGGGTGGGCATGGCCTGCATGTGACACATCTGGGTTGCGGGCCACCAGTTTGACACTCCTGCGATCTTAAAAGGTGTTCTGACTTAGGCTTCCCAAGAGCATGAAGCAGACTCCTTGTCCTGACAAAAACCCCTTTTTATTTAGTTACTGTGAATTCCTCTCATTCACATCCAGCAAAGTCTTTCAAGGGAGAATTTAGAGTCACAGACCTTATCTGGCTTGGAGAGCTGCCAGGCCGATATCTTCAAAACTTGGCAAGAAATCTCTGCGAGTCACGAACCAATTAAGCAAACTAATTGTCTCCTGCAAACTCCATTCCCCTTTCGCTCCTCTTTTATTCCCTCTGGGAAGGGCCATTCATCGTCCATCTGTGGCCTTACTCCCAAATCGACCCTTGTTCTTTAGGTGTTCCCTTCATCTGGCAACTCTGTGCATTTGCATACTGGGAACAGGCTCCAGCTGTTCATCTGCCTCACTGGTGTCTGACTCCGAAGGCAGCTGATAACTGGCATATGGCCCTGACCCCATCTCTGCCTCTGATGCAGAGCCCTCATCAGAGCCTTCCCCAGACTCCAGGACTGGCCCATGTTCCTCCCCATCCTCCTCACTGTCCGAATCTGCTGCCAGCTCCACTGTCTGCTGGTGGGCCACAACAATAGGTCTCAGTACAATCAAGTCGGGCTATCTGGCTTGTTTCAAATGTGATCATTCAGCCACATTACATTTCAGCAGTCATCACCTTTTCTGCTTCTTATAGTTTTATGGCCTCCGCCCATAAATCACCTCCTAATGACACCACACTAGAGTTTCCCCCATCAGGATCAGCCCCATGTTTTCTGTTTTTATTTTTCAGGCTAATGGTGAGTGGCATGTTAAAAGGAAAAGCTTTTTGAAGAGAACTAGAATTCTTGATAGGCATGTTTGGCATTTCATCACCCACAATGTGAACTCATATGCTCGCAGCATCCCTGTTCAGGACCAATAATATTTTGAATTTCTATCATCAGTTAAGATCTACTGTAGCAAACTACCATAAGCAGAGCAGTACAAGTTGCCTTGGTTATGATACATCTGAATGGCCATGATTTATTTAACTGCCCTGAAGTCAGCCTCACGTAAGGTCTTAACTAAGTTAGACAGGTATATGACATGCCTGGACAGAAGCTAGATTTTGCATAATAAGCAACATTATTTTTTAGTTACTGCCCTGTTACCATATTTACTACTTCATCAAAGACAACATCTCCATGTCATGATCCTAATTTGCTGACAATATTGTCACGGTGGGTTTGTTGACTGCAAATATGAATTCATTCATTTATTACACTTTCTTTGGATTACCGTGTAACAAAACAGTCCAACATAACTAGAAAGACTGTATTTTTGTATAATGTCCTAATAACTGAACGTGATTGGAAGGGGGAAAAAAAACAATCTTGGCTTAAAAACCAAAAAGAAGGTCCAACTCAAAAATATTAGAAAACTTGTATACAACTTGTATATATTTACTATATATAATGGTATATACTATGTGAAAGACACAGTAAAATACTGGTTCCTGTGTACTGTTCTTGTAACATTAGATCTTTTTAATAAATTATTCTCTTTTTATTGACTTTTATCTTATGTCCTGTCAGATACTAAATCATGTGGTTTCGTTTGTCCATGTCTAAAACAAAGGTAAATGGAGATTATTTGGGGGGAAAGTATTTGAGAGGGTGATTACCCGTATTTTTCCATATATAATTCATCCCCATGTATAAGACATAAAATGTTTCATGTAGCTTCTATAAAGCCATCACTATGCAGAAGCATCTTATAAGGGTGCAGAAGCATCTTATAATAGTGCACACTGTGCACTATAAGTCATCACTGTGCAGAAGCCATCTTATTAGAGTGAGTAATACAAGAAGAACAGGAAATGCATCATAGGAACAATAGAGATGAAACCTTGAATGGCAATGTGATATAGGAAACAATTACAATAGAGAAGAATGGTAGAGCTGCATATAAGATAGAGGCTCATCCGGCATGTGCAGCCTTCTCCTCTCGGCCTCCTGTGTGTTGGAAGAAATGTCCATCTGGCTTCAGTTCCAAGTGGGGAGAAAGACACTGGAAAACATGGAGTCTATTTAGAAAGATGGTTTAATGGTGGACAGGAGCGCATGGTTTGAGGTCCTGGGAAAAATGAGCACATGGGTGAGAGAGTGAAAGAGATTTATACCCTCTCTTGGGCCCCGCCTTGGAGCTTCTTGTTCCTGTGTAAGAAATGTATTCTGACTGGTTGTCAGACTCCCATGGGGCCATGCAGGGGTAACTTTGTAGGTTGTCTTGAGTCCCAGGCTTGGTTGAATCTTGCTGAGTGATGCAATCTCCCCAGTGTCAACTCGCAAAGCATCCCTGGGCTGCTCTCGAGTTGCTATGGGCAAGGGGGATGGGAAACCGATGAAGCAGCATGGCAGCCAAATACAAAAGCACATTCCACACACATCTCTCTCAAGGCTGTCTCCCAGGGTTACCCACAGCAGCTGGAGGGGAGTGATCTCTACAATCCACGAAATTGCTCTGTTGGCAAATGTGATTGATAACACACCCTGGGGGGAGGGGGGAAACAGGGTCATGATTGGGGCATAAATTACTTGCGGTCAGAGTTGGCTTCACTTGGAATGTGCCAACATGAAGCTCCTAATAAATAACTGGATTTCGTTTGAAGTTTGGCTTGAGGCTCATGATTTAGTTAGGGCATCCATCAGAACCCTGACACCCAGGTGCCATGTGGTGAGATGGGTAGAGGGCTAATCCTATTATGTCCTGAGGGTGAAGGTCTTTTGTATTGTAGGTAAGCTGGCCCAGCCTTTTGTCTTGTAGATAGGTTGGCACCAGTCTTTCTGGGGCTATTAGCAAAGGTGGGGCCTGCTTTCCAAGAGCATGTTTCTCCTTTTCTCATCCAGGGAGGTATAATATTCTGCATTTTTAATATTTCCTAGAATATTTCATTCTTCTAGGAGAGGGGTGGGTGCTAACTTTCTACATGTGTATAAGACAGCGATACATTTTCAAGTAAATATTTTAAATAAAAAGTAGCACTTTTTACATGAAAAAATACGGTATTTAAGTGTGGCCATAAACCTCTGCTACATGTGAATTTTGTATCTGTTTAAGGTGACAATTGACCCAATTGTAAGATATTTAGCAACATTTTCTGAAAACCTCAACAAATAATTTCACATCAGTAGGATCCACTTGGCCCCAAAGATATCTGAACCATTGTTTTCCAAAAAGATAGCTTCTAAATTGCATCAAGCTTTTAAATAAAACATCATTCTCATTTTAAATTAAAATAACCGCATCACCAAATGTTAATTTTTTTAGATAGGGGGAGTGGGATTGAAGATGCATGTAAGATGTAAAATGCATGTAAAATGAGTCCTACGGGAGAAGGGCGGCATATAAATTACATACATACATACATACATACATACATACATACATATATACATAAATAATTCCCAATTCTTCCCTCACCTTCCCCCCGCCCAAAAAAGGCAAATAATTGTATCTTTTTTTAAACAACATGGGAGGTAGGGAAGATAGTTCAGATCTATGCAAGTTTGAAAACAGAATAAACCTCAATGATCATGTCAAAAAGGGTCAAGAAAACGATGGTCCTATTATTCCTCCAAGCACTTGCAAAATGCATATCCTGTAATCCAGGGGTGGGTTCTACTTACCTTTACTACCAGTTCACAACGGGAGCGCGCACGCGCCTTTCTTCTGCACATGCACAGATCGCCAATGACAACATCTGGGGCAGTGGGTGGGACCTCCCACCAGTTTTACTGCCGGTTCTTGCGAACCGGTCTGAACCGGAGGCAACCCACCACTGCTGTAATCCCAGGAAAATATTCAGCTGCAGATTAATGCTACATAAATTGTCCCCATGCCATCCAAAGTACATTTTGCCACTGAAGACGAAGCACTGCAGAACCAGTTTGATGCAGTGGTTAAAGAATCAGACTAGAAATTGTGTGACCGTAAATTCTAGTTCCGCCTTAGCAACTAGAGAAAGTCACTCTCTCAGAGAGAAGGGTTCTTCTAGGAAGAAGGCAAGGGCAAATCATTTCTGAAAAACGTTGCCAAGAAAACTGCAGGGTCTAGTCCTGGCAGTTGCTAGGAGTCAAAAATTGAATCAAAGGCACACACACTCACAAACACAGAGAGACAGAGAGAGAGAGAGACAGAGAGAGACAGACACAGGGAGAGTGGGGGCAGACAAGCAGAGAGAGAGAGAGAGAGACAGAGACAGAGACAGAGAGAGATGGAGACAGAGAGAGCGGCAGAGAGAGAGAAACAGAGAGACAGAGAGAGAGAGACAGAGACAGAGAGAGAGGCAGACAGGCAGAGAGAGAGAGACAGAGACACAGAGAGAGACAGAGAGAGACAGAAATGGAGAGAGACGGAGACAGAGAGAGCGGCAGAGATAGAGAGAGAGGCAGAGAGACAGAGAGAGAGGCAGAGACAGAGACATAGAGACAGATAGAGAGAGAGAGACAGAGAGAGAGTCAGAGAGAGGAATCACTGAGCAATCAAATATTTGAACTGAACTTCTGCCAACTTTCAGTGGCCGGGAACATGCAAAGGTTACACTAAGCAACCTCAACAACAAAAAGCAAGATGTTGAGCTTGACAAGTACTCTCGTGTACATTGTTATATTAGGAATGAAGCTTGAGAAGCTCTCTGGAGTGCCTACCCAGTGCTTTGCTCAATAGAGCAAGAAATCCAGTCCATTCAGCTCTGAAGCTTCTGCAATGGCACGCAATGTTATCCATGGCAATGTTTGACTTTGAATTGTATGCCAGAGGCAGCGATGGGCAATAAATTCTATTCATTTCATTGAAATTTAATTAAAGCTGGTTGATCTGATTATTCTCCCATCATATATTTAATCATTTTCCACTCGTTACATTAAAAATTACAATTGGTAGCATTTGGACATAGCAGCCAACTGGCAATGGAGTCGTAGTTTCTGGGAGTCAAATAATATCAAGAACCTCTGCTCTTGGCTGTAGCATTCCTATATCAGGAACACAAGTGATTGTGCTCTTCCAGATGCCTGAATAATCTAACAAAAATGTTGAGACAGTGTTCTCAACTAGTTGAGATCTTCCAGGTAATTTACTGAGGGGTGTCAAACATAAGGCCCGTGGTGTATTTGCCAATGAAAATGGAGCATGGGAAGGCTGTGTACATCACCCTGCACCCTGCACCCTGCACATTTTCAGCCATGATGGCCTTCTGCAGCCCACTGCCGGTGACAACGGAGCATAGGGGGCATCCCCCAGTGCTCCGTTTTCACTGGCAGGGGGCTATCAAAACAAACTAAAAACAAAACAAAAGGAGAAATGTTTCCCCTTTTGCATTTGAGCATGCAAGAAGAGACAGGAAAGGAAAAGGGGAAAGAGGAAAGAAAAAGAAAAAGAAGGGAAAATGGGAAAAGAGCAAGGAAGGAAAAATAAGGAAAGGGGAAGGAAGAAGAAAGAAGAAGGAAAAGGAAATGAAAAAGAAGAGAAGGAAGGAAGAAAAGGAAGGAAGGAAGGAAGAAAAGGAAGGAAGGAAGGAAGGAAGGAAGGAAGGAAGGAAGGAAGGAAGGAAGGAAGGAAGGAAGGAAGGAAGGTTATGAGAGGGAGGGTGGGTCTCAGGGAAGTCCTGCCTTAGCACTTGGCCACCACAGGTCCCATGTCACACCCACCTTGGCCATGCCCCACATGCCCCCTGGCCCTTCGAGATCAAACCCAACCCTGATGTGGCCATCAATAAAATGGAGTTTGACACCCCTGGTCTAGATTTAGAAGACACATGCGTATGAATAAAATTGAGTCCCTGAAGGATATCTGAACTAGGCCGAAATATTTAAGGTCCAAAAGAACAAATAAAATGGATGGATTTTTGTGCTCCAATATAAATCTTGCATCTCCTGTCCCTATTACACCTCTGCTCCATAAATGTCACTGGCTACCAGTCTGTTTCCAAGTGTAGTTCAAGATGTTGGTTATGACTTTTAAAGGTTTAATGGCATAGTTCCAGACTACCTGATGAACCACCTGGTCCTGCTAATAAGACAAGCCTGTCTTGTGCTGGCAGAGAGGGCCTACTTCGGACCTCGTTGGTCAAAGATCTCTGACTATCAGCGCTGGCTGGGGGATTCTGGGAGTTGAAGTCCACCCATCTTCAAGCTTCCAAAGTTGAGAAACACTGATCTAGAAGAAGAGCCTTCTCTGCTGCAGTGCCCACCATTTGGGCAGTTACAAAGTGGCTGCTATTTAAATAATTTAACGTAGTAAATTGGAATGTCACAAAAACCCACCAAGAACCATTCATACTGTATTTTGGCTAACTTGTTCCTAAGACTACTAATCTACCTATGGGATCATAGAGCCATTAGCTCATTTAGTTCCTTAATTCTAACATCTATTTCAATGCAGAAATCCCCTTGAATACATCTAAGTTGAAATCAGTTCACCATTTCTCTGGTAACTGATCACACTGTTGAATTGTTCTAACTGTTAGGCCATTTATTTTTCTGATATTCCATCTTAATCTACCTTTCCATAATCTAAATCCATTTTTTTAGCACTCTGAAATAGGTCGTGATCTTTCTTTATGAGCTCTCGGGTACTTGAAGAATACTGCCATATCCCATCTCTGTCTTTTCTTAAAGCTAAAAAAAGAAAACTGAAGTCCTTCAGTCTTCTTTATCTGTCTTAGTTCTAGTCAAGGGTGGGATTCAGCCGGTTTGGACTAGTTCGGGCGAATTGGATGTTAATTTTACATCTGGTTCATCGAACCGGTAGTTGCAAGCACTGGCTGGCCCCACCCACCCTCCCAGGAGTCTCCACGTGGACCGTTTTGGATGCGAAGTATGTGCAGGGCCCACGCAAAGGCTCTAGGAGGGTGAAAAATGGGCCTACCAGAAGTCTAGAAACGAGCCCGTTTCCGTCCTCTGGAGGGCCTCCGGAGCCTGGAGAAGGCCGTTTCTGCCCTCCCAGAGGCTTGAGGAAAGCCTCTGGAGCCTAGGGAGGGTGAAAAACAGGCCTACTAGAAGTACTGGAAGTCTGGAAACGGGCCTGTTTCCAGCCTTCGGAGGGCCTTCGGAGCCCGGGGTGACCATTTTCACACTCCTGGAGGCTCGAAAAAAGACTTCGGAGCCTGAGGTGGGAGAAAATGCCCACCCTCACTGTGGTGATGGAGGCCAAGTAGGCCGTGCCCCCGTGGCCGTGCCCACCCAGAGAACCAGTTGCTAAAATGTTTCAATCCCACTCCTTGTTCTAGTCCCTTGATCATTATTCTTGCTATTCTTTGAACTCATTCCTTCTTCAAGTATGATGATGCCCTCATTCCAACATAGTATTATGATACCATGCAACCAGAATAAAGCAGAAAAGCTGCTCCCCATCATTTAGAAATTACATTCAGGTTAAAATGCCATCTGCTTTTTGAAGCCACATATGCTGAGTCATTCAGTTTGCAGTCAATTGCTATTCCAAGATGTTGTTCACAAGTGTTATTAACAGGCAGGTCTCTCCCATCGCATACCTCATGATCTGACTTTTGTTTTCTAAAGTGACTAGCTCTAAATAGAGATGGCTTCAACTTATCATTCTACAAATACTGCCCAACATAACTCAGGTTTTATTAACTTCAGGAAGGCCATCATGGTAGGTACTACTTTACTCTTAAGGGAGAGGTATTTCCAGAGTATAGAGCAGGGGTGAGATTCAAAAATTTTAGCAACCAGTTCTCTGACCGGTTGCTGGGTGGGCGTGGGCATAGTGGGCGTAGCCATCTCAGCCTCCTGTACCACAGTGGGGGCATTTTCACCCTCCCCTGGGCTCCAGAGGCCCTCTGGAGGCCGGAAACAGGCCCGTTTCTGGATTTCCAGAACTTCCAGGAGGCCCGTTTTTCACCAGGTAAGTGTGGGGCCTGAATTTACCTGGCATCCAAAATGGGCCACATGGAGACTCCTGGAAGGGGAAGTGTGAGGTGGGTTGGGCCAGCCAGTCCTTACAACTACCGGTTCGGTGATCCAGATGTAAAATTAGCATCTGGTTCACCCAAACTGGTCCGAACCGGCTGAATCCCACCCCTGGTATAGAGATCACAAAAGTTTACTTCAATCCCAGACCACTTCTGGAATTGGGAACCACTAATAGAATTTGATAGAGAATATGTACCAGATGGGTCAATTTTGAGTCGAATTCAAGGAAGCTGTCCTGAAGATATCTAGAAGCCAAGCCATATTGGCATTATGAGTTAAAATCAACACTTGGAATTGCACCCATAAAACTACTGGCAGCTAATGTCTGGAAGCACAGACATAATATAGCAGTGCCAGTTAACAGATAGGCCAAATTTGAACCAATTTTCGTTTCTGAAAGGTTTTCAAAATCAGTCCTGTGAAGAATATGTGACAATACCTATGTGAGGTAGCAATCGTTTTGCCAATGACCAATGGTAAGGAATATGCCGGATATATGTTAGGGCTCTGCAGGCTTTGAAAATGCTTGAGAAAACTACTTTGGACCTCATGCGAACATAATGAGTCTGCTATTCATGAAAGCAATTAAAAGAGCATTTATGTGGAAGCCTGAAATAAGAGGGAGCTGTTTTAATATTTACCAGAAGGTCCTGTGTTTATAGGCGGTCCAAAAAAAACACTTCCCAATTATTATAGAACTGAACACAGGCACACACAGAATAATAAGGCAAAAGCCAAATGCATGATTGACACTTATTCAAAGGCAGCAGGTAGTCAACTTGTCATTTAGGCAGTGATGATACTTGGCATATTTTGAGTTCCTTATGTTGTTTGTGTTTAAAAAAACTGCATTTTTTTTTTATCCCAAACAGAAACAATCTGGCTTTTTAAAAATGACACTGAAAGCTTTGTGAGGCATGTCTGTGTCAAAGCTCTGGCAAATGGCATGTTATTTTGTTAACCTCATGCCTGGCTGAGCGCTTTCTAATGATATGGCATCTTATCTATAACACACAGTAAATATTTTCTGTTGGAGAAAACCAATAGTCCCTTCTGGTGTCCCTTGTTTTCTTTTTCAACGCCACAATCCTAGAGTGCCAACCAGCCTATCATCTTTGGTAAACATTCTTTTAAGTCTGCCCATATATCAAAAAGCAGTCAGGAGATGTAGCTGCAGAGGTGGGTTTCAGCAGGTTCTGACCAATTCTGGAGAACCGGTAGCGGAAATTTTGAGTAGTTCGGAGAACCGGTAAATACCAACACTGACTGGCCCCGCCCCATCTATTCTCTGCCTCCCAAGTCCCAGCTGACCGGGAGGAAATGGGGATTTTGCAGTATCCTTCCCCTGGATTGGGGAGGGAATGGAGATTTTACAGTATCCTTCCCCTGGAGTGGGGTGAGAATGGAGATTTTACAGTATCCTTCCCCTGGAGTGGGGTGAGAATGGAGATTTTACAGTATCCTTCCCCTGGAGTGGGGTGGGAATGGAGATTTTACAGTATCCTTCCCCTAGAGTGGGGTGGGAATGGAGATTTTACAGTATCCTTCCCCTAGAGCAGGGTGGGAATGGAGATTTTATAGTATCCTTCCCCTGCCACACCCAAGCCACACCCACCAAGCCACACCATGCCCACCAAGCCACGGCCATAGAACCGGTAGTAAAAATTTTTGAATCCCACCACTGTGTGGCTGGTATTCTACTGGTGTTGTGGCCCGTTGGCTGCCAGCCCCTCCAAAAGCTAAATCAGAGAAGGAGGAGGAGGAGTCAGGATCAGCATCAGGGCAACCTGGGAGCTCCGAGGGGAAAGAGGGAATGGAGCTGGCAGAGAGAAAAAGACAGAGGCAGAGCCTGCATGGAGAGTCAACAACCCCCAGGCCTGGAGGTGTCTGATGAGGAAGAGGAATAACAGCTGGGTCCAGTTCCTGATGCGCGGCTGTGCAGTAGGCAGAGGAGAGGAGAGCAGTGGAAATTCGTGGGCCGATCCTTGGGAAGAAAGAGCCACCACTGCTAGCTAGGCCCCACCCTAGCTCTGAGGATAAAAGGCAGGGGCGGAGATGAATAGACAACTGTAGTAGACAACTATTCATCTTCCGGACAGCCGGACTTGTTAGCCTGTGAGATTAATGTTTTGCCGGGGCTGCCGGCATTCCTAATAAAGGAATCTTTTGAGTTCATGTCAGAGGGTTTGTCGTGTTTGGGGAGCTGGATCAGATACAACTGGTTTCCTTCTGAAATAAGAGGTTTTACAATACATAGCATACAAGCTTACAACTTACAAGCACAACTGAGCCCGAAATTTATGTTGCTAAGTGAGACGCTTGTTAAGTGAGTTTTGGCCCGTTTTACGGCCTTTTCTGGCACAATTGTTAAGGGAATCGTTGCAGTTGTTAAATTAGTAGCACGGTTGTTAAATTAATCTGGCTTCCCCATTGACTTTGCTCGTCAGAAGGTCACAAAAGCGGATCACGTGAGCCCCGGGACACTGCAACGGTCAATAAATATGAACCAGATACTAAGCCTCTGAATTTTAATCGCATGATCATGAGGATGCTGCAATGGTTGTAAGTGGGAAAAAATGGTCATAGGTTGCTTTTTTCAGTGCTGTTGTAACTTCAAACGGTCACCAAACGAGCTGTTGTAAGTTGTTACCTGTACGAGAGAATATCGGTAGCTCAGGTTTGAACTGTAGAATTCTTGGTGCTCTCTGAGCTTGGTTGTCTGCTTACAAATGTTTCATTACCTAACTAGGTAACACCATCGGTGAAATATGGTTGTTGTTTTTTTCTTGGCACATTATAACCATGGCTCTGAGAACTAAGAACTAAGAACTAAGAGCCGAGGTGGCGCAGTGGTTAGAGTGCAGTACTGCAGCTACTTCAACTGACTGCTAGTTTAGCAGATCAGCGGATCAAATCTCACCGGCTCAAGGTTGATTCAGCCTTCCATCCTTCCGAGGTGGGTAAAATGAGGACCCAGATTGTTGGGGGCAATATGCTATTTAGTATACTGTTTTTGGTGTAAGCCGCCCAGAGTCCTCAGAGAATGGGTGGCATAGAAATACAAATAATAAATAAATAAATAAATAAATAAACTATGTTAAAAAAGACAAGGGGGACTTACGATCCTCAGGGTTTCACTATTACTTGACATAGGATTGAGGAACCATCCTTGGACAGAATTTATAGTTTACCGACAAAGAAATAAAGCAAGACTAACATAGATCTATTTCAATATCTATGTAGCTTTCATCACCTAGCCCAGGGGTCAACAACCTTAAATGCTCAAAGAGCCACAAAGGTCCTAACTGGAAGCTCCCCATTCAATTCCAGAGACGACCGGAAGTCCAGTTCCCCCACCATAGAGTCTCCTCCTAGTGCGGCATCCTTTTTCCACTATCTGTCCTAATCAAAAACCCTGTCAATTGTGGAGCCGACTGGTGACAGGGAGCTGCAGCAGAGGGATGAAAGAGCAGCATGCAGCTCTAGAGCTGCGGGTTGCCGACCCCTGAGCTAGCCATACCCTTCTGGGATTTGAACCCTGGCTACTTGCATATTAAGCAGATGTATTAACCTCTAAACCACGGGCTCTCCTCATTTTGTTGGCTATACCAGGGGGGAGATTAAGTGGTTTTTTTTCTGGTGAGATCGGTCTATCAAGGCAATCTGGTCTATGCAATTTATGGGATGGAGCCAGGAGTGGGTTCTACTTACCTTTGCTACCGGTTCGCAGCAGGGCCACACGCACGCTCTTCTGCGCATGCGCAGAAGCGTTTTGGTGACATTGGGGTTGGTGGGCAGGGTCTCCCGTCGGTTTTACTACCGGTTCTATACAACTGGTGCGAACCGGGGGCAACCCACCACTGGATGGAGCATACTGCTTCCGCTTTCGCCTTTCAGCCCCAAACCAGTAGTGTTCTCCTTGAACACAAAAATAGTTTGTCGCAAAAGCAACTGCCTGCGAAGGCTCCTGGATTGGGGCTGAAAGGTAAAAGTGGAAGCAGTATGCTCCGTCCCATAAACTGGATAGACCAGGTTGCCCTGATAGACCGGTCTCACTGAGAAAAAAAACACTCATCCTTGGATATTTTCCATGCAAGTGATAATTGAACTGTTTAAAATATTGTCTTGTGAGAATGTTGTTTTGTTTTGTTTTGTTTTGTTTTGTTTTGTTTTGTTTTGTTTTGTTTTGTTTTGTTTTGTTTTGTTTTGTTTTGTTTTGTTTTGTTTTGTTTAATTTGATTTATATGCCGCCCTTCTCCGGAGACTCAGGGCGGCTTACAATGCGTTAAGCAATAGCCTTCATACTTTTGTATATTTTATACAAAGTCAGCTTATTGCCCCCACAAACTGGGTCCTCATTTCACCTATCTTAGAAAGGATGGAAGGCTGAGTCAACCTTGAGCCTTGGAGAGATTCGAACCAGCAGTAATTGCAGGCAGCTGTGTTAATAACAGGGTGCTTAGACCTTAGTTTCTCCTCTTATTTTCTAGAAGAAAATGAGTCCAAAGCACACTGTAAAGAAAGCTGTACAGCACAGTACACAGTACAACAGTTCACAGTACAACAGTTCATTTAATGATCATTCAAATTTACAACGGAACTAAAAAAAGTGACTTATGACCATTTTTCACACTTATGACTGTTGCAGCATCCCCATGGTCATGTGATTTATTTTCGAATCAGTGGTGGGTTTCACATTTTGTTACCACCGATTCGCCGCATGCGTGCGCACCTTCCATGCATGTGCCCAGCCTCAAAACAGTGCCTAAATAGGACAGCAGAGAGCCAGGGGCCAGGCCCATCTGCGATCTCCACTACCAGTTTCCCAAATCAGTCCGAACCGGCTGAATACCACCTCTGCTTCATATGCTTGACAATTGGTTCATATCTATGACGGCTATGGTGTCCCGAGGTCATGTGATCATCTTTTGCAGCCTTCTGACAAGCAAAGTCAATGGGGAAACCAGATTTACTTAACAACTGTGTTACTAGTACAACAACTGCAGTGGTTTCACTTAACAAACGTGGCAAGGAAAGTCGTAAAATGGGGCAAATCTCACTTAACAAATTTCTCACTTAGCAACATAAATTCTGGGTCCAATTGTGGTCGTAGGTTGAAGACTACCTGTAATCCATCAAGGGGGTAATTTTCACACTCGATATTCCCAACTGTAAAAAAAAATTCTAATCTCTTCTTGTTCCCGGATTTTATGATCAAACATTTCAATGCCTCCCTTTCTCCTGCAAAGAATAACCAGAAAAAAGAGAAAAAGAAAAAAAAATAAGATGACCCCCTTCCCTCACTATTGTCACAGTTGTTCACAGTTGGTATTTTGCTCTTCCAGACAATTAAGTTTGGTTTACATATATTGTTTTTATACATAAGCCATCTGTCAAAATGTGATTAAATAAATACAGATTGTGTAGTTAAAGCTTCCTTTTTTTTTTCATAGGGGTGGCTTCTAACAAAGCAAAAGTAGTAAGCCAGATCTGCCCCCCCATATATACACATACTACATACCTGTTGTGGCCTGTACGTGGCCTGTGCGGCTGGTGGCTGATTTGGACAGCGAGGAGGCTGGTGCGGTGCTGCGCCAGCAGCCTGTGCAGCTTGCACTCGAGTCAGACAATGAGGAGACTGGAGAAGATGTGGTGGCAGAGGCGGGGATTTAGCCAGGGCCTTCAGAACCTCTAGAAGCTCCCTTAAGTGAAGAGGACAAAGAGAAGGAGCCTCTTCTTGATGCACAGGCGCGCAGAGCTGCCAAAAGGCAGGAGTGGCTCCTCAGGAGGAGGTCTCCTCGAAAATAAGGCTTGGGGCTAATTGGCCACTCCCTTAGCCTATTTAAGGTGGAACGCCGACTGAAGCCATTTGCAGGGAACAACTTCGTTCACTCTCTTTCGTGCCTTGATCTTAGTTCTCTGCAAATTGCTTCTGGGCTTTCTGACAACCATAGTAAAATTAAGATTATTTATTCTTTGTATTCTTGTAGGCTGTTAAGAAAGTTAATTAACAGCCTTTGTTTTAAAAAAAACTGTTTAATTTAGTAAACTAAGGTTTGTACAGACTTTGTGTGTGCTGCGTTCTTTGGGGTCCATAGCTGGGGCAGAACAATACCACACTCACATATATATACACATAAACAAACAGGCCTCATGCTGAATACACTAAACAGATCGATTTCGGCTTAGTATCAGAAGGTGCCAATTTTAAAACCTTAATTTTCAGCTTGCAAGTATTACAGTACTCCCCAATTAACTTGAACAGCAGTTTGTAAGACTGGTTTTGACTCTGCCCACTTAATGAGTAAAATCCAATCAACCACCCTGTTAGAATAAATGAAAACTACATCTCTACAGGAGTGATAAATAATGGATTGTGTTGGTGAGTCACATAATGTATCTTCTGAGAATTTGTTTGGTATTCAATCAAGTCTTTAAAGAAGAGCTACATTGGGATCATCTTAACAAATTATTTCCAGATTGTCCTAAATTTTCATCTCAAAGAGCAGGAGTACCTGGTTCGAATGGTTGGAATGCTGGGCAGGAGTTAGCAACTTGTGTTCGAGACCCGACAGCTGCTGTGGGGCAAGGTTGAGCTCTCATCCTTCCCTCCAGTTCCCTCCGGGGACATGAAAGGAGCCCCCAACAGGGCATCCTCAAGACAACAATAATGTCACCAGCTAATGCTTTCAACCCAGAAGTACCTCGAGTGCAAAAATCTCAAAGAGCAAAAAGATTCTTCTAAAGGTTCTCTTCTCTTTTGTGAACTGATTAAATTTTTTGGGGTCGACCCAGGTATTCAGTGATAATGATTAAAGTGAGATCTCAACTGTTTCATATCTCATTGATTGTTATCATCGTAGACACTGCAGTGAAATCAAGTATACCTTGAAAAGGTCATCCAAATCAACCCTTTCCCAAAACAATTAAATCAGTAAACTATCCTGAGCTTCTGCATTAAAGGGTTCAATCATCAGGAACAGAAATTCTGTTCATTTCTATTTTCAGAGAAGGAAATTTCACAGAAATTTTCACAGGAGATTATTTAAAACATTTTGCATTTATTTAGTAAGAAAATGACCAAAACATGTGAATATCCTTTCACTCTACAATCCTCTGTTCATAGCCTCCTGGATTTCCTATGCTTCTCTTAAATCTGAAAGGAAGATAACATTGAAGGAACTGCTGTCAGCTTTAACAAAAGGCTGAATAAATTTTCTTTCTCTAGAAAAATAATTTAATCATCTTCTGTGCCCAAAGAAATGGAGGACGTTTTATCCAATCTGATATAAAATACTGTAATATATATATATATATATATATATATATATATATATATATATATATATATATATATATATATATATATATATATATATATATATATATATATATATATATATATATATATATATGTCTTTGGTTATTCGGGTTTTCTCCCATGTAAAATTGGAAGTGTCTTGGCGACGTTTCGACGAAGTCTCATTTGTCATCTTCAGGCTGGTGTTTTCGGCTTCGTGCTTCTAGGAGCTCCTCCTTGGTTACGTAGGAAACACCTGGCTAGAGGGAAAACACACATAAATCCTATGAAGAAGTAAGAAAATAGATATTGTACCTTTACAGGGAGGATACATGAGATGTGGGTGTGGCTTACTGACGATGGCTAACGAAATAGAAATAGATCTATATAAGTCTCTCACCAGGCAGCAAGAGCTTGCTGGCTGCCAGAAAGAAAAAAAACCCAGAATCGAGTGGATGTGATTCTACTGAGCTAGGGCTGCAGAAAAACCTTGGTTACGTAGGAAAAACCAAGGAAACACACACACACACACAAACACACAAACACACACACACACACACACACACACACACACACACACACACACACACATATATATATATATATATATATATATATATATATATATATATATATATATTTGTTTTCTCAGGTTTTCGCGGGTGTTTGTATGTAGGTCTTTGGTTATTCGGGTCTTCTCCCACGTAAAATTGGAAGTGTCTTGGCGACGTTTCGACGAAGTCTCATTCGTCATCTTCAGGCTGGTGTTCTCGGCTTCGTGCTTCCAGGAGCAAGCTCCTAATTGTCCTAAAGATGCGAGTTCCAGGTATAATTATAGAAGAAGCGATAGACATCACGATCTCCGGAACGTTTAAAAGTTTTTTTAAAAAAATGTTTTAAAACTTGTGCTAAGCTTTCGTCAGCCCCTACCGACTTCGTCAGAGTATAAAATGCTCTTCAATGGTGATTTTATACTCTGACAAAGTCGGTAGGGGCCGACGAAAGCTTAGCACAAGTTTTAAAATAATTTTTTTTTAAAACTTTTAAACGTTCCGGATATATATATACACATATACACACATACATACTGTATATATATATATATATATGTTAATCTTCATGGCTGGGATTCTTCTGTTGACTAGGGCTAGTTTCCAGATGTCCGGTAGGCGGGAGGTATCGTCGTGTTTATTCATGTTATGGGGGTGTTTCTCTATTTCGATGGCTTCCATGATTATTCTCTTGTTGAAGTGTTCAATTTTGGAGATTAATTTGGTTCCTTCAAAGTCAATTTCGTGTCCTGTTGTTGAGCTTTAGTGTTGTAACATCCTGAGTTCTGTGATGCATTGTCTTGAGCAGATGTTTGTGATGCAACCAAAGTGCAGAAAAAACATTCTTTGTTGTGCTTTTCTGATGACGTTTTTGATGTTAGCCCTCCATTTTAGATAATTCAGGGTAGAGTCAGGGCAATTGGATGGAGCTGAGTATTTACTGGCTGGATGCCTTTTCTGACTCCTATGTGGAGTTCACAGTATCCATCTATCCATCTATCCATCTATTAAATGGAAATAGAAAAATGTATTTTTCTCTGAAAAATGTGTAAAGTCCTATTTTGCCAAATTGTAAAAAAAAAAAATTCTACATCCCACCTCTACATCCCACCACTGACGTTTTTTTATCTTTCTATTTTTAAACTTCAATAAAAATTATGAAGATGGAAGCACTCAATCGTCTCCAATGGGATAGAATAGAGAAAAAATTACAACAATTTGGCAAGGCGGGGGACTTCCGTCATCCTTCCGGGAATGCCTCTTTCTGCCGTGTTGTAAAGCCATTTACCATTCTGCTCTCCCAGTTCAAATAATTCCCTTCCCAAGTGACTCACTTAACAATTGCTAAAGCAGGTTTTGCTAATGGCTTCCATTTTGGGGTTAAATGATCTCCTAGAGACTTGGAGTAATGAAATGGAGATATAAACTACCGCCTTTTAAAAGAAATCATTGGCTAAATGAGATGGGCTGGGACAAGCAGGGAAGGTGAGCCTGGCAGTTTTATTTTTTTTTTAATGGTTACAAGGGGACTCCTCAAAGCTGATAGCCCAATTAAAACAATCAGCTTGCAAAGGGTCAAATGAGTAGACTCAAGGGATGCTTAATCAAAAGAACTTAATCAAATGGCACTTTAAAAAAGGTAATTTCTGTGAACTATGGACAGCCTACCTAGATCACCTGTAAGTTCTTTTTAATTGATACTTACTGCCTGCTCTCCTCCAAAGATCTGCAGTTTCAGTTCTAGTGCTGTCAGGTTTTAACTAACTATAATACCCAGGGGTCTTAATGAATTTCAAATTTACCATCCCAAAGGCGTTAACTGGGGAAGCAATAAGGAAAAAGCACAGTGCTGAACTCCCTGCTTCATATCCCATTATTATTATTATTTTCCTAAAGATTCTTTTAAAGGACAGCATTAAACTGGAGAAGTATTGGCATTTTAACCAAGGGTGTAATTTGTGCTTTGGAGGTGAGAGGTGGGTTTTTTTGGGAGGGCATATATGGAATATGATTGAGTATTTGATCTTCTTTTTAATAACTGGAAATTATGCTAAGAGGTACTCTGTTGTGTATTCTAATTAAGGTAAAGCTTTTCTAGAATAATAATATTTTTTTAAAAAATCAAATTAATTCCTTGCCAGTCAATGCTGACGGAATGCCTTTGGTTATGAATTTGGAATTTATTCTGACCTTTCAGCTTCATCTGCAAAGGGGCCTAAAATGAGTTAAAAGTTGCTGTCTTTGCCATGTTTGGAGTTCAGAAACAGCACCCATTTATTTAAAAGGGAAGGGGAGCCATTAAGATGAATTAGGTTTATTCCTAGGAAAGTATTGAAAGGATTGGAGCAAAGGAGAGAGGCCGAAAGAGAAAAATGCATGGCGTTTTGAGTGAAACAGCCCTGAAACATTCTTTATAAGAGACTTAAGGTTTAAAGAAAACAGTTGGATCCGGACTGCAAAAATCTAGAGTACCACTAGATTGCAGCAAAGGGAGACAAAAAAATGCAAACACTGGTGCCATCTACTGGTCACCCTAATAATGTTTAGTTTCAGACAAGCAATGAAATCCTAATAAAGTTTAGTTTTAAACATCAAACAAACAATCAAGCAGAAAACAATACCTTAGTCAAGGAATTACCAAGGAAAAAGCCATATCCCTACAAACATTGGCAGGGCAAATTATTGTATATAAATAGGGAGCAAACATTATCAAATACTGTTTTCTTTTTTTTTCTTTTTTTAAAAATAACTTTATTGTCATTGTACGTGTATACACAGTATACCCATACAACGAAATTCACTTAAAACCCAAAGACCAGGTCCAACACACATAACAATCCCGAAACACACTCTCACCCACCACAATTCCCCACCCCTAAACCACCCAAACATCCACACAACAGATCAAGTAATGCTGTCCAACAGCTGACTGATGGTGGCTCTTTAGTTCATTGTTGAGTGCAATTTCTTAATATTAAGCTTTCTTAAAGCCTGAAACTATTTGCTACCCATCCATCCATTTCCACAATAATTGTGAAGTTTTTGAGAATTTACTAGAAACAACAAAAGTATGTATAAATAAATAAAATGTCCAGAGTAGGAATCAAAGGGGCTGCGGTGATTCATGTGATTTGAAGGCTGAGTTAGAAGACCATGGAGAGGTCTACAGCTAGCCAGTGTAAAATATGAGAGTGAGCTGGGTGATGGAATGAGCTCCCATCAATTTGTCCCAGCTCCTGCCCATCTACCAGTTCAAAAGCATGCAAACGCAAGTAGATAAATAGGCACCACTTCTGTGGGAAAATACCAAGGATATGAAAGGAGCCTCCTCGGGCATCCCCTGAGCAATGGTGATATCACCACTGAATCCTTTCAACTGGGAAGCGCCTTGGAAAAAGTGCTTCTGACATGAACAGAGATGATGGAGGAGGAGGAGGAGGAGGAGGAGGAGGAGGAGGAGGAGGAGGAGGAGGAGGAGGAGGAGGAGGAGGAGGAGGAGGAGGAGGAGGAATCAAAATATCCAGCATCAGTTGGACTAGACCAGAAGTGTCTAGCTTGTGGGCTGGATGCATCACACACTGGCCACACCCACACCCAGTTTAGTGAAGGGGGGGAAGTCACAATATGTCACGTGACAACGTGACAACGTGACAACGTGAGTTTGACACCCCTGGACTAGACTCTCCAGAATTTCTAGAATATCAGGAAATTTTTAACGGGGAGGCTGTTTCATAAAATAGGTGCTGCCACTAAAAAGAAACATCTCTGAGCTTCTATAGGAAACTCCTAGAACAGGGGTCCCCAAACTTGGTAGCTTTAAGACTTGTGGACTTCAACTCCCAGAATTCTCCAGCCAGCATAGCTAGCTGGAGAATTCTGGGAGTTGAAGTCCACAAGTCTTAAAGCCGCCAAGTTTGAAGACCTCTGTCCTAGAAGAATGAAATATTCTAGGAAATATTAAAAAGGCAGAATATTATATCTCCCTGGATGAGAAATGGAGAAACATGTTTTTTAGACAGGAAGCAGACTCACTCTTAATAGCCCCACACTCTCAATAGCCCACAGCAGATGTCAGCACTTAAGAGATAAAGAGATAGCTAGGTCTATTCATAAACAAATACCCTCACCCAAGATCCAACAATGGGAGGATTAGCCCTCTACCCATCTAGCAACAGAACTCACCACATGGCACCTGCGGAGATTGCATCATCCAGCAAGACTCAACCAAGCTTGGGACTCAAAAGACATCCTACAAAGTTACCCTTCCCCATGGGAGTCTGACAACCAATCAGAATGCAAGCTCAAATTCAAAGCCCAACAGAGGGCATAAATCTCTCTCACTCTCTCACCCATGTGCCTTTTTTGCTCAGGACCCCAAAACCATGTGGTCCTGTCCACCATTAAACCATCTTTTCAAGAAGTCTCCATGTTTCCAGTGTCTTTCTCCTCACTTGGAACTGAACCCAGATGGACATTTCTTCCAACACTTCCACCACACCAAACATCACAGAAATGGAAACATTAAGCAGCTTATACCAAGTTTCAAAGTTAAAATGGGTCAGTTGAAGAAGTGGGGTTGTACAACGATCTCTCTGACAAGCCATGTAATCATGGAACACATAGTACTCCGACTCTCTACATTTTTGCAAATTGTTTTTGTGTAAAAACAAATTTATTGTTGATATTATTGGATTGGAAAGTTACCCTCTATAAAATGTAATCCAATGCATACAAAGCTGCTAGTGTTTTTCAGAGGCTGGTAATTTATTTGGATCAAACCAGCAACGTAACAGATGCTTTTCATTGCTATTCAAACGGTTTTGGGGTAAATCAGATGCCTTTTGTAATCTTTCAAAAGTAAGCTTTTTACTGAAACTTCCCCCATATTGGTTTTTCTCATGCAAATAATGTTGGGACAAACAGGGCTGACTCAAATACATCAAGCTTAGGGTGACAGGCATTTGTCTCCTAGCTGAACTACATATACATAATCAAACAATGAAGTCATCTGCATATCAAATAGATTTGCTTTGAGAAGCTTTCAATGCAAATCATAGAAAGGCGAGTTTAGGATTACTTGGGAGTCCTGCTGCAGCAAAACAAACAAGGATAAACACAAGTCATGTTTTATCTACAAAATTAATGAGTATTGCTTATTTTATTAAACCAAGGAGGTTTCTTGCCCGACCCCCCTCCTTTCCACTCTTACAGCTGCTTGCTTGGAAAACAGAAAGGTATATAAGCAGAAATTCAGTGAAGTAAATATTTGATTAGCTCTTCAAATGCCAACTCGAAAGCTGCTTCTTATTAGGAACTAATCCACAATATCTCATTTGAATACCTGCGGATATTTTTTTTTTTAATTTGCTTAAATTTAATTTTGAAGATTCCAGAGGAAGCAAATGCTGAACTCCAATAGAGTTACGGGAAGTCGTAAATGGGGGGGGTGAAGGAGATGGAAAGGACAAACTATGGTTGGCCTACTTGTATCTTCCTTGTAGTTTTTGGTAAGACATTTGGGAAGCAGTGTTGGAAGAAATGTCCATCTGGGTTCAGTTCCAAGTGGGGAGAAAGATACGGGAAACATGGTGGCTGCTTGGAAAGATGGCTTTAATGGTGGACAGGATCACATGCCTTGAAGATCTTGGGTGAAGAAAAAAAGGGAAGAGATGCTGAGAGTGCCTGGGTTTTATACCCTCTCTGGGCTTTTGAATTTGAGCTTGCGTTCTGATTGGTTGTCAGACTCCCATGGGGCCATGCAGGGGTAACTTTGTAGGCTGTGTCTTTGAGTCCCAAGCTTGGTTGACTCTTGCTTGGGGGATGATGTAATGAAAGGGCTTTGGGATTCCTATTATGGCTCTGCCTGAAGTAGGTAGATCTTTGTTCAGTGGTGGGTTTCAAAAAATTTTACTACCAGTTCTGTGGGTGTGGTTTGGTGGGCGTGGCAGGGGAAGGATACTGTAAAATCTCCATTTCCACCCCACTCCAGAGGAAGGATACTGCAAAATCCCCATTTCCTCCCGATCAGCTGGGACTTGGGAGGCAGAGAATAGATGGGGGTGGGGCCAGACAGAATTTTTACTACCAGTTCTCCGAACTACTCAAAATTTCCACTATCGGTTCTCCAGAACTGGTCAGAACCTGCTGAAACCCACCTCTGTCTTTGTTATGTAGAATAGACTGGCTCAGGCCTTAATAGCCCATTGACAAAGGTGGGGGGGGCTGAGTTTCTGCCTCCCTTTTAGAGGAAATATTCTGCCCTTTTAATATTTTCTTTCATTTTTCTAGGAGAGGGGTGGATGCTAACTTCCTACAGCAGGATACTCAGTCTGTGGTCTCATCCAGCAGGATTCTTTTAATGTTTCAACACTACTTTTTCTACTTAGGAGTAAACAACATCAGAGTATGAGTAAACAGCACTAGTAAAAAAACAACAACACCAGAAGGCAGAACAAGAAACAATGGATGGAAACTAATCCAGGAGAGAAGCAACCTAGAACTAAGGAGAAATTTCCTAACAGTGAGAAGGAAGAGCTTATTTTCAGAAGTTGTAGGGTGCTCCATTACTGGAAGATTTTAAGAAGAGATTGGATACCTGGATAGCCACTTGTCTGGAATGGAATATGGTCTCCTGCTTGGAGTAGAAGACCTCCAAGGCTCCTTCCAATTCTGTTATTGTGTTAAACACACTCTTATTTTTAATTCTGAAGCCAAGCCACCTCTCTAAAACTTAATCAGTATGCAAGAATTGCAATACCTCTGTTACGATCCATATTTTTTTTTAAACTCCAAAGACTGAGTTCAGTGGTGTTCACTCCCAAGGAGGTATGTATAAGAATGATGTTTTAATGTGGGTTTAGATATATACCTTAATGAAATGGTAGAATCCAGAAGAGACAGTCTAAGATGGATGCCATTTTGAAAGCTGTTTCATGTACATGACTCATGTTGCAGTACAACAGCTAGTGAATAATTCTGACAAGCCCCAAACAAGGTCCGGTCCAATCCACCTGTTGCTAATTTTTTAATTGCAGAGAGCTTTCCCAGTGAAGCATGAAAAGAGCATTTAATTAAGCTACAGTTGTGTTAAAATGAACAACAAGGCCATTCTGTTTAATGACCAGCTTCATTTTGGCTTCCTCTCCTTGAATTGCTTTGATTACCGAAGGATACTATGGCTATGTTTGCATAAAATGCATTCTGGCTACCCAATGAACTAATTTTATAAGTTCATACAATACAAACCATTATCCACTATCTGGATTGGAATTGGACAACACACTAAGCCAAAAATCCAGTTGCTGATCAGAGGCTCAATATGTCATAAGAACACAGCCAAGAACTCTTTACAGTTTGGTGCCTGAATTTGCTTATTTTAACTCTTTCATCCCATGTTTCTCTTATATTGTGACTTTTACATTGTAAATCAATGGTGAGAAATTACTCTTGTTTTCACTGATCCCATATAAGCCATTTGGGGACTCTTTTTCAGTACAGTAAAGAGCAACTTAAGAAATACCTAAAATTAATTAATTAGTTACTCTTCAGGGAACTTTTCCATGACACTGGAACATTGCTTTGTCCCCAGAAGCACTTGCCTCTTTTAAAGCTGTCAAGCTATACAAGATTTTTGGATGACCACTAGATGGCAGCAAAGGAAAATAGGTGAATCATGCTCTTTGCTGCCATCTAGTAATTATCTCGATTTTTGCAGATAATCAGAGCTGATAGGTCTGTCCTGTTCAAATGTTAACTTTGATACTCAGTTCTTAGAAGATTACCATTTCCAGAACTAACATATGCTGTTGTTAGTTGTAAAGTTATGTCCAGCCCATTGCGACCCCATGGACAACTTTCCTCCAGGTCTTCGTGTCCTCTATCATCCCCTGGAGTCCATTTAAGCTCACGCCTACTGCTTCAGTGACTCCATCCAGCCACCTCATTCTCTGTCATCCCTTTCTTCTTTTGCCCTCAGTCTTTCCCAGCATTAGGCTCTTCTCCAGTGAGACCTTCCTTCTCATTAGGTGGCCAAAGTATTGAGTTTCATCTTCAGGATCTGGCCTTCTAAAGAGCAGTCAGGGTTGATCTCCTCTAGAACTGACTGGTTTGATTGCCTTGCAGTCCAAGGGACTCACAGGAGTCTTCTCCAGCACCATGTTCAAAGGCCTCAATTCTTTAGCGCTCAGCCTTCCTTATGGTCCAACTTTCACAGCCATAGCCATACTAACATATAAGTCTACTCAAATACTAGAGAAAATGATCCAGGTCCTTCCTTCAGAAGCCGAGACTTAGAAAAGATACGATGATTCTCATCACAGTATAAGATCTCCCCAAAGCCAATGCTTTTAACCATTGGCTTAGCATTTTTCAGAAATGCACTAGCTATATTTTTCTGCTGGATATGTTTCAAAGTTCCTGCTTTTATGCAGATTAAGAAAAAGAAGAAGAAGTGAATTTGCACTGTTACAGAATATATTAGCAAAATTATCTATACGATGGCTGTTCTGCAAATTTTCAAGCGGCATCAGCAGCTGTTTGTAAACGAAGCATAAATCAAAAACTTAATAGGGATAAGAGAAATTAGCTTGACTTCTTGCATTTAATGCTTAGGTTTTGTCTACTCAGCTCTAAACAAATTATATATACATACTGTATACATACCATAACAACAAAACTATTTTTCAGAATGGCAGACATCAAGTAAACCTTAGTTATTCCACATAGCCTTAGCAATGGTAGATATCTGCCTAGCATTTGCCAGAGGAACCTCTTTAAGTTAAGTGACACTATTTACTTTGCTGTACTTCATGGGTAATACGGCTAAGAGAATCTAGTATGAAATGAAAAAATAATAACCCTAGGGAAGAGTTACAGATGTTGACATTTATTTCTGCTTTAAGCAAGGGAGAAAAATATAAATAGGGGATTGCATGTACAGTCCTGTATCGGAGCAGTGCGGTGGCCTAGAGGTGGAGCTCTCACCTCACAATCAGGAGGCTGTAAGTTCGATCCTAGGTAGAGAAAGATATTTCTCTCTCTGGGCGCAATGAGAATATATCTGCTGAACAAAACCCCGCCTTGGTGACAGGAAGGGCATCCGGCCACTCAGCTCCATTTGGTTGCCCAGACTCCAGCCAACATGGGATTATCGTCGGGCCCTGAAAACTCATTTATTTCACCTAGCCGGGCTGGCTTGATCCCATCCGTTTCGGTTTTAAATTTGAAATTGGTTTTAATTGGGTTGTTTTAAATTTTGGGCCAAAATTATTTAATTACCTTTTAAACTGTTTTTTTTTAATTTTGTATGCTCTGTTTTATCTTGGCTGTTTACCGCCCTGAATTATGGGATTGTTAAAAGGAGATGACGTACAATTCTGTATCACATGATTTGTAAAATAGGAAGCAAAAAGAAGATGAGAAAACTCGAACCCTAAAACTTCCTTTCTGGGTCCAGCAGAGTCCTCCAAAGTATGTTCTCAAAACTGGTATGTTGCATCCAAGCTTGTTCTTTGCAGGAGCTATGCAAACACATGTTTTGGCCTAGTCAGTGCAACAAATTTTAAGAATGCAAATAGTTAAAAACTGGGTACAATAATTGCTGGTGAGGGGAGGTGTTTTGGTCTTTTTGTTCCCTTTTTGGCTTCTTGTCTCTTGTGTAATATATAGACGTTGTTTATGCCCATGTGACTTTTGATGGCTCATTTGTCAAGAGTGCCAGGCTTTTAGAAATTGCCTGGCGTTTTTGGACTTGGCTTGGTCTAGGATGGTCAGAGTTTTCCAACTGAAACTATGGTTAAGCCAGGGAGGCTAGCTGGTCATGTGACCGGGTGGCCATGGCTATGTCTATAGGGTAAGGTGAACAGATTTTAACATTGGTAAGAAGGACACCATTGTGGGCGTGGCTTATTGTGTGGGCGTGGCTTGGAGGCCATGTGACTGGGTGGGCGTGGCTACCTGGTCATGTGACCGGGTGGCCATGGCTATGTGTAGGGACTACTCAGAGGGCTGAAAAGTCATTTCTGACAGGTCCTCACCTTTTGACTGGTCCTCACACTTATGACCATCCTCACATTTATGCCCATGCAGCATTCTTAACAACCATGTCACTCATTTCACAACTGCTTCTCTTCAACAAGGTGACAAGATAGGGCAAAAATGTAAAATGTGAGGACAGTCGTAAGTTCGAGGACTGGTCAAAAGTGTGAGGACCAGTCAAAAATAACTTTTTCAGCCCTCTGAGTAGTCCATATGCACAAAAGGACTAACCAGAGAGCTGAAAAAAGTCATTTCTGACAGGTCCTCGCACTTTTGACTGGTCCTCACACTTATGACCATCCTCACATTTATGCCCATGCAGCATTCTTAACAACCATGTCACTCATTTCCCAACTGCTTCTCTTCACCATGATGACAAGATAGGGCAAAAATGTAAAATGTGAGGACAGTCATAAGTTCGAGGACTGGTCAAAAGTTTGAGGACCAATCAAAAATAACTTTTTCAGCCCTCTGAGTAGTCCATATGCATTAAAGAATTACAACAATAGAGAGGGATGAAGGAATGGAAATTAGAGTAGGAGTGAGGGTAAGAGAGGGAGGAAGAGAGGAGGAGAAGGAGAAAGAAAGAGGAAGTAGGGAGGAGAAAAAGAGGGTGGGGGGAAGAGAAAGTAAGAAGGAAAGAAAAGAGAGAGGTGGTAGGTTTGAGGAGAAAGATTGCTGTACAATAAAAAAGATGAAAGGGAAGAAAGCCAACCCCAAGCAAATATAAAGATATTAAGATAAAGAATGAATTGTTAAACTTTAAAGAATAAAAGAGAACAAATATGAATAAATAGCAATAATTAGAAACACACATACAAACATACAATGTATTTTCTTTGAACAGAATATTTGGCTGGTTCACAAATTTAAACAGCGTTTAGTCATTTCAATTAAATTTACAATTTCTATATTTCCTTTTTGCCATATTTATTCCTCATCTATTTTTTAAAAAAACCAATATTACCCTTCATCCTCATCTCTAATCTTAATCAAATTCAATTTTTCCCTTCTATTCTATATTATACCCCTTCCCATTGTCATCTATTTTTATATCCATCCTCACATTGTTTAATTATGTAATTATGTAATACAGTTGTTTAATACAAATTCAACATTTTAATATAAATCAATTAGTTATAAAACTATCTTTTTTGTATATTAATCAATATGAACATGAATATTCCAATTATTTCCATGCAATCCAATTTCTTACAAATCAATTAATTATATTTACCAATAATAATAAACCAAATAATTTCTCCCATATATTCCTCCGAACCACAACTTAACCATTTCTGCTTTCAACACAATATACAATTAATAGTATCTCAATTATTACAATTCCCTAGTTAAATACAGCTTTTTTTCCTTTGTGTTTTAAAATCTTGAACTCTCCTCCTAAATTTCCCATTGTTTGCAGTTTTTCACCTACCTTTTTTGGGGAGGAAAAATAAAAATAAAAATAAATCTCTCTCTGCCTCATTTTGTCACGCTGCACCAAAGATCCTGGTTTCGGTTTCGTTTCTGAAGCTTAGCTAGGGGGAAAAAAAACTGCTTTACACTGATTGCCTGTAGGGCGGCCCTTTGAAGCCCCGGGAAAGAGTTTAAACAGTTTTTTTTTCTTCTAGCCATCAGCTGGGGCTCAAGAAAAATCGGGACTTTTTTGAAACGCCGCGGGACGCGGGACAAATTGCTCAAAAGCGGGACTGTCCCGCCAAAAGCGGGACGTCTGGTCACCTTAAGCATAAGAACTTTATTTAGATGAGCACAAACTCACTGCAGCAACCCTGAACAGCAGAAAAAAGGAGCATCTATAGGAAGTATTCCAACAAAATGGATATCCACACAACATTTATCAAAAAGTGCCTGACTACTCAACCCAATACAGCCGGGAAACACCAAAACACCAGAAATCAGAAGCCAGGTGAGCATGGAATGAGCTGGAAGGGAGCTTGGAGGTCTTCTAGTCCAGCCCTGCTCATTTCAGGAAACCATTTCAGGAAAGAGTCTAGATCCGTGATGGCGAATCTATGGCACAAGTAGCCATATCAGTGGGCATGTGAGCTCAGCTCCGGTGTGCATGCGCCCGCCACCCAGCTGATTTTTGGGCCTTCTGGGCCCACCAGAAGTAGGGAAACAGGCTGTTTCCTTCCTCCAGAGGACCTGGGGGGTGGTTGGGAAGGCCCATTTTTCTCTCTCAACTGGCTCCAGAGCCTCTCTAGGAGTCTCTGGAGGCTGGGGACAACAAAAAAGTCACTTCCTATCCAACCAGAAGTTGGGAAACAGGCCATTTCTGGCCTCCGGAAAGCCATCCAAAGGACCTCTAAGGCCACCTCCACCAACAGATAGGGCAAGCCACTAGAATATAAACTGAGAACAAACCCCACTCCTTACTAGCATTGATGATGTTATTTAGTTTGGGCAGTGGTGAAATCCAAATTTTTTTACTACTGGTTCTGTGGGGATGACTTGGTAGGCATGGTGTGGCTTGGTGGGCATGGCAGAGGAAGGATATTGCAAAATCTCCATTCCCACCCCACTCTGGGGCCAGCCAGAGGTGGTATTTGCCGGTTCTCCAAACTGCTCAAATTTTCTGCTACTGGTTCTCCAGAACCTATCAGAACCTGCTGGATTTCACCCCTGAGTTTGAGTAATGAAACTTCTGCAAGAAAACAACCAAGTTTACCGGTATAAAAAATGTTATTAGATTAAGGAGAGGTGAAGAAACGTATTATAAGCAGAATGTCACTTTGAAATAATGCTTAAGAAGTAAACATAATCCTTTTCTTTTTGTTTATATGTTGTATAAATGTTTGTTGTGTGTATGTTATGTTATGTTTTTTTTAATATTTATACTCAAATAAAAATTTATTTTTTAAAAAAAGAAAACAACCAAGCTTAGAGATACATAGTTCCATTAACCATTTATCATACGTTTAGCCTCCAGATCTCTTATCATCTTGGTGCTGTTCTCTTTCTAGGATCTCAGCACGGTTTGGAATCATGGCAACCAGAATTGGATGCAGTATTCCAAGCGTGGTCACAGTAGTGCAGTATAATGCCACCTTGTAGAGGAGATGGGTGGCCTAAAAATTGAACAAAAATAAATAGAGTAGTACTATATCCATTCTCATGATCCTGATGCTACCCCTCTGTTGATATAGTTGAACTGGGAGAAAACGCAGGTACAACAGAAGGCAGAAATGCACATCGTAACGCTATAGATTCCATGATGCCGATTTATTTATTTTTTTCATATTTTAAAACAATCCAATGAGAGTACTCAATGTTTTCATTCTGAAAAATTGAAATTGCAGTCTTGCAAACAAACCCAGTTTCAATGCATGTTGCTGGATCATCCCATCCGCATCAAATGACACAGGGTTATTGTTGTTTTTTATGTAAATGCCAATTTGCGCAAGACAGTTGACTTTTCCCTCATTCAATCTTCTTCTGCATCTTCAGAGCCCCTGGCAAGACAATCAAAATTTGACTTTGACAACATTAGCAAGAGGGGTGATAACTGTTAATCTTCCTTCCTTGCATATACAAGGACATTAACAAAAAAAAAAAAACCAGGAATCTCTCTCCACCATTTTATGTCTTCTGCTTTTGTGGTGCACTTTTACACCATATTGTTGCCTTACATGCTTTATTAGGAAGTGTATCGCCTGACAGCAACATTGCTTGAAAAGGAGGCAAATGCTGTCAGAATTGCCGAACATTGCTATTAATATACAAAGCAGGAACAATCCCACGTGTTTTGGATATCATGTCTCAGCTCATTGGGAGGATTAGATGAACTTGTATAATTGAAGAGGTACGTCTCATATTGTGACACCAACGTGTTACAGTGTGGTCTACAGAGACTGCCAGACTGCATTATGGGAAGGTATCAAATGCTATAAAGTTTGGAAAGGGAAGTTAAGCCATGTAGGATGCTGAAAATGTATGCAGTTCATGTTGGAAATAGCAATAACAATGGCACTTAGACTTATATACCGCTTCAGAGTGCTTTCAGCCCTAAGTGGTTTACAGACTCAGCATGTTACCCAGTGGTGGGTTGCCCCCGGTTCCGACCGGTTCACTAGAACCGGTAGTAAAACCAGCAGAAGGTCCTGCCCACTGCCCCGGATGTCGTAATATGTGATCTGCGCATGCACAGAAGCAAAGTGCGCGTGCAAGCAAAGCAAGCATGTGCGCGCAATCCCGTTGTGAACTGGTAATAATGGTAAGTAGAACCCACCCCTGATGTTACCCCTCAACAATCTGGGTCCTCATTTTACCAACCTCGGATGGATGGAAGGCTGAGTCAATCTTGAGTCGGTCAGGATTGAACTCCAGGCTGTGGTCAAAGTTAGCCTGGAATACTGCATTGTAATCACAGGTGCCACCACAACTCAGGGGATGTGCATGAAAAACTCATCGAAAATGCAGAATAACATTCTACCAACCAATGTGACTTCAACTCCAATGATCTTTACACACAAAGGCTGAGTCGGACAAGAATGATGGGAGCTCTGGTCCAACATATTCTGGTGATAAGATGGTTACTTTTGAAAGTTGATGAAGAGAAGGATGTTCTGAGGCTTAAGACACGCAAACCATCTTAGAAGTTTTATCTTTAAGAATGTAAACTTCATTGAAGGAACTGAAAGATGAGGGGTAGAAGAACATTGAGGGGTGTCTCAATTGAGAAACAGAGAGGTTCATGATTTTTTGGATAGCCTTTTCTGGTTACTTTCACAAATATTGAAATATGATTTCAAAGGAAGTATAATCACTGATGAAAAGAAGCAGAGGCAAACATCCTGTATCGAATCAAATCTAATTATTTATTGCAACCATAAGATCAGAAAACAGCAAGATAAAACCTACTATATATATATGCATCATGTATGTATATGTATTTGTGTGTGTACCGTGTTTCCCCCAAAATAAGACCAATTCTTATATTAATTTTTGCTCCAAAAAAACACATTATGGCTTATTTTCCGATTAGGTCTTATTTTGGGGGAAAATACAGTACTAAATGCCTCCGTCTGCTGATGATCTTAACTGGGGCTTATTTTTGGGATAGGGCTTATATTACGAGCATCATGAAAAATCATGACGCTGGCCTTATTTTCCAGTTGGGTCTTATTTTCGGGAAAACAGGGTATTTGTGTGTGCATATCAGCCCACCAAAAGTAAATACAAAATATGTAAGAATGATAATAAAATATGAATACAAGAAAATGTGAACAATAATGGTAAAAAGAGACACTCAACGATGAGATGGGTGGCATGTAAACTTTATAACAAATAAATAAAAATAAAATAAGGCAATCCAAAATACAAGTAAGCAGATGAAAGATAAAATCTTCAGTTATAAAATGAACAGAAAAGGTACAAAACTGGGAAACCTGGGAAAACACACCTGACTTCTCACCAGACACAAGGAGGAAGAAGTGAAAGTTATGCTCCCTTCCTGAAGATTTTTTTTTCAGAATGGGGTAGATGAGGATCAGCCAAGAGCCCTTGGAAAGAGAATACCAAAGGAGCATATGGCTCACAGACTTTATTGAGGCACCCCATGGGCTATTTCTCTGATGTAGCCATTCAAGTGGTAAGTTTGTCTATCTCAAGAGACCTCTGCTAGTGTGTTGGACTCTCTCCAACCATCATGTCAAAAGGCTAATTCCAGCACTGCTCTTGAGATGCATGAGGATGAATGCACTTACGAATTTACAGTCTTTGCATGGAGGCCAAATTGGGAGTCGGTATTTTGATGTGGAAGAACAGATGGCCAACGCAGATGGTTGTCCGCCGTTAGTTCAGTTGGGTATCGCATGTGTAAAGGGAGATGATTCACGTGTGATTTGAATATGTATAGCTTTACAGTATGGCTTTAAATGATGATGTTTTGTGTTCTTAGCTGAGTTCTGGCAACTTCTCCATGACTGTTATCGGCGAAGTAATTCACCTAGGTAGGCATAGCTCTAGTATAACCAGATGCATATGGCAAGCTTGTAAAAAAATAAAATTTACTTCAACTTTTTTTTTTTAATTTGATTTATATGCCGCTCTTCTCCAGAGACTCAGGGCGGCTTACAATGTGTTAAGCAATAGCCTTCATACTTTTGTACATTTATACAAAGTCAGCTTATTGCCCCCACAAACTGGGTCCTCAATTTACCTACCTTAGAAAGGATGGAAGGCTGAGTCAACCTTGAGCCTGGGGAGATTTGAACTAGCAGTAATTGCAGGCAGCTGAATGATAATAACAGGCTATTAGTCTGCTGCACCACCAGGCTCTTCATGAACTTCATGAACAAAAAATGCCAGGTGTTGCTGATGTTCTTATCACATGTTCTAAAACCATTTCTCTCAAAGAGGACTTGGGAAGATTAGGAAAATTCTGAAAAAAACAAACATTTAATTAAACCAAATAGTTCAATACCATATTTATGTTTGTCAGATGAACAAAAAGCTCTAAAATGCCATTAAAAAAATTAAACATGTGGCAAACATACCCAGTCTCTTCTGGTACTCTAAAGGTAAAGGTAAAGGTTTCCCTCGCACATATGTGCTAGTCGTTCCCAACTTTAGGGGGTGGTGCTCATCTCAGTTTCAAAGCCAAAGAGCCAGCACTGTCCGAAGACGTCTCCATGGTCATGTGGCCAGCATGACTAAATGCCAAAGTCATACAGAACGCTGTTACCTTCCCACCAAAGGTGATCCCTTTTTTTCTACTTGCATTTTTTACGTGCTTTTGAATTGCTAGGTTGGCAGAAGCTGGAACAAGTAACAGGAGCTCACCCTGTTACGCGGCACTAGGGATTCGACCCGCTGAACTGCCGACCTTTTGATTGACAAGCTCAGCATTTTAGCCACTGAGCCACCGTGTCCCATTCTGGTACTCTAAAGCCTCCTAAAGTGAATATTAGTTTGGTATACCATTATTGTTCCGTATTTTCTATTAAGAGCTCTGTTCTGATTGCTAATAAATTTAAGTACTACTAAAAAGTGTGTAATACAGCTGTTTCTAGAAGGATAAGTGGAGTCCTTGGTGTTCTCTGAGCTTGATTATTTGCTTGCAGATGTTTTATTACCAGACTAGATAATTTCATCAGTGTTAATGCTGTAGCTTGGCCTGCCAGTGTTGGTTGGGGTGTTGTTTTCTCCTTGGTAGTTCCTTGATTAGGAATTGTTTCCTGTTAGATTATTTGTCTGGTGTTAATTCCATTTTATCTGGGTGTTGGTTGTGGAGAGGATGTTTATTTCCATTTTAGCTTTTGTAATTGTCTCTTTGAGAGGTGGGTACATGTGATTTATCTCTATGTGTCTGCTGATGCATGATTTGTCTGAATGCCAGACTTCCAGGAATTCACCAGCATTTTTAATTTAGATAGGATCCTCACAGTTTCTCATTTTAAACAGTAGTCAATCTGTTCATTGTGTTGTGAGATTAACAAGTTTTCATCTTCTGACAGCTAATTGGTGTTCCTGGATGTGGTCTGCTGGTCTTCTGTCTGTCCTACATAGTGGCTGTTACAGTCCTTACACTGTAGGTCATAATTTATTCCTGTTTTTAATTCTTGGGTTATTGGGTCTTTTGGTTTACATAAGATGTTTCGAGTTGGTTGGTTTGCTATGATGATGCTGTGCAGTGGTGAAATCCAAATTTTTTTACTACCGGTTCTGTGGGCGCAGCTTGGTGGGCATGGCTTGGTGGGCGTGGCAGGGGAAGGATACTGCAAAATCCCCATTTCCTCTCCACTCTTGGGGGAAGAATATTGCAAAATCCCCATTCCCTCCCCACTCCTGGGGAAGGATATTGCAAAGTCCTCATTCCCTCCCCACTCCTGGGGAAGGATATTGCAAAATCCCCATTCCTTTCCCACTCCTGGGGGAAGGATATTGCAAAATCCCCATTCCCTCCCCACTCCTGGGAGAAGGATATTGCAAAATCCACATTCCCTCTCCACTCCTGGGGGAAGGATATTGCAAAATCCCCATTCCTGGGGAAGGATATTGCAAAATCTCCATTCCCACCCCTCTATGGGGCCAGCCAGAGGTGGTATTTGCCGGTTCTCCAAATTACTCAAAATTTCCGCTACCGATTCTCCAGAACCTGTCAGAACCTGCTGGATTTCACCCTTGATGCTGTGTCTATTAGTTGTTTCTGGTATGTTTATGATGTATAGCAATGTTTTCCTTTTCGTGGCTTAAACTGATGAATTGAGTGGTTAGATACTTTTTGCTAAACTTATCTGGGTATCCATTTTGTTGGAAGATGGCATATGGAAGTTCTGATTCCTTTTTCTGTTGTTCAGGATTGTGGCAGTGCATTTGTACTTGTCTGAATAATGGTCTTACACTGTTCCTCTTGTGGCAGGTTGTGTTGTAACTTTAGTAGTAAAACATTTGGCCAGTGTGAGTGGTTTTTTCAATACACTTGTTTTTCTAATTTGCCAACATTTCCTCTGCTGGTAAGGATATCCAGGGAGGGTAATGTGTGATTGTTTTCTCCTTCCCTTGTGACTTTTATTTCTTCGAAGATGTTGTTGATTGTTTCTTGTGTCTCCTCTAGTTGTTCCTTTTGCCATCTACATATTGTATCCAGACTTGTGGTTGTTATGTGTGGGAATGCTATAGTCTCTGCTATGAGTCCTGAGAATGGTGATTCCGTGGGTGTTCCTTTAATTTGTCCACAAAACTTAAAGTAAATTGTGAGCCAGAGGATGATAAGATCCATTATTCTAGGTCAGACGTGTAAAACACAAGGTCCGTAAGCCAGATCTGGCCCGCGTGTGGTCAGATCCGGCCCGCAGGGCTGTCCTGGAAAATGTAAGGGGCCGGCCCGAGTCGCTTCGGCCTGGACTACCCAATGCGAAGAGGAAACATGCCAGCAGTTTGGGGAGTGGTGTCAAGCTGGACACGCCCACCCTGTTGGCTACACCCATCCAGTCGACCATGCCCCCTAGCCCTCCCGAGGTCAACCACAGCCCTGAGGCGCCCCTCAATGAATTTGAGTTTGACACCCCTGTTCTAAGTCAAATATAGCAGAATGACAATGATAAGCAGAAAAGTAGACTCCAAAGGTCACTGCCAAAGAAAACTACACAAACTTAAGCTGGTGTTAACATCCAACTGATCGCGGAAAGCAACCATTTCTTATCAACATATTTTTATTTCATGAACTTTTTTACTGATGCATACTAATGCTTTCATCATAAATGTGTTCTTTTAATCTGCATTTTATAGTTATCTTGACTGTTTGGGGTTGAATGGTAAGATATACATTTAATAACTAAGTAAACAATGGGGTGGACCGGAGTAGAAAAGATGGAGGACAAAGATAGAAAAGTTTATTTTAAACTCTGTGGGGGGTAGCAATAAAACAGAGTTGATAATAATAATAGAAATAAAAATGTAATGTGGATTTGATGTAATTTTGCTATTTTTAATTTTAAAATGTAATTTAATTCTTTCTAATTTAAAATAATGCAAGGAGCAATTAGAAATGAGCTTGAAGAAAAATTAAATACTGATTATCTAATTATTAGCATATATAAATTTGAGGAAGGGGGTTCATTTTGCTTGAAAGTAGTCTGCTTTGAAAATGTATTTAATTCCACAGCTTTAAAATTAGCTTAGAAACTTGTGCTATCTTCACCCTGGAAGTTGGGTAATAATTTAATAGGATATTTTGGGGGTTTTTTCCTTCCTTCCTTCCTTCCTTCCTTCCTTTCTTCCTTCCTTCCTTCCTTCCTTCCTTCCTTCCTTCCTTCCTTCCCTCCCTCCCTCCCTCCCTCCCTCCCTCCTTACTTCCTTCCTTCCTTCTCTCCTTCTCTCCTTCCTTCTTTCCTCTGGGAATTTCTGCTCTAAGCTATGCAAGTTTTTATACTATTAGACTATTTTGAGGTGTTTTTACAAGAAGTCTTCTACTTTAAAGTCCAAGTTATCTACTTTATACATATTAATGTATAAGAAAGGTACAAGAGCCATATGGTTTCCTATAAAACAATATGATTTAATATCAACATTTTATCCGGCTCCTATGTACCATTCCCAGTAAATGGTAGCCTAATTAACCTTGCTTAAATTAATACCTGGATTACCAAATAAATCCAAAGCTATAAACTAATTTAATTAATTTAATTTATTGGATTTTTGAAGTTATCCAATTCAAAGCAACTCTGGATCAAATAAAATTCTCAGGAATCATAAAAAGGTAAAGGTTCCCCTCGCACATATGTGCTAGTCATTCCCGACTCTAGGGGGCAGTGCTCATCTCTGTTTCAAAGCCGAAGAGCCAGCGCTGTTGGAAGACATCTCCGTGGTCATGTGGCCGGCATGACTAAACACCAAAGGCGCATGGAGCGCTGTTACCTTCCCACCAAAGGTGGTCCCTATTTTTCTACTTGCATTTTTTATGTGCTTTCAAACTGCTAGATTGGCAGAAGCTGGGACAAGTAACGGTAGCTCACCCCGTTATGCGGCACTAGAGATTTGAACCACTGAACTGCTGACCTTTTGAGCAACAAGCTCAACAATTTAGCCACTGAGCCACCACGTCCCATTAGCAGGACTCATAGCAGAGACTATAATGCAGTATCTAGAAACGGTAGCGTTCCCACATATACAACCAATAGTATGGAACCACTGTGTAGACGGACATCTTTCTCATAATAAAAAAAGATCAACTAGAAGAGGCACATGAAACAATCAACAGCATCTTCAAAGAAATAAAAGTCACAAGGGAAGAAGAAAACAATCACACATTACCCTTCCTGGATATCCTTACCAGCAGAGGAAATGTTGGCAAATTAGAAAAACAAGTGTATTGAAAAAACCACTCACACTGGCCAAGTTTTCCACCACAAATGTTACAACACAATCCTTCACTTTATCAGTTGAACTGCTCACAAGATCTTCAAGGAAAGCCCCTTCTAGATCTGTTGTCCATCAATTGCCTGGGTCAAAACACACTTAACCGATTTCTCATTTAACAACATAAATTTTAGGCTCAATTGTGGTCGTAAGTGGAGGACTACCTCCACTTACAACCAATAAGTCATAAGTGGAGGTAAATCAAACAAATAAGTTGAAAGCAAAAGTATTAAAACATTATTAAAAACAGCAGCACTGTGACCGCACCTCAAACCCCAAAAGCTGATGGAATAATGAAATCATTTATCTACTTCTTGTATCTTGTATTTCTTTGTGTGTCCCTTTCCTCTTTCTTTGTCTGTCCGCTGCTGCATTTTGACATCTTTACACCTATGACATAATCAAGTAAAATTTCTGGGACTTCCTCCCTCATTTCACCTTCATCTCAATTTTTGTTTTTTGCTCCTTTTCCTGCCCTACCTTCAGTGGTGGGATTCAACTGGTTCGCACCACTTTGGCCGAACCAGTTGTTAAATCGCTGGCTGGCCCCGCCCCTTCCAGAAGTCCCCATGGACCCCATTTTTGCTCCCAGGAGGCTGCAGGGAGGCCTACTAGGCCCAAAACTGAACACGGGGGTGCGGCGTAGCCCCACACCACCCATTTTTGCTCCCAAGGGGGTGCGGGAGGTTGAGTGCTGTCTGTCAGAGAACCGGTTGTTAAATTATTTGAATCCCACCACTGCCTACCTTCCCTACCAACATTACTGGAAATATGGCGGGAAGCAGTGGTGGGATTCAGCCAGTTCGCATCACTTCAGGAGAACCGGTTGTTAACTTTCTGAGCAGTTTGGCAAACTGGTTGTTGGAAGAAATCATTAGGGCAGAGAACCGGTTGTTAAATTACTTGAATCCCCCCACTGGCGGGAAGCCAAGGTAGGGTGCCAAGTTAAGAGTGGAAGAATAAATAGTTCAATTTATAGAAGCATAAGGATTCGAATCATGTACACAGAGACGCAGAAGCAATTCGGTGCATCTTGCAATGATCTAATGCAGAAACTCAAAGCTTCCTGTTCCCAGGCATTTCTGACACTTTTCAAAAGTGGTGTCAGGGGGTGTCAGTGTGGGCTGGATGCGTCACGTACTGGCCACGCCTACCCCCGGTTTAGCAAAGGGGGGGGAAAGTCATGCTACGTCATGTGACAACAACGTGACGCCGTGAGTTTGATATCCTTAAAATATGTGGACTTCAACAGAATTCCCCAGCCAGCAATGGTTGGAACGGGAAACTCTAAAATCTGGTTATCATAAATATGTAACCCTTTCCTTGCTTTGTGCTATGAAACAAAAAAAAAGCTCTCTCCAGAATTAGACTAATGATTTAACTTTTTAATTAAACTTTAAAAGTCTTTAATTAAATACCTAAATTGGAAAGAACTGCTTTAGTTTAAATTGTCTTTAGATTGCAAGAGGCACCTCTTCCTGTTTCATCTTTAGTGATCTGGAAAGTTACAAAGACCGATAAATCATGTTTACACCCTTTAATTGGTGCCATTAACACTTTTTTCATTATCTAGACAGGAAAACCAGGAACAGAAGGGCTGCAGGTAAAATAGAAATTAATCCTAGTAATTAGAAAATCCCAAATCTGGATTCTCCCTCTCTTTCTCTTTCTCTTTCTCTTTCCCTCCCTCCCTCCCTCTCTCTCTCTCTCTCTCTCTCCCTCTCTCTCTCTTTCCTTCGTTCCTTCCTTCTGTTAGAAGAAATACCCATCTGGGTTCAGTTCAAGTGGGGAGAAAGACACTGGAAACATGGAGGCTGATTAGAAAGATGGTTTAATGGAGCAGAACCATTAAGCACATGGTCCTGGTGCAGTTGAACACATGGGTGAGAGAGATATTTATACTCTCTCTTGGGCCTTGACCTTGAGCTTCCTGTTCCTGTGCAAGAAATATATTCTATTGGTTGTCAGACTCCCAGTGGGCTATGCGGAGATCGTAGCTAACTTTGTAGGTTGTCTGTGTCCCAGGCTTGGTTGAATTTTGCTGGGGGATGCAATGAAGGGCAATTCCTATTGTGGCTGAATGGCTTTGCTCTGAAGGATAATTCCATCATCCTGGAGCTTTTGTCTTGTAGATAAGCTGGCACCAAAATATCTGCTGGAGGCAGGGAGCTGGGGCAGAGTTTCTGTCTCCAAGAGCATGTTTCTCAATTTCTCATCCAGGGAAATATAATATTCTGCCTTTTTAATATTTCCTAAAATATTTCATCCTTCTAGGAGAGGGGTGGGTGCTAACTTTCTGCACTTCCTTCCTTTCTTCCTCTGACCTTGATTACACAAACATTTAATATCGTGTTTCCCCAAAAATAAGACCCTGGTTTTGGGAGTTGGGCGGCATAGAAATGCGATAAATTAAATTAAATTACATTTAAAAAATTTTGAACCCTGAAATAAACACTTGGCCTTATTTTTGGGAAGGTCTTATTATTTTGGGGTGCATGGAAGAAACCAGAAGAAATGGCGGGGACCAGCTGTGCATGCGTTTAAATATTTTCGGGGAGGGCATATTTTCGGGGGGGGCTTATTTTAGTGCATGCATTCAAAAGCACAATTGGGCTTATTATCAAGGGATGTCTTATTTTAGGGGAAACAGAGTATTTGCATACAACATACCAACAAGCATCTATGCACCGACACAGTTTTGAGGTTATCAGAAAATTGGTTCTTCTTTGATTAACGGGCATTACTTGACTCACCTCTTCCATTATTGCAAAAGCAAATGTTTAATATCATGGTACGTAAGACCATTTTGAAAGCAATTATAGCATAGATAGAATGTATAGAATTCTTTATTGGCAAGTGTGAAATCGATCAACAACACAGTGATGGTTATGGAAACTTCATGCATAGCAGAAGGAATCATTAACAGAAGTTACAATGCTACAGATTCAGAAACGAAAAGTTCTTCAGAATGTATAGGGTTCCTTAGGTAGCAGCTGGAGGGAAATCCTTAAAGACCAGATGTTTATTGAGCTATTTATTATTTATTTCAGGACCCCACAATTCCTACCCTGCTAGCCTCACTCACTTGTCACAGATGGAACTTTGAATGAGGATGTTCCCATTTCATTTCAATAAATTGTACCTCCAGGAGTGACTGCATTTTTCAGTAAGAATGCTGGCATCATTATTGCTTGTTTGATCTGAACACAATTAGAAAAAAAGTGGGACTTTGGAGGTCTTCTAGTCCAACCCTTGCTCAAGCAGGAAACACTATATAATTTCAGACAAATGGCTGTCCAATTTCTTTCTTAAAAACTTCCAAATGTTGACGCAATTGTTCTGTCAGGAAATTTCTCCTTAGTTCTAGGTAGCTTCTCTCCTTGATTAGTTTCCAACCATTGCTTCTTGTCCTGCCTTCAGGTGCTTTGGAGAATAGCTTGACTCCCTCTTCTTTGTGGCAGCCCCTGAGATATTGGAACACTGCTATCATATCACTCCTAGTCCTTCTTTTCATTAAACTAGACATATTCAGTTTCTGCAGCTCTTCTTCATATGTTTCAGCCTCCAATCCCCTAAGCATTTTTGTTGCTCTTCTCTGCACTCTTTCTAGCTATCTTTACAGGCTGACAAACCTAATTCTGAATGAGGGAAACACTTTATTTATTTATTTTATTTTATTTTATTTTATTTTATTTATTTAAATTTTTATACCGCCCTTCTCCCGAAGGACTCAGGGCGGTGTACAGCCATACTAAAACAACATAAACCCATAAAATTTAAAAATAGTTTAAAATATATTAAAAATTTGGCCCTTATATTAAAAAACTACAAACACCCAATTAAGAATCATTTTCTAAGCCAGCCCAGCCTGCTGAAACAATAGAGTCTTAAGGGCACGGCAAAAGGTACGTAGGTCGGGGATCATGCGAATCTCTGGGGGCGATTCACTCCAGAGGGCAGGTGCCCCCACAAAGAAGGCTCTCCCCCTGGGTGTCGCCAGTCGATTTTCTAGATTGATTACATGTTAAGGAGTAAAATGGGAGAAAATGAAGCCTATACGGAGCAAGTCTTCCTGAACAGAAATTTCATCATTAAAAAAAAAAACAAAATAATCAGAATAATGATCCCAGCACAAACTACAATAAATGCTTTTTTTTTAAAAAAAGTTTTTTATTTTTCAATTACAAACATAAACATTCCATCTGTCCATCTGCAGTGCGTCATCTGGTACAAACATCTCTGTGCAACATCGTTCACCATTTTCCATCTCATTCGCATTCATGTAACATTATTTCGCTAAGCTTAATATTATAGTATATTAAACATTTAAACATAATGCTCTCCATTTTCTTCTTAATATCTTATAATAATAATAATAATAAATTTTAACATACAATAAATGCTATTTATTCAACATGTAGGCTTGGTATCTACTGAGGGAAGCTGAATTAGAAGATGATGAGCAGGAGAAACAAAATCAATAACCTATGACATTACTCTGATAGCTGATCATGCAATGATCTGAACGTTCTAAAGATAAATGTGGAGAGCAAAATAATAATAATAATAATTTAAAAAAGGAATTATGACAAAGATTAAATAAAAGTCAGCTGGGTTGCATCAAACTGAAATAAAATTAAGAAAAAAACCCAAACTAATGACAATAAATACATAAATCATTCTTAAAAACTGACAGTGCGGATATTGAAGTAGTGACTAACTTTTAGGATCTGCTTTTTAGGATCAATTATCATAAGTAAGAACCCGAATTCAGTGGTGAAATCCAAATGTTCTTACTACTGGTTCTGTGGGTGTGGCTTGATGGGTGTGGTGTGGCTTGGTGGGCGTGGCAGGGGAAGGGTACTGCAAAATCTCCATTCCCACCCCACTCCAGGGGAAGGATACTGCAAAATCTCCATTCCCACCCCACTCCAGGGGAAGGATACTGCAAAATCCTCATTCCCACCCCTCTATAGGGCCAGCCAGAGGTTGTATTTGCCGGTTCTCTGAACTACTCAAAATTTCCGCTGGTGGTTCTCCGAACTGCTCAAAATGTCCGCTACCGGTTCTCCAGAACCTGTCAGAACCTACTGGATTTCACCCCTGCCCGAATTCAAGAAATACGTTGTAGATTAGCATTTGGTAGAAAAGCCATGAAATCCTTAAAAAATTCAGAGGGAGTAACAGATAACGGAGTAACAGATTAAAGGAGTTGGAATAGGCCTTGTAGGTCATCTAGTGCAGGGGTCTCCAACCTTGGCAACTTTAAGACTTGTGGACTTCAACTTCCAGAATCCAAAGCAAAGCTGGCTGAGGAATTCTATGAGTTGATGTCCACAAGTCTTAAAGTTGCCAAGGTTGGAGACCCCTGATCTAGTGCAACCCTCCGCCCAAGCAGAGACCCTACACCATTTCTGACAGGTGGCAGTCCGGTCTTTTCTTGAAAGCTTCCAGAGATGAAGCTCCCACAACTTCTGAAGACAAGTTGTAATGTTACTATAGTAATGTTACTATACCAACAACAACAAAAACCTCACAGTCATGCAGGCAATTGAATTCCTGGGAACATGTTATGGAAGTGAAAGTTTGAAGAAGCAGAAAAAATATTAACATTTCTAAATCTGGAGGGAACTCTGAGAACACCATGGACAGCCCACAAAACAAGCAAGCAAAACAAATGATAGAACAAATCAAATAAGTGCTAGAACAAATAAAAAGCAATTGTTGGAATAAATCAATCCAGAGTTCTCTCTCAAGGCACAAATACCCAAGTTCAAATTATTATATTTTGGATATATTATGCCAAGACTCAGTTCTCTGGAGAAGTCTATAATACTAGGAAATGTAGAAGGAAAGAGAAAAAGAAGACAACAAGGAATTAAGGACTCATTTATAACAGCAAAAGATGAACCATTAGATAATTTGAAGGACAAGGTTGGGGACAGAGTGTCCTGGAAATATAGTCCCTGACTTACAATAGTTATTTAGTGACCGTTCAAAGTTACAACGGCACTGAAAAAAGTGACTTATGACCATTTTTCACACTTACGACTATTGTAGCATCCTCATGGTCACATGATTTACATTAGGATGCCTAACAACTGACTCATATTTATGACGGTTACAGTGTCCCAGGGTCATGTGATCACCTTTTGCGACCTTCTGACAAGCGAAGTCAATGGGGAAACCAGATTCACTTAGCAACCGTGTTACTAATATAACAATCACAGTGTTTCACTTAACAAATGTGGTGAGAAAAGGTCACAAAACAGGGAAAACTCAACAAATTTCTCACTTAGCAACATAAATTCATGGCTCAATTGTGGTCGTAAGTCAAGAAGTACCTGGATAGATAGATAGATAGATAGATAGATAGATAGATAGATAGATAGATAGATAGATAGATAGATAGATAGATAGATAGATAGATACAGAGGTGCTATTCAGCAGGTTCTGACCAGTTCTGGAGAACCGGTAGCGGAAATTTTGAGTAGTTCGGAGAACTGGTAAATACCACCTCTGACTGGCCCCACCCCCATCTATTCTCTGCCTCCTGAGTCCCAGCTGATTGGGAAGAAATGGGGATTTTGCAGTAACCTTCCCCTGAAGCGGGGTGGGATTGGAGATTTTACAGTATCCTACCCCTGCTCCTCTCACCAAGCCATGGCACACCCACCAAGCCACGTCCACAGAATTGATAGTAAAAAAATTTGAATCCCACCACTGGATGGATGGAGAGAGAGAGAGAGAAATAATAGAGATAGAGATAGAGATAGAGATAGAGATAGAGATAGAGATAGAGATGATATAGAGAGAAGATAGATATTATAGATAGATATAGATAGATAGATATAGAGATAGATATCTATATATATACATATGCATATACCTATATCAATATCTACAGTATATCTATATCTCTATAGATATAGATAAATAGATATATAGATATAGATATATGGTTGCTAATACCCAACTTAATGGCACATAATCGATCTAGCTACCATCAACATTGATCATGAACAGTGCTAGCCACATAATAAGAATTGAACTACAACTTTAAATAGGTTGAAACGAAGCACCGCCAAATGCTACTGAAAACTCCCAACTCATTACTTACCTAGTATTTCAAGAACGCATTCAATTACTTGCATACTATTTCAAGAACACTATAGTTATTGATCAAGAACCTTTCTGGCTGGGCAGAATTATCACATCGAGATTTCACATCTTTAATCCCGAAAAGGCTCTCTGTTGCTCCATGAGGGGTGACTAAATCATCATCGCAGTTGCATATATTAAGAGATTGCAATGCATTAAACATTACGAAGGAACAGTCAGCTAGTAATTATGAGGTCTCCTATTATGCAGAGGGTAATTAGGAGAACAAACTCCTGGTGGACTACAATGGTAAACAACCAAAGCTAACATTATACACTGGGCTGGTGGTGCGGATGAATTTGATTTTAATGCATTGTTCTATAATTAGTTAGATCAGCACAGAAAAGGTTTATAAGCCAAACATAATTAGCCTGACTAATTGTTTCCACCGACTTCAAAACTTTCCAGGAAACATATAGCCCACTTATTATGGCAAACAAACACGTGTATTTCTGTGAATTATCCTGGGTCACAAGCATGATAAATCACAAGCATGATTTATGCTTGAATCACCTTTCATTAAAATTGGAGGCAGCTTGCCGTCCATTTGTAGCTCACTCCTACTGGTTATTTATTATTAATAATTTTAATTATAAATAAGTAGCATTAAGCATCTGCTATTATTAATATTACAATCGATCCCAATTGTAATTATTAATAAATAATTTTTAATATGTAATACATAATAAACAAAGTTAACACAAAAGCGAAGCACCTGATGTGCCCCAACATGTGGGAGGGAGCATACTGCTTCCCTTTCGCCTTTCAGCTCCAATCCAGGAGCCCTCAAGCAGTCACATTCACGACAAACCATTTTGTACCAAATTTATATTTGCTGATAAAGAAATAAAGGGAGGCTAGTATAGATCTATTTCAAGCTCTTTAGCACTTATCAGCTAGCCATACCCAAGTTCGAATGTGAGTAAGGGTTTTGCTAGCTGATGAGAGCTAAATAGCTTGAAATAGATCTATATTAGTCTCCCTTTATTTCTTTATCAGCAAATATAAATGTTATATATGTTTATGTATATGTATATGTATATGTATATGTATATGTATATGTATATGTATATGTATATGTATATGTATATGTATATGTATATGTATTACAGATCCCTCACATCCTGGACATAAATTGTTTCAACTCCTACCCTCAAAACGACGCTATAGGGCACTGCATACCAAAACAACTAGGCACAAGGACAGTTTTTTCCCGAATGCCATCACTCTGGTAAACAAATAATTCCCTCAACACTGTCAAATAATTTACTAAGACTGTATTACTATTATTCTTCTCTTCCTTACTAGTATCTATCTCTTTCCACTTATTACTATAACCATGTTGCTTGTATCTTTCAATTATATTGTTTTTATTGGTTTCCTGGTACGATTTGATAGCTTATTAGTAACCTTGACTATCACTAAGTGTTGTATCTTTTTATTCTTGATGGATGTATTTATTCTCCTTATTTACACTGAGAGCATATACACCAAAGACAAATTCCTTGTGTGTCCAATCACACTTGGCCAATAAAGAATTCTATTCTATTCTATTCTATTCTATTCTATTCTATTCTATTCTATTCTATTCTATTCTATTCTATTCTATTCTATTCTATTCTATTCTATTCTATTCCATTCCATTCCATTCCATTCCATTCCATTCCATGTCACCCCAGTCCTTCTTTCCATTAAACTAGACATACCCAATTCCAGCAACCATTGGAGTAGAGCAGAGCAGAATAGAGTACTTTATTTGGCCACGTGTGATTAATCACACAAGGAATTTGTCTCTGGTTCAGAAGTTCTCAGTGTACATGCAGGCAACATAGTAATAATAATCATAATAATGATACCAATAAAAGAACATAGTAGAAAAGATGAGAAGGATAATAGTAAAACAGCATACTATCATGGGTAAATATATAGTTAGACATGCTACTGGTCATCTCAATGTTTGGTTGAGGGAGAGCTGGATCATGCAGTAGCAATATAGCCACTCTGCACATGCACAGAAATGCCTTTTGTGCAAGCAATGTATCTGATGGAGTTGGTTCAGCCCACCTGTAGACGAGATATCCCTCATTGATCCAAAGCACCTTGTTGAGATAGATCGCTGCAGATATGTGCAGCTCAGTTAAATGCCTCATACGTTTTGCTCCATAGCACTTCCTCAGAGAGTAAATCTATATTTACTCTTACTGAAGGTCTAACGGATCTTTAGACGGCAGACTTTATTCTTTGCTGCTCTGTTTTTTTAAAAGCATTTGCTTCTTTTCTCAAGCAAATAGATACCCGTTAAAAGTTTATTGCAGAATAAATAACACGTTAAACACAACCGTTCACCATTTTATGAGTTTAACTATATTTATGAGCTTTCTTTAAGGTTCCCTTATTGATTTTGTCTTCTCTTGAAACCATAAGGAAGGGACTTTATTCTGCACTGCTAAAAACATTTTATTATTTTTATTCAATATCTCTACTGCTTCCCATGGAATCATTTTGGACAGTAGCTTCTCGGGCTTTAGGGCTTCTAATGTCTCTCGGGTCTCCCTGGCTAGGCCTTCTCCTTTCCTGTCTTTGAAATGGATTCAAGAATCTAAGGATAACAGAATAACAGAGTTGGAAGGGACCTTGGAGGTCTTCAACCCCCTGCTCAGGCAGGAAATCCTATACTACTTCAGGCAAATGGTTGTCCAATCTCTTCTTAAAAACATCTAGTGTTGGAGCAGCCACAACCTCTGGAGGAAAGTCATTCCACCGATTAATGGTTCTAGCTGTCAGGAAATTTCTCCTTTGTTCTAGATTGGTTTTCTCCTTGATTAGTTTCCATCCATTGCTTCTTGTCCTGCCTTCAGGTGCTTTGGAGAATAGCTTGACCCCGCTCTTTATGTCTTATATCTTTTTGATGTGATAAGGTTGCACCAAATATAACTCTTAGTTGGGCCATTTTGAAAGAGAGACAGAGTTAATTAACATCTTACTACATTTTGTAGTTGACCAACAGGACTAATAATGAAGGCTACAAAGAATTATTAAGGGCTATCGAATAAAACTGAACCAAGGTTATCGTGAAACAGGTTACCATCAGCCTAAAATACTATTGAAAGTTTGCTTCTTCTGATTATTAGAGATTCTTCCCATTGGACACAAGTGATTATTGTAAGTTGGTATTCAAAGAATAAAGTTAGGAGCAGCCCTAAATTACAGTCCTGCATTGATTTTTGGTTTTTTTTTAAGGGAGAACTTTTTTTAAAAAAAATAATAATAATCCCATCCCAGATTAAAAACTAAGCAGATGCTAGACTGCAGGAACTTTTTTCTCTCCCTCATTCCCTAGCAAAATCCCTCTTGACAGCTAGATCACTGCAGGAGTTATGAGATCCAGTGATAGTTGTTAAGGATATTGTTGTTGTGTTACCAACCAGCAGAGTAAATGCACAAGGAAACGTTGCTGAGAGCAATGAATAAGAGAGATGCAAACTGGTTTATCAAAAGCTTACTTTATAGTAGAAAAACAGTCTCATAGTCTTTAAACAAATTCCAAGTCTTTGCCATTAAAATCAGTCCAGTAGTTACAGAAACTTCTTACCCAACAAACAGTAGTTGGTTAGAATAACAAACTCACTCTGGTTCACAAACCACGATGGTTGCAGATCCATCAAACGATGATTAGCAGATAGCAACTCCTCTCAAAAGCAGCACATCATACTCTGGTAGCATATCACATCAGCTTCATCATCAAACTGAATATGTTACAGTACCTTGCTTAAATACTCTCACAACCAGTCATTACCTAATTACAGCATGACTCAGCATTACAATGAATACCTTTAAAGTAACATAATACATTTACAGATTAAAGTTACAGTACACATATATTGCCTGGACAACTTGTTAGGCTCAAACCATATCCTAACAATAGTGCAAATGAGTCCATATCTGGAATGCAATAAAACTTCAGCTTTATACTTGAGTAAGCAGAATGGGGAGCTTAAGGCTCCAGCACTGGAACATCAATGGAAAGGAGCATTGTGTTTTTGCAGAAGCATTATATCAGGTTACAACTTGCATGGGGCTTGATAGGGAATTCAAAAGAGAAGGGAGGGAGATGGAATTTTCGATAGATAGATAGATAGATAGATAGATAGATAGATAGATAGATAGATAGACAGACAGACAGACAGACAGACAGACAGACAGACAGACAGACAGACAGACAGACAGACAGACAGATACAGACAGACAGACAGACAGACAGACAGACAGACAGACAGACAGACAGACAGACAACCAGTAGATGATCGATAGATAGATGATCGATAGATGATGGATTGATAGATAGATGGTAGATGGGTGGATGGGTAAGTAGGTAGGTTGTTGTTGTTAGTTGCAAAGTCATGTCTGACCCATCATGACTCCATGGACAACGTTCCTCCAGGCCTTCCTGTCCTCTACCATCCTCTGGAGTCCATTTAAGCTCACAGCTACTGCTTCAGTGACTCCATTCAGCCACCTGGTTCTTTGTCGTCCCCTTCTTCTTTTGCCCTCAATCGTTCCCAGCATTAGGCTCTTCTCCAGTGAGTCCTTCCTTTTTTTTTTTATGAAAGTTTTTTATTTTTTTCAAACACACACACATACAAACAAACAAACAAACAATGCATTTTTTCTGAACAGAGTATTGGCCGAGTCACAATTTGTGACTTTTTTAGTTTCTCAAACACCATTTTATATATTTCACTTTTCGCCATAAAATTCTTTCTAATTTTTTATTTTATTTTCCTCCTATTTCTTCTAATATATAAACAATATTACCATTCACCCTAATCTCTTAATCGATTTTTCTTTTTCCACTCCTCTCTTTACTTTTTTCAAATTGAAACCCTTTAAATTGAAATCAATAATTTTTCTAAAATCTAAACCTAACTCTTAAGTTATCTTATTCAAATATTCTCCCATTACTCCCTTTTCACAATACAATATAATTTCAAATATTTTCCCTATATTCCATCATTCCAATCATAGATATTTAGTATTCAGCAGTTTTACAATTATCCCTCTTTTCCATTTCTTTTTTTTATCAGTTTCCACATATTTTCCCTAGATTCCATTATTCTAATTATGAATCTTAATTTTCATACACTTACATATATAACCCATTTTCTTCCCTCTTTTCCATTTCTTATTTCCAACTTAACCTAATATAATTTCAAATATTTTCCCTAAGTTCCATTATTCCAATTATAAATATTTAATATTCATACAATTATACATATATAGCCCATTTCCTTCCCTCTTCTCCATTTCTTTTTTATCAGATTAACCAAATAATGCAATACTACAATTTACTTAAGTATATAAACCCAATTTTCCATTCCTTATATATATATATATATATATATATATACATATTTTCCCTAAATACCAATATTCCAATCATAAATCTTGATATTCATACCTTTTTTCATAATATAACCATATTTTCCATTTCTCTCCCCCCCACAATTTATCCAAATACTGCATTCAAATATATTACTACATTTCACTTTAAAGTCATTCATTTCTACATCAATACGATATAATTTCAAATGTTTTAGCTGAATTTCATTGTTACCATTAAAAACATTCCAAATATTATAATCACATCTATTAAACTTACTACCATTCATTTATAGTTATAAATCTTACTATTCTTTATCCCATCCTCTTATTTTCTTCTTTTTCCCTTCCCCCCCAATTTTAAAGCCCCTTGCTCTCCTAGCTTGCCCTGTATTTCCAACTGCTCTCCTCCTTTTCCCCCTATTCCCCTTTCTTGCTTTACCACTGTTAATCCCAGTGTAATTATTTAATTTTTTTATGTGTACATTGAGATTAACAATGATAAAAATAGAGGGGTTAGAAAGAGGCAAGGAGAGAAAGAAGAGGGGAAGAGTTCTTCCTTCTCATTAGGTGGCCAAAGTATTCGAGTTTCCTCTTCAGGATCTGGCCTTCTAAAGAGCAGTCAGGGTTGATCTCTTCTAAGAGTTACCGGTTTGATCGCCTTGCAATCCAAGGGACTCGCAGGAGTCTTCTCCAGCACCATAGTTCAAAGGCCTCAATTCTTTGGCACTCAGCCTTCCTGATGGTCCAACTTTTACAGCCATACATTGCAACTGGGAAAACCATAGCCTTGACTACCATATTTTTCGGTGTATAAGATGCACCGGAGTATAAGATACACCTTAATTTTGGGGGAGGAAAACAAGGAAAAAAGTATTTTACCTCTGCCTACCAGCATTTAAGGTGGCATTGCCCTCCTCCTCCTCCTGCAAGCGAGAGGTGCAGGGACTACTCGCTTTCCCCCAAAGAGACCCCTCGCATGCTCTGGGGGGAGGGACAGAGCATAGCCTGAGGAACAAACCTCTTCAGGATGGTCTGGGGGGGAAATCTGCCCTGCAGCTTCAGGGAACAAGGCGGGTGCCATGATTTGCGGCTGGTCACCCCTCTGGCCGCGCTGACTTCACTCCCCAGCAATGTGAGGAGCTGCCGCTGCCTAAGCCCTCTCAGCACCCAGGAGCCAAGCCGAGCTGAATGGGAGCCCCTAAAGGGAAACGTTCCTCCTTTCCAGCCATCACTGCCCAGATTCCCCAATGCAATTCTCAAGAGTCGCGCTTCAGGTGGCGGCCAGTTCCCCTGCAATGTGCAGCGGGGAACTGGGAAGTGCTTTGGATTCGGGGAGGAGATTGTAGCGCTGCCGCCTGAAAGTGTTTTTCTGCACATTGCAGAGCCGCACGCCCCCGTCCTCCTTCTCAGCAGACTCAACTTCTCTTTCCTCCTGGCCAGATCCGCCGCCTGAAACATGGTGCACTTTTTTTTGTCTCTGCACACCCCATGTTTGGAATCGGGAAGGGGATCGCAGGTTCAGGCGGTAGATAGATAGATAGATAGATAGATAGATAGATAGATAGATAGATAGATAGATAGATAGATAGATAGATAGATAGATAGATAGATCACTAAGATAACCAGATGAAACAAGTCAAATATATTAGGGCATTGTGTATATGCCAAAACTTAGCTGAAGATGCCGGTGTTACATATGTACTCATCACTACTTAATTTCAAGGTAAGTAATATAAACCAGATTTCCATCTTTGGAAAGAGGTTTCCCATTACTATGATATCAACATTAAAAGGTTTGATTCCTAGTTAACCTAAAGCCAAGGGCCTCAACTGTCTTCTGAAGCTGACCTCCACAAAATGAGATGAAGCAGATGGGTGAAAGAGAGAACAAATTTTCAGGGTGTGATCCCAATTGAGGACATTTCTGTGAAGAAGAAGAAAATCCTATACTTAAGCAAGCAGAAATTATATCCAGATCTCATGTCCATTCTCTGCTTATTCTTCATACTACAACCCCACCCCCCCATGCTATTCCAATCTAAAGTATATAATTGCAGGGGTGAGTAAGCTAAATAAAGTCAAGTATTTGTCCCTACTGCTTGATGATGCCTCTAACGGGAGTCTCCAAACTTGGCAATTTTACTATTTGTGGGCTTCCCAGAAATCTGCTGGCTGAGGAATTCTGGAAGTTGAAGTCCACAAGTCTTAAAGTTGCCAGGTTTGGAGACCCCTGCTCTAGAAGATTAAAAATTTCAGAAAAGAGCACTTATTTTGTTAAGGCTCTCAGAAAATATAAATCTGTACCCAATGAATGTTATTGCTTCTACCTGTTGCAGGTAGAACAGGTTATCACATGGTTGTATGTACTGTGACAAGACAGTGATGTTCCTTTCACTAGTTTGCCAGTTTCCATCACTTTTTAAAGATCAGACAACTGATCAACTTCTTGCTACATGTAATCAATACTCCATTCCTATCTGAAGACTTCTTGGGGTTAACTGTTCCAGTAAAGCTGGAACAAGCATGACTTTTAATAATGACCGAAGATTAGCCTAGTTAAGAGAAAGCATTAGCAGCTTATTAGCATCAGATTCTTTTATTATCGTGCTGAAAATAATTTTTTTTCACAGTAGGGGTTACTGGGTTTAAGGCAAAGATATTGAACATTAAGGAGAATAATCAAATTCATTGCTTAGAAGAGAACATAATTTGATTGCATTGGGGAAAAAATCATTTCTTTTAAGAACGAAAACAGGCTTCTACTTCTCAAACTGTAGAAATAAATGTCCTGATTCATGAATAAAAGTTTCCCTTTTTGAAAGTGACCAGAATGGTCCATTACTTTGATACTGGGGGTAAATAAACTTTTTATCACATCATTGTAGGGAGGTACATATAAGTCTAAATTTATTCTGCTTTGCTGCATAGATTTCTGCTCTGGCATTTTGTGTCTGCATTTTAAATACAGTGGTTTTCCACCTCAACAATGTTAAAACATATGGACTTCAACTCCCAAAATTCTGTAGCCAGCAATCTGGCTGAGGAATTCTGGGAGCTGTTAACTGTCTTAACATTGCTAAGGTTGAGAAACTCTGTTCTGGACAAACATGTTATTGGTTCTTTTATGGTTCTTTCCTTCTAAACTTACTTTTGAAAATGTACAATAGGATGGTGTTTCCTTTCACAGCAAAAATTCCCTGTCCACTGCCTATTCCCTATAGAAATTGATCCTCTTTTGCCATATTTCCCAAAATAGCAATAGCACTTAGACTTATATACTGCTTTACAGTGCTTTTATGGCCCTCTCTAAGTGGTTTTACAAAGTCAGCATATTGCCCCCAACAATCTGGGTCCTCATTTTACCGACCTCGGAAGGATGGAGGGCTGAGTCAACCTTGAGCCTGGTGAGATTTGAACTGCAGGCAGCTGGCAGGCAGCAGAAATAGCCTGCAGTACTGCACTCTAACCACTGCGCCACCACGGCTCTTGACCATGGGCTCTCCAACAACTTCTCAAAATGGCTGCCTTCCCGGCCAATTTTCTGATATAACTCAAAGAGTATATATGAGGCAATCTGAACATTTGACACAAGAGTTCGAATGACTGAAATCAAGATAGAGTAAAAAAAAAATTAATTTTAGAATATTCAGCAAATGAAACATCTACACAACAAACCTGTTAGGTTGATTGGAACTGTTACTGTCGTGTGTGAAGAAGTGGATGGATCTGCTATCATCGTGATTTGTTACCAGCGTTGAATTGCTGTTTGTATGGTAAGAAGATATCTGTAACTTCGAACTGATTTAAATGGCTAAAGACTTGGATTGACTAAAAGACTATGCAATTGTTTTTCACTACAAAGTAAAAGCTTTGTTAAACCAGTTTGTATGTATTGTATTCATTGCTCTCAGTACCGTTTCTCTGTGCACTTACTCTGCTGGTTGGTAACACAACAATATCCTTAACAAGACTAAGTAATACTGTCCAACAGCTCACTGATGGTGGCCCTTTAGTTCATTGCTGAGTGCAATTATAGCTCTGGGATTAAAAACTATTCAGAAAATGTGTAGTCTGAGTTTTAATTGTTCTTATTTCCTCCAACTATGAAGACTGGCTGTACCTCTATTTTATCAACATCTTGAATGCCACAGCTTTTCCCCACATCTGCTCTCAATATAAAACAGATGCTAACATTCCAGCATTGCTACCTTTTAATATCAAAATTTGACAAGCAAGTAAATTGGTGCATCTTCCTCCTTGCAGTGTAATGTTACTGATTTCTCTTTGCACTGATCTTCACCTGCTTTGTTTCAATCAACTGTCAGAGATGGGAAATCCTTTAGGAAGGACTGTCTTGTTATGAATCAGTACCAACTAGTCAGCCATCTGCTGCTATAATTCGGTTTTTTTCAGCACATCCCCTTCATGCTTTGAAGAGGCTCAGTAAATGTAGATGAAGTTTATCCAATATATAACCACTAGAGGGCATTTCAAGACCAAGTTATGCAAATAAAAGATTCCAATTTCACCCAAGAAGCTAGCATTTAAAAATCGTGACCAATATATATATATATATATATTTCCCCATAGTGTTTCCCATTTTCACTTGCCAATGAATGAATATTTGAGCTAATTATTTTTAAACTTGTTACCTGCAGTAGAAATTTTTTCTTTTCTTGGAATCAGCTGAAAATATCACTGTTTCCTTCTTAAACTAGACACATTATGTATATAAATCCCATATTTTAGCTATTTAAAGTGATGTTTCAAATGTAAAAGATGGGGTAAAAAAGCCTAACATGCAATAATATAATGATTTTTCATTGTAGTTTTGATTTGCCTATTACGTTTGTTTTTCAACTGATGCGCACCTAAAGTACTTTCATGATGTTGTTGTTTTTTTGTCCTAGTTTAAATTCCAACATTTTAAATGTTTAATTGATCATGGAATCTTATTCTTTTGAGTGTACTACATCTTCAATGTAGATGTTTAACACTCCAGTATAAAAACTTGATTTGAAAAGCAAATACAGACACTAATATAGGTAGTCGTTGACTTACAATTGAACCCAAAATTGCTGTTGCAAGACAGTTGTTAAGTGAGTTTTGCCCCATTTTACGACCTTTTTTGTCACAGTTGATAAGTGAATCACTGCAGTTGTTAAGTTAGTAACATGGTTGTTAAGTGAATCCGGCTTCCCCATTGATTTTGCTTGTCAGAATGTCACAAAAAATGATCACATGGCCCTGGGGCATTGCAACCATCATAAATATAAGTCAGTTGCCAAGCGTCTGAATTCTGAGCACATGACCATGGGGATGCTGCAATGGTCATAAGTATGAAAAACGGTCATAAGTCCCTTTTTTCAGTGCTGTTGTAACTTTGAACGATCCTAAATGAACAGTTGCAAGTCAAGGACAACCTGTAGTCAGATATCAAGTAATTGTAAAAAAAATTCATTAGTCTAATTACAAATGTACTTCCTATCTCTCTTACTTAATAATTTTGTCAGTTATTTCAGATTTTTATACTTCCACTTTCATTACAATATTGCAGAAAGCTAATTCAAACACAAAATTTTATGTTATTTAATGCCTTGTAGTCAAAATATTTGATTTTATCAAGTATCTTGTACAAAGATATAATGTAAATTTGATGGTGGTACACAGAATTGCTCCAAAATTCATAAATGTTATGCTTTCAAAGGCATTGTAAAGGATTTGGTGATAACTATCTTGCTGTCCTTATTTCTTTTAAGATAAAATGTCAATTAAGTACAGACTGATTTGGATTCAACAGTTTGGCATCATGGAATAATTTTGCTTTGCTAACATGGTGTCGTACAAAGAATGTAAAAGTTCTTTACGCTCTTGTGAAACAGAAATAGTTACCATTCTCCTCTAACTTCTTAGCTTCCTGATTGGCCTCCAATTCATCCATTTGCCAAAAATCTCACTTTTTCTCCCTTTGTTCTCATCCCTTTATTACTTGTCCAATTACTGCATTTACCGAATCTGAAATAAAAAGAAAGGCAAAAGAATAACCAAAGAAGGGGGGGAAAGTTAACAGTAGGGGGTGTCAGACTACAACATTAAAAAAAAATCCAAGTTTGCTTGGCAATTTTTTTTTAAATGCAATCTTACATTGAATGCCTGGATCAATGGGTTAGCTAGGTAATGTTTCATTTCAGGACTGAATGTTCTGACAAGATTGTCCCTCAAAGAGGATTCTCTCACTCAGCTTTTAATTGATTATGTGCCATCAAGTGCTTTTCAGCTTCTAGTGACCATGTAGATCAGAGGTGTCAAACTCAAGGCCCGGGGGCCAGATCCAGCCGGCAGGATGTTTAGATCTAGCCCGCAGGGTCAACCTGGAACAACAAAGGACCAGCCCACAGTACCTCTGTCAGCGAAAACGGAGCTCAGGAGGGCTGTGGGTGAGGGGTTGCAGGAAACCGTCGTAACCTAAAACGGAGCTTGGAGGGCTGAGTGTGGCCCTACCGAGCTCCATTTTTGCTGGCAGAGGGTTGCAGGAGGCCATCACAGTCGAAAACGAGAGCCCATTTTCTCTGGCAGAGCACTCAGACCACCACAGCAGCACACCAACAGGGTTTCAGCAGGTTCTGACCAGTTCTGGTAGCAGAAATTTTGAGTAGTTCGGAGAACTGGTAGTAAAAATTCTGACTGGCCCCGCCCCATCTATTCTCTGCCTCCAAAGTACCAGCTGATCGGGAGGAAATGTGGATTTTGCAGTAACCTTCTCCTGAATTGGGGAGGGAATGGAGGTTTTACACTATCCTTCCCCTGGAGTGGGGTGGGAATGGAGATTTTACAGTATCCTTCCCCTGCCATGCCCACCAAGCCACACCCACCAAGCCATGCCATGCCCACCAAGCCATACCCACAGAACCGGTGGTAAAAAATTTTGAAACCCACCACTGCACAGGAGCCCCCGACATGAGTGTCTTTGAGCTGGCCATGCCCACCCTGGTCACACCTACCCTCCCGAGGTCAAACACAATGCTGATGCAGCCCTCAATGAAATCAAGTTTGACACCCCCGATGTAGATATTCTCCATGATTATCTGTCTCCAATCTCTTTCACCTCTCCCCGATAGGAGACTCATCTCCACCGTAACTGAGTCCATCCACTTTGGTGATGGTTGTCCTTTTCTTCTCTTTCCTTCCACCCTTCCCAGCATTAAAGCCTTTTCCAGAGATGGGAAGATGGGTTTTCACATAATGTATCCAAAGTAGGATAATTACCTACGGGACCGCCTGCTGCCACCAATAGCCTCCCACTGGCCGGTATGCTCTCATAGAGAGGGGCTCCTCCGGGAGCTGGCGGCCAAACAATGTCAACTGGCGGCCCCCAGGGGGAGAGCCTTCTCTGTGGGGGCATCTACTATCTGGAATGAGCTCCCCCCGGAGATACGGAGGATCCTGGATCTGCTCACCTTCCGCCGCGCTCTTAAGACCTTTTTATTCTATCAGGCTGGCCTGGCCTAATCTTTTCCCTTTTTTCCCTTTTTAAAATGTAAATTTTAATCTGTTTTAAATTATTGGGGTGTTTTAAATCTGTCTTGGGCCAAATTGTTTAATTCGGTTTTACTTTGCTTTTAAATTTTGTATTTATGTTTTTTATCTTGTGGCTGTTCACCGCCCTGAGTCCTTCGGGAGTAGGGCGGTATATAAATCAAATAAAATGAATGAAAAAAAAATGAAAATGAAAATAATTTCAGCTGATCGTGTATGCCTTGAATGAGAACGATGGGTTGATTTATTTATTGATACATTGCTTTCTTTTCTTGGCTGTCTACAGTATTCTCAACTTCTCCAAAGATCAGTTCAAAGGCGTTAATACTCTGCCTACCCTGCTTTTTCCAAGTCCAACTTTCCATAAAGTGTCACAGGGAATATCAAGCCCATAATCAACATAATCAGAACCTGGGGCGGACATCCGGAGCATGAGATTTTATACTTTGAATTCATTAAAACCATGACTTCATCCTGACTGCAAGAACAAAATTGATGTCTATTGGCATGTTGCTAAACTAAATGACATAGGAATATGCATCAGAGAGTTAATGCAATCTTTTCCAAACCAGAATTTTTCTCAGAATATGGGTGTCGCCTCACAGAATTCCTTAGCAAGCATAGTCATTGCTGAGAATTCTAGGAACTGAAGTTCATACGACAGAAAGATGGCCAGGTATGAGAAAGTTGAGTTAATAAAACTAAAAGTAATAAAAAAGGACAAGTGTTATGGTGCATACATACAGTCCATATGAGTCATGGTGGCGCAGTGGTTAGAATGCAGTGCTGCAGGCTTATTCTGCCAACTGCCAGCAGTTTGATTCTCACCGGCTCAAGGTTGACTCATCTTTCCTTCCATCTTTCCGAGGTTGGTAAAATGAGGATCCAGACTGTTGGGGGCAATATGCTGACTCTGTAAACCACTTAGAGAGGGCTGTGAAGCACCGTGAAGCGGTATATAAGTCTAAGTGCTATTGCTAGTGATTAAAAGAACAGAATGCCAAATCTGCTGCCGATCCAGATTGCAACTGCTTCATCATCTACTGCTCCTTGGGAATTCCCTGGATTCTACTTGGGAATTCTCTGGATTCCCCAAGTTGTTGGGGGCAATATGCTGATTCTGTAAACCACTTAGAGAGGGCTGTAAAGCACTGTAAAGCGGTATGTAAGTCTAAGTGCTAATGCTATTGCTACTTCTGGAACCTGGAGTTTAGCTCTGAGAGTGTTTGCCTGCATATATGCACACTCGCTCTCTTTCACACACACACACGTTGCACATCTGACAATGACTCTATTTGCAAAAACAAATGTACAAAATGCATCCTATTAATATAATGTACCTTATATTAAAGTATCTAGATTTGCTAAATAAAAAAAAAACCAATCTACAAAATCTATAGACTTTAAATAAAATTATAAACCAAAAATGCAATCGTGCACCATCAATTAAGCTGAAAAGAAAATCCAAGATGTCATATTTGGTATTTGGAAAAGAAAGAAACTGAGAAAAATGAACTTGATATATGCACAAACTTGAAATGGATCGTAACTGTTCACCAAGATTGATTCTATCATCCTCCACAATTGGGATGCCGATTGGAATGCTAAATAGAAAACTCTGTCCTGCAACATTTTAGCAGGTCCCACTTATAAGAGTGGAATACTAACTGACTTGCAGATCTCTGTCTGAAAACAGTTAAAAATACCTTGCCAAATTCTAGTGATATCAAATTTAGAGATAATAAAAATGCTTTTACTGCCCTATAAAATCACACATTCTTATACTGATTTGAACTGATCTGAGCAGGTGAAAACAGGGAAAGGGAGAGAAGTGATTTTATGACATGTATACATTTGATCCTCAGCAAAATGTGCAGATTTCCAGGCTCCAATTCCAGGATAGCTTCCAAAATCAATAAGAGTTTTATCACCTGAATAGCACGATCTAGTGCAAATCTCCTTTTCCGTAATATTAGATCTGGCAAGATATTGCTCAATTGGGAATAATTATTTTTCTGGACAAAGCATGAGAATTTACTAAGTTATAAACTGTAGTGAGCTGAGAAGGCCTTGATAGTACTTTGATCTGAAAATACAGTATTTTTACCAACTGGCGTAAAGTTCTAGCAGGAACGAGACTAAAAAAAGATAAATCATACAGAGCAAGTAAACTGTAAATTATATTTATTACCTTGATCAAAAGATAATAAATACCTTTATTACCCTTTTGTAATAAGGGTACCCAATAGCCCTGTATCCCTTTAAGAGCACATAGAGGTTATCTACCAGTTTGGTCTAGTAATTAAGGCATCAGGCTAGAAACCAGGAGACAGTGAATCCTGGTTTAGGAATGAAATCCCTGGGGGATTTGGAGCCAGTCACTCTCTTTCCACCTAATCTAACTCACAGGGCTGCTGTTGTGAGGAAAATAGGAGGTGGAAGGAGCATTAGATATACTTACCACCCTGAATTACTTAAAAAGTAATAAAGGCAAGATAGAAATCTAATAAATAAATCTGGATTTTGGATGGATGGATGGATGTGTTGGAAGAAATATTCACCTGGTTCAGTTCCAAGCAGGGAGAAAGACACTGGAAACATGGAGGCTGATTGGAAAGATGGTTTAATGGTGAACAGGACCACCAAGCACATGGTCCTGGTGTAGCTGACCACATGGAGTTGAGAATGAGGGTTATTTATTCCTTCTCTTGGGCCTTGCCCTTGAGCTTCCTGTTCCTGTTCAATAACATGTGTTCTATTGGCTGTTGTAGGAGGTCATAGCTAACCTTGTAGGTTGTCTGAGAAGTTTGGTTGAAGCCTGGAAGGTGATGCAATGTCCCCAGGTGATTTTGCAATGCAGTAAACTCTGCTGCTAGATAATCCTATCTGGAGGGTCATTTCTTAATCCCATCACCCCGGAGCCAAAGGTCTTTTGTCTTGTAGATTGTCTTGTAGATTGGATGGCCCAGTCTTTCTTAATGGGCACCAAATATCTGCTGGGGGCAGGGAACTGGGGCTGAGTTTCTGTCTCCCTTAAGATTTCTATTTCTCTTTTAGGGAAATATAATATTCTGCCTTTTTAATATTTCCCAAAATATTTCATTCTTATAGGAGAGGAGTGGGTACTAACTTTGTACAAATGGAAACAGACAGAAAGACAGACAGACATTGTGCCACCAAATCAGCTTAGAAGCAATCCTACTGTAGATATTACGTTTTCAAGAAGATCTGTTCCCAAATGGCCCTTGAAAGTTTTCCAATGGGTCACCCATTGCCACTGCAATTCAATCATTCGACCCTGCTTTGGTCATCCTTTTCTTCTTTTTCCTTCCACTTTTCTGAATGTTATAGCAGTCTCAGGAATATTTGGGCAAACCAGAAGTAAATGACAAAACAAGCAAAAAAACAAAATGTTGCAAATTGCAGTCATGTGACCAAGGAATGCTGCAAATGATGGTAAAACTAAGCCAAGCACCCAAGATGTAATCTTGTGACTGCACAGGTGATACAGCTGCCATAATTTTAAAAATGTACTTATCATCATTGTAAAATTATTGTTCCAGGTTGTAAGTACTTCTGGGGAGGTATGTCAAAACTTTGAACCATTGTCAAGCGACCAGTCGTAAGTCGAGAACTACCTGTAGTAAATTTAGTTTGGGGAACAACATTTGTAGACGGATATTGTAAAACTGCAGCGGGACAAGAGGAGAGTGACCCAAATGTTCCCAAACTTGGAACATTTGAAACACTTAAATAGGGATTGTTGGTGGAGGAACTGGATATGGTTACTTTGGAGTAGCAAAGACGTTTTAGCAAATCTTCAAATATCAGAGGACTCTCACACTGAAGAGTTATTTCAAAACACAGGACGTTAAACAACGGCTTTAAATTACACAGAAGTAGATTTTAGTTGGACACCACAGACCACAATAAAAAGCAGGGGGAAGAGATGTTATTTTCATTTTTAATTTCTAAAACTTTATTAAGTCATTTGAAGAAAACAGCAGCAGTCCGTCTTCTTCAAGCTAGTGACGATTGGAGAGAATCTGTAGATTTCAAAATCATTTCACAAACTGAGCAGAAGCGGGAAGAAATATTCATCTCATGATACCCCTCCCTTCCAGGGCTTCTGGGTCAGGGTAGCTTTCTTTCCCTCCCCTTCCTCAGTTAGCAAGAGCAAACTTGGGTGTCTCTATTTATATATTCACAAAGATGTGCATGTACAGACAGTACACATCCTACCCATTTCTAATTTTGCTCATTTTCACAAACAGCACTTAAGACTTATGTACTGCTTCACAGTGCTTTACAGCTCTCTCTAAGCAGTTTGCAGAGTCAGCATATTGCCCCCAACAATCTGGGTCCTCATTTTACCCACCTCGGAAGGATGGAAGGCTGAGTCAACCTTGAGCCGGTCAGGATCGAACTGCTGGCAGTTGGCAGAATTAGCCTGCAATACTGTATTCTAACCACCGTGCCACCACATAAATGGGCTTTGGCACTGTTGCATTTTACATGCTCCTTAAGACCATTCTATTCCTATGTACATTAAATCTTGGTATGTATGTGAGTCACCACTGTATTATTAATTGTATATGTTGTTCTGTTGTTATAATTGTCAACTGACTAAGCAATCTACAACTATGAGGGGTTCTTGGTGTTCTCTGAGACTGTACTGTACTATACTGTATTGTGTATTGTATTGTGCTCTCTAAGTGTGTATCATCAGTACACTGATGCTGTTGCCTAGTCTGAGTAATAAAACGTCTGCAAGAAAACAACCAAGCTTAGAGATCACTAAGACCAGAGGTGGTATTCAGCCGATTCGCACCAGTTAGCGCAAACCATTGGCGGAAATTTGGCCAAGGTCGCCAAACCAGTAGCGATGGCCAGTTGGCTATGCCCCCGAACTGGTCCCCCAGTTGCCGCTCACTTGCCCTACCCACCATGTTCATTGCTGCCATGTTCTTCATGTGTGCGCATCCCATCGCCTTGCAAGTCCAATGGGATGTGCATGCACGAAGAACATGGCGGTGACAGCTTTTTCTATGACCTTTGGTATTTTTAGGCAGCCTGCCAGAAAGGCTTTTTTGCCAGCCGCTTTCCAGCAGTGGTGGCTGGCTGGGGGCTGCCGAAAACTCCGGTCAGCTTGCCTTCCAGACTCTGGATCAACCACCGTGGAAGGTAAGCAGCCCGAACAAAGAGGCGGTGATGGGGGAGGAAATGGGGCTAGGGCCAGGGCCACTAAAGGAGGGGAAACGGGAGCAACTGGTGAAGGGAGAGTGGGGGTAGATAGGTGGAAATTCCCAAAATTTTCCTAACTTTTCCTATGGGCATGGCTGGGGAGGGGGGTCATGTGACTGAGTGGGCGTGGGCATGAGTGATGTCAAGTTGGCCAAGCCCACTCAGCCACATGCCCCCCACCTAGCCACGCCCACCGAACTGGTAGCAAAAAATTTTTGAAACCCACCACTGCCTATAACCCTGAGCTACAAATATTTTCCTTTATTAGTCTACAACTACTATATCCCTCCCCCTCTTCCTCCTCCTCCTCCCAGCAGTATTTATTCTATTCCATGTGAAAAGGATTTCATTCCCAAATTCAAGTCAAAACTTGTTATGTGAGAATCTTCGCTCAATTACTGGCTAACCTGCCAGAAGTATCCCCCAAGTGGCTTACGCGGGATAATAAAATAAAATTACATTTGGTCTCTGTTAAAATGCAAAATATTACTCCGAGATAGAATATCAGCATACACCCAGCTTATTTCTCAGAAGGCCTTTGGAACACTATCCTTAAGGAAGTATAGATGGTGTAAGCTCATAATCTTTTTGGCACCGGGTAAAAACATTCTTATTTGCACAGGGTTTTTAGACTGGTTTTATTACTTCTGCCTTGCCTCCTGTCTCAACCAGCCTTCCTAAACTTGATGGCTTTAGATGTGCTGGAACCTTATTATCGTTGTGCCCACGTGACACCCCTCCTCGCGAGCTGCACTGGCTCCCAGTGGTCTTCCGGGTGCGATTTAAGGTGTTGGTCACCACTTTTAAAGCGCTCCATGGTATAGGACCCGGGTACCTTTGAGACCGACTTCTGCCACCAATAGCCTCCCACCGGCCAGTTCACTCCCACAGAGAGGGTCTCCTCAGGGTGCCATCGGCCAAGTTATGTCGGCTGGCGACATCCAGGGGGAGGGCCTTCTCTGTGGGAGCCCCAGCCCTGTGGAATGAACTGCCCCCGGAAATGCGTAAGATCTCCAACCTCAGGGTATTTCGCTGTGCCCTTAAGACCCTTAAGGCCGGGCTTTCAACATAATAATTTTAAATTGGGTGTTTTAAATTTCTGGGGTTTTAAATTGAGCCGAATTATTTAATAATTTTAAATTATTTTAATTGATGTTTGTCTTGTGCTTTTAATAGGCTGTACACCGCCCTGAGTCCTTCGGGAGAAGGGTGGTATAGAAATAAAATAATAATAATAATAATAATAATAATAATAATAATAATAATAATAATAATAATAATAATAATAATAATAATTATTATTATTATTATTATTATTATTATTATTATTATTATTATTATTATTATTATTATTATTATTATTATTATTATTATTATTACCTGCAGGTAAAGAAGTCCAATGTATCTGGAGGGCACTGTGTTGAGGAATGCTAACCCAGAATACATTGGCTAAAAAATTGGTATTCTTAGGTCTCTTCCCATAACTTGACTATTGGCTGTGCTGCCTGATAATAATGTTGGATTATTTTCATTGTCTACTCTTTATTGTAATGATTCCCAGTTTTTTAAAGCCAGCAGGCACACATTACCATTTGAGATATGACACTGATGAAGAAAATGGCTCCATGGAAGGCATGCCTGCAGGTAGTCCTCGACTTATGAGCATTCGTTTAGTGATCATTCGAAGTTACACCAGACTGAAAAAAGTGACTTCTGCAGCATTCCTTGTGCGGGCTTGTTGACACTGTCAGGAAATTTCTCCTAATTTCTAGGTTGGTTCTCTCCTTGATTAGGTCTGGCTCAGACCAGGATGTCAAACAGGATTTCTTCCAGGGCTGGGTCAGCATTGTAGTTCTCCTCTGCAGGCCGGCTGGGGTGGGTGGGTCGAGGGAGATGGGACGGATACCTCCTGCAGTACCCTACCAGCCAAAACAGGGCATGGAGGGGCCACACGAGGCCCCCCCATCCCATTCTCAGCCTGGACGGCCTCCTGCAGCACTTTGCTGTCCAAAACAGGGTGTGGGGTGACTGCGCGTGGTCCTCCCGTTTTCCATTTTGGCTGCCAGAGGCACCGCAGGCCAGTCCTTTGCTGTTTCCAGGGCAACCCCGTGGGCCAGATTTAAGCACCCCGTGGGCCAAATCCGGCCCGCGGGCCTTGAGTTTGACACCCCTAGCTCAGACAAACTACTTAATGACCTTGGCAGTGGTTAAGATGCGATGCTATATATTTCTATTTAAAACATTTTTTATAGCCCATACACATACTTTAATATGTACAGACATTATGCAAAACTCTGCCCTATTTTGCCACTTTATTTTTTTTTAAAAATTGTTGAACCTTTTCATTTTTAGCACTGTGATGCACCCCATCTACTCAAACAGCAGGCGCCCAAAGAATTCCACCTTAAGGCTACATTATACTTCGGTTTATTGTTCCAAAGCCTTGAAGGCTCTTGCTTCTCAGATTATGAGTGTTAAAAAAATTGACCTAAAATTTAATCACCTTCTTTAAAAAAAAAAAAAAAAGAAGAAGAAAAAGAAGAAGCCTGGGTTGGATGCTTTGCACAAATGTTTTATACTAAAGTAATGACCTTTGAATGCGTATATGCTCAGAGATACAACCATTAGGGTCCTAAGAAAACATCTGCATTTTAAAACAATACAGGGAGTTATGTATAAAAAAAAAATACATGTATCAGCAGAAAACCAACGTTCTCTGAACTGAATGCATTGGCATGCAGACTGAGAACTGTTGCTCTCATAATACAATAAAAACACAGGAACTGAGAAAAATAACAAGGATAGAAAGAAGTCAAGCAAAGGACATTTTCCCCATTAATACTAGCCTTACATATGAAAATAGGGAGGCCTCCTCCCGGTCTTTCCTCCTCCCCGTCCACCTCAACATCCCCCAACATATACACTCTCTCCTGTTGGGAAAAGTTCATTTGACATTTCTTCCTTATGGTTCTTGCCACGTCCGCTTAGGCATTGTGGGAACCAGCAGAGATTTTAATTTGAAGACCGCCGCTCTTTGGGCATAATTTGATGAGCTGGAAAACAGATATGGAGCCACCAGGTCTTTATATACTCAAAACGTGACAAGATCGCTAACTGGGCCCTGACCATGCCGTTGTTTGCTGAAAACAATTCTGTATGTTGAAAAAAAGTTTCTGGGATTGTTTCCATGGCATAACCACTCATGCAGATGTTGTTGCCGGAGGCAAAACAAAACAAACCAGAAGAATGCCTTCTCCTGTTCCAATGTAGCATCTTTCTTCCGCACTTCCCCATCCATTCATTCATTCATTGCAAGGGCAAGGAAATAACGCACAACTGGGAAGCCTGATTTCATTATTAAAAAAAAAACCACTTTGAATTTCATACCCAGCAAAAGAAGGACGTGGTGGCTCAGTGGCTGAGCTTGTCAATAGAAAGGTTGGCAATTCAGCGGTTCGAATCCCTAGTGCCGCATAACGGGGTGAGCTCCGGTTACTTGTCCCAGCTTCTGCCAACCTAGCAGTTCAAAAGTACGTAAAAAATGCCAGTAGAAAAATAGGTGAGCACCTTTGGTGGGAAGGTAACAGCGTTCTGTGCGCCTTTAGCATTTAGTCTTGCTGGCCACATGACCACGGAGACGTCTTCGGACAGCTCTTTGGCTTTGAAACGGAAATGATCACCGCCCCCTAGAGTTGGGAACGACTAGCACATATGTGCGAGGGGAACCTTTACCTTTACCTTTACCCAGCAATCACTGGAATTCTTCCACCATGGTTTTGTTAGCTTTTCTACGATAAATGTTATCGGCTTTTTGTATTCTTGAATTCCTTATATGTTTGAGTTGCCAAGAAAAACTTACCGTCTACTCTCTGAACAAGGTTACATCATCCTATGAAATACAGGTAGATCTCAATTAACAATCAGTCACTTAACAACAAAAAAATGCCCATCCAGGAAGTGGATTCGACTTATGACTGCGAGATTTACTTAACAACTACCATAAAAAAAACATCAAAAACATCTGATCCCATCACAAGGTGCCTTGGATTACAACTCAATAATTTACAACCAGAATTCCAGTCTCAATTGTGATTGTAAATTGAGGCTTACCCGTGTTTCCCCGAAATACCCTTGGCCCCCAAAATAAGCACTAGGGCTTATTTTTGGTGGTGTCTTATTTTTCCCCATGTACAAGGCCCACTTCTGCTTGCTCGCGATGGGGCAGGAGACTGCGCGGTGTGCTAGTGCCACCGTCATGAGGCGGGGGGTGGAGCTGCTCCATGTGCCCTGCACCAGTTTACCTCAGGATCCCCGCAGGTAAGCCATCCATGCCCCAACACCTGCCTCACCTCACAGCTGTAGCACTACCACACCGCTTGACCTCCTGCTCCATTGCGGCCACAAGGAAGCAGAAGAAGTGGGCCGGCGGCATGTGGGCTACTGCTGCACATGGTTGCTAGTGCTGCAGCTGCGAGGCAGGTGTCGGGGTGTGGATGGCCTGGCTGTGGGGGCCCTGAGGTAAGCTGGTGCATGGCGTGTGGGGCAGCTCCATCTCCCCACCTCGCGGCTGCGGCATCACGAGCAACCAGATGGCTCTTAAGTAGGCCTTATTTTGGGGGTAGGGCTTATATTAGGCACACTCGTAAAAACATGCTAGGTCTTATTTTCAGGATAGGTCTTATTTTTGGGAAAACAGGATACCTGTACAGGTAGGTCAAAATTGGGATCAGGATCTCCATTGTTAAGCAAAGCAGTTGTTAAATGAATTACACCTGAATTTATGAGTTTTTTTGCTATGGTTGTTAAGTGAATCACTGCAATCATTAAGTGAATATTATGGTTGTTAAGCGAATTCAGTTTCCCCCATTGATTTTGCTTGTTGGAAGCCAGCTGGAAGATCATAAATGGTGATCACATGATCCCAGGGCACTGCAACCATAATAAATACATGCCAATTGCCAAGCCCTCAAATTGTGATCACATGACCATGAGGATACTGTCACTGTTGTGTGAGGAACAGTCCTAAATTACTTTATTTTAGTGCCATTGCAACTTCGAACAGTTGTTAAACATGGTTATAAGTTGTGGACTAACCAAATTTTTAAAGATTGCTACTGGAGAAAGTAGGTGTTGCAGACGCAGACGCGCCGCTACCCGGCAACACGGAAGTGCCTCCTATTGGCTGAGACTTGACAGCTCAGCCGGCGGGAGAAATAAGCAGGCGCTATTGGCTGTTTCCTTTGACAGCTGCTATATAAATAGCAGCCGTGACTGAAAGTTATTGTTGTTGCCGTTCTATCTCGTTCTGGTTGCCTGTTAGCTATTTGTCTCAATAAAAGAGATTCCTTTCAGCCGTTTGCCTCAGTTTCCCTACTTCGTTCTCTCGATTAGAACAGTAGGGTTCACCTCTACACCGTGGGATCCTGTGAAGAGGGACTGTCCTTAAAATATCTCCACCATTGCTGAACATCTAGGAACTATGAGAAGAAATCAAGAGGGATGGCTAAATTTTTCTTCAGAGAAAAAAAAACCACCAGTCCAGATATTACTAACAGGCCCTTAACTAAGCTTGATTCCAGATGAGATTGTTATTACATAATCACCAGTAATGTTACAAGGGATCCAGAGGCCTTTGATCTCTATTTGAAAAGCTTTTGAATTTTTCTCTTATGTTTTTTTTTTTTTCCTTTCAGGATTACATTCATTAAGAAAGAAAACAGAGGCGCTGTTTGTTTGGAAGCATTAACAGTTCCTCCACAGTCTGAAAATCACTGTGGCCCTCCAGCTGTAATTGAACTACAACTCCCAGCATCACTCATTCCTAGCTCTGCAGGCCAGGCCTGTTGGGAATTGTTCAGTAAGAGCCGGTATGGCAAGCTTCCATTTCTGAGCTCTTTTGCTCAGCATGCATATAAAAGCTGGGCTTGTGGTGACTGTTAAATTCAGGCCTTGTATTTTTCTGCTGTGCGGTTGAATTATTTTCTCCGATGCCTCTTTTTGCATTTTTTTTAAAAAATATATATATTTATATCTCTTTTGAGAGATAGTTTGGTTTCAGAGTTAAGGCACTAAGCTAGAAAGCAGGAGACTGAATTCAGGTTGACTGGATGACTTTAACAGTAACAGAGTTGGAAGGGACCTTGGAGGTTATGTAGTCCAACCCCCTGCTCACGCAGGAGACCTGTACTAGGGATTCGAACTGCTGAACTGTCAACCTTTCTGATCGACAAGCTCAGTGTCTTAGCCACTGAGTCACCTAGTCAGGCTTTGGGCCAATTTTGGGCCAATCACTCACTCTTTCTCTCTCAGCCCAACTTACCTGACAGGGATGTTGTTGGTAAAAATAGGAGGAGGAAGATGTGCTGAATAGGTTTACCATTTTGGCTGTTTGTAAAAATAATAAAGGCAGGATAGAAATAAATAAAAATATTAACAACAACAAAGCTAAATGTTTGAGATGACCTGATGTTTTATTCCCCACAATATTAAACTCTACTCTTCAGCAATGGTCACTGCCTTCAGCATGGGAGGTGAGCTAGAGGATCAAACTCATGTCCTGTTTTAGGACTACGTGATTGATACATGTTAAAAATAGGATTCCGACTGCCATTGCATCCAAAATTTTGGAGCCAGTGAACATTACTGCGGTTGCCCCAGCAGTTTCTGCCGAGGTGCTCATATGATCAAGTCACTCACTCAGGAAATTGACAAGTCTTCTTCTGCTTGGCCCCATTTGTAGAATTGATTTAAATCTCTTCAGAACCTTAATGGATAATATAGTGTTAACTGTATATTAGTCAGCTGCAATGGTTATCAGGGTGAGGACTGGGTGTAAATCAGAAGTGGGTTTCAGCAGGTTCTGACCAGTTCTGGAGAACTGGTAGCGGAAATTTTGAGTAGTTCGGAGAATCGGTAGTAAAAATTCTGACTGGCCCCACTCCCATCTATTCTCTGCCTCCCAAGTCCCAGTTGATCAGGAGGAAATGAGGATTTTGTAGTAACCTTCCCCTGGATTGGGAAGAGAATGGAGATTTTACAGTATCCTTTCCCTGGAGTGTGGTGGGAATGGAGATTTTACAGTATCCTTCCCCTGCCATGCCCACCAAGCCATGCCACACCCACAGAACTGGTAGTAAAAAATTTTGAAACCTACCACTGGTGTAAATCACTATTTTCAGTGCCACTGAAACTTCGAACAATCACTAAACCATGGATGTCCAATCTTTGGGTTTGCCGGAGCCTCGCTGAGTGAAGAGGAATTGTCTTGGACTGCATATCACATAATAGTGGGATGTCATTATTAGCAGTCCAGGGTCGCATGTGACTTGAGGGTTGAAGGTTGGACACGCCTGAGCTAAATGAATGGCTGTAAAACAAGGATTAGCATCCCCATGGTCAGTCACATGATCAAAATTTGGATGCTTGGCAACTAGCATATGTTTATGACAGTTGTACTGTCCAGAGGTCACATAATCACCATCTGTAATCTTCTCAGCTGACTTCTGACAAGAAAAGTCAGTGGGGGAAATCCAGGTTCACTTAACTACTGCAATGATTCACTTACCATATTTTTCGGAATATAAGACGCACTTTTTTCCCTCCTAAAAGAGGCTGAAAATTTGGGTGCGTCTTATACTCCGAATGTAACCCTGCCCACCCACCGTCCCCCACCCTTTGGCCCCCATGCGTCCTCTTCCTGGCTGCAGAGATTGCCATGGACAAAGGCTTGTGTTTTTGAGCTCCGTGTGTCGTGTTTTCAGCCTCCAAACGCTGCGTTTGAGAGCCAGCCCTTCAAGGCTGCGGGGATCACCAAAGCACATCGCCGCTGATCGCCGCCTGAAAACGTGATGGGTTTGGAGGCTGAAAATATGATACGCGGTGCCCAAAATGGCTACCCGGAACAGCTGCTGCCTTCTCTTACCCCTTGCACGTTTCGCCTGCTTTAGTCACTGGAGCTCCTTCCGATGATCAGCAGTGCTTATGAAGCTGTTTTTCAGCCCCAACATGACCGAAGCGATCCTCCGCGCTTTGCCTGCTTTTCTAATTGCTGCACTGTCCAATGATCAGCTGTGGTTTAGAAGCTGTTTTTTAGCCCCAACCAGCCCCAACCTCAAAACCAGAGAGCGAACTAATGTGCTGAAGCTGACCAGGCAAGGACACTAGCCAGATAATACCTGGTAGGCAGATTTTTTTCCCCCTATTTTCCTCCCCAAAAACTAAGGTGCGTCTTATACTCTGAAAAATAAAGGTAACTTATATGGCAAAAAGGTCATAAAATGGGACACAACTCACTTAACAACTGTCTTGCTTAGCAATGGAAATTTTGGGCTCCAATTGTAGTCGTAAATCGAGGACCACCTGTATCTAATATTTCTTTCTTTAAAAATGCAGAACAGGGAATAATGTTTTAAAAGTTTAGCTCTCATTGTTTACTCTAATTTCTTGGTTTAGTCTTAAAGAATGACTGCTCCAACAGTACCAAGCGTGTTCCAACCCCACCTAGACTGAAGAAATCATTTGAATTTACTTCTTGGTTGGAACTTCCCACAGATCTAATCTCTCAGTGATAACAGAATAACAGAGTTGGAAGGGACTTTGGAGGTCTTCTAGTCCAACCTGTTTCTCAGGCAGGAAACCTTATACCATTTCAGACAAAAGGTTGTCCAATCTCTTCTTAAAAACTTCCAGTGTTGGAATATCTCCAATCTCTGGAGGCAAGTCTTGAGTAATTGTTCTCACTGTCAAGAAATTTCTCCTTAGTTCAAGGTTGCTTCTCTCCTTGATTAGTTTCCATCCGTTGCTTCTTGTCCTACCTTTGGGTGCTTTCGACAATAGGTTGACATTCTCTTCTTTGTGGCAGCCCTAGATATACATAGAAACACTGTTATCATGTCACCCATAGTCCTTCTTTTCATTAAACTAGACAGTCCGGTTTTCGACTGCCGTTTCCCTACCAGAGAGGACAGACTGTCGAATCTCTCCATAGCCAACTCCATCTTGGCTAGCCATTGTGAGAGGATGGCCTGGAGGGACACCCTCTGAGTTTTGTTGAAATGACACGAGACTTCTCCCACTGTCGTGAGAGGACAGTGGAGTCCAGTTTTACCCACATCTTGAGTTTGCTGCCTCTCCTTTTTCAGGACATTTTAGACTACTCTATGGAACCCTGGCCAGATGACATTTCCATCTTTTCCGATCTTTTGGATGCACTCGGCCGCCGAACTTCTTGCGCTGCGAGACTCCCCCCTCTCGCAGGCCTGGCCCTCCATGCTATCGAGGACCTATCTTGATGACGGGTTTTGGAGCCCAGAGAGGTGGCATGCAGCGAAGAGGGGGTTGAGGGGTTTTTTACATAAATTTTTAGCTAAACTTTTAAGGGGCTCCAGGGAGGGGGAGGGTCAGATTAGAATTAGGGCTGTGGGTATGGGGGATAACCCACCTAGGAGAGGGCCAGGTCTTGTTGCGAGGCGTGGCATGGGGGGTGGGGGTTCCGGGGCCAAGGAGGGGGTTAGAGTTTATCCAGAAGATGTTTTTGCCATCAGTACTGTGGGTGGGAGGGGCAGGCATGGCGGGAGCCGTTCCTTGCTCCACCAGGGAGTGCGGGAGGACCTCTTGGAGGGTAGAGCCGAGGACTTTGTACAGTATCTGCATGACAAAATCACTCAGATTCGGGAAGCCTGGATAGCTCAACAGACAGAACTCTGTAATTTAACACCAGCTGTCTGCAATTAAAGTAAGATTGAATCTCGCCAGGCTCAAGGTTGACTCATCCTTCCATCCTTTCTAAGGTAGGTAAATTGAAGACCCAGTTTGTGGGGGCAATAAGCTGACTTTGTATAAATATACGAAAGTATGAAGGCTATTGCTTAACGCATTGTAAGCCGCCCTGAGTCTCCGGAGAAGGGTGGCATATAAATCAAATTAAAAAAAAAAAAAACCATTTAATAGCTGTGTGAATTTATGCAGACCAGATGTGATAAATTTAATCAGATTCTTTAATAAATTGATTTGAGAATATAAGATTATGAGACAGAGAACCACTAGTCAAGGAAAGTTTTATTCATGTATTCATTCAATTTATATAATTTCTACTTAAATTTCATATCAAATCAGTGACTCAGGTTGCCTTACAACTCTATGATGTAACCCTGATCTAAGCAAATTTATATGGTAAAATATTCACCAGAATATTCACTTATATGTAACAACTCAATAGGTCAAGCAGAAATCCAACTGATAAAGCTTTTCATAAATAATTAGATATCTGTGTGGGCAAAATTTTCCAAGGTTATTTATACCTTCCGGACACCTTTGAGCCCAAACTATGAATCAGCAAGATTTGGTTCAACTCAGTCTACCCATAATTATAATCTCACCGCCCTATTTACTGTGGTTGTTGCCCAAAGATACTGAAGATAAATTGCTTTGCTTTTAGCCCTTAAAAATAAGGAGTGCATATTTGTTATTCTGTATTTTACTTGAATTCTTGAAAAAGCCTGTATCAAATCAAGTCATTTATGAATCCTGTAAACTTTTCCTTATATTTTCCAGCTTTAGGATCCTGCCAAGGATCTATTCAAGTTGGGTGGCTAATAAATTTAAATACATAAATATATAGATTTAAATACAAAGTGGCTTATAAATTATTAAACTTTTCCTTTCGGAACTCCTCCCCACTTTTAACAATGACGGGGAGGACTTCAACAGAGCTTTTACCTAGTTTGCTTTTGGGGGATCCCATGAATCTTAGTAGCAACACTTTTTAAGACAATCAATCGATTGATTTAAGACAGGGGTGGGCAATTAATTTTCCCAAGGAGTCCCAGGAAGAAAAAAAAAACCCGCACTGTTGCAGAGGATGGAACTAACTAAGAGGTTATATACTTAATTCTGCTTAATATTAAATTTTATAAAAAGCAGTAAATTACATGGCTTTGATCAGCTGCTACCAGTAAGAATACATGATATGCCTCATTTTACATTTGATTTCTAATTTCCGATTGACCTTCTGTGGGCCAGACAGGGACAGCCAAAGGACCGGATGTGGCCCAGGAGGGGGGGCACAAAATGCTCAGGTCTGCTTTAAGAAATGCTGGATGATGATGATGATGATGATGATGATGATTATTATTAAATCACCACGGTAGAGAAGGAAGGGAAAATTCCAAGTTGACTGAGGAATTCCTTAGCTGAGAAGAAGAAAGGTCAAACTCAGTTACTCTCTAGCCTTAATTGCTAGAATTGTTTTATTGTCTCCTCTCTTATTTTATTGCTGGAGAATGACTTTTAATAAACCAACCTGCTTCTGACTTCGTAGGAGACTTTGAACGAGAAAGGTGGGCAGCCCCCCCCCCAAATAATAATAATAAAAATGAGGACCCGGTTTGTGGGGGCAATAAGCTGACTTTGTATAAAAAAGAACACCGCTTGGGGGGGGGGGCGAAAGCCTTACTAAGCAGGTATATACAAAAGTATGAAGGCTATTGCTTAACGCATTGTAAGCTGCCCTGAGTCTCTGGAAAAGGGCGGCATATAAATCGAACCAAAAAATAAAATAAAATAAAATAAAATAAAATAAAATAAAATAAAATAAAATAAAATAAAATAAAATAAAATAATAATAATAATAATAATAATAATAATAATAATAATAATAATAATAATAAATTGAAGATAAGCAGCAAGAAAAAATCACAAAGTACCGGGACTTGCAAATTGAAGTTGAGCGACTGTGGAAAAAGGAATTGTGTGTTGTCCCGATTGTAATTGGAGCTCTTGGAGCAATACCCAAAGGGCTACCCCGCTATTTAGAAATTCTAAATTTGCCGGACTTGAACATTTTGACTCTACAAAAAACCACCTTACTCGGAACAGCTTACATCCTCCGACGATACCTTAACAGTTCCTAGGTCCTTGGTTAGGACTCGAGCTGCTGAGCTATTAACCAGCCTCAAAGCTGTGAATCTCACTAAAGATTAACCAATAAATAATAATAATAATAATAATAATAATAATAATAATAATAATAATAATAATAATAATAATAATAATAATAATAATAATAATAATAATAATACAACGGGCAAAAAGTTCGCGCTTCTCCCGGGCGAACTTTTGGGAGAGGAGGTGGGTGGTCCTTTTCAACCTCTTAAAGGAGGGGCGGGGGGCGTGGCACGGCAGGGGAAAAAAAAAAGAAAGAAAGAAAGAAAGAAGAAAAGAAAAGAAAGTGGAAGGGGAGGGGAGGGGGGGGCTGGCTCTACTTGATTGGGCCGGAGGCGGGATCCTGCCTTCTTTCTCAGAGCAGCTGCTCGCGTTGAGGGCAGAAGAGCCGCCCCGGCCGGCCCAGGAAAAAAATTACAAAAAAGAAAAAAGCTCCGCGGGAAACGGGGAAGAGTTTTTACCAATCGGCCGGAAGGCGTCTCTGAGCCGGCGATGTCCTGCTGGCCGGAGCATGTAAGCAGCTGACAGCGTCTTGGGAGTCAGGAGAGACCCCCGAAGCGGGGAGGAAGACCCAGCCCTTTGCTTGCCTGCCTGCCTGCTTGCTTGCTCTGCCTTTCCCCACCGTTTTGCTCTCTCCTCTGCACCCGGGTGGGGTGGGGTGGTGTTTTTTTTTTGCAAGCCAGCCATGGGGCTGCCCACGCTGGAGTTCAGCGATTCCTACTTGGACAGTCCGGATTTCAGGGAGAGGCTGAAATGTCACGAGGTGGAGCTGGAGAGGACCAACAAGTTCATTAAGGAGCTGATCAAGGACGGCAGCCTCCTCATCGGGGCGCTCCGGAGTGAGTAATTAAAAAAGGGCAAGGGCAGGGCGAGGCTGGAAGTGGGGGGGGGGCTGGAGTTGCTCAGGGGAAAGGGCCGCTCTTTTGTTTCAATGGACCCGGCGGATATAGCAAAAAAAAAAAAAAAAAAAAGACCACCCCCTTCCCCCCCCAAAAAATAAAAAACACCAAACCACCGGGGGCGTGGAGTGGGGCTTCGCATTCCATTCCACGCGCGGAGGGTGAGCCCCGCGCGCGCGCGCTTGCATGCATTTTCGGGGTGCACACATGCAAAGTCTTCAACGCCGCCTCGGTGAGGAGCCGAAGCGCCTCTCCCGCCAGCCTAGCGTTTTGGATTTTGAAATGGGTTTGATTTGAAATGGAAAGGTTCAATTTCTTTTCTCTGCTTTTCATCCAAATTTCTTCCCCCCCCCCCAATACCCCCTGGCTGACTGACTGACTTTATTTATTTATTTTAATTTATTTTAATTTATTTATTTATTTAATTTATTTATTTATTCAGTCAGACAGTCAAGCATTAGATTAACAGATATAAGTATGGACATAATTATGAATCAGGGGTGAAATTTATCAGGTTCTGACAGGTTCTGGAGAACCGGTAGTGGAAACTTAGTTTGGAGAACCGGCAAATACCACCTCTGGCTGGCCCCAGAGTGGGGTGGGAATGGAGGTTTTGCAATATCCTTCCCCTGGAGTGGGGTGGGAATAGAGATTTTGCAATATCCTTTCCCCAGGGTGGGAATGGAGATTTTGCAGTATCCTTCCCCTGCCATGCCCACCAAGCCATGCCCATCAAACCACACCATGCCCACCAGGCCATGCCCACAGAACCGGTTGTTAAAAAAAATTGGATTTCATCACTGTTATGAGGACAGGAGATGGATACGAATAAATGGGGACAGTAGGACAGAGACGGTAGCCATGCTGGTGCGCTTATGCACGCCTCCCGCCCCCCCACTTAAAGACCTCTTAGGAATGGGGTGAGATCTTAGACAGTCTAAGGTTAAAGTTTTGGGGGTTTGGGGAAGAAACCACAGAGTCAGTCAGGTAGTGCATTCCAGGCATTGACCACTCTGTTGCTGAAGTTGTATTTTCTGCAATCAAGAACTTGGGAGATCCTATTGCCCTGCACGTTTTTTTCCCTTTTGCAGACAGACATGTGCAGGATGCTGGGCAGACCAGCTTCTCCTCCTCCCTCCTCCCATGCAGGTAGTTCTCGATTTACAGTGGTTTGTTTAGTGACCAAAGTTAAATGGGTGCTGAAAAAAAGTGACTTCGCACTTAGAACGTTTGCTGGGTGATCTCAGATGAGGAACGGAGAAGTTCATCATAATATTTGAATGGTCTTTTCTGGTTACTTTTCATGAGTATTGAAATATGATTTCAAAGGAAGTCTCTGATGAGAGTATCAGAAGGGAAAAAAATCCTGTATCAAATCAAAATCATTTATAACAACCATCCGGTCAGAAAAGAGCAAGATAAAAATCTACTGAATATGTATGTATGTATATGTGGGTGCTTATTTGCGTGTGTATATCAATCTGCCAAAATGCAGGTAGTCCTTGACTTAGAACAGTTCATTTAGTGACCATACAATGTTACAACAGCACTCAGAAAATTGACTTATGACCGCTGGTCATATTTAACCAGCATTGCAATATCCCCATGGTCATATGATCAAAATTCAGATACTGGCAACTGGCTCGTATTTATGACGGTGACTGTCCCGGGGTCATGCAATCCCTTTTTGTGACTTTCTGACAAGTGATGTCAACGGGGGAGCCAGACTCATTTAACAACAGCGTTACTAACATAATAATTGCAGTCATTCCCTTTGCAAACAGTGGCAAGAAAGCTCATAAAATGGAGCAAGACTCGCTTAACATCTGTCATCTGTAACATTCTGTTAACAACAGAAATTTTAGGCAAATTGTGCTCATAAGTCGAGGACTACCTGTACAGCTGCCTCCCCTCGTAGATGTTTACAATCTTAAGAAACTGTCTGTGGCTTTACTCGGAAGATAAAACACGTGGTAGGTGGTGTGTTTGGTTTATTTTATTTTTTTCCGCCTGTGAGGTAGGTTCAAAGAGATATAAGTTGGGGATTAGTTGCTTTGATGCCTGAACACTTGTGGGTGTATAACTAAATGGCGGAGGAGAGACACTAAAGAAAAGTTTCCAAGATACGTAGTAAAATACAAAGGGAATACCTTTCTCACAAGGGTTGCAAACAAATCCTCGACCACAATAGAGCTTAACATTTCTATTGCTAAGCAAGACAGTGGTGAAGCGAATTTTGCCTCCTTGTACGACTTTTCTTGCCACCATTGTTGAGTGAATCACTGTGGTTGTTAAGTTAGTAACACGGTTGTAAAGTGAATCTGGATTCCACATAGACTTTGCTTGTTCGGAAGGCTGCAAAAAATGATGATCACATGACCCCGGGACACTGCAACTGTCATAAGTATGAGCCAGTTGCCAAGCCTCTGAATTTTGATCACATGACCATGGGGATGCTGCAGAGGTCGTAAGTGTGAAAAATGGTCATAAGTCCCTTTTTTGAGCGCCGTTGTAAATTCGAACAATCACGAAATGAAAATTTGTAAGTCAAGGACTACCTGTAATATAGGTAGAAATATTCTGGGCACTTTCAATGTGCATTGCAATTCCCGCTATCCTAAATGATATGGCCGCAAAATACATCGTGAGGTTAATTGAGTACACTAATATTTTTGTAGGGCTCCAGATTCCCCACCCCCAGGGCATCCTGTAAAAGCAGCCAGAAATTAAGACAGCTAAATGATGCTTCAGTTATCCATTTTACCTGGAAGTGAGGGCTGGCAGCAAGTTCAGCTGGGGTTACATAGGACAGAGCGCATAGATGCTGTGTGGGCCTGTGCTCTCTGTATGCAAGAAATACATGTTTAGAAATGCATAATTACTCTAGGGAAGCAGACCTGGCTGTCTTCCCAGGATATTTATTTATCTCATTTAGGAACTTTTTTTTAATGCTACCCACTCCCTTAACAGCTCTGGGTGGCTTACATGAATGCAATAACAATGATCAAAAAAGCTAAAACGAAGCCCAAACAATTGTAAAACACTTAAAAAGGAAAATAGTAAGCATGTTGTAGAGGGAAATACGTATAGATTTGGTCCCTTCCTAAGCTATATAGCCTGTTTTGTTCTGTTTTGAATCTGTTATCAATGTGATCCTTCAGATCGGGGTCTCCAACCTTGGCCACTTTAAGACTTGTGGACTTCAACTCCCAGAATTCATGGGACTTTGGGAGCTGAAGTCCACAAGTCTTAAAAGTAACCAAGGTTGGAGACCCCTGCTTCAGATCTCTCAGAGATGTGACCTTGTTGTAATTCTTTACATCTGTTGGTTGTCCTCTTCTGTTTCCTTCCATCTTTTCCAGCTTTGTATTCTGAGAAAGAGTATGTGAGCCTGCAAGTTAGAAGGATAATTAGAGCTTGGTTATATTGTGCCTCAAGTTAGAACTTTTGAGTTGATATGTTCAGTTGATAATTATCTAGGTCAGGGTTTTTTTTTCCACCTTGTGGTAGTGCTGTTGAAAGTCTTTTCTTCCAAACTAATGTTTTCATAGAAATGGTATTTCCCAGTAGAACTGGGAGGATGTCTCCCAGACTGGAGATTCTCAGTCATCCAGGTCATGGTTATCCCAAAGGTGCTTTTTCAAGAGGCAACTGGACTTTCTGGTTTTTCTTTGAAGACGTTTTGCTTCTCATCCAAGAAGCTTCTTCAGCTCTGAGAAGCGAAACCTCTTCAAAGAAAAACCAGAAAGTCCAATTGCCTCTTGAAAAAGCATCTTTGGGATAAAACTGGGAGGGTTTTCCTTTAAAAGAGCTATCAACTTGGGAGGATTAATTCTTCTTTTAGACAACAGTACACTAGTTAAACTCCTTCTTGGGCTGCTGCTCTCTCCCTTCCACAATGTTATTTACATTTTCTTTTAACCTGTGCAATAAACTTCCTGTATTGTTTGTGTGATCCTTATCTAAAATATGCCCAGGAGACAGAAACCCTTAGTAGGAAAGAAAAAAAACCCATTGTTTTTCTTGTAGTCTGTTGTGAAGTGTAGAGGGACAAGAGCTTCATTTTATTGCATAGATCTTATGGTCACTAAATGTTCTGTCAGCAGGCTAAAATAAGTATCTCTGTCTCCGCCATATACACAGTTAATAATAATTCACGTATTTAAATTTGTGTCGAGCTCACAAATAATCCAGGAGCAAATGTCTGTGCTGTAAAACCTAGAATGACCACAAGCTGGCAGTAAAGAAATCCATACAACTAACTTTTTACTGCCATCTAGTGTTTACCCAAATTCTGCAATCTAATTCTGGTATGCTGGCTGGATTGCCTGCTCCTCATTTGCTATCTGGTGTTGCCTAAAAGAACAGAACTTGGTTGCTGAAAATATTAAGGCTGTGGCATGTTTTAATTCAGCTTAGTGAAAATTCATAGAGAATTGGCATGTTGTGAGGGATTTGTTAAGATAATTTTAAAACTTGGACCATTGAATTCTTTAAATCCTCATGTTCACAGGGCATGCTTTGCCCAGTGAAGTGCCCTTACTGGTGAGTCTAGAATAAAATAATCACATTAACAACCAAAGTCACCCTTATGGAAGTAATGTCTCTAGTCATTTTCTCTAGAACAGGGGTCTCCAACCTTGGCAACTTTAAGCCTGGAGGACTTCAATTCCCAGAATTCCTCAGCCAGCAAGCTGGGGAATTCTGGGAGTTGAAGTCCTCCAGGCTTAAAGTTGCCAAGGTTGGAGACCCCTGCTCTAGAAAGTGCCTAGGACCCTACGCTCCTTGGTCCCATACAGTATTTGTGAGGCCATTTCTTCTTCATTGTAGCCAAAATTTGAAAGGTTGCTATGCTATGCTGCTAAACTTAGATCTGATTGTATGTTGTGAAACTAAGGTTTTTTTTTTTAATTTTAGATGGTTGATTTATGTGTTCTTATGATAGGAATTGGAATTTCTAAATAGATGGAATTAATTAAAACCTGGGTAAATTGATACTTCATTAATTTAAATTTTAGATTTGTTAAGCACTTCGGACTCAGTTTTAAGAAAGGGCTTTGATACTTGGAGGATTGCAAATATGGAACCTTGTCTCAATTCTTTAAAGCAGCTACAGTATGTCTTTGCAGCTTTTCTTATTCCTGGACTCATATACAAGCACTGCACATCTCTAGGAAATTTAAACTCTCTGTTAGTTCATAGGATCAGGTAACCTTACTTGGGTGTCCCAGACACATAGCATTCATCTACCCTGTTTCCCCCAAAATAAGACATCCCCTGATAATAAGCCCAATCGGGCTTTTGAGTGCATGGCAATAAGGCCAAGCACTTATTTCAGGGTTCAAAAATAAAAATAAAAATAAGAGTCTTATTTTTGGGGAAACACGGTAGTTAAATCTTTGCATTAAGACTACAAAATCAGGTGCTATAATAAGCTTATTTATCAAATTTGGGCTTTCTTCTAATTGCATCATCGGTCAATCTGATATCTCTATTTATAGGTATACTTTTTTTTTCATCAAAACAGTGCTTCAAAAAAAGGTAATATTTGGGTTATATTTTAATTGATTAATTTGCATGAATGAAATTGTTGATCTGTCTCCTGAATTTGTAGGACCTGAGGGAAATATACCAATGTCCCCCTTTTTTAAAAAATCCCAGTTACATACAAAAACAGGATTCCTTGTTTGTTGTTATTTAGGTTAATATCAGAATTTATGATTTGCAATGGATAGTCCGTAATTCCATCCTTAGTATTAATGCCACCTTTTGAGGAATATCATGAGAGATATTCCCATTAAGAAATAGATTTTAAAATCTTTTCTTAGTTTGGAGAAATGCATTAGGCATGGTTTTCTTCAAGAAAACAGTAAAATGGCTTACTGGCTTTGATTTCTTTACAGCTTCTGATATAATGGCATAAAACAAAAGATTATGGCTTTATCAGACCTAAAAAATATTTCAGAATGTTTCTGGAGGGTTGATTCTGCCTGCTACAGCAAAGGCCGCCCTGAGTCCTATTTGGAGAAGGGCGGTATAGAAATAGGAACAAACAAACAAACAAACAAACAAACAAACAAATAAATAAATAAATAAATAAATAAATAAAGGCATCAAAGAATCTTCAGACAGTTTGAGAAATATTATTTTTTTATGGATATAAACTTTCATGATGATAGTCTACTTCTCTGTATAACCAGTGGAGTGGTTGTACAGAGTTATTTTATAAACATGTGAGAATAAATGATTTTTTCAAGGGTGACATAAATTTGGTACTCTATTAAAAAATCTGGAAAACATAGCCAGTTATGTTTGAAGTTGGCTTGACAATGTACCGTGTGTATATATATAAAACTAGGGAACAATCTACCTTGTACTAAGCTAATGTTGAATATTATAAACCATTTATCCCCTGAGCAAGACGTCTGCTAAAAACCATTATCTTAATCTCACTTCTAAACTAAACAGCTTTAAGTGATGTAAAATTACACATGATTTCTCTACTTTATCTTTGCACAAATAGTCTGTCGAAGAAGGTTAGTTCAAAAACCGGTCACAAAGTGAGATTTGTGGCAAAACAAGAGGTTGTGATCTGTTTTTCCTTGCCTATATATATGTTTTCCAAATCTCTTAAATATGCTTAAGAGATTTAGAATGCCCTGTGGATTTACCCAGCTCCCCGCTCCTTCCTTTCCCAGGCTAAAATTTGGGTTCTTCTTCTCAATGTTGATTGTGGTGTAGTTTGCTTGCACCAAATATAGTGATGGATTCCACTGTGTTTAAACTTTAGCTCACATCTGAATACTAACACTTGCTACAGTTAAAAATACTCTGAAATCTAAGCTTAGAAAAAGCACATATTTCTCACGGTTCTGCAGAATTTGTTTACTTTGATAGGCCTTTGCTTGAAAGGAAGGGAGGGGGGGAATGGTTTCTTCTCCAGGCCTGAGAAATTCCACTGAATTTCAGCGGAAACTACCTTCTGGAGGGTTTTTGGCAGTAACTCTGGTTTCTGTGTGGTAGACAAAATCCTTTCAAGTTCACATTACGTGAACCACACTCTCCTCTTGTACTTTTAATGCTGCTGTTTTCTTTTACTGATCAGTTTTGTACCCGGAATTTTGAAATTCTTCAGAGTCAGTGTGCCAGCTGAGTTCCGGTTAAAAAAAAAAAACTTGCAGAGTTGATGGTTGGAGAACTTTGTAATTTGGAAATATTGATTTACAGGGAGTCCTCGACTTACGACCACAATTGGGATTGGAACTTTTATCACTAAGGGAAGTGATTGTTAAGTGAGTTTTGCCCAATTTTTTGCAACGGGTGTTAAAGAGATCATCATGGTCATTAAGCAAATCTGGCTTCCTCCATTGATTTTGCATGTTGGAAGTGCCTGGGAAGCTTGCAAATAGCAATCATTTGACCCTGGGACTGCAATTCTTGTAAAAATATCTCGGTTGTAAAGCTCCTGAATTGTGATCAAGTGACTTCAGAGACACTGCAACAGTCATATTTGTGAGGTCATGTTTAAATCATGTTTTTCAGCGCCATTGTAATTATGAACAATAATGAGTGAATGGTTGTTGAGTACCACCTGTATCACCTTCTCCGGAATAACATTGTGTGCACTGAGTTTTTAATTTGCATACATTATCCTCTATTTGCCTCTACCACAAATAACCTCAGGTAATCTTTATTCTATGCAGAAACATTGCAAGAGTATATGGTGTGTTCTTTTTATACTTCCCCTTCTTAGCTTAAGGAATAAATCAGGCAAAAGGTTTTTTAAAATATTGCACCTATTGCATCAAGAATAAGGCACTTGAAAGTAAATAATTAAACTGTGCAGAAAGTTAACTCATAATTCAAGTGCCATTTGGGAAAATGATAAAGTCTTGTATTTTTCCAAGCTTCGTAGCTCTTTCAGGATAGTAAACTGTTTCCAGGAGCTGGCTTTCTCCTTCAGCAAATATTTGATCAAATGTAATGTAAATAGAGTACTTTCTTTTAATAAAGTCTAGTATTCTAGAACTTGAACATATTTGGATGTTTGAAGTTAGCACACTCAAAGTTAACAAAATGCTCTTTTCTTTCATTGCAGCTATTTTTTCTTAATTTGTTCATCTGTTTGGAGGACTGAAGTATGCTAAAGGTTCTCTTTTCCTTAAGATAACAGCAAGAAAAGTCCTATTGTGATTATACTAATATTGTACATCCACAAATTGCCTGATAGCACTGCAGCTATGAAAAATAGTAATCATGTGCCTTTTGGGCCTCTAAACATAGCTAGACCAAACCTGTGCTTGGAAACCCACACATAGGTTTGTGTGCTTTAATTGTCTACATTTGAACAGTACCATAGCTGTTTGTGATCCTCTTTTTGATGGAGGACCTTCTCAACTTATTGGTTTAATAAGAGCCGAGGTGGCACAGTGGTTAGAATGCAGCACTGTAGGCTACTTCAGTTGACTGCTAGCTGCAGTTCAGCAGTTCAAATTTCACCTGCTCAAGGTTGACTCAGCCTTCCATCCTCCCGAGGTGGGTAAAATAAGGATCCAGATTGTTGGGGACAATATGCTGACTCTAAACTGTTTAGAGAGGGCTGTAAAAGCACTATGAAGCAGTATATAAGTCTAAGTGCTATTGCTACTTTGCAAGAGGGGCAAAACTTAGCAATAGCAATAGCACTTAGTTTTATATACCGCTTTACAGTGCTTTACAGCCCTCTCTAAGCGGTTTACACAGTCAACATATTGACTGAGCCTGGATAGCTCTGCAGACTAAACACTGTAATTTAACACCAGCTGTCTGCAATTAAAGTAAGTTCAAATCTTGCCAGGCTCAAGGTTGACTCAGCCTTCCATCCTTTCTAAGGTAGGTAAATTGAGGACCCAGTTTGTGGGGGCAATAAGCTGACTTTGTATAAAAATATACAAAAAGTATGAAGGCTATTGCTTAACGCACTGTAAGCTTCCCTGAGTCTCCAGAGAAGGGCGGCATATAAATCAAATTAAAAAAACAAAACAAAACAAAAAACATATTGCTCCCAACAATTTAGGTCCTCATTTTACCCATCTCGGAAGGATGGAAGGCTGAGTCAACCTTGAACCTGGTGGAATTTGAACTGCCAAATTTGCAGGCATCCGGTAATCAGGAGAAATATCGTGCAGTACTGCACTCTAACCACTGCGCCACCAAGGCTCAACTTAGAAAGCTATCAGGTTTGTTAAGCAATCCTGTGCGAAGTTAAGATGGTTCATGTAGCTTCTAGGTCCATTTTCTGCTCTTCAGAAAATCAAAGCCAACTAAGGTAGATTGACAGTAGTGGCCTTTGTTGAAATGCTTGGACTCTGGAAAAGCCTAGTGATATTATTGCGAAACCTGGTTTTAACCATGATTTGGATTGGAGGCTAAAACATGAAGAATGGTTGTAGGAACTGGGTATGTCTCGTCCAATGAAAAGAAGGACTAGGGGTGACACAATAGCAGTGTTCTGATATCAAAGAGGCTGCCACAAAGAAGAGGAAGTCAACCTATTCCTCAAAGCACCTGAACGCAGAACAAGAAGCAATGAATGGAAACTAATCAAGGAGAAAAGCAACCTACAACCAAAGAGAAATTTCCTGACGGTTAGAATAATCAATCAATAGAATGGCTTGCCTTCAGAAGTTGGTGCTCCATCACTGGAAGGAGGCTTTTAAGAAGAGATTGGGCAGCAGTCATTTGTCTGAAATGGCATAGAGTCCTCTGCTTGTGCAAGGGATTGGAGTAGAAGACCTCCAAGGTCCCTTCCAACTCTTGTTATTCTGTATTTCTTATAGTGCAAAGCATAACCAGTGTGGGGAAGGGATAGGACAAGTTGCATGGAATAAATGGAAAGTGGAAGAATTCCTATATTCATAAGCTGCCTCTTAGTTTTCATCCTCTATAGCCGTGATGGCGAACCTATGGCACGCGTGCCAGAGGTGGCACGCAGCGCCCTCTCTGATGGCACACGAGCCATTGCCACAATTCAGCTTTGCCACGCATGCGCGCGCGTCTCCTGCCAACCAGCTGGGTCTCTGCCACGCATGCGCAGGGGTGGGGCACGTGTAGGGGGGCATGCAGGGCACATGCGGGGGCGCATGCAGGGGGCCGCATGTGCATGCACGCAGAGGTGTGGCACGCACATTGCATTTTGGGGGTTCAGGTGTACTTTGGGCACTCGGTCCAGAAAAGGTTAGCCATCACTGCTCTATAGTGTGCTATTAGAATGGAAGTGTTGGACTTGTGCTTGATGTACAAAAATAATGCTATGCAGATCCACCAAGTAGTATTTCTCATCAACCCCTAGATAGTATGGTCAATGGTGATGAATAACAGGAATTGCAAGCAAAGCAGTGTCTGATAGACTCGTTTCCTCACTCTGAAAATAGAAAGAAGTCCCATTCAGAAGGATGCTTGATTGCAGCCTACAATATTGCATTCATTTTACTGGACGCTCACTCAGGATGAGTAAGACGTATTGCTTCAGTTCAGAAGAAAATAAGTTTCATGAATTTTGTTCGTTTATTAAAGTGGAAAAAATGAGTCTGTGTTATCTGCTTGGGTTTTATAGACTGGAAATTGTTGTCTCCAACCGATAGTTTCTTTTCGCTGTTCAAAATGATTTTCTGCTTTATCTGTTCTTTGTGCCATGAGTTTATTTTTGATCGCTTAAACCAAGGACAGAAACTTATTATTATTTATTTTGGGAAGATGTTCTATTTTCTTTCTTTGTCGAAGGATAGTCTGCTGAGGCTGCTGGTAGCATAAAGACTTCCCAGCTTACAAAATAGTTGTGTAGTTTTGTAAAAGCTGTTTCCCAATAATCTTGTGAAAGTTCTTACCAGTTGGAGGTCAAGAATTGGTTTGTTTATTTTGATTTGTTTATCTCACATTTTCTATCACTTATGACTGGATAGGAAACTTCTGAAAATTATGGGAATTATATTGCAAACATTTAAGAAGTTGTCTGCTTCTGACTTAGAGTCAAAGAAGCAAATGATCAGATTTACAGCACAGCCATATTTAAGTCTACAAAGAAAAGCCAGTGTTTTTATTTGGACATAACGTTCAACTGTTGTATATGATTGTTACAAAAAAATGGTCTAAACCCATATACATTTAAATCAAGGATATTCTGTAATTTAAAACATATAAACCATAGAGATGTTGAGAAAATCTCTCATAAAATACCAGTGGTAATCTGCATTGCTACCAAGAATAGTAAATATAGAGGTATTCTTTTTTTAAAAAAACATTTATTGTTTTAAAAAAATTGTACATGGTGGAAACGTCTTGGCGATATCTCCGCCATACAAAATATAACTCAAGTCTCTTATGTATTTAATATACATTACTACTTACTAATTGTATACACATACCTAACCTCTTAATACACGCTTACACTTACATACTATATTACATATCGTATTTTTCAGAGTATAAGACGCACCTTAGTTTTTGGGGAGGAAAATAACAAAAAAGCTGATTGGCAGGTGGATCAGCCTCCCTGAATACCCCCCAATCAGCTGTTCCCAGAGGTGAATTTTAGCAACAGGTTCCTTGGTTGTGAGCTCTGTGCCTTGCTTTTTTTTTTTTTTTTTTGCTTTTTTTTCTGCCTCTGGAAGCCTCCAAAACAGCTTCAGAAAAAAAGCCTCTGAAGCTGTGTTTGGGGGGCTTCTTTTCTGAAGCTCTGTTTGGGAGCTTTTTTCCTGAAGCTTCATTTCTGATGCTTTTTTCAGCCTCTGAAACCTCCCATTTGAAAAGCTGGGCGGGGCTACATTAGGAGTATAAGACACACCCAGATTTTCACCCACTTTTTTGGGGGAAAAAGATGGGTCTTATAGTCCGAAAAATACGCTTTATTGCCTCTTGTTTCAATCTATGCATCCTTGTTCTTATCCATTTCGACTTCTATTCCTTAAGTCTAACCATTGATAAAATCTATTCCAAATCTCATAGTATTCTCTCTCTCCTTTATTTTTCAGTTTCTTAGCGTCAGTCTATCACATTCTGCACAGTCAAGTATTTTCTTTATTATTTCCCTTTCTTTAGGTATGTTTTCACTCTTCTACTGTTGGGCATGAACTATTCTCGCCGCTGTTATGATATGCAATATTAAATATAGAGGTATTCTTGAAGTCAGCAGAAGTCAAGTTCAACTTAAAAGATTTTATTGCTCTTCCCCCCAAAATACAGATAGTCCTCAACAGTTTCGTTTAGTGACCATTCAAAGTTACCACAGCACTGAAAAAAGTGACTTATGACCGTTTTTCACACTTATGACCATTGCAACATCCCCAGGGACACATGATCAAAATTCAAATGCTTGGCAACTGATTCATACGTGATTGCCATGTTCTGGGGTCATGTGATCATCTTTTGCAACCTTCTGACAACCAAAGTCAGAAAAACTGGGAACCAGATTCACTTTCCAACCGTGTTACTAACTTAATAACTGCAGTCATTCACTTAACAACAATGGCAAGAAAGGTCATAAAATGGGGCAAAACTCACTTAACAAATATTTCACTTAGTAACTGAAATTTTGGGCTCAATCGTCATATATTGAGGACTACCTCTATATGGTACTACCAATTAACTGTACTAATGGTATTGGCTATATTTCTAGTTGATATATGACTTGTATAGCAAAATTATTGGGTGAGAAAGCCAACAAAAAATAACTTTGTGTTGTTTTAGGAAGGAACATAGGAAAAAAATCCCCATTAAATTCTACGAGATCTACTCTTAAATTAGTGAAAGTAAATAAATTAAATTTATTTAAATAAAATTTCGAGAATGACTAGGCCTTAGAGAAGTGTCACCATTATTTACATGCATTCACAATTGTTTCACTGTCTGCACAAAAATGATATACCCAGATTCTTTCGTGAGAGGAGGGGATGAAAAAATGTATTAACAGAAGTCCAACCATTTTTCAATCTCTACTGTCAGTGGAAGCAGCTTCAGGATCCAGAAATTTAACAAACAGAAAAAAGAACTTGATATTGTATCTGACTCATATTTTGTCATTCCCAAACATACCAACTTCAAATTCTGGCTTATTAAGGAAGCAACATGCCAGAAGTTCCAGTTCCATTTTTCTCTCTGATGAATTCCTAGAGGGACTATATGTAGCAGGATATGAAAAAGGAGACTTTCCTTAGCAAAATAACGAAGGCTATGTCTATATTCCTCTCTGACCCATTGTAAACAATGCTTTAATATTTCCTCTATTCAGGAAAAGGAGAGGGATTCTATATAATATATATAGCTACTGATCTTTGATAAACTTAAGTTCTGGAAAACATCATGGTGGCCTCCAGATGTTTTAGATGACAATTCCCACAGTGCCTTGTCATTGGTTACGCAGGCTGAGGCTGATAGAAGCTGAGAACTAAAACATCTGGAGGGCATCAAGTTGCCTGTTCCTAGGAGAAGCTAAATGACCTCAGTGGAATGGGTGAATAGACATGAACAGGATTATGAAATTGTCTACTTTCTTCCTTTGTAAATTCAAAGATCAACTAGGTTTTGTGCCAATGAACTTTCACAGGCTGTTTATGTATTCTGCAACTATTCTCTCTTAACATTTCAGAATGATTAAAAACAAGTTTTCAATATTCCGTAGTTCTTCCACGTTGAGGTTTTTTTTTTTAAAAAAAAAACTCCTTTGGGGTTTTTTGAGGAAAGCTTGAGTATAAAGTTGAAATATTCCTCTTTTGTGGAATGTATGCGTTGCCCATGCTTACCCTGGCTTGGTAGGGTTCTCAATAATAAGGAGTGATTTTATTTAAATCATTTTTATTACTCTTAAATGCATTCTTGCCTTCTAGCTCAGCTCAGAACTTCTACCTTTTTAACATTTTTTTTTAAAAAAAATCCCCTCACAAGTAACTTTAGAAGTTTCCATTTGTTTAGCTGTCTGTCTGTGTGTTCTGTAAGTCACTGTCCGATCTAATGTATTGAACTGTGCATCTGCTTTTTATTCTACATCTGGGGGTCCAAATGACGGCTGAAAGTGTTCCACTTTCAACATGAGGTTACTGTCTGTCACTTCCTGTTTATATTTCTTGGAACCTTTAGGGTGATTAATATGAGGCATGGCATGTCTGTTTTGTCAATTTAAAATTTAGTAGGTGTCTGTTTCTGAGAGGTGATATTACACCTCCCTTCCGTTCCAAAATTATGCCCTGATATTACTCTAGTTGACATAGTATTTAAAAAACAGCTATGCTAGGCAATGCAGGGATAGTTTTATACATATGAGCATAATCTAATATATAAATCACAATCCTGTAGCAAGAGATTTAGTTTTCAGATTATAAAGTGACTTTCTCCAAGGCAAAATTTACATGCAGATGCTTGCTCTGTCTGTAGGAAGGGCTAATTGTTCTGCATATGATGCATTCCTAATTTAATGCAGCACACAATTTGGTGGATTTGCTCGATTTCCCTAAGCATGTACCCACTAAAAGGTTGCAACTGCCGTAGAAAAACATGGAACAACTACTCTGCATGTGTTAAAATGCCCACATCCTCTCATTTAAATAATCCAGACCAATTAGTTGTTTTCTAAGTCTATGTAGTAAAAGCTCTAAATGAACTAATTAGAGAAGAAGGCTGTAATTTCAGAGAGTCTAGCCAATCTGAATACATCATTGTGTGAATTTCATTTGCATCATTTATATTTGGGGGATGATATGCAAATGACTGCAATTGATGCAAAAGACATACATTTTTGTGTAATGACTTCATGGATATAAATTGCAATGGGATTTGTTTTGTTGGATGGAAAGTGTGTTGCTTTGAGGTCCAGAAAAATCGAGGTTGGCAATGTCCGTTTTCCTCTCTGAATGCAGGGTGACCTAACCCTAACCCTAAATGGATTTTCCCCCAATGGGATTTTCCCATGTATTTTACCTAGAAACATGGATAAGGGAGGCTCGAAAAGTCAGCGCCCTCCTAAGCAGACCCATGCAATGCAAATCCGTCAGCGATGTCCATTTTGCTATCCGAATGCATGTTGACCTAAGACTAACCCTAAGTGGATTCCCCCCCAATGAGATTTTCCTATGTATTTTACCAGTAAACGCAGATAAGGCAGCCTCAAAAAGTCAGGGCCCCCCCTAAACATACTGTTGCGCTCTGAATCTATTGGCAGTGTCTGTTTTGCGCTCCAAATTCATGGTAATCTAACCCGAACCCTAAGTGGATTTTCCCCCAATGGGATTTTCCCATGTATTTTACCAGGAAACGTAGAGAAGGCAGGTTGGAAAAGTCAGTGCCTTCCTAAGCATATCCATGCTCTGTGAATCCATTCCTGATGTCGGTTTGCTGTCTGAATTCATGGTAACCTAACCTGAACCCTAAGTAGATTTTCCCCCAATGGGATTTTCTCGTGTATTTTACCAGGAAACGTAGAGAAGGCTGGCTTGAAAAGTCAGTGCCGTCCTAAGCATAACGTTGTGCTCCAAATCCATTGGCAATGCCTTTTTACTCTCCAAATTCATCGTGACCTAACCCTAACCTTAAGTTCTCGTTCGTTCGTTCGTTCTCTCTCTCTCTCTCTCTCTCTCTCTCTCTCTCCCTCCCTCCCTCCCTCCCTCCCTCCCTCTCACGCACGCACGCGCGCACACACACACACACACAGTTTTTTCCTCCTCTCCTTTCTCACAAACCAAAGCAACCACCGCCTCTCCTGCCTCCCTGTACCTGGTATTGGCCAACCTTGGCCCATGGATTGGCTGCCTGGATGTGCGTTTTAATCTCCCATGTAGCCAATTGCCCCGGGGGGGGGGAGTATCCCTCTGTGAATTGCCCAGGATGAAGGGGCGGGGAAAGTGCCACAGCGGACCAATGGTGGGAGAAGAGCGCTGGCAGAGAGGTAGCCGACTATGAATGCCAGCGTTTGGTAAGCTGTGGTGCGGGGCCCTCAGGATGAAGTGGGTGTGATAAGGCAGCCATGTTCAATTGTCCCATTCGGCCTAGACAAGGCAGTAAAAAAATACTCATCTGACTTCAACCAAGTTGTTTTTCTTTTTTCTATTTTATTTAGCTGAAATGGAAAATGAATTTCATTGCTGATTGGTGACATGACTTCACCTTTTATTTCTGGGTGCCGTTTCTTATTACGTAACTTATAAAAGTGTTGGGGTAGTCCTTTAAATTCTGTTTGTATATTGGGTGTTTTCACAATTATATAGGAACAGTCTGATGTTCATTCAAGCAAGGAAGCAGAGTAGAGAAACAAGGTGATGATCTCATCGAGTTCTCTCACCTGTCTTTGATATTTAGTTTTTGTGGTTTATACTGTATATTGTTTTGGTTAGATTCTCTGTGTTTGCTTATTCTGGCTTGTTTTTATGGAGTTTTGTTAGGCAGCGACAAAAATCTCCATCAAACAATGAATCTTGGCATTGTAATCTTCTGCATAGGGTTTTGTTACAGATTGACATGACGAAACCATGATTTATTAAACCAAGAATGAACATTATTCCTATATGTTCCCTCTTTGGTTCATGTTTGCATTTTAATTCTGTATTTCCAGGTTTCTTTACACCACAGTCCTGGAATTCATGTGAACTAAGAAACTTGTTTCATCTTGCTTGAAATCAATAAGTAATAAAATGTAAGCAGATTCCTCATTTCAGATGGTGTTGAAATAGATCTCATTCTGGATAAATGTGTTTCATGATCACACAGTTGCTTTTTCCCTCCCCCATTCCTGACATTCATTGGTTGCTTGCACTTTACATTTTTAAGAATTTGCTGTATCAACAGTTATTTTAGTTATGTATTTAATTTCATAGGTATTTGGTTTAGAATAAGGAACTTATAGTTCATGGGGTTATCTGCTGTCCAAAAGTAAGATTTTTTTTAAAAAAAAAAACCTCATTAGGTGTGTGCAAATTCCTGGGTGTGCCAGAATTTATTTGGATCCCAGCCTATAAGCTAAAGAACAACTTTTTAAACTCAGAAAACTCCCATGATTTTCCTGTTACACCTGAGCTTAGCCCATTCGGGAGCAATCATGAATACAAATTACAACAAAAAAGTTTGTGATACGTTTTACAAACTAACGCATCATGCTTCAGTTTATTATTCCCCTGTGTAAATACAGGTGTGTGTGTGTATGCATATTTGTATATAGGGAGTCCTCGGCTTATGACCACAATTGAGCCCAAAATTTCTGCTGCTAAGTGTTCTGATCCAGCTCTCCAAACACGACAAACCCTCTGAAGTTAACTAAAAGATTCCTTTATTTGGAGCGCTAGCAGCCTCGACAAAAAGTTTCTCTCTCACCTCAGGCTAACAAGTCCGTCCGTCCGGAAGATACATAGTTGTCTGCCACATCTATTCATCTCTGCCCCCTGCCTTTTATCCCCAGAGCTAGGGTGGGCTTTGCTAGCAGTGGTGGCTCTTCCGTCCCATGGATCGGCCCACAGATTTCCACGGCTCTCCTCTCCTCTGTCTTCTCTGCATCCGTGCGTCAGGCACTGGACCCTCTTCCTCATCAGCCACCTCCAGGCCTAGGGGCTGTTGACTCTCCATCTGAGGGCTGATGGATGGCCCAGGCTCCGCCTCTCTCTCTCTCTCTCTGCCAGCTCCATTCCCTCTTCCCCCTCGGAGCTCTCAGGTTGCCTTAATGCTGACCCTGACTTCCATGCCTCCTCCTGCTCTGATTCAGCTGCTGGAGAAGCCAGCAGCCAACAGGCCACAACACTAAGTGATACACTTGTTCAGTGAGTTTTGCCTCATTTTACCACTTTTCTTGCTACATTTGCTAAGTGAATCATTGCCAGTGTTAAGTTAGTAATACGGTTGTTAAGTGAATCTGGCTTCCCCATTGACTTTGCTTGTCAGAAGGCCGCTAAAGGGGATCACATGACCCCTGAGACACTGCCACCATCGTAAATATGAATCGGTTGCCTAGTGTCTAAATTTTGATCACGTGGCCACGGGGATGCTGCAGTGGCGTGAAAAAGAATCATAAGTCATTTTTTTAGTGTCGTAACTTTGAGCGGTCACTAAATGAACGGTTGTAAATCGAGGACTTACCTGTATTAACATTTTGCAGTGCTTTGGATTTTTTAAGGAAGAGGCATGAGTACGGATGCAGCCTATGCACAAGTGGTTCTTGATTGTAATGGCAATTGAGGCTAGGGCCACTGTGATGGCTTGAACTCTGAGGAGCCATCCCTCATACAGTGATGTTGTAACTTTGAATGTTTGCTGACTGAATGGTTGTAACACAAGTATTAGTATGTTATTGAAGTCATTAGCTATGTCTTTTTTCCAGTATCACATGTCTGCTGGCTATATGCTCCACAGCAGTGTAGTAATCCTGAACACATAATAATAATGTTAGTTATAGAACGTAGTAATAAAACAGCCTTGCATGTTTCCAAGAAAAATGATGAAGGAAATTTTAGAACTGAATCCAAAGCATTGCCCATCTCTACCTACCTATACCACATTGATGTTAACATGGCAATAGACATGTAGTGACAGCGTCACACATGGTTATGTCGTTTTTTTTTTGTTTTTTTGTTTTTGTTTTTGTTTTAAATTTGATTTTATATGCCGCCCTTCTCCGGAGACTCAGGGTGGCTTACAATGTGCTCAGCAATAGCCTTCATCCTTTTGTATGTTTATACAAAGTCAGCTTATTGCCCCCACAACTGGATCCTCAATTTACCTACCTTAGAAAGGATGAAAGGCTGAATCAACCTTGAGCCTGGCGAGATTTGAACCTGCAGTAATTGCAGGCAGCTGGTCTTAATAACCAGCTTAATAACAGGGTGCCTTAGACCACTGTACTACCAAGGCTCAGTTTTGTCATGACAAGTCCATAAATTGCAGATATGCATGATGAATCAGTCATGTTCTGTTATTTTCCTGTCCTTGCAACTCCAAAGATACCATATATACTGTGTTTCCCCATAAATAAGACCCTGTCTTATATTTTTTTTTGAACCCTGAAATAAGTGCTTGGCCTTATTTTCGGGGATGTCTTATTATTTTGGGGTGCATGGAGCAAGACGGGGCTCTTCTTACCATCTTATCTGATTTCCAGCTCTGTCTCCCTAACCCTAACCAGAGGAAATGGCAGGGAACAGCTGCGCATGTGGTTAAATATTTTCACGGAGAGCTTATTTTTTTGGGGGGGGGGCTTATTTTAGCACATGCGCTCAAAAGCCCGATTGGGCTTATTATCAGGGGATGTCTTATTTTATGGGAAACAGGGTAGCATCTTCTCAGAAAGGGTAAAGCCAGGGTGGATAAAAATCAATGATTTTTTAAAAAAAATAAAAAAAATCAGATTTTTTTTATTTAAATCGGATTTTTTTGATTTTTATCGAATTAATTTTAATAAAAAACTTTTGGGGTAAAAATCAATCGTAAGATAGTTTTCTATTTAAGATACATAAATAATTTAGTTTATTCAGCATGAAATGGAGCTTAGTTATGTAGCATGAGGCTGTATATTCTGCAATACTAGGACTATCGGTGAGTTAACAGTGGGTCAAAGGAGTAGCAGAGATGACAGTTGCTGTTTAAAAATTATGATTTAAATCAAGTTGATTTAAATCAAGCCTTTTTACTAGTGATTTAAATCATGATTTAAATTGTGATTTAAATCAACTCGATTTAAATCAAATCCACCCTGGGTAAAGCCAAATAATTTGGCTCTTTTTTTTTAACCCCCTTCTGAATTTTGGCGTGTTTTTCAAAAGGAACAAGTAAGGGGTAAAGCCATGCCTTCAAATCCGAATCTTTGCATTGTTCAAATCAATTGCTGTTAAATTTAGATGTAATAATGCGATTACATTAAAAAAAAAAGTGGTTGGATGTTGGTAGGAAGGAAGTATGAAATACTGCATGGAGGCTCATTATCCAGTTCCTAGCACTGAGTGTCCTAGTTATTAAGGGGAGATGTTTAGGGGTTTAATTAGGGTCAATCCACTCTTATTTCTTGTCATTGCTATTTTATTATGAGAAGAACAATCAGAGCCTCTCTCTCTCCCCCTCCCCTCAAACCCAGTTACATATTTTGGCTTGTTCCACTGCTTGCAAGCTGGCACATAGTAGAAATACAGAGTATTTCTGTAAAGACCTCTCATTACAGTAGACAGTAGATCTACTGTTGATGCAGGCTAATCAGCCTGTAAATTTTTTGGCCAGAAGATGTAGCTTCATCTTCTTTTCTGCATTTGCTTGTATCTGGTTTTTTTTTTTTTCTTCCCCCACTACCAGGCCCTGGTTTTATTATGCAAACCATCTGGTTAATAAGTTCTTTAGAAAATTGGCCAGAAAGGGAAACAAGTGCAGGCGGACAGCTCTTGCTGGAAAAGAAAACACTGAGTTTGTGATGAGCTTTGGTTAAGTTTCTGCTAACAAAAAGAGATGGATGGAGCGCAAAGAAAATCATGTTCTGTGAAATTGAATGGCTTTTTCTAAATAAGCAAGCAGAATATAAGATCGGTTGTAAGTAATCCGTTGGATGCATTATTCAGCTTTTGGCAGGAACTAGCAATCTATCCTTGTCTTGGCAATTTCTAGAATTCATTCTTCGCTTCTGGCATCTTGACGTATAACATCAGGACCTGTATTTAGCTGTCATAAACAATAGATACAGATAGGATTTAGCGTCCAAGAAAGGAAGTCGATCCAAGAGCCATGGTGGTGCAGTGGTTAGAATGTGGTATTGCAGGCTAATTCAGCCGACTGCCAGCAGTCCAATTCTCACCGCCTCAAGGTTGACTCAGCCTTTCATCCTTCTGAGGTAAAATGAGGACCCAGATCGTTGGGGGCAATAGGTTGACTCTGTAAACCTCTTAGAGAGGGCTGTAAAGCACTATGAAGCGGTATATAACTCTTAAGTGCTATTGCTATTGCTATTTTTTACAACAAATCCTAGTATTTCATAAAGAGTACTAGTAGTCCTTGAGTTACAACCACAATTGGGACCAAAATTTCTGGTGCTAAGCAAGGAGGTTGTTAAGTGAGTCATGCCCAATTTTACCACCTTTTTGCCACAGTTGTTAAGCAAATCAGTGTGCAGTTGTGATTCAGCTTCTTTCTTTGACTTGGTTTGTTGAAAGCTGGCTGATGCCGCAAATGGTGATCACATGATCCTAAGATCTTGCAGCCATCCCAAATACATGGCAGTTGCCAAGCACCTGAATTTTGATTGTGTAACTGTGGAAAAGCTATGATGGTCTTAATCTTTGAAGCTGCCAGTGTTCCCTAGCTTGCTCTTTATCTGCCTCTTTGTCAAGAGCCAAGATGGCGTCTTCCCTTTTCCCTACAACAACGCCTCTATGAGGTAAGCTGAGGTTGAAAGAAAATAGCTGGCCCAAAGTCATTCAATAAACTTTCCTAATGAGTATAGACTTGCATTTGGGCTGCTCTGGTGCCAGTCCAACATCTTAACCCTTATCTTCCATAAGGCTAAATGATTTAGAGCAAAACTCTATCAGGGTTTTTTAAGCCAGGGTGTCATATCATAACTATAATTAGTATTTCGCCTGTAGAAGATCCAGTGCCATTAATGGACGGGAAAGTGTTTGGGGCCTTTTTTTCTCTTTCCCTGTTTTTATAGCAGGTACATTGTTTTTCTTGTATTCCATGCTTATCTTGCTTAATTTTTGTTGAAACGTACAAGGTTTTGGGAAATTAGATCTTAATATTCTTCTTTCCAGTGAACTCATTTGAAGAAAGTTTGCAAATCCAATGAAATCCAGAATGAAGAGAGTGCATTAAAACTCTAGTAAGGTGGTAGAGGAGGGTACTATCAAATGTGAGTTCCTAAAGACACCAATACCCTATCAGTGATCAGATGGACAAACTATGTCCCAAAACACTGAAGAATTTCTGGCACTCAGACAAATCAGCCATTAACAGGCACAGGGAATAAACAGCATGTACATACCATTCAAAACAGACAATCCAAAAGTTAAAAGACCACCTCTTTGTGAGCAATCCAAATCCAGATAAGCAGAGATTAACACCAAGATTAATACTAAACCAACAATCAAGCAATAAACAACACCCCAATCAAGGAACTACCAACTCAGACAAACAGTCAAACATTAAACAACAGTCTAATCAAGGAACCACCGAAAACACTCCCACCAATACTGACAGGGCCAAGCCACATTTTATAAACAAAGAGCAAACCCCATTTCCTGTCTAGCATGTTACTTGGTTGGATAATAAAACATCTGCAAGAAAACAATCAAGCTGAGAGAGTCCCAGGAACTCCAAAGTAATAAAAATCGGATAAAAATATAATAAATAACTAACATTACTTTAAATTCTTCAAGATCAGCCTCCCATGTTCCATCGGTATAACTGAACCTAAAACTATTAACCATCTCTGCCAATTACGTCACAAGTTAAGTCGAGAAAAATAATTTTCAATCTTTAACTTGCAAGGAGGATTTCAATGTCTTTTTTCTTTCTTTTCCAGATTCACTATCTGTTTTCAAGATTCTTTTTGTTGTTTTAATGTTGCAAACTTTATTCAGAAGGCTGATCAGGACTTTTTCTCAGTTGGAGAATTAGTCATGAAACTCCCTTAACAGCCTACCTGATCCCTATACAGTAATATGAAGCTACCATATGCTTAATTTGGGGTTCACATGGGGATTGGAGCAGAGCCCAACAAGCTTGACTAGGGCCTATGATGAATGGATTGGGAACCATAAAACATGCCTTGCATTTTGCAATATTTATAGATTGTGGAGTAGACATGCAGGGATAGATGTAAAAAGGATTTCCTGAAGGCATTAAGCTTTTCAAAACCACAACCACTTTAAAGGAAGGGCGACGTTAGTTTGGAATGCATATTTTCCAGTATTTTCATCTGTCGCTATGTTGATTAGCAAAGGGGGTCTAGGATTTTGACAGCCAGGGTACCATTTCTGTTTGATAAACCTTCCATACACCCTATGGTTTCTAAATTGGTGTAACTATCTTGGTGTCTGTGGGTTGAGGTTTTGTAAGAAGAGGTATAATCTCTGATGCAATCTTGCTTCCATCCAATTGCTGGTTTCAATGTTTGGATTTTTGGGAAGAGATGTAGACAACAGAATATATTCAGCATGGGCTGAACGAGCATATATTTAAAAATCATGCAGTAATCAGCATTTTAAAAAGCTGGATTTGGCGATGAATTTTAAGCAGCATGGAAGTATAACGGTGGTAATGGTTTCCCCAGTCCAGTTGTATGCGACTCTAGGAGGTTGGTGCTCATCTCCTAGAGTTAGCTGAGGGAGCCAATATTTTCCGAGGATGCTTCCGTGGTCATGTGATCAGCATGACTATATGCTGAGGTGTACGCAACGTTGTTACCTTCCCGTCAAAGTGGTACCTATTTATCTACTTCCATTTGCATGCTTTTGAACTGGAAGGTGGGCAGGAGCTGGGGCAAATAACGGGAACTCATCCAATCGCTCAGCACTTGGGTCTTGAACCTAGGCCCGTGATGGCGAACCTATGGCACACGTACCAGAGGTGGCACGCAGAGCCCTCTTTTTGCTGGCACGCTGGTCAGATCTCTGTGGCATTTCTTTCTTGAGCTTCTGTTTCCCTGCAAACGATGAAGCAGAAGCTCATGAAAGAAAAAGATCTTACCTCTTGCCATGCTACTGGTGTTGGATGCCCAGCCTCCTGCCAGCCAGTTGGTCTTCAGGTTTCTGCTGCGCATGTGTGCATGTGCGTGCATGTCCATGCATGTGCACATCAGCACATGTCCGTGCATGCATGTTCACACGTCCGTGCATGCATGTTCACACATGTCCATGCATGCATGTCCATGCATGCATGCATGTCTGTGCATTCACACACACACACACACACACACACACACACCTTTCAGTTTGGAAGTGCACATGCGCAGTTTGGGCACTCAGTGAATAAAAGGTTCACCATCACTGACCTAGGCTGCCAGCTGACAAGCTCAGCATCTGTAACTGCTGACCCATCACGCCCCCATTAAAGTAAAGCAGTCATTATTAGTAAAAGGGATAAAATAGGGAAAGGCATCTCGGATATTAGGACCATGCAAAGCTTTTGAAAGGATTGCTTCGCAACATGCAGGAGACAAATAAAGCACCTCTCTCTGGATCATTATAATCATGTTGTTTTCCCGCACTCATAAGGCTGGTTTAAAAGCTATCCCCAGCTGTATCCGTGTGTGTGTGTGTGTGTGTGTGTGTGTGTGTGTGTGTGTGTGTGGTTATTACTTAAAAAAAAAACCAGTTGAATAGAACAGACTACAGAAAAACAAGTCTGCTTCAATGATTCACAAAGAGTTGTTCCACATACTGAAAAGCATCTCTTCTGAAAATTTTGCCTAGTCCTATCAATTGATACACATGTACAGGTAGTCCTCAACTTACAACAGTTCATTTAGTGACCGTTCAAAGTTACAACGGCATGAAAAAAGGGACTTACGGCCGTTTTTCACACTCATCACCGTTGCAGCATCCCCATGGTTGTGTGATCAAAATTCAATCGCTTGGCAACCGATTCGTATTTATGACGGTTGCAGTGTCCTGAGGTCATGCGGTTTCCGTTTTGCGACCTTCTGGCAAGCAAGGTCAACGGGGAAGCCAGATTCACTTAACAACCATGTGACTAACTTAACAACTGCAGTGATTGACCTTAACCACTGTGGCAAGAAAGGTGGTAAAATGGGACATAACTCACTTAGCCAATGTCTCACTTAGCAACGGAAATGTTGGGCTCAATTGTGGTCATAAATCAAGGACTACCTGTAGTGTGTATTCATTCCTGAGGGAGGATAAACTCAGGGTTCCACCTTACATAAAGTGCAATAGGAGCCTGTTAAACCATCTTCTCAGCTGACTGTGACCTTGCTAGTTGAATTATGGGACCAAACAAGGGTTTTTTTTTTTCCCTTTTAATCCCCAATTAACTCTCGGTAGCCTTGGGAAGCAGGAGTTATTAAGGGTGGCAGAGGAGGAACAAGTGTGAGTCCTTCAGGAAAGCCTACTATTTAACTGACTTGATTTTTAATTTGAAGAATCCTTCACAGGCCTCTTAAGAGAAAACATACTTCTTTCTGAATCTCAGTTGGAAAGAATGAAGGTTCAGCTTTTGCTGCCAAAACAAACTGAACACTTGGTTGTCAATTTTCAGATGTTTCGTTGCAAAATAAAAATGATCTATTTCTTCGGTGCATGTTTTTGACCACTTAAATAAGAAAAGGTATCCGCTAATTTTGTCCAACATTCACTCAATGCCTTTTTTTTTAATGGAAAAAAAAATGAGATAGTACAGTAGCTCAAGACATCAAGAAGCCTACCAGATGAACTTCTGTTTTTAATCATCATAATTCAATTCACAGCTAGTTTCTCAGGGTTTCTAAAGGCAGAGACACAGAGAGCAAAGCTTTGGGATGAATTTATAGGTGTTTCTGCTTTGCTCTAAAGGTGAACGTGAAGGTCTCATCGTGTGAGGGGGAGAAGTGTAAGAGTACACACTGAAAATGATGGACCCATAAAAAAAATCTGTCCATACTTGTTTTCCAGTGTAGAGTTATAGATCATAAACCTATACAGCACAAGAATCTGTTTATACTCTGTAAAAGTGTCAGAGGATTCAAGTGATATTTCTGCTTCCTGCAATGATTACCGTGTTTCCCCGAAAATAAGATCCAGTCTTATATTTTTTTTGCCACAAAAAAAAAAAAAGGCACCAGGTCTTATTTTCGGGGGGGGGGGGTTGTCCACTGACTCACCTCACTTGCGCGCATCGTCTCTGCCTCCTTTTCACTGTCAGAGGCCTTAAGGAACTTCTTCAGCTTCAGATAGTTGCAGCACACTTCGACCCATTTCTTCTGCAGCCAGCAAGGCTTTCCTGAAGGCCTCTGCAGCCAATAAGAGAGCTCTGGATCGATCCACCACCCCCATCTCCACCACCCTAGCTTAATTTTTACCCGTGCACCCTGGAGTGGGCGGGGTCTTAATTAGGGCTTATTTTTTGGAGGGGGGTAGGGCTTAGATTGGGCACATGTATAAAAATCAAGCTAGGACTTACTTTCTGAGTAGGTCATATTTTCGGCGAAACACTATTAGCAAAAGACAATTTAATAAGGAAAGAGACAGTTTGGTCTAATGGTTAAGGCAGCGGTTTCCAACCTTTCTGGCTTGGCAGACTGGCAGCAGTAGGATGGGGAGGGGATCGTTTTGCGTGCATGTGCCGGTTTCACAAATGCAGCTGCGCATGCGCTCGCCCACCAGTTCTGTGGATCAAATGTGCTGTGGCCACAGACGAGGGGTTGGGGACCCCGGGTTAAGGTACCAGCTAGAAAACTGGAGACTGTGAGTTCTAATTCTACTTTAGGTATGGAATTCAGCTAGATGATTTGGCCCAAAATCTCACTCTCAGCTGCAATATCAGGCTCGGATGACAAGCTGGTCAGTCAGTGCCTGTCACATCCAATCAACTAACATTCATTGATCTTCCTCCAAAAAAGTAGACTCTGCATTGTGAGAAAATACTAGGGAGACAAAAAGACAACAACACTTTAATAGAGTATTTTCTTCTCTCCATTTTGTAGCTCCAAATTACACAGCACAAATAAATGCCTATCTTGTGGTATGTGATAAATCAAAATTCATTGTACTCCCCATCTTTCAAAATCTCCATATTTAGGATATAAGGAACAAGAAAATTTAAAATAACAGGAAAAGAAACCTATCATATATAGTTGCAAATAAATTTAAAAAATTTAGGTGTCAATATACACCCCAAAATTGTGTTCAGTTTATCCGCAGGTATATACAGTAGTACCCAAATATCCCTTATGTGCTTGTATATAAACTCATTAGCAAACAAGGTGATCCTCAATTTTTTTAACAAAAGTGCCATGAAAAAAATTAGGGATTACCCATGGATAAACCAATGGTGAAAATTAAAATATACAAAATTTTAAGGATCAGCTTAACGGTCAGTTTATGCTGGTGCATTTTTTTACGGTATTTTGGTTAAAAATTCAAGGCTCAGCTTATCCATAGGTAAACTATAAATGATGTGTGTGTGTGTACAATACAAACTATTCTAAAAATACGAGTTCCAGGTATATTAGTAAAGAAAGAAGCAGATATTCTGCGAGCTCCGGAACTTAAAATTTTAAAATAATTAAAAAAATTTCTTCTATTAAGCTTTCGTCAGCCATCTGCTGACATCATCAGAGTATTAAACTACCATTACAGAGATCTCTGCCTTTATATGCCATTAATATAAATATATAACAGGCGCAATGGCCAAATTGATTAATGGCATATAAAGGCAGAGATCTCTGTAATGGTAGTTTTAATACTCTGACGATGTCAGCAGATGGCTGATGAAAGCTTAGTAGAATAAATTTTTTAAATTATTTATATATATATATATATATATATATATATATATATATATATATATATATATATATATATATATATATATATATATATATATATGATATTTATTATAGCTCTGGAAAAGTAAATTAAATTTTAAACATGGAACTTGGAAAGTTCTTTGTGAAAAAATGTGTGCCAACTTGCAAAGCATGGGCCTGATCAGAACCCTGACAATGTGTCTATTCCTACCTATGACTCAGCATGCTATGGAATTATAATTGGTAGACTACTTATTGCCTTTCTAAGTGTTGACCAGTGTTTTAAATTTTGAAACTTTTTAATTTTTCTTGTATCAGTGAAATGCTGCGTTTTAAGTAAAAACTCCTGACTGACTTTTGTTCATTTATTCTACAGATCTCTCAATGGCAGTACAAAAATTTTCCCAGTCACTTCAAGATTTTCAGTTTGAATGCATTGGAGATGCTGAAACAGACGATGAAATTAACATTGGTGAGTGAACTTTGTTGTAACTTGAATTTAACTGACTATAGGTAGTCCTCTATTTATGACCACAAATGATCCCAAAATTACCATTGCTAAGCAAGGCACTTGTTAAGTGAGTTTTGCCGCATTTTACAAACTTTTTTTTGCCAGAGGTATTAAGTGAATCCTGTGGGCAATTAGCAGATCTGGCTTTTCCCATTGTCTTTGCTTGTTGGAAGCTGGCTGGCAAGGTTACAAATGGTAATCATATATCACCCTGGAACAGTGCAGCTGTCATAAATACCTGCCAGTTGCCAAGTGCTCAAATTTTGATCATCAGACCATGGAGGATGCTGCAGCGGTCGTAAGTGTGAAAACCTGTCACAAGTCACTTTTTTTCAGTGCCGTTGTAACTTTCACTAAACAGTCACTAAACAAAGGGTTGTAAATCGAGAACTGCCTATCATAAAGTCTCAGAATCAGCTGTAATTGAATTCTCTCCCCGTTGAGCTTACTACTATCAATTGCCGATGGGAAGGAAGTCATAAATGGTTATTATCATTTTAAAGCAGAGTTCCCCAACCTTTCCGGATTGGCGGCTAGGGGTTGGGGGGGGAAGAGGGGATGATTTTGTGGGAGGGGCAGGCGCATGTGTGCGTGCATACGCTCAAGCGCCCATGCGAACACGAGCGGCGACGCGAACACGAGTGGGGCAGCAACGAGGCTTGACACGAGTGCCCACGACGAGGCTTAAATGAGTGGATCCACGAGCACCCGCAACCAGGCTCGCATGAGAGGGGCCACAAGCACCCACAAATGATGCTCACATGAGTTAGGATGTGGCCCAGTGGCGATTAGCCTGTGGCTCGGTAGTTGTCCGCAGACCACAGGTTGGGGACCCTTGTTTTAAAGAACAACTTTTTTGATTTTTCTAAGAGCTGTGGTGGCTCAGTGGTTAGAATGCAGTACTGCAGGCTACTTCTGCTGACTGCCGGCTGCCTGCAATTTGGCAGTTCGAATCTCATCTTGACTCAGCCTTCCATCCTTCCGAGGTCGATAAAATGAGGACCCAGATTGTTGGGGGCAATATGCTGACTCTGTAAACCGTTTAGAGAGGGCTGTAAAGCACTGTGAAGCAGTATATAAGTCTATACTCCTATTCATGTTAATTGTAAGATAATACTGGTAATACCTATACTCTGAATGGCAAGTTAGTATTGCAGTTATGATGGTTCATCTACAGAAATTTGAATTCAGAATGACGATGTTAATGTAGGTACTTTTGTTTTAACATTCATGTGTTCAGCAACCATTTGAAATTACCACAGTGCTGAATGAGGGCTACTTACAATAGGTCTTTCTAGTTGTGGCTATCATAGCATTCCCATAGTCATGTGATTGCGAGTCAGGCACTTGGCAATCAGCTTGCAATTATGATGTCACGTGATTGCCATTTGCAACCTTCAGAACCAACTTCGATAAACAAAGCCAATGGGGAAACTGGCAAGAGGTTGCAAATGATGATCACATGTCTGCAGAATGCTGTGACTGTGAGATTCACCTAACAATGGCAACTGGGATTGCTGGAACTATTGTCGTAAAGTGATACAGTTGTGATTTCATGCCATATGACCATGTTGCTTAGCAACAGAGTTGCTAGTCCAATTGCCATTGATAAGTGGGAACTACTTGCTGTCAACCCTGAAACTGGCCTGGCTGAGGCCATTTTGAGACTTCAGTCCTGACACACCAGAGAAGAGGGATAGGGAGGGGGGGAAATAGAGATAGTTGGGAGCCAAAACAAAATACTTTCTCGTGGGAGCCAAGGACATTCATGCAAGTGCTCGGAAGGAGGGGACTGGAGCTACCTAGCAACTGGACAGTATCCTGATTAGACCATGTGACTGATTGTTTTGAGAAAGTGACAAACTACTTCTTTTAATTAGGTGAAAACTGTGGGAATAGTCAGAGTCGGTTTTCACTAGCCTGTGCCAATATGACATATCCAATAAACCGATTCTTTGAGGAAATTTCCTGCCTCAAGAGTTTTGTTTGCTATGGGTATATTACTTGGAACCCTGACACTTCCATTCTCTTTGGTAAATAAATACTTCTTGGGATTCTAATTGTGATGTGTTCAGTTTGGAAGTTTAGAGTTTTGAATATTGATGCCAAATAAACAGCTTTTTGTACTGGGTGGGGGTGGATAAGAAAGGAGCATTCTCTGGAGTCTATAGACTTTTAATCTTTAATTTTCGGAGATAAGACCTCTCTGTTTCTTAACAATCTTCTTATATCATTTACTCCTTGAAGCAGAGTTTCATGACTTCTTATTGAACACTTATCATTATTTAAAATGCTTATTTATGTTACTGGTCAGCATCTTGAATAATTACCACAAGCTAAATTATCAACATCAGTATAAAGTAGGAGAAGTAGAAAATACTTTTATTTAATTGATCCATCTTACCTCACTTACTGTGAGAAGACTATATATCCGTGATGGCGAACCTATGGCACACGTGCCACAGGTGGCACGTGGAGCCATATCGGTGGGCACGCAAGTGTTGCCCTAGCTCAGCTCCAGTGCGCAAGCGCGCTGGCCAGCTAATTTTCGGGCCTTCCGGTCCCACTGGAAGTTGAGAAACGGGCTGTTTCTGGCCTCCGGAGGGCATCTGGGGGGTGGGGAAGGAGGTTTTTGCCCTCCCCAGGCTCCTAGAAAGCCTCTGGAGCCTGGGGAGGGTGAAAAATGGATCTTCCAGTCCCACCGGAAGTTGGGAAATGGGCCATTTCCAGTCTCCGGAGGGCCTCCAGTGGGGTGGGGAAGGCCGTTTTCACCTCCCCAGGCTCCAAGAAAGCCTCTGGAGCCTGGGGAGGGCAAAAAACAGGCTTACTGGGCCCACCGTGCCATTGTGTGCCAAAAGCAGGGGGGAGCGTGGGGGGGGTCACATGCACATGCACGGGAGAATGGGGCGCATTGAATTATGGATATGGGCACACACACCTGCGACCCCCCCCCACACTTCCCCCACTTTTGGCACGTGACAGCAAAATGGTTAGCCATCACTGCTATATATCATTTTCACAAATGCAAGCTTCAAATGGTTGATTTATGTGTTCTTTACTTCCTAGCATGGATTTATGCTTCTCACTCAAAATATTGTTTGACCTATTGTTTCACCTGTTGCTTTACTCAGGACTCTTTTCTACTCAGTGTATTTGTAGTTCTTTGATATGATGTGATTAGATTAAGGAACATTGATTCCCATGGCTTCCTTCTTTGTCTTGCTTCAAACTCCTCTGCAGTTTTTTGTTTTTACAAAAGTTCTCCTGATATAAAGAATTCACATAATACATTTTATTTCATACTACCAAATAATGACATGTGCGCACACAAAAAAGTAATCATTGTTATCGATATAATTTAATGGGGAAACAGCAAACAAGGGATTGTCCCATTATAATCTACATTGGTTTTTGCATGCATAGAAAAATTGAGAACAACAACAGGGTAGTAACAAAAATGGATCCTTCTATGCTAGAGATCTGGTCATAGTTTTGTAGAATAATCCTTATTTTTTTTATCTCAGTTACCGGTATGTAATGAAATAATCAGTATACGAAAGATGGACTCTGAAGAGTACCTTTTCTGATATTTCTCAGTTCTATTTTTAAGGGTTTTTTTTTTTTTAATTTAAAAAATGTGAAATAGGAAGCCAGTATGCTGCAAGTTTCTGGAATTATCTTTATTTCAACCATTTCATTTGCAGCCCTTTGAGATTCTGCCACCGAATTTCAGTGGCAAATGCTGATTACATAAAGAGTGCAAAGAATTCAGTCCTATGTCCTCAACAATCCAATATAGTTGTTTGTGTGTGTTTGTGTTGCTTTCATCTCTTTCTTTTACTTGGGGTGTGGGGCAGGGTGAAATGCTACCAGTTCGGACCGGTTCTCCTGAACCGGTAGTAAAAATCGGGCAAACCGGTATTTCCAACAATCAGCTGGGAGACAATCAGCTGTGACGTGTGATTTATATTATCTAGAATCGTCGGATTTCCTGCTTTCTAGGTAATCTAAATTGAATGGCACAGCGGATTTCCCCACCTCCTCGCTGTTCTACTTACCTTTGCAGACTCGGAAGGCTTCAAAATGTTACTTTTTTAGCATTGCATGGGTGTGCCTCAGGCGCACATGTGTGCGCAAAGCACATGCTTGGTAGCAGACTCACGGAACCAGTAGCAGACTTCAGAGGATTTCACCGCTGGTGTGGTGGGTCAAGAATAGAAATGGAAACAGGAATTCAATAGGAAGTAAATTTGTAGCCATCTATGGCTGACATCCGGTTGCAGGCCAATGGCAAATTGCAGAGGCTTGGAAGGCAGCACTGGCGCAGGAGTACATGAGCAGCCATGGGGGCGAACAGCTGATGAGCGTCTGTGTTGTAATGGGCCCGTAGGCAGAAGCCGTCCTCTTCTTCACACCAGCCAACTCGACAGGTGTAATCAATACTCAATCCTGGAAGCAAATGGGAAGCCCACTTTTTGACTTGTCAAACTGATAAGTGCCATCTTTCAGTGGATAAAAGATGTTTATAGTGGCTCCTCCACAACTTGGTAATTGCCTTTGTAAGGTTTTGAGGGTAGACAACTCAACTTTTACAGTAACTATAAACTTTTTTTTTTTTTTTTTGCAGGACGGGTCAGCGGAAGAATTGTGGCTTTTTCATTAGAGTAATTATTAATGCAAATTCCATAATTAAATCAGTGGATATTGTCACAGGAAAGATGAGTTCTCATTAACATTGTGCTAAGATTCCTTTCAAAGGAAGGACTTAGCGTAAAGATTTTTTTCCCCCAAGTTTTTAATTTTTTTACAAACATATCAATGCGTGAACAGTGTGGCACCTGGGTATCATGCATTCTAATACCAGTAAAACTAGTAAAATTAATCATAGTTATTACATTCAATCAACTTAGTATTTCTAATAATAATACACATTTATATTAAGTTGCAGTCTGTCATTATTCAATTATTCCATATTTTCTCTTGTTATTGCTTTTATTTTATTATATAAAAGTGTATACACTAATATTCCCCTTCTCTTATTTCTATCTCTTATTCTAACTTTTGATCATATCCCCCTTTATTAAAAAAAAACACGTTTTCTTTCTATCCTACCTAACTTCTAGTCATGTCACCTACCTAAAAAAAGAAAAGAAAAAGAGAGAAAAAGAAAAGCAAATCAGAACAACAACAAAAAAGAGAAATCATCTATCCATCATCTCTTGCCCACTTCAGTACTTTAATTGCTATGCTTTTTTTGACTTGCCTCCCATATTCCTCTCTTGGATCTTTATCTCTGTCTGTATCTACTTCTTGGCTGTTCAGTCTAGATATTTCTCCCATCTGTACCCTCTTTCACTGCCTAGTTTCCAAAATTTCTGCCAAGGCCCCTATCTCCCTTTCAAAAATATCTTCCTGTATCTCCAATTCTCTTTTCAACTCTCTTAATATATTTTCCCCCTGATTTAATTTATCAGTCATTATTATTTTCATTGTTGTCTCCTCCTTGTGTTCTTCTTTTATTCTCCGGTTTTTTGGTTCAATCTTTTCCTCCATTTCTTTTGTTGGCTCCTCCCTTTCCTGGGCGTCTTGGTCTTGACTCATCATCCCTCGTATAGTATTTTCCATTTTTTCCATAACCTCCTTACATCCTTTCCCCATGATGCACGTTCTTGTTAATATTGTGCTAAGATTCCTTTCAAAGGAAGGACCTAGCGTAGAGTTTTTTTTAATCCTTCTGTTTCAGGATGCTGTCGTTGTAATTTGCAACATTAGACTTTGGATTTAGATTGCTATGCTACATTTCTCCCATGGTTGTGCATATTAAGAACCTAATCTTTTTTATAGCTACCGTTCTGCCTCACTGCTCTGAATCTCTTGAGCAACATGCAGAAGCTGTGAAGTTCATTATTTCAAATGAATAAATTGGCTCAGCCTTCAAACCTGGGATTATCAGAATTTTAATGCTGTGGATATTTGGTGGGGACTTGTGTGAATTCAAGCATAGTTATAGGAAGGTGAGAAGGCATCAGATTCAAGATGGTCTCATCTTGATAGTCAATTAATGAACTATTGAAAGATGATCAGATTAAAAAACTGAACAGGCAGCAGCTTCTAGCTTGTCTCACTCGGGTCTTGTTACTACTTGGATGGGAGACCACCAGAAAATTCCTGGGTTGCTGAATAGTCAGGGAAGTTGAAAAATATCCTGGATGAAGGCAGTGAGAAAACATTCCATAAAGCTTCCAAAAAGCTATGTGGGCATCTCTAAGAATTCATCAATTATGGAACTGAATCCAAGGAAGACATACTTTTTTAAAAACTTAGAACACTTTTACTGGGTGAGAACGGTATGGATATACAGTATGTAGAGATTAGTGCAATAGCAGAAGTAGCATTTTAAAAAAAATCAGTTGCAATAGAAGACAGATGGCTAGGGATGGTAGAATGTAAACCTGATAAAAACGTTTTTGTACTATTTAAAATACAGGTAAACCTCGACTTACAATCACAATTGAGGCCCAAATTTCTGTTGCTATAGTAAAATAGTTACTTTTCAGTAGGTCGCAAAAAGTGATCACATGGCCCCAGAGGTGGGATTCACTTACCTTCCCTACCAGTTCGCAAATGTGAGCGCTCGCTCGCTTCACTCACGCCACCTCTGCAAATGCGCAGTAATTGCGCATTACGTCTGGGTGGGTGGGCGGAGCCTCCTGCAGTCGCCACTACCATTTCACACGATCCAGACAGAACCGGCTGAATCCCACCACTGCATGGCCCTCGGACCTTCGTAAACCGTCGTAAATATGAGTCAGTTGCCAAGCGTCTGAATTTTGATCACAGGTATACTGCAGCGATCATAAGTGGTTACGTCACTTTTTCAGTACCATTGTACTTTCGTACTGTCACTAAATGAGCTGTTGTTAAGTAGAGCATTCCCTATATCCGTGATGGTGAACCTATGGCACAGGTGGCACGTGGAGCCATATCTGTGGGCACACGAGCGTTGCCCTAGCTCAGCTTTAGCATGCATGTGCGCACCAGGCAACTGATTTTTGGGCCTTCTGGGCTCACCGGAAGTCAGGAAACGGGCTGTTTACAGCCTCTGGAGGGCCTCCAAGGGGATAGGGAAGGCCGTTTTTGCCCTCCCCAGGTTCCTAGAAAGCCTCTGGAGCCTGGGGAGGGCAAAAAAACAGGCCTACTGAATCCACCCTGCCATCACGTGCCAAAAGCAGGAGGAGCGCAGGGGGTTGCGCGCGCATGCATGGGGCACATTGAATTATGGGTGTGGGCATGCACGTGCGCGACCCCCTCCAGCCTCCCCCCACTTTTGGCATGCAATGGCAAAAAGGTTAGCCATCACTGCCCTATATAAATTAGAACTTATATACATAGTAGTATGATGTGGCTACAATAATGGTTCCAAGAAAAATACCAATTTGAAAACTCAATGCAACATTTACCTTTTACTAATAACCACATTTCTCTATATTCCTAAATCATACTAGTCATCTTTCTGTTGATGGGGAAGAATCTACAGGAATTCCTTGATTTACAGCTGTTCATTTAACAATAATTCAAAGTTACCATGGCCTTGGAGAAAGTTATTTATGACGTGTCCTCACACTTAGGACCACCACACCTAACCCTACAATCAGATTATCACAATTTGGGCATGTGGCAGCTGACTCACAATTTCGACCAGTTGCAGAATCCTTCAGTCACATGTTTGTGATTCAAGACCCATCCAGCCATTTTCCAGCAAGCAACTGTCAATTGGGGGAAGCTAGATTTGCTTAACAATTGCACTAAAAATGGTCTGTAGCGATTTTCAGTCATCTAGGTCATGGTTGACCCAAAGGTGCTTTTTCAGGAGGCAACTGAACTTTCTTGTTTTTTCTTTGAAGAGGTTTCTTATTCCTTTTCATTCCCCACCATCCAGTCAGAAGTGAAGAAGCTTCTTGGATGAGAAGCGAAACGTCTCCAAAGAAAAAACAAGAAAGTCCAGTTGCCTCCTGAAAAAGCACCTTTGGGACAACCATGACCTAGATGACTGAGAATCGCTACAGACTTTTAACTATGCAATTTGAGATGAACACCCTTCAAATGGTGTGGGAGTATGAACAGATTTTCAGAAAAAATTGCAGACTACAGAAACCATTAGCACTGCTCAGGTGACCCTGATGACACAGGTAAAACCTTCAAATGGCCTCAATGACTCTCTAAAGGAATGCAAATGGCCAGTTGTATAAATCCTTCCATTCCCCACCATCCAGTCCGAACTGAAGAAGCTACTTGGATGGAAATGGAAACGTCCTCAAAGAAAAAACAAGAAAGCTATTGAAGGTAAATTATTATAAAATGATGTTTTATAGCAGAAACTGAATATGAAATATAAATTGAATTGGAGCATTTAGATTCATTTTCAGGAAAAAATTAAAAAAAAATTTTTTTTTTGAAAAACCTTGATTAACACTTAAAATCCAAAAATACAAGTTAAAATACCTCTATAACAAAAATACATCCGTAATAATTATACAATTCAACGTCTTTCTGACAGTACTTAATTCTTAACTTTCTTCATCTATTCCCACATATTCCTATTTAATCGACATATTTAACAGAGCCTTGGTACTACAGTGGTTTAAAGCACCCTGTTATTAACACAGCTGCCTGCAATTTACTGCTGGTTCGAATCTCTCCAAGGCTCAAGGTTGACTCAGCCTTCCATCATTTCTAAGGTAGGTTAAATGAGGACCCAGTTTGTGGGGGCAATAAGCTGACTTTGTATAAATATACAAAAGTATGAAGGCTATTGCTTATTGCTTAACGCACTGTAAGCCGCCCTGAGTCTCCGGAGAAGGGCGGCATATAAATCAAATTAAATAAATAAATAAATAAAATAAATAAAATCACATTTTATATCTTATTTTGTTCTATACATTCCTTATTTTTAATTTCTATCCATTGATACCAATTATCCCAAGTTAAGTAATATTCTGAGTTTTCCTTATTATTTAATTCTAAAGTAAGTTTGTCCATTTCTGCACATTCGAAAATTTTCTGGATTATTGCACAGTCTGTTGCAATAATCCGGAAATGTCCCACTAAAAACGTAAAAGAGAGCACAACAGTATGACATGATTACTTGTAGATGAAGTTGACAAAGGACTCGTTTACTTGCCATTATCACTTGTGAAAAAGGTCCAGTTTGAAGATGTTTAGATCTTTGGACAGTATGAGAGGAACACATGCTAAGGACACCACATGATTGATGAATTTCAGTTGTTTTTCTGATCTTGATACAACCTTGGAATAGCAAGATCTTCTTTAACTGAGCAAGAAAGTTGAGTGATTGTGAATCCAAGTATTTAACGGATTATAAATATAGTGCTGTTCAAGCCACTATTAATTATGTCCCTGTATTTCCTGATTTTTGTGTAAATATTAATTAGAATTACCATAGCAAGGTATTTTTTTGCAGGTGTGAGAATGAAGAGAAACAAATATTAGGTACATGATCTGAATGCATTTCTGGAATTTTTTTATAATATATGGCTGCAATACTGTATTAAATAGATTCAATTGGTTAACAAGTGTTAAGTTGTTTTCTTCTACTGTGTGACATTGTCAATCAGTTTATTCCATTAATGAAAAATAACATGGCCAATGATTAGGCTTAAGGTCAGATGTGGTGAAAAAAGTTAATTGTTTGTATATGAGATGTTAAAGTTAGTGGAAGGAGGGATTGATGGGAAGAAGGAAATATGACTGAGAGTTGATAGTTGGGAGAAGTGGAAAGGATTAACTGGATGGCAAAAAGGGTCAAAGGATTAGAATTCATCACATTCATCCAGACATCAGTTTATTTGAAGAATAACCAAAGTAAATCATCTAGTAAACATTCTGGATAATTGTCAGTAAAGGTCACACTAAAAGGATTTGAACACCTTCCTAGTATTTAAGGCAGGTTCTGCTGTTAACAGTAAGAGAAAATTATTGCACCAGGTTTCTAAATATTCTTACTGCAGTTAAGCCATTCCAGAATCTGAAGCTGTAAATTACAAGGAGTTGAATAAGTTACCTAGTAAACCTGTACTCACCTACGGATCATAGAGCTGGGAGAATGTGAGCTGTTTAAGTTACACAATAGTAGAATTCTTCATTTCCTGTGATGTTGTGGAAAGATTTGTAGTAGGGATTACCGAACATTAACGCTTGTTGTGGTCATGGAATTAGATCTTTTTGATCAACTATCATCAACTAAAATATACATTGCTGGCTCATAATTACACATGGCAATGATCCTCAGGCTATTTCTCCAGGTTTACCTTTAATGCTGAATACCTTTTCTTAAATGCTAAGTTGATAAAGGAAGTTCCTTTTATAAGTTGAGACATGTTTGGGGGCCTTCTTTTCCTCCTCTCTAGAACTCATAGAAAATGTGAGTTCTTGTACATGAATTCAAACAGAAACTTAAAAAGGTTGGCTAAGAAATCATGGTATTCAGCAAACCATAATTGGCTGAGTTTGTTAAATATGCAGAGTCGCAATCCATGATTTACAAAAAAGAATGGTTTGCCCATTAGGGTTTGATGCAATGTTTGAATTCAGCCCATTCCTGAGTCTTTGAACTTGGGCAGATATTTTGGAAGGGGAAAAAGGAAAGGATCTAGAAAATATCTGTATCTGCAATTCTATCTATTGTTCTGCTTAGTGCAGTTCAAAAAGGATATAAGAGCCATTAAAATAGGATAGGATAGGATAGGATAGGATTGGATTGGATTCTTTTATTGGCCAAGTGTGATTGGACACATGAGGAATTTGTCTTGGTGCATATGCTCTCAGTGTACATAAAAGAAAAGATATGTTCATCACGAATCATAAGGTACAACACTAATGATAGTCATAGGGTACAAATAAGCAATCGAATCATATTAGGAAACAGTCAATATAAATCGTAAGGATACCAGCAACAAGGTTACAGTCATACAGTCATAAGTGGGAGGAGATGGGTGTTAGGAACGATGAGAAGATTAATAGTAGTACAGACTTAGTAACTAGTTTGACAATGTTGAGGGAATTATTTGTTCAGCATAGTGATGACGTTCGGGAAAAAACTATTCTTGTGTCTAGTTGTTCTGATGTGCAGTGCTTTATAGCACCGTTTTGAGGGTAGGAGTTGAAACAGTTTATGTCTAGGATGCGAGGGGTCTGTAAATATTTTCACAGCCCTCTTTTTGACTTGTGCAGTATACAGGTCCTCAATGGAAGGCAGGTTGGTAGCAATTGTTTTTTTCTGCAATTCTAATTATCCTCTGAAGTCTGTGTCTGTCTTGTTGGGTTGCAGAACCAAACCAGACAGTTATAGAGGTGCAGATGACAGACTCAATAATTCCTCTGTAGAACTGTATCAGCAGCTCCTTGGGCAGTTTGAGCTTTCTGTCTTGAGTTGGGGCAGAAATAACATTATTTCTTGTGCTTTTTTGATGACGTTTTTGATGTTAGGTGTCCATTTTAGATCTTGAGATATGGTAGAACCTAGAAATTTGAAGGTCTCTACTATTGATAGTCTACTGTTGATACTAAAAGTGCAAGCAAGGGCATTCAAAATCATTAGGGTGCTCAAACATCTTCCTGCAAGAAAAGACTATGTTCTAATGTGGAAAATGTGCAGTGTAGAAATATGGGGGCGGGGGGGGGGAACTAGGCCTAAATGTGGAAAAAAGGGGACTTAAGTGACATGCCTGTGGTGTATGAATCATGCATGATCCAGAGAAAGGCTGCTATATTATGAGGGCACCCAATGAACCTGATGAGAAGGAACTTTAAAACAGTGCATAATTAATCTGCAAAATTCATTTGAACAGCCAAATAAAACACATAACAATATATAAAATTTAAAAACAATTTAAAACATATTAAATGAATTTGGCCCTTACGCATTAAAACACCCCCTTTTTAAAAAAAGAATTAAAATTAGCAATTAAAAGAGTTAGGCCAGCCCAGCTTGTTGGAATAAAATGTCATGATGGCTAGCAAATTGGATGGCTTTAAAGAGGTACTGGATTTAGTTATGGGGGAATAGTTCGACTAAGGGCTATTAATCTCAGTCTTACCTCTGAAATGGGGCAGCATGTCTCCAAAATACCAGTTGCTGGGAGAGGTTCCTATCTCTTTCTCCTACTTGCCAGGAATCCAGAAGCATCTGGTTAGCTACTAATCTTTAAAACCTTTATTTATTTAAAATCTTTATTCTTTACATGTATTAATTTAGTTTTTCAAAGCTATCTAGACTTGCATAAAGCACAGATTAAGTCCCAAATTATTCTCATTTCTTGTTCATCTACATCGGGCATCCACATTTAAAGTTGATATAGCTGCAATGATGGAAATTTCAGATGTTTTTTCCCTTAGTTAAGAACTGGATAGCAGAATTGTTTCCCTTATAGCACTAAGCAATAGCAGTTACACTTATATACCGCTTCACAGTGTTTCACAGCCCTCTATAAGCGGTTTTACAGAGTCAGCATATTGCCCCCACAACAATCTGGGTCCTCATTTTACCAATCTTGGAAGGATGGAAGGCTGAGTCAACCCTGAGCCTGGTGAGATTCGAATTAGCAAATTGCAGGCAGCCAGCAGAAGTAGCCTGCAGTACTGCATTCTAACCACTGCGCCACCACAGCTCTTATGTTAATTGTTTATACAAATATGAATACAAAGTATAGAAAGCAAATTGTATCTGGGGGTAGCTAAAGTCTAAACCATCTTTCTCTCCCTGTCTTATTAACTGGCCCTTTCAGATATGACTCACAGCATCTAGCTGGTGGTAGTTGTCCTGGCATCTAGAGCAGGGATGTCAAACTCAAGGCCCGTGGGCCGCATCCAGCCTGTGGGGTGCTTAAATCTGGCCGACGGGGCTGATCTGGAAATGGTAAAGGACCGGCCCGCTGTGCCTCTGGCAGCCAAAACGGAAAGCGGGGGGGGGGGCGCCCTGGCGCCCTGTTTTGGTCAGCAAAGTGCTTTAGGAGGCCATCCAGGCCAAAAATGGGCCGTGAAACCCCAACCCCCCCCCCCCGGCCCATGGAGGAGAACTACAATGCTGATCTGGCCCTCAAAGAAATCCTGTTTGACACCCCTGATCTAGAGGGTTAAAGTTTAGGAATGTTGGTCTTCTAGCTTGACCAGTGTCACTGTTGGTCCTAGGCAAGTCATTGTCTAATCTATATCAAACGTGGGTTGAAAATTCAACTTGAAAAACTTGGATGTTATTACTCTGCACTTGTTTGGAAAAACAGAAGAAAGGCGCGGAGAACAATGATGACAGAACGTCAGAAACCTTACCAATCACGCAGAAGTCTCTTTTTAAAGTATAATTTTGGTTTTGTCTAAAGACTGCTTCCTGGCTGTTACTTACCATCCTTAAGACTCTTCCCCCTCCCTCCCTTCCCCCCCCCCCAAGCTGAGCAAAGTACTACAAGGAGACTCCTTATACAATGTTTAAATTAAAGGGTGAGAGTTTCCCACCAAGTTTAACAAAACCATTATCTTGCTGTCTTTAAATAGTACTTAAGAAAACCTTCACAAAAACATAAGGAAGCGAATCCTCTGGTTTACTTGTTTTATGCAGGCAGTTGCTTTGTTTCAATTCAGAACATTGATCAAGGGTAAGGGTGTTGTTTTGGGGCTGGACAAGTTTCTTTAATCTCTTTGCTGCCATCTAAACGATCCTATTTTAGTCCTTTTTTTGAACTGAAAGCATTTAACAGCAGTGATTTATAAATTCATTGCCACGTGTTTAACTTACTGAATGTGCTGTATGTGGGGCTGCTTACTAGGATGATTTGGAAATACAGGCAGTCCTCGATTTACAACAGTTCATTTAGTGACCATTCAAAGTTATAGCAGCTCTGCAAAAAGTGATTTATGACTGCTTTTCACAGTTACGACCTTTGCAGCATCCCCATGATCATGTGATCAAAATTCAGACGCTTGGCAACTGGCATGTATTTATGACGGTTGAAGTGTCCCAGGGTCATGTGATCCCCTTTTACAGCCTTCTGACAAGCAAAGTCGACGGGGAAGCCAAATTTGCTTAACAAGTGGATTAATAATTTGTCAACTGCAGTGATTCACTTTTTTTTTTTTATTTGATTTATATGCCGCCCTTCTCCGAAGACTTAGGGCGGCTTACAATGTGCTCAGCAATAGCCTTCATCCTTTTGTATATTTATACAAAGTCAGCTTATTGCCCCCACAAACTGGGTCCTCATTTCATCTACCTTAGAAAGGATGGAAGGCTGAGTCAACCTTGAGCCTTGGCGAGATTCGAACCCTGCAGTAATTGCAGGCAGCTGGTCTTAATAACCAGCTTAATAACAGGGTGCCTTAAACCCCTGTACTACCAAGGCTCTTAAGAACTGTGGCAAGAAAGGTCGTAAAATCAGGCGAAACTCGCTTAACAAATATCTCACTTAGTAACAGAAATTTTGGGCTCAATTGTGGTCGTAAGTTGAGGACTACCTGTACACTTGGTCTAAAGTTGTGATGGCGAATCTATGGCATGCTTGCCAGAGGTGGTATGCAGAGCCCTCTCTGTGGGCATGCGTGTTGTCACCAGCTGTTCTGGTTTCCGGCGCACACATGCGTGCTGGGCAGCTGGTCTTTATGCACCAGAGCGCTGGAAACCTGAAGACCAGCTGGGCGGTGCTCATCCGCGTATTCCAGTTTGGGCACTTGGTGCCGAAAAGGTTCGCCATCACTGGTCTAAAGGGTGGAAATCCAGGTGCACACATGAGAGCTAGCCAATTAATAGGATAGTGCCTGCATGTGATTACAGCCAGTTTTGTCTAGAGATTTAGGTACCAGACTAGAAAACAAGAGGCATTGAGTTCAAGTCCCACCTTATCAATGAAAGCCAACTGGGTGACTCTCAGCCTCACCCACCTCACAAAGTTATTGTGGGGAAAAGAGGAGGAGGAAGGTGTGTTGGATATGTTCGCTACCTTGAGATATTTGTAAAAATAATAAAGGCGCAAAAGAACAATAAAATGTGAAGAAATGTACACCAGCAGAACAAGGGAAAAACCTTAGGCATCATAGAGCTTTCCCAGAAGGAGCCCCGATTAAGAGACTATGCAGTCCCAAAATGGATGGGGAGGTGGGAAGAGGTTCAGGGTAGCCACACTCTACAATCTCTAGGATAGAACTAGTAGATTAGGAAGTTATAGCTTTAGTTTGGCAAGATTCTGTCCATTATGTCTAAGCAAATAAAGAATTGAATTCAATTGGATCTTGCTGTCTCATCTCTGGATTTGATACTGATACTGCAAGAATTAATAATAGGGTTATGGGCAGTGGTGAAATCCAAAATTTTTTTACTACCGGTTCTGTGGGTGTGGCTTGGTGGGCATGGTGTGGCTTGGTGGGCGTGGCAGGGGAAGGATACTGTAAAATCTCCATTCCCTCCCCACTCCTGGGAGAAGGATATTGCAAAATCTCCATTCCCACCCAACTCGGGGGCCAGCCAGAGGTGGTATTTGCCGGTTCTCAGAACTGCTCAAAATTTCCGCTACTGGTTCTCCAGAACCTGTCAGAACCTGTTGGATTTCACCCCTGGTTATGGGGCATATGCAAAGTGCTAATATTTACCAATAGAGATCTACCGGTACATGCCTCAGGTCCCACTTCTTGTGGGTCTCTCTCTCCCTGGTTCAATTCTGCCCTTGAAGGCTTCTTGTGTAGAGGTCATCCTGCAAGTGACATGAGGAAAAGAGAGTGATGGGCAATCCTTTTTGATGGTGCTCTTAACAAGTTCATTTGGCTTGAAATCATTCAGTGCAGGTCTCTTCCGAGAGGCATTTGGACCTTAGCAGAGGACTTTGATCTTTTAGCTTTCTTCTGATGGCTTTTGAGATTGTATTATCTTGGCATTTAATTTGTTCCACTTTGTCGTTTTTGAACTGCCTGGAATTTGATGTAGTGGTTTTTTGTTTTGGTTTCTGAGGTGGGTCTTTAAATAGAGCAAAGAAGAATGGAAAAATTACTTCCTTTGATCTGTACGCTAGGCTCCTATTAATATAAGGAGCATTTAGCATTTACCTAATTTAGCATTTACCTTTTTAATAGCAGCTTCTCATTGTTGGCTGATGTTTAACTTGTGATCAAAAAAGAACATTCAAATCCTTTTCACACGTTCTACATTCAGAGCCAGGTCTCCTCCATTCTGTATGTATTCCTTTCATGTTATGTGCAGTATTTGGAAAGATGTGGCATAAGTTGAATATTATTTGTGGGAGGGAACAAAGATGTTCAGTGCAAGCTGATGATCCATCCAGAGGAGATAAACCTGGATTGCTGTGATTCATTTTGATTGCAGCGTCTCCAGATAATCAAAGCAGAGAGATGGCAGATAGGGTTGTCTGAAAAAGTTGAATTGGATCATCAATTGAGCCAAACCATGCACAAATAGTCCTTGAATTATGACCATACCTTCTTGAGCCCAACATTTCTGTTGCTGATAGTAAATTCTGTTACTTGTTAAGTGAATTTTGTCCTATTTAATGACCTTTCTTGCCACAGCTATTAAGCAAATCACTGCAGTTAAATGAATCATGAGGTTGTTAAGTGAATCTGGCTCCTCTTATTGACTTTGCATGTTGGAAATCAGCTGGGAAGATTACAAATGGTAATCAAATGAGATCATGTTGAAGATTACAACATGATCTCAGGACAGTGCAACTATCATAAATACATGCCAGTTGCCAGGCGCCTAAATTTGGATCACATGACCATGGAGATGCTGCAACGGTTGTAAATGTGAAAACCGGTCATAAATCATTTTTTCAGTGCTGTTGTAACTTCATACGGTCACTAAATGAACAGTTTTAATTCAAGGATATATGGAATGGGGTAATTTTGGGGAAAATGTACCCAAACCTTTGTACAAATTAAAAGCTGATTCAAATTAGATCCAAAGCTATTGTCATGTCTGAACACTTTTACAGAGATGTCAAACTCAAGGCCTGTGGGCCGGATTCGGCCCGTGGAATGCTTAGATCTGGCCCGTGGGGCCGCCCCGGAAACAGCAAAAGACCAGCCCGCGGTGCCTCTGCCAGCAAAAATGGAGCTTGGAACGGCTGTGCACAGCCCTCCTGAGCTCCATTTTTGGCTGTGACGGCTTTCTGCAACTCTCTGCCAGTGAAAACGGATCTCGGGGCGGGGGACACATGCATCCCTCCCAAGCTCCCAGTTTTCACTGACAGAGCGCTTGGGCCACCACAGGTGCCCCCAACATGAGTGACGTTGAGCTGGCCATGCACCCCCCAGCCCCCCCCCCAAGGTCAGACACAACCATGATGCGGCCCTCAACGAAATCGAGTTTGACACCCCTGCACTTGGACAAAATCAAGTCACCAAAAACTACTACGATTTCAGTAAGATTTCTTTAATGATTTCTTTAGTCTAATCTTTAGTGAGATTATCTCTGGTCCCACCCTTGCCAGTTAACTCTACTTCATTCAGAAGAGACATTATCTTCCTTTACAAAATTGACTCAGTATATTTGCCTAAGATTTGGCAACAATACTTTCACATAGAGACTTTTAATAAAGTTGCAAATGTCATTGCAAATTGTTGCAAGTAGAGATTGTTATCCTACTTCAGAGGCATAACAAAATCTTCTGCACCTTGTTTTTCAATGTTTAGGAAGCTTCATTCTCTCTAATTAGCTTTCTTGCAAATTATAACCCATTCTACTTTAAAATAAAACCTCAGACTTTAAAACAGTTATTTTTTGTTCTTCCCACTTTAGATAATCAGAGAATGAAGTTGTTTATCCAAATCTTACTTTGGGTATAAACTTGGGTTAGCCTGATCTGAACAACATCTGCCTTTTTCTAAAATTCTTGCTGATTCCTCCAAAACAATTATGGTAAATTTAGCATACTCCTGCTATCTAAATATCTGAGCCCTTTTCTGTATTAGAGCAAACTAACTTGTTTTTGTTTTCTTCAATTTTTTTTATTTAAAATGAGTAGCAAATTGCAACATTTACTGGAAATTCACTTTTATTGAAATACTTTTTAAAAATATCCAGTAACGTTTATTTCACTTAGAATCATTATTAAGAATGAATACACTGAAACTGCTTAATAAAGCTAAAGACTTGCATCTGTGAATATATATCTTCTTAGAAGGAGTCAGCTGGAAAAAGTTAATAACATTTTAATTTTAAATTTAAATGGCATCCATATTCATTGTCTCGACTAATTTACATTCTGCATTATTTAATGAAATGATGTATTTCTAGAAGCCGGAAGGGTATCTCTTGCATCACAGTGAATTAATGAAATAACGTCTATAACCATCTGCTTTGTGTTTAGCCAAGCAGTTCAAAAGAGGCGCATCAGCAGGTATCATAAGAAATATTGCTCTGATAAGCTGGTAAAGAAAATTTCAGGTATTATTTTAGTAGGCAAAGGCCAGGTGATCCTTATTCTTTCATACTTAATTATATCTCTTTTTTTACAAGTTGATCTTCTGACCTGCGACTGATGCCTCAGATATCCTTAGTAAGGCCACACCTGGAATATTGCATTCAGTTTCGGGCACCACCATACAAAAAAGATGTTGAGACTTTGGAAAAAGGGCAGAGAAGAACAACTAAGATGATTTAAGGCCTGGAAACTAAAAGATATGAAGAAAGGTTGCAGGATTTGGGTTTGGCTAGTCTAGAGAAAAGAAGGACTGGGGTGGGGGGTGATGACATGATAGAAGAATTCCAGTATTTGAGAGGCTGCCACAAAGGGGAGGGAATCAATTTATTTTCCATAGCACCAGAAGGCAAGACAAGAAACAATGGATGGAAACCAGTGGTGAAATCCAAATTTTTTTACTACCAGTTCTGTGCACGTGGCTTGGTGGGCATGGCTTGGCAGGCATGGCAGGGGAAGGATACTGCAAAATCCCCATTCCCACACCACTCTGGGGCCAGCCAGAGGTGGTATTTGCCGGTTCTCCGAACTACTCAAAATTTCCGCTACCGGTTCTCTGAACTGCTCAAAATTTCCACTACCGGTTCTCCAGAACCTGCTGGATTTTACTCCTGATGGGGTAAATCAAGGAAAGAAGCAACCTGGAATTAAGGAGAAACTTCCTAACAGTGAGGACAATTAACCTGTGGAAAAGCTTGCCTTCAGACTTAGTGGGTGCTTCATCACTGGAGGTTTTTAAGAAGAAACTGGACAGTCACTTGTCTGAAATGGTATAGGATCTCCTGCTTGAGTAGGGAACTGGACTAGAAGACCTCCAAGGCCCCTTCCAGCTCTATTCAGATTGATTGTGACTCAGATAAAAAATAAACCATGCAAAAAAAGATTGTGGGCAAACTTGTGTCAGAAAAAAACTTAATGATTCCATTTTAAAATGTGAACTGTTTATATAATGGTTCACTAGCCCATTATTACATTTTTTGGCAGAAACGTATATACAAGAAAAAAATCCATCTTCCATGAGCAGAAACTTGATTCCTTGGCTCATACACAGTTGGTATGAAAAATAGAAAAAGTGTCAAGTGTTTACATCTCTAAGGGAAAGATCTTAGGAGTAGCATTCAAGATGATATAAAGATTGGTTGAAGTACTCTCCTTTGGAATTAATTTCATCCTGGTTAATAACACTTACTTCTAACTTTATAAATCAGTCATGACCTAGGGTAGTTGTTAGCTAAAACTATGGCAAAAGTGAAACTTGGAGGTGTTAAAACTAAACACAGTATTTGTGCAAAGAGGCAGTGTAAGTGTTGGGCAGGATGCTTAAAACTGGAATTAAAAATAATAGAAAACCCTTAAACATAATTTAAATTCATGTCAAAAAGGAGTCTTAAACACATGTACATTATAGGGCATTTTACATTTTATACTTAATTATGGGCACGATGGCTCAATGGTTAAAGTCGCTGAGGTCAGCTGACAGCCAGGGTACGAGACCCGAGCTCCACGCAATGGGGCCCAGCTCCTGCCCACCTAGCAGTTCACAAACATGCAAATGCGAGTAGATAAATAGGTACTACTTGGGTGGGAAGGTAACAGCGTTCCGTGCACCTTTGGTGTATAGTCATACTGGCCACATGATCATGGAAATTGTCTTCAGACAACGCTGACTCCCTCGGCCAACAAACAAAGTAAGTGATAAATATCAGCATAAAAAATAAAATGTATCTTAAAGAGTTTCTATAATAAATCCCTAATAAACAAATAAAATTTGAACATTGGTAAGAATTAATGAGATGAAGTATTTGCATATCCTGCACTTACATAGTTGTTTATGGTATTTTATCCTTAATACTACAAATTGTTTCAAACACATCGAAGTTAGGCGTTTAAACAGAATCCAGATGGGTAGAAAATAACACCCATACATTCTAATCTTTTCAGTTAAGTAGAGTGATTTTAATGTATGGTGGTTTTTCCCCCTAGATATGAAGAGGTTTTGGAAGAATAATTACACTGATAAATTCCTGATGAAATGGGTTAGTCCTAAAATGCCATCCATCATTTTGGATGTATTTAAAGAACTATTTAGGAAGCATATCTGAAAAGTGTTTCAAATAAAAATAACATCTGCTTTTCTGTAAACACAGTCCTATATGTATGAATTTCCATCAAACATTTTAAGTGAACAATTCTTGAGTTATATTTTATGTATCATCCAAGTGCTGGAGTAAAGCACAGAATAACATTGATAGTTAATAGAATCCTTATTTTGGAGAAAAACATTAAACAACCATAAATACTAGCAAATTAAAATCACATTATTTTCTTCTACAGAAGGCAAAGCGGTTATAATAAAAAAGTTTATTATAAGTTATAATAAAATTAAAAGTGGACATAACTATTTTATTTTTTCAGACAATTCAGTATCTTTCAGTCTTTCATTCCTCCCTGGATTTGGAAAACCTCCAGGGAAAACAGCTGCAAACCTGTGTTAACTTTCACAAAAGAAACTGCTAAACACATAACAGAAAGAAAAATGCAATTGTTTTCTATGTGTTATCTTGATTCCAGACATTATTCTGATTATAATGGTAAATGTTCCGTTACAATTCATTTGCAAAACAGCTTTTGTATGGAAAACAGACTATTGATCAATTTGATATAATGCAATGTAAAACTTAAAAATATTATTCTTTGCATAAATATGTTTTGCATTTGTATTTTTTTTTTACAATTTTAATAACAAAGATGATTATAGAAAATATGCCAATTTAAGATTACCATCCCTGTTCCTGCAAAAATAGTGGGTGACCACCAGAGAGCAGTAGAGTGACATAGGGAGAAAAATCTAACTCTGCTGCCAACTGGTGTTAGCCTAGAATATTGATGGCTAACTTTTTCCAGACCGAGTGGCCAAAGCGTGCATGTGAATGCGCGTGTGCGCGCCCAAACCTCCAAAATGCAATGCATGCGTGGCTCCCATGCATGCACCCCACCCCTGCACATGCATGCGTGCTCCTGAATGTGGCCCCTTTGCATGCGCGGCCCCCCCACGTGTGCCCACTGCACGTGCAGGCCCCCGCAGGTGCCCAGCCCCCCACACATGCATGAAAGAGACCCAAAGACCAGCTGGCCGGCAGGAGGCACCTGCGCATATGCAGCGGAGCTGAAGTGGGGTGACGGCTCGCGTGCCCACAGAAAGGGCACTGCGTGCCACCTCTGGCACGTGTGCCATAGGTTCACCATCACGGGCCTAGAATTTTTCAGCCAAGATACCGTACCTTCAATTTGTACAAATTTTGCCTTAGATCATTTGTTATCTTTGCTGCCTCCCTCTTCTTAATATAGGACCCAAAAGAAAGGATTTGAAGCATTGGAAATTAAAAGAAACAATAGTTCCCTATTGTCCTATAGTTTAAGGAACTGGTATATGCCGAATTATAATTAATTATACTTTTAAAAATAGCTGATATAAATTATAGTTAGAATGTAGTAGCACCAATACCATTTCCTATTGTTTGGTAGTGCTTGCATGTATGTGTTCTCACACCTTTAAAAATCCCTGCAACAATGTTGTAATATATCTTAGTCTGAGAATAAGTTATTTGCTCTTTAGAAGAAGGGCCATAATTCATTGGCAGATTTATATACCTGTATAGAAGGCTATTGCTCAATGCACTCTGCTGGAAGAGACCGATTTTTCCAGGTTTTCAAAGACAATGACAAATGGAGATCTCCCAGAAGAAGCTGGTTTACAATCTGGCACTTCTCTTGGACTTTCAGCTCTTTCTGAATTAGTAGGTGGAAGTTATGGTTTAGGCAAGCTTTTGCACAGATTCAGCTAGTGTACTAGGTACAACCATTCCTGAGATGGGAGGAACTCGAAATATCATTCACAATCACTGGTATCTTCACAACTACTCATTTGGGCTATGTTAACCCCTTCCACCTGGGAAGCTTCAGGTCATATAAAATACAATTGCCTGGATCTTTAAGGAATGCCACAATTCTAGCGATACTCCTGAAGTTATAGTAGTTGCCTGTGTGTTTCTGGGTGCAGATTCAGTTGCTGGTAATAACAGGCAGAATCCTGCAGGGCTTCACATCTGGGCACCTGCAAGACTGCAGTAGAATCTGTCCAACTAGGATTTACTAGTATCCCAACAGATTCCCAGCCCCTGCAAATTATGGTAGGAATATACTCAGAAGTTATGTTTCTTTGTTAGATATCCAGTCTTCTTCTTCTTCTTCTTCTTCTTCTTCTTCTTCTTCTTCTTCTTCTTCTTCTTCTTCTTCTTCTTCTTCTTCTTCTTCTTCTTCTTCTTCTTCTTCTTCTTCTTCTTCTTCTTCTTCTTCTTCTTCTTCTTCTTCTTCTTCTTCTTCTTCTTCTTCTTCTTCTTCTTCTTCTTCTTCTTCTTCTTCGCAGTTTGTCACCTGAGCCTAACGTTGGTCTTGTACAACTAGCGGCCCTTAGAAATAAGATTAATGTCCTCAATATAGATTTAGTAAACCTGTGTGTTCTTTAAGTGGGCATTTAAGAATGACAAGGCAGTAAATGTGTAGCTGGCATATACCATGTTTCCCCAAAAATAAGACTCTGTCTTATATTTTTTGAATCCCAAAATAAGCACTTGGCCTTATTTTCAGGGAGGTCTTATTATTTTGGGGCGCGTGGAGCAAGACGGGGCTCCTCTTGCTGTCTTACCTGATTTCCAGCTCTTGTCTCCCTAACCCTAACCAGAGGAAATGGTGGAGACTGGCTGTATATGCGTTTAAATATTTTCGGGGAGGGCTTATTTTTTGGGGGGGGTATTTTTAGCGCATGCACTCAAAAACCCGATTGGGCTTATTATCAGGGGATGTCTTATTTTCGGGGAAACACGGTATATAGGGATTGCTTATTTTGTTTTAAAGTGGTTATGGTATTGAATTACTGTGGTGGCCCAGGGGTTAGAATGCCATATTGCAAGCTAACTCTGCCCACTTCCAGGAGTTCGATCGATCCTGATGAGGTCAAGGTTGACTCAGCCTTCTATTCTTGGGTAAAATGAGGACCCAGATTGTTGGAGCAATTGGCTGACTTTTAAACCGTGCAGAGACTGCTGTAAAGCAGCAGACCCCAGCCTTTTTGATTTGGCGGCCTGGTGGTGGTGGGAGAGGGGATAGTTCCCTGCAAGTGGGTGTGTGCAAGTGCATGCAACTCCATTTGTGTATGTGGCTTGTGCAAGAGGAGCTTCACGTTTGAGCGGAACTGTCACTTGCATCAGGGGAGCTTCACACGTGCACATGCACTCGTCCTCCATTTCAAACAGGCCACAGCCTGGTAGTGGTAGAGGTGGTATTCAGCAGGTTCTGACCAGTTCTATAGAACCGGTAGCGGAAATTTTAAGTAGTTTGGAGAACCGGTAAATACCACCTCTGATTGGCCCCACCCCCATCTATTTTCAAGACCAACTTTAGGTCAGTTATAGAGTAACCTGGGAAGTTAACATGTACCGTATTCATTTTTGTTTTATTTTGTTCTTTTAAAGCTGGAAAGTTGGGGATGTGGTGGCTCAGTGGCTAAGACGCTGAGCTTGTCGATCGAAAGGTTGGCAGTTCTGCAGTTCGAATCCCTAGTGCCGCGTAACGGGATGAGCTCCCGTTACTTGTCCCAGCTTCTGCCAACCTAGCAGTTTCGAAAGCCTGTAAAAAATGAAGTAGAAAATAGGGACCATCTTTGGTGGGAAAGTAACAGCGTTTTCCAGAGTACTGCTCCTGCAGTCCATAGCTGGGTTTCTTCATCTTCAGTTCCTTTTGACTGGGTGATCTTTAAGAATATTTCTCTCTTCGCCCTGTGGCCACGCCCACTGCTCCCATAATGCACCAGTCTTTTCACTCAGTCACTGAAGACTGGTGTGTTTTTTCTCTCTTCGTGTTCACCTTTGCTTGAATTAGCCTTTAGCGTTTAGGATTTTATTTATTTTTCATTTAGTGTTTTTTCTCTCGGTGAGAGCCTATCTCAGAAAGCTGCAGGGAGCTAGAATCGGAGCTGGGGTGCCAGTCCGTTCTCCCCCCGGGCGTCTGACGGCCGTCAGACAGCAGCAGGGGCTTTCCGACCCTTCGGGGCGGTTCCCCATCCTTGCTTCTAGCCGCTGGTGTGAGCGCGGAGTTGCGAGTCGCCGTGATCACCCCCACACCATTCTATTTAATTTGGTTTGAATCGGCTCTCATAGTAGCGGCTCCGGAGTTGTGCATGGTTTGCCCTGCAGGCTCTGATGTTGATTTCTCGACGCTAGCTTGCTGCTGCGATTACTGACCAACTCAGCCGGGGCCTCTCTTTAGTGCCGAACTTGCTGCGCTGACGACATTTTTCAAGCGTCGATATCTGGAGCTTCGCGCTGTCCCTAGCTGCCGGCGGTGAGAGATCGAGGCGCCGACCTTTGGGCGGCGCCCCCTTTAAAGTTTATTGCCGGGACGGAGGCACGTGTTGTGGTGCCTTCGCTTTGTGTCCGGCACCCCTCCGAGTCATTAGCCGTCTACCCAGCGCAGCCTAGAGCAGCGGCGGGCGCCATTTTGGATCTGTTCGAGCGCGCCCTCAGCTAGCCGCCATTAGCCCACGCAGTCCCCTGCAGCTGCGGGCGCCATTTTAGAACTGTCATCGTTCCGGCGGCCATTTTCTGGCGATTTTTCGGCAGGCCTTTGATCTCGCCACGTTGAGCGCTTGGGACGCTCGTTAACTGTCTCCGCCTCATTGTTGCCCTGTGGTGCGCGGGCCAGAGGCAGACCTTCTTTGATCTAAGCCGGACTGTTTGCCCGTGATATTGGGGGCTCCTTAGGCCTACGCTTTCTGGTCGCACCCCATCTTACAAGACTTTGGGCGTCTCCTGTGTATAGTTTTCTTGTTGTTATATATATATATATATATATATAAAGAAAAAAAAATACAAATTCAAAATCTCCAAAAAAATTTCATAAAAAAAAAAAAAAGAAAAAAAAAAGAAAAGAAAAGGACAATAATAAGTCTTGTACATACATAAATATATTTACCTTGCCTTCCTGAGATGGCGGATTCCTATTTGTCCTCTGACTCGGAGAGGGAGCCCAGTCCACCTAGGGCCCCGTCCAAACACAGGTCTAAGTCACGAGGGAGGTCTACTGCCGCTTCCACTGAACCTCACCAGCGTAGACCTTCGTCAGCGGCGGAGAAGGACGCCCAGCGCCGGCATAGGGCGCTTGAGAAGCAGTATGATAGAGCCAGACTGGCCACTTCGTCCTCTGTCTTTGCTCCTGCTCAACGGCTTTGTCCTCGAGAGGACTCCTCTGTGACACCTGATGCCACTCCTGGTCCCAGTGAGGATCATGGCACTTCCGCATCTCGGGCCCCATCTGGCTTGTCTCTTACTAAGAGGGCCTCAATGTCCTTACCTGACGTCTCGACCGCGGGCCTTGCAGAGACTCATGCTCCTGCTTCCAGTCGGGCTGAGGCTACATTTACACCAACTGCTGCGGGCTTACGGGGCCCGGATGGTCAGTTGTTGGCCCCCCAGGTGGATTTACAGGCGGCGTTGTCCAATGCCCTGTCCTCCATATTGGCTGCGGGGATTCACCAATCTGTCCTTCAACAGACGCTTCCAGTTCAGGCCTGCTCTTCCCAATCAGCAATTCCTGCTCGTTCCAGATCTCCATCTCGGTTGGTTCACATTTCCTCTGGGGAATCCGAGCAGGATGAGGAGCTACCTGAAGAATTGGAATTCTCAGAGGATGAGGACCTTCCACCGGACACTCCCGCCTTCTCCGGCTTATTCCGACCTTCGCTGTTTAAGTCTTTGCTGCATAAAGCTCGACAGACCACCAATATGGGAGTTCCACTTACTGAACCGTCTACGTCTGCAGCCCCTCATGAGGCTTTGTTTTCATCATCCAAACCAGGGAAGGATTTTATTCCCTGCCCTCAACTGTTTGCAGATGTTCTACAGTCCCCCTGGTCTCAACCGGGGTCTCTGATGGGCCCCACCAGCCTGGACAAAAAGTTATACTGTGGGGCTCCTGAGTTGGACTCCTTATTGGCCTTACCTGCGGTGGACCCTCCAATTGCGAGCCTTTCGTCCTCCTCACTTTTGTCCTCGGATGCTTTGGACGTTCTTAAGTCAGAGGACAGAAAGACTGAACTTTCCTTTCGTAAGGAACATCAATCCCTTGCTTGGACAATTAAGACGGCGATGGCTACGTCGTTCTTTAATAGGGCCACATTGATATGGCTGAGGCAGCTTCAAGAAAAACTACCACCGGAAGACACACGGCTTCACCAAGATATAAATAAGATCGTAGCGGCCACCGAATACTCGGCAGACGCCTCGTTAAACTCGGTGAAGTTTGCCTCAAGGGCCTTGGCCTCTTCTGTGACATCTCGCAGACTATTTTGGCTCAGAAATTGGAGAGCTGATGCCAGAGCAAAGTGGAAATTGGCGGCAGCCCCCTTTAAGGCCCCGAACCTCTTTGGTCCTGCTCTAGACCCTGTCCTGGTCGAGGACAAGGACAAAAGGAAGGTGATGCCCGCGTCCTCTTACCGCAGACCAGAACGACGCTACACGCCCTATTCCCAACGTCAGCCCTTTCGGACTTCGTCGGGCTCAGGGGGGCCCTATCCACAGCGAGGTTCGTTTCCTGGACCCGACCGTTCATCGGATAGGCAGCGGTTTCGAGACAGGTCCAGGGCCAACAGCTACAGACGCCCTTTCCGTGGATCGGGCTTCCGCCAGGCCCGTCGGGGCAAATGACTACGGGTTGCAGGATCCCATCGGGGGGCGTCTTCAACACTTCAGCCACCGATGGGAACGCTCAACCAAGGACGCCTGGATTCTTCGGACGGTATCTCAAGGCCTGGCCATCGAGTTTCTGGGACGTCCTCCGGTTCGTTATGTCCGCTGTCCGGCCCACCTGTCCCCCGACAAAGAGACTCTTCTGAGGAAGGAGGTCCTCCATCTACTCCTTATCCGAGCAATAGAACCTGTTCCTCGGGATCAGCAGGGCAAGGGCTTCTATTCAACCCTATTCTTGGTCCCCAAACATTCGGGGGGTTGGAGAGCCATCTTAAATTTAAAGCAGCTGAATCTGTCGGTCCGCTACCGCAGATTCAAAATGCACTCCTTGGGATCCATCCTTGCAGGTGTTCGACGGGACGACTTCCTCCAGTCTGTCGATCTCAAGGAGGCTTATCTGCACGTTCCGGTCCTTCCGGCCCACCGCCAATACCTACGTTTCCAGATTGGGGAGGACCATTATCAGTACTGTGCAATGCCCTTCGGCTTGTCATCTGCGCCAAGGACGTTCACAAAGCTGGTGGCGGTTGTGGCGGCTGCTCTCCGAGTGTTACCTGTAAGGGTGTTGTGCTATCTGGACGACATTCTAGTCCTGTCCTCCTCCAGAAGCCAAGCCTCTCGGGACCTGGCCCTGGTCATCGAATCCTTTCAAGACCACGGGTTTTCGATCAACTTCCCGAAGAGTCATCTACACCCAACCACTGTTCTCCAACACTTGGGGGCGGTGATCGACTCCGCTCGGGGCCAGGTCTCCCTATCTCCGGACAGGGCGGAAAGCATTCGCAACCTGATTCGACTCATCCAATCCAAGCGGACTGTTCCTCTTCTACATCTATCCCAGTTGTTGGGGAAAATGGTCTCGTGTTTCTCGATAGTGCCATGGGCGCGCAGACACACGAGGCCGTTGCAGTGGTTCCTGCTACCATTTCAACGCTCAGGTCGCAGCGATTCTCTCCACAAGGTTTCGCTCCCCCCTCAAATCGCCCTGTCCTTCAACTGGTGGACAGGCCCCAAGCTTCTCCTCGGTACACAGTTTCTGATCCCGGATCGGCTGACCTTGACCTCAGATGCCAGCCTCTTGGGCTGGGGAGCCCATCTCAACGATCAGATGGTGCAGGGCCGCTGGTCTCCATCGGAACAGACGTTGAGCATCAACCTCTTGGAGTTGAGAGCGATTCGCCTGGCTCTCTGTCATTTTCGCCCCCTGTTGCAAGACCGGCATGTCCTCGTCCTCACGGACAATATCTCCGCCAAGGCCCATATAAACAAGGAAGGGGGCACGAGGTCAAGGGACCTGATGCTGGAGGCAGAGAAGCTGTTCTCTTGGGCCGAGGGTCACGTTCTGTCTCTGAAGGCCGATCACATCTCGGGCGTGGACAATGTGAGGGCAGATTGGCTCAGCAGGCAACTGATAGACCAGTCGGAATGGCAACTGGATCCCGAGATTTTCCAGGAGGCTGTCACCATCTTCAGCCTGCCTGTTGTAGACCTCTTCGCCAGTCCGGCGAACGCCCAGCTTCCCAGATTTGTGTCACGTTATCCAACTCGGATGGCAGAGGACCACAACGCCCTACGGTGCCGCTGGCCTCCCGGCCTCTTGTACGCCTTTCCCCCACTTCCGTTGATTCCTCAAGTCATTCGAAAGTTGTTGGACGAACGTGCGGAACTTCTGCTGGTGGCTCCCAGTTGGCCTCGTCGGCCGTGGTATGCCGACCTGGTGGCTCTGTCCATACTCCCTGCATGGGAGATCCCACCGAGCCGTCTCTCTCTGCGCCAAGGAGCGGTGTTCCACCCAGATCCAGGATGGCTCCGATTGGCCGTTTGGCGTTTGAGCGGGTCATCCTGCGCAAGGACCGTCTCCCCGATTCTGTCATAACCACTATACAGGCATCTCGCAGACCTTCGACATCGCGCATATACGAGTCCTCGTGGCGGGCTTTCTGCGCCTGGTGTGCTGACAACTTGGTGGACCCTACGTCGGCTCAGGTCGTGGACATCCTCTGCTTCTTACAGTCTGGCCTGGACAGGGGCTTGTCACCGTCTACCCTTCGTCGACAGACTGCTGCTTTGTCCACTGTAGTTCGCTGTCCGCCTTACTCGTCTCTGTCTCACCATCCCCAAATCAGAGAATTCTTGCATGGGGCTATGAACTTACGTCCACCTCCGGTTCGTCGATACCCGACCTGGGACCTTTCCCTTGTTCTTCAATCGCTTATGAGTCCCCCTTTCGAACCGCTGGGCTCTGTGTCTCTTAAGTACTTGTCTTATAAGGTCGCCTTCCTCTTGGCGATCACATCCGCCAGACGGATATCCGAACTTTCAGCTCTGTCGATCCGGAACGACTTGTGTATTTTCCATGCTAATACGGTTGTTCTTCGCCTGGACCCGGCTTTTTTGCCGAAAGTGAACTCTTATTTTCATCGCGCTCAGGAATTAATCCTTCCTGACTTTTGTCCGTCACCCAAGCACCAACGTGAGAGAGATTGGCACACGCTTGACGTGCGCAGGGCCCTCAGGCGTTATATTCGCAGGACTGAGTCATTCCGGAAAACGGAGGCCCTTTTGATATCTTTCCATCCAAGATCCTTGGGTCAAAAAATATCTCCATCGACTGTGGGCAGGTGGATTAAGGCGTGCATCTCTACCGCTTATGAACGTCAGGCCAGGCAGGTCCCATCCGGGATTTTGCCTCACTCTACTCGTAGTGCGGCAACGTCAGCTGCTTGGGCCACTCAGGCATCTGTTTCTGACATTTGCCGGGCTGCCACCTGGTCCTCTGTGACACCTTTTATCAGACATTATAGGGTGGATTCATTTGCCTCGGCTGAGGCTTCTTTTGGCCGTCGTGTCCTGCAGAGTGTGCTACCGACGCAGGACTCCGGGGGCCTTTAGTTTCCCACCCTTGTTTTTTTCTGAGCTTGGGTATATCCCAGCTATGGACTGCAGGAGCAGTACTCTGGAAAACGAACATTGTCTTACCTGAATGTTCCTTTTCGGAGTACTGCGACTGCAGTCCATCCCCTCCCTTGTTTTTTTCCTTTCTTCTATTATTGGACTATTGATGTCTGGACTTGTTATTGTTGTCGGCCTGTTGGTCTTTTCTTGGACTATGTTAGGTGGTCGCGCCTTCGTTCAAAGACTGGTGCATTATGGGAGCAGTGGGCGTGGCCACAGGGCGAAGAGAGAAATATTCTTAAAGATCACCCAGTCAAAAGGAACTGAAGATGAAGAAACCCAGCTATGGACTGCAGTCGCAGTACTCCGAAAAGGAACATTCAGGTAAGACAATGTTCGTTCCGTGCGCCTTTGGCGTTTAGTCATGCTGGCCACATGACCACGGAGACGTCTTCGGACAGCGCTGGCTCTTCAGCTTTGAAACAGATGAGCACTGCCCCGTAGAGTCGGGAATGACTAGCACATATGTGCGAGGGGAACCTTTACTTTTACCTAATGCTGGAAGAATTGGCATTGGAAGGATGGAATATCCCTGCTTTTTAATCATTGTGGTTGGTCCAATTGTTGATTAGTAGCTATTTTAAGTTTGGTAATTCTATAAATAGCTCGCTTTCTATTCAGACATATGAAATTAAAGTTTAGAACTGTCTAGGCTGAGTTGTAAATTGTTGTTCTATGCCTGCATCATTTTATTGGGAACTATAGGTAACAAGCAATAACATTGGGTTGTGCTGTCGATCTATTTCATACTGTTGTGCATTAATCCTAAATAACAATCAGTCCTTTTCATCTGTTTAACTTCATTGCACTATATATTTGTATCTTGAGAACTGCTAACTTTAAATCAATTACCTATGTATGCTTTATCTGTTGGGTCTGAAATGATTTCTATATTATAGGTATCACTAGAAACAATGGACTTCTTGGTGTGTTCTGAATGGAAGCTAGAGACACCTAAAATTTGTAGTGGTCAGTTTCTGGTAGAAGATAGGAGTTATATATCCAAAGTAAACTTTCCCAATAGGGTCTAGAAAGTGAATCTAGGATTCAAGGATACAAAATTCAAGGATGCGAAAACTACAGAATTTTGTTGTTGTTGTTGTTAGTTGCGAAGTCGTGACTGACCCATCGCGACCCCATGGATAATGTTCCTCCAAGCCTTCCTGTCCTCTACCATCCTCTGGAATCCGTTTAGGCTCACGCCTACTGCTTCAGTGACTCCATCTAGCCACCTCATTCTCTGTCATCCCCTTCCTCTTTTGCCCTCAATTGTTCCCAACATTAATTTCTTCTCCAGTGAGTCCTTCCTTCTTATTAGGTGGCCAAAGTATTTGAGTTTCATCTTCAGGATCTGGCCTTCTAAAGAGCAGTCAGGGTTGATCTCCTCTAGGACTGACTGGTTTGATTGCCTTGCGGTCCAAGGGACTTGCAGGAGTCTTCTCCAGCACCATAGTTCAAAAGCCTCAATTCTTTGGCGCTCAGCCTTTCTTATCGTCCAACTTTCACAGCCGTACATTGCAACTGGGAAAATCATAGCCTTGACTATATGCACTTTTGTTGGCAGGGTGATGTCTCTGCTTTTTAATATGCTGTCTAGATTTGCCATAGCTTTCCTCCCCAGGAGCAAGCATCTTTTAATTTCTTGGCTGCAGTCCCCATCTGCGGTGATCTTGGAGCCCAGGAAAATTAAATCTCACTACCTCCATTTCTTCCCCATTTATTTGCCAGGAATTTTAAGATAGTGTTAATGCTGATTTGGAGTTACATACAGAATCCTGCAAAGTGCAAACTGTAACTCATTTATGAGTTGTTAGGTCAGAGACTCATTGAAGTGCTTCTTCCAGCTTTCTTATCACCCTGGCTGGTTTGCTACCAATAAATTCAAGCTCTGTACCTTGATTGTTTATGTCTCCTCTCCCTTCCACTCCTTTCTCAGCTATTTCAGTCTCTCACACATGGTGATGGATGTATACTGAATCCATAATCAGGAACCTTGAGAGGCTACTACACACTGAGCTGAAGATCTTCACTTTATCATCGGTTTCTTTTGTGACTAATGAATGTGTTGGCCTTTTAAAGTTTCTACTTAAAGTGATCATGAGGAGAGCCACATGTTTGTTTTCATGGTGGACACATACATGGGAATTCTGTGCCATCAAAAGAGTAATAACAACATGGGGGCGCGGGGGAAGGCATAGAAATTCTGCGACAGCTGCAGATCATATTATACTTAAAATGAAGTAGCTACCGTTGTTGAAGTCCTTTCAGAGTGATTTTTTTTTACTCATGTTTACAAGAATTCAACTGTTTTATCAAAGCAGTTGCCTGAATACGAATGCAAATTCAAATTGTGTTTTCTATCGTCTTCATGACAAATTAATGTGACTGTCATTTTGAAGAATCTATAAGTTCCTGCATGAATTATCTGGGATAATTTCACGGCTATAATTTTGCATCTGTTTGTGTTGACAGTGAAAATAAGAGTCCTTTGAGATATCTATAATTTGTCTGCAGTAGGCATCTTTATTAAAACATTCTTATTTTACACATATAAATTGTACTTTGGCTAAGAATTTGTTGCTGAAGTAATATAATCTGTATAAAGGAAAACGAGGTCCAGGCAGAAGAAGAGCATGGGGTTTTGTGTCCTTTAAAAGACTATATGTACATTTGCTGAAAGGGAAGTAGATGATGATTTAAATGACACAGAAACAGAGGGTTGAGAACAAGCGACATCAAACATGTGCATATGTACACAGGCATATTCATAGGTGTCCGTATTACAAGGAAAAATGGGTAGTGTCCAGGGGTGAAATGTAAAATTTGTTACTACCGGTTCTGTGGGCGTGGCTTGGGGGGGGTTAATGTGATGGTGGGCATTGCCAACTTTTTTTTTTTTTTAACTTTTCAAAGCATTTTTTCTAATGCTTTGAAAAGCCTCTGCCAATCAGGCAATTCAGCTGGGATCATCAGAGAGGCATTTTAAAAAATACCTCTCTGCCAATCAGGTAACTCAGCTGGGAGTTGCCAGAGACTTTTCAAAGGATTTTTTTTACCACCTCTTCAGCCAAGAGGTTGCAGAAAAAAATGCTTTGAAAAGCCTCTGACGATCCCAGCTGAGCCGCACGATCATCAGAGGCTTTTTTTTTAAAAACTTTTAAAAGCATTTTTTCTTCGGAAGAGGTTGTAGAAAAAATGCTTTTAAAAGTAAAAAAAAAAAAAGCCTCTGATGATCGTGCAGCTCAGCTGGGCATGGTGGAGGGGGGTGGGGTGTAGGGATTTTTGCTACCGGTTCTCCAAACCACGCACCACCATCGCTACCGGATCGGGTGATCCGGTCCGAACCGGGAGCATTTCACCCCTGGTAGGGTCAGCAAAATATGTGTATAGGAATTTTTTTTAAAAAAAATTCCCACTGCACCCTAATAGGTATTAAGTCTTGATCTGTTCATATTTATGCACTTGGTCATACTCATTACAATGTCTTTAAAATGATAACATAAGTTTAATAATTATAAATATTTTAAAAAATTAAGTGAAAAGCGGGTGGGGAAAACCTTTTGGATTGTTTCTCTTTTAGAGAGTTACTGTACATAGTCTTGGATGGATGTAAAATTTCATTGCTTTTTGTAAAACTGATGTTTGTGTGTGTTTTAACTCTTTATTTCTTTTGGTTATTTATGAAACTTTCCCTCTTTCTTTCTGTATCTTAGTAGAAATGAAAAGAAGTCTAAAAAAAGCATTGTCTTGAAGTTAACAGAATAACAAATTTGGAAGGGACCTTGGAGGTCTTCTAGTCCAACCCCCTGCTCAAGTAGGAAACCCTACACTATTACCAAGTTACAGCCAGTGATATTAGTTTGCAATTATGATTCTTCATGGAGGAATTTATAAGGGGTGTGACAAATAGCATGATGGTATAACGTAAAAATAATGTGGGGTTTTTTGTGTCTTTTTATAGCTCAATCATTAAAGGAGTTTGCCCGATTACTGATTGCTGTAGAAGAAGAAAGGAAACGGCTGGTAAGTCTGCCTGAGAATATACTTGTGGAATTCCACCTCTGTTTCTACATCCCAGAAAGTCCCTATTTCAAGTTTTGTAAAATCCCAGCAAGAACTAACCATATTTTAAAAAATTATTTGGCAGCTGCTAATTAAATACATCATTTTGTACTTCTCAGTCTGCATATTCTGCTTGGTTTTTTTTTTTCACGTTTAAGAAACTAACCTTATTTTTATTCAGAATTCTTGCTTTTACTGTAATATACCGAATTTTTCGGGCTATAAGACACACTGGACTATTAAGACCTAAATTTAGAAGAGGAAAACAAGAACAATAAAAGTCTTTTGCCTCCACGTGCCCCATTTTTGGCCTGTTTTCAGGGCTTTTTTTGGCCCGTTTTTGGGCCTTTTTTCGGTCTGTTTTTAAAGGCTTTTTTCGGCCCGTTTTGGGGACTCTTTGGGCCCGTTTTTGAGGGTTTTTTTCCTCAAAATGGGCCAAAAAAGCCTCAAAAGCAGATTAAAAAAGCCTCAAAAACAGGTTGAAAAAAGCCTCGAATATGGGCCAAAAAAAGGCTAAAAAATGGGCCGAAAAAAGTCTCAAAATGGGCCGAAAAAAGTCTCAAAAACAGGCTGAAAAAAGGCCCGAAAATGGGGCATGCGGACGCCAAAAAATGGCCGGCAGGTGGATGGGACTTCAGCAATATTCAGTCTAATAAGACGCACAGACATTTTCACCCCCTTTTGGGAGACAAAAAAGTGTGTCTTATAGTCTGAAAAATATGGTAGCTTTTATGCTTAGTTGCAGTTATGGTTCTAGTTCCCTTTTTTTAAACATGAAGAACATTTAACCAAAAGACCCTAGATTAGAGTGATATAACTTGAAACTGGAAGTACACCATTGCCCCTTTGCTGCCTGAAGAAGCTGTTACCAAATTATAATCTAGGTAGTCCTTAATGTACAACCATTTCTTCAGTGCAGGTAGTCCTTAACTTACAACAGTTCATTTCGTGAACATTCAGAGTTACAATGGCACTGATAAAGTGACTTACGACCATTTTTCACAGTAACAATCTTTATAGCGTTCCCATGATCATGTAATCAAAATTAAGATGCTTGGCCACTGTTTCATACTTACGACTATTGCTGTGTCCCAAGATCATGTGATCCCCTTTTGCGGCCTTCTGACAAGCAAAGTCAATGGGGAAGCCAGATTCACTTAACAACTGGGTTAGTAACTTAGCAACTGCTGTGGTTCATTCAGCAACTGAGGCAAGAAAGGTCGTAAAACGAGGCAAAACTCACTTAACAAATGTCCCATTTAGCAACAGAAATTTTGGACTCAATTTGGGTTGTAAATCGAGGACTATGAAGTTACTATGGCAATGAAAAAAAAGTGACTCATCCTTGCACTTATGACCATTGCAGCATGCCCTGGTCATATGATCGAAATATGGGCACTTGGCAACTGGCAAGTATTTATGATGGTTGTAACATCCTGGGATCATGTGGATTGCCAGTTGTAACCTTTACCATCTGGCTTCCGAGACAATGGGAGAAATTGGATTCATTTAATGACTGCATGACTCCTAGGCAACTGTGGTGATTTCCATAACAACCCAGGGCAAAAAGGTCATCAAATTGGGCATGAATCAGTTAACAACCGTCTTGCTGAACAACATAAACTCTAATCTTAATTGTAATCCTAAATTGAGCATTTGCTGTATTTTATGTGATCAGAGCAAATTATTAAATACCTGACCAGAGATTATGATGTTAGTGTCAGGTCTGGCATCTTTGGCTTGGCGCCTCCCTGGCATCCTGCCATCAAAGGCCAGGGTTGGAGGAGGGGGTAGAGGACAAATGGGCAATAAACATGCATAGGGATGTGATGGGAAATAGAAGGAATGACAGCTTGACAAAGACCGGGGAAGCACGGAAACAGTTTGTGCCAGCACTCAAGGCCGCACATCCTGAGATTGGAATGTAGACTACCTCAAACATCTCAGCGTTCTCAAAACACCTATGCAGCTCTTCATTGGCTGAAGATGAACTAGTCATGGGGAGAGGGCTGGGATGAGGGGGAAAATTTGTAACTTTTTGTGTGGGAAACTTGGTTCTAGCCTGATTTTACTGCAGCCTTTAATAAAATGAACCTATCAGTTCACCCAAATGGAGTCGAGGGTCTTTCTTTTCTAGGGGACCCGATTGGGGCAGGTCTGACAGTTAGATAAATAGATGATGTTATCTAAAGAAATGAAACAAATAATTGTAGTAGCTATACCACTTCCATTTTAATTGGAGCATTCTATAACAAATGTATATCAGTCCTTCAAGATAGACCAGACTTGAAAACAAAATCATAGTGGCCAATAATATTTTATTTTAAGGTTATCATAGCAAAATCTTCCAAATCTTCCCGATCTTCCCTCCCTTTATCTTCCCGAGTGTTAGGGAGGGTTTTGTTTGAGTTGTTTTCTCTGCTTACATTTCTGTCCCAGATGCAGGGTTTATTTCTTGGATTGTTGGCTCAGTAGCAGGTCTTCCTGTTCCTCAAAAGAATTCCTTGTATTCATTACATTGTAGTTTTTTTTAAAAAAAGTTTTCATCCCTGCCATAGATTAATCTTCCCCAACTAGTGTTTTCCAATTGATCGGAGAATAGGTTTATCAAGCCTGCTGGATTACAGATTTGCTAAACTTTAGTAGCAAGAGAAGATATCTGGAAACATAGCCCAATGTATCTGGCATGTGCCAAATTAAAGAATTTTAGCAGAACTGAAGTTAAGTGTCTCACTCCTTTTCCTCTCTGTTATCCAACAGAATGCAGAAGATGAATTTTTTCCCCTGGTCAAGTTTCAGTTGGTAGATGGAGATGACGAATACATCTAGTCTTTTTGGCTGTCTGAAGGGAAAATCATGCACTCTCCCATAATCTAATGAATAACTGTCCCAGTTAGACTTTAAACACATTTATGCTTGTGCCCCAGGAGTATTGCACAAATGATACAAACTGGTTAAATCTTAACAGTGCCAAATTTTGCTCCAGGGAGGATGGTTTATAAATTAAAATATTATGAGAACTGGTTTGGTCTAATGGTTAAGGCACCAGGATAGAAACCAGGAAACTGTGAGAAGGCTGGATGACTGGGCCGGTCACTTTCAGCCCAAAAGCCCCCTAGGCTCGGAAGACAAGCTAGATAAGGGGTGTCAAACTCAAGATACATGGCCTGGATCTGGCCCATGGGGTGCTTAGATCCAGCCCCTGGGGCCGCCATGTAAACAGCAAAGGACCAGCCCTCAGTGCCTCTGCCAGCGAAAATGGAGCTCATGAGGGCTACATGCGGCCCTCCCAGGCTCCATTTTTGGCCACAACGGCCTCCTGAACCCCTCTACCAGCCTCCACAAGCTCTGTTTTCACTGGCAGAGGGCTGCAGGCGGACGTCGCAGCCTAAAACAGAGCCTTGAAGAGTGACGTCGAGCTGGCCACGTCCCACCAACCATGTCTCCCCTGGTCCCCCAAGGTCAACACAACCCTCATGTGGCCATCAAATGAAGTTCAGTTTGACACCCCTGAGCTAGATGGTCAGTTCCTGTTGCCATCAATAGATCAGCACTTGGTTGATCCCAAATGGGAAATGAGGGGAAATGATTAGGAAAGGGGAAAAAGGGATAATTAAATGAGGGGAAACGGTTAGGAAAGGAGGGAAAAGAATAATTAAAATACTGTACTAAAGACGCACACATTAAGGTGGATGCAGTCATTTTATTAGACTTTAATAACAAGAGAAGTTATCTGGAAACACATCGCAGGACTGATTTGATTTAAAAATGAAATGTTTTCACATTGAAAGCCATAGTGCAAATGGTCTCCATGTAACCTACTGCCTGAAGGCTAACTTTTCTCATTTTTCTATCTGCCTCTGTACTTTGAAACAAAGTTTTATAACTGGATTTCAGTGTCAATATTTTAATACTTCACACTTAAGCTACTTCAGTTTACCAAGTTAGATGAGTTTCCGGCTGAGCAAGATAAGGACATTGCCTAGAGGACTGGAGTTTCCATTAAAAAAAATGTTGTTGACATTTAGGATAGGAAATATTTCTTGAAATAGCTAAGAACCTGTTTTCATCTGATGGTTTGAAAGACCAAGAAGCTTCTGTATTTATTTTTTAACTTATTTTCAGGCTGCTGTGAGGCTAAATTCCAAATATTAGAACTGTATGAAATGTTTTTCTGCTCCAGCTTGGTTACAGTATAATCTAGGATAGTGATGGCTAATGTTTTCTGGACTGAGTGCCCAAAGCACGTGTCTGTGTACGTGACTGTGCGTGCCGCCGAACCTACAAAATGCAATGTGCATGCATCCCCCTGCATGCGCCCCACCCCCGTGCATGCGCACACAGGCCCCCCACATGTGCCCCGCCCCCTGCATGCGCAGACACACACCTCATGCGCCCCTGCCAGTGGTGGGTTGCTACCGGTTCGCCCCTTATCAGGCAAATTGGTAACGGAGGCGGTGGGAGGTTCCGCCCACTCACCCAGATGTCTTTACACATGCACAAAAGCGTTGCGAGTGTGCGCACGCCCACGAGTGAACCAGTAGCGATGGGATTTGAATCCCACTACTGGCCCATGCGCGGCAGAGGCCCAAAGACTATCTGGCAGGTGGGAGATGCGCGCGTGAGCAGCGGAGCTGAACTGCGCCACAGCTCACGTGTCATCAGAGAGGGCGCTGCGTGCCTCCTCTGGCACACATGCCATAGGTTCGCCATCACGGATCTAGGATTTCATCTTCTCTTAGCGAGTGAGGAAGCAGCTGCTTTGATCAGGGATCTTTCGGTCTAAAATGACATCAATTTGAGTTCCTCAGTTCTACAAAATCTTCTGTAGGAGGTTTGGAGGAAGAGGTGTTATTTAGACCATTTTGAACTGAAGGAAAGGGTTAGGATTAAAATTAAGGTTAGGGGTGGACATATAAAGATAGATTATTCTCCTTAAAATTTGTGCCTATGTTTTGAAAATTTTAACTCTTGCGTGCCTTTATCCAAATTCAAGGCCCGGGGGCCCGATGCGGCCCACAGGATGCTTAGATTTGGCCCACGGGCTGCCCTGGAAACAGCAAAGGCCCAGCCCATGGTGCCTCTGCCAGCAAAAACTGGTGACCTTCCAAGCTCCATTTCTGCTGGCAGAGGGTTGCAGGAGGCTATCGCAGCCGAAAATGGAGCTCACAAGGGCCACAAGCAGCCCTCCAGAGTTCCTTTTTCGCTGGCAATGGTTGCGGGAAGCTGTCACAGCTGAAAACGGAGCTTGGAAGCTGGTTTTCGCTGGCAGAGCACTCAGGCCACCATAGGAGCCACCCTGGCCCCTCAAAGTCAAACAAAACCCTGATGCGGCCCTCAATGAACTCGAGTTTGACACCCCTGCCTTTGTTCAAGAAACATCATGTTTACTTTCTTGAGATTTAAAAAAGAAAAATCTCCAACAACAATAAAAGATTCTTGTAGCCTAAAGTTTAGTTTGAATAGTTTTTGTATGTGTCCAAGAGAGCACTATGATGTATGGAAATATCTAAGTAAAGTTCTGTCATAATCATTCCCAATCAGAAATAACTAACAGCTCCCAATCTCTTGATACTCCCTTTTTACTAGCTAATGAAAAATGGCTTTAAGCACAAGCCGCCTTGCCAAAAGTTTTTGCCTAGAGCTTGCAGGGTGGAATAAAGAAAAAAAAAATGTGTCTGGTAATAGAACGGAAATTGAACGTCATGTGAAACCCCCTTTTAACTTGCAAAATATTAATATTGCCAACCTCACTTTTCTTTGCCCTCTGTAGCGTTTCCTTTTGCTTTCTTTGTGGAGGTTAACAGCAAAACGCTTACAATTATTCATATTGCTTTCTCCATCCCGATGCATTCTTATTTGAGGATAGTGTCTTCTCTTATTGGCTTTTTTTTTTTTAGAAGTTTTAATAGGATTTAAAAATTAAGAGACATTATTTTCTGTATTTTAGCATTCTTCCATTTGGTTATCAGCTTTTCATGGTTTTTTTAAAGCAAAAGGATAATCCGTAGGATGGGGGAAAGACAGAGGGTGTGAAGAAATGGGGAGTCTCTGCAGAGTAACTTGGTATTGGTCTTCTTTTAGACAGAGGTACCCATCATTCTAGACCATTGGTCATGCTGGTTGGAATTCATAGACTCCAATGATTTTAGGAGATTGAAGGTTAAAACATATGAGGAACAGTTGTAGGAAGTTTGGACAGTTTGGCTGCCTCAGGAATTCTGGGAGTTGAAGTCCACAGGTTGTAAAAGAGCCACATTTGCCCACCCCTGATCTAGTTCAATGAAAAGAAAGACTAGGGATGACATGATAGCAGTTTTCCAATATCTAAGTGGTTGCCATAAAGAAGAAGGAGTCAACCTATTCCCCAAAGGACCTGAGGGCAGGACAAGAAGCAATGGATGGAAACAATCAGGGAGAGAAGCAACCTAGAACTAAGGAGAAATTTCCTGACAGTTATGACAATTAATTAGTAGAACGACTTGCCTTCAGAGGTTGGAGGATGCTCCAATACTGGAAGTTTTTAAGAAGAGATTGGACAACCATTTGTCTGAAATGGTATAGGGTTTCCTGCTTGAGCAGGGGGTTGGGCTAGAAGGCCTCTAAGGTCCCTTCGAACTCTGTTATTCTGTTAAAATATCTGAAGCAATCTGGGTAGCTGACTTTAAAACAACACTGCCCACTATAACAATAAAAGGAGGATGAAAAGCAGAGTTAAAGGCATTAAAATACCCAGTAAATAAAGAAAGAACAGTTGCAGCCCAAAAGCAGGAGGAGGAAACCTTTCAATTTTTCTTCTTTAAAATAATAGTTGTGCCACTAGAAGAAAAGCAGAAAATGTTTGCTTTTAGAATGTGTATTCTATTATGAGCTGTTACAGTTTGGCAAAAAAAAAAATATCTAATGGTCTGCTAGGTTTGCTCATGATTTTAAGATTTGACACACTGTCTTTAATAGTGCCATACTCATTGCACTCAAACAAATAAAATCTGTGTATGGAAACTACTGTGTATGGCATTTTTAAACACTTGGCTTTTCACGCAGGTCATGGATGGATGGATGGATGGATGGATGGATGGATGGATGGATGGGCGCACCCTGTGAATTTCTAGCAATATGGACATATGACCCCTGGTGACGTGATGGTTAGAATGTAGTATTGCAGATTAACTCTGCCCCCTGCCAGGAGTTTGGTCCTGACTGGCTCAAGGTTGACTCGGCCTTCCATCCTTTTGAGATCGGTAACATGAGGACCCAGATTGTTGGCGGCTATATGATGACATTGATAAACCACTTAGAGAGCGCTGTAAAGCTCTACGAAGCGGTATATAGGTATAAGTGCTATTGCTATTGCCAAACATCTATGGAGATTCTTAGTCATCCAGGTCATGGTTGTCTCAAAGGTGCTTTTTCAAAAGGCAACTGGACTGGGTTTTTTTTTTTTTCCCTTGAGAAAGAAGAAGAAAACATTTTCCTTCTCATCCAAGAAGCTTCATCAGTTGTGTTGGTAGGGGGACAGAATGATAGTTCTGATAGGAAGGTGGGCTGGAGATGGAAAGATTGTATTTCTGTGCAGTCAGCAGTTAGAGTGCAGTTAGCACTCTCTCTGAGAACTGTTGAGCCCACTTGGGGGTTTATCTGGGCCCTCAGGGTCACCTTAAATCAAGGTCCAATTGGTTGTGGAATCTTTTTGGAATAGCTGAAAGGGCTGTGTTGTAGACTGGAGTAGGTGGTGTCCTATTCTTCCACCACATGGTTGTCCCAAAACGTGCTTTTTCAAGAAGCAACTGGACTTCCTTATTTTTCTTTGAAGATGTTTCGCTTCTCATCCAAGAAGCTTCTATTGCTATTGCTGTTGCCATTTTGTCGCTGAACTGTGGCTGCTCTTTTTTCTTCCTGTAATACTGTTATTAATTCTGTAAGGTCTCCCAGAGATGTTTGGAATGGGGCAGCCTAGAAATTTAATAAGTAAATAAATAAATAAAAACACATACGATGAGGGAGGGAAATTGCAGGAAGCTGTAGAAAGTAAATGATTGCATCCATAGTGCCCTTGAAATAGCCTTAGGCTATAATGTAATTTAATTTGATTTACTATAATGCCCTAGCAGTGGTGGGTTCCAAAATTTTTTATTACCAGTTGTGTGGGTGTGGCTTGGTGGGTGTGGCAGGGGAAGGATACTGTAAAATCTTCATTCCCTCCCCAATCCAGGGGAAGGTTACTGCAAAATCCCCATTTCCTCCCGATCAGCTGGGACTTGGGAGGCAGAGAATAGATGGGGGTGGGGCCAGTCAGAATTTTTACTACCGGTTGTCCAAACTACTCAAAATTGCCGCTACCGGTTCTCCAGAACTGGTCAGAACCTGCTGAAATCCACCTCTGTGCCCTAGCCTTTGTTGTATCATAGTCTGTAGGGGGGAAAGTGCATTTGAAGACAGAGACTGGTCTTTTCTTCCCATAGGTCTGTGAGTCTCAACCCAACGGTTTGAGGTTGGTAGGTCATAAATGCAACATCTGTGTAGTGTTCAGAAGACTACCATTTTCAGTCCACAGCATCATGGATTTCTTGAGACCTACTGCTCATTAGAGTAAAATGTCAGCTATGCCAAGAATATCAGCTATTTCTGAGATTAGAATGCAGTACTGCAGGGCTAACTCACTGCTCACTCCAGTAGTTCGATTCTGAGCTGCTCAAGGTTGACTCGGCCTTCCATCCTTCCGAGGTTGGTAAAATGAGGACCCAGATTGTTGGGGGCAATATGCTGACTCTGTAAACCTGTTAGAGGGGGCTGTAAGTAATGTGAAGTGGTATATAAGTCTTAAGTGCTGTTACTATTGAGGGGGTATATGCTGGTAATAAAAAACAGTGAAATGGCAGAGTTAAGAAAATATGGCTTTGATTCAGAAATAAGCAACTTGTTCAAAGAATGAAGGCTTTGTAGATCAGCACTTGACCAGTTGAGAATTTGTCTAACTGGGCAAAATAATGACCACATATCTTTATTTAATTAACTACAAAAACAACAATTTTAATTACAAAAATAACCAATTTTTTGTAGTATTTTTGCAATACTACAGAATAGCATTTATCGCTTGGCACCCTCATGCTATGTTAGACTGCAACTCTAATCATTACCAATCAGCACAGTCTTCCAGAAACTTCATGCAGCACCATGCCAGATTTCATGGCAGCCTTTAGCTAGAGTAAACAAGGACCTTAAAAAGCAATCAGCTCAGTGAAACAAAGCACAACTGCCTATGTGTTGAGAGAAAAATAGCATATTGAATGCATTCATTTGCCATAGATACGGTAGACTTGCTGATAGGGTCTTAGATCTTAGACAGTTGTGTTGTCTGCCATTATGTGTGATATTTTTCCAGAGCCCTTGCATCTAACAGCCCAAGGTCATTAGAAGAAGCTAGACAAATACATCTTAAATAGAAAAAAAACATATTGGACAGAAGCACAAGGCAGACGTTTTTCGAGATAATTTCAGAGTTATGATGGCCTGCTTTTTAACAATAGCTTATAAAAACTGCACTTGCTTTTAATCCAAGAAGTTGAAATCCTAAACAGAGCTATTAATTGACCCACTAAATACAAGACTGAGCTATGTGTAAAATTCCATTTGGGAATTGTTGGGATTTTCCTCTCTTCAGTTGCTTGCACAAGAATTTACTAATTCATTTCGGACTCGTGATGGAGAGTCTGCCAGGTATGCCTGCGTCATACTCTTTAAGTGTTTGGCTGTTCTTTTTCCTCAGGATAAATAACTGTTTTATCCTGTAAAACAGTTTCTATCTAAGGACTTCTTGCTTTGACAATGACACGAAATATTCCATTTCATGATTCCTGTGATTCCTGTGGAATACTAATAGACGCAATACTGAACTGATCAATCCTTTGTTCTCCATATATTTTGAGTCTTCAACTCCTCAAATTTGTAGTTAATACAGCTATTTGTTAAATTTGCTGGGGATGCTAGAAGTTATTATAAGCATACTAAATTTCTGAAGGTTTAGGAAGATTGTGTGAAATTATGAGGACTGGCTATAAATAAAATAAATGAGAGCCAGTTTGTGCCATGATGGCGAACCTATGGCACACGTGCCAGAGGTGGCACGCAGAGCCCTCTCTGTTGGCACGCGCACTGTCGCCCCAGGTCAGTTCTTCATGGTGCCTCTTTCATGAGCTTCTGTTTCACTGCAAACAACGAAACAGAAGCTCACGAAAGAAAAAGATCTTACCTCTTGCCACGCTGCCGGTGTTGGGATGCCCCCTTCCCGCCGGCCAGCTGGTCTTCGGGTCTCTGCTGCGCATGCACGCATGTCTGCACAGACATATCTGTGCATGCACATGTCACCACATGTGTACATGCATGCACAAATGTTTGGAGCATGCATGCATGAATGTCGGCATATGCATGTGCGAATGTCAGCGCGTGCATGCACCTTTCAGTTTGGGCATGTGCGCGTGCAGTTTTGCCACTTGGTGTCTAAAAGGTTTGCCATCACTGGTCTAGTGATTAAAGCACTAGGCCAGTGATGGCTAACCTTTTTGCCGTCGCGTGCCAAAAGTGGGGGGGAGGGGGGGTTGCGGGTGCATGTGTCCACATCCATAATTCAATGAGCCCCACCCTCCCGTGCATGTGCACATGACCCCCTTCACACTTCCCCCTGCTTTTGGCACGCGATGGCACAGTGGGCCTGATAGGCCCGTTTTTCTCCCTCCCCAGGCTCCAGAGGCTTTCTAGGAGCCTGGGGAGGGAAAAAACAGCCTTCCCCATCCCCCCGGAGGCCTTCTGAAGGCTGGAAACAGCCAGTTTCTCGACTTCCAGTGGGACCGGAAGGCCTGAAAATCAGTTGGCCAGTGTGCGCATGCGTACTGGAGCTGAGCTAGGGCAACACTTGCGTGCCCACCAATATGGCTCCGCGTGCCACCTGTGGCACCCGTGCCATAGGTTCGCCATCACGGCACTAGGCTAATAAGCAGGAGATGGTGAGTTCTAGTCTTGTCTTGGCCATGAAAGCCAGGTGGATGAATTTGGCCCAATCACTCACTCTCAGCCCAACCTATCTCACAGGGTTGTTGTGGGGAAATCAGGAGGAGAAAGGTGCATTATTTTTGACTACTTATGATGATGATGATTCACACATAAAAACAAAGCTGTGAGCGGACGAATGTGTTTTAAATAACTTATTCTTAACTCAGAAACCCTTGTATAATTACTACCAGAAATTATATTTCAGGGTATGATATGCTTTAGAAAAATCTATACTTTGCTTGATAAGCAGAACAACCTAATATAAAACGAAACCCCCAGATATGTCACTAGAGCAGCTGAATGGAGCTTCCTTTGGACGTTAAAAACTGTCTCCTTTTTTCATGGTATACCAAACAGTTTGTCTTCTTTGTCTTGAAGAACACTCTTTGTGGGAGAGAGAATACTGCTCAGCTGAGTTCAGCCAAAGTGCAACCTGATTGTACGGTAGGATTCCAAAATCACAGAGCCACTTGCTCTTTCTTGTTCAAAAAGATAATTCATTCCTCTTTTTCTTGTTTTTTTTTTATCACAAATCCTTGCTGCCATGAAAAGCGATTGATGATCTTTGGGACTTCAAGCCCGGTACTTTGAAACATACCAAAAGTTCTTCGTGTAATTTATCTTAATACAATCCTTGTAATAACCCTGGATGCTTGATCTTAACGGAAGATGAGATGAAGATTTGCCTAAGGCTGTAATCTGCCTCAGATAATACCTACTAGTCTATCAGTGTATATTTCCCATCTTGGGACTGACCTAAAATTGTAAACTTCAAGGCTGAAACATCTGGTTTCGTTATTAGACTTTGTTATTCCTTTTCTATTTGATTTGTTCTAAAAACTTGCTTGATGAAGATTTTAGAAGGAGTCTAAAGCTTCAGTACTCCTTGGGGCTGTTTTTTGTTAGGCCTAGTAAATTCCTGTTCACTCAACTCTGGACTTTATAGGGCTTCTTCATTATGACTATGAAGACTTTGTACACTCTCTCATCCGCTTTGAGGAGAGAAGGACGCTCCAAGCTAAAATATATCTCTCATTTGCCATCACGTTCTCTATATCTAGGGTTTATCTTTATGGCTTGTGTGGGTAAACCTTTGTACCGATTTTACTGAATCCAGAATTGCACAGTAGTCTCAAGTTCAAGGCTGCTGGGCATCGTACCATTACAAACAGCAGTGCTGATCTGGCTGGATGCCTGGACATGTTCATTCATGAAATCCTGTTGAAACCATCGCTTCCAATTATATTCTTTCGGTATAACAGATACGCTTGCATGCTTTCTGCTCTTGTTTCATAAGCCACCAAACAGTTATTTCATGGGTCAGTGGCGCTCTGTGTAGAGACCGTAAATATGAAATCACTTTTCTACTGACATATTTTTAAAGGGAGGGGGGAAATTTGTAATACACAAGATTTTTGCACAATGAGATCATTGGAATCTATTTTGCTTTGCTTTGCTTTGTGGAACGTAGAAAACAGAATTGTAGCATAAGAAGGAGCCAATAAATCCAAATTCCTAATTGGAACAAGAAGCCACTGAAAGCACCTGTAGTATCCTCTATGCCAGTGTTTCTCAACCTTAGTAACTTTAAGATATATGGACTTTAACTCCCAGAAAGTCCCAGCCATCTCTGAATTGATGAACTGAAGTCCACACATCTTAAAAGTTCCCAAGGTTGAGAAACGTTGCTCAGAGCTGTGTTAGAATGCAGTACTGCAGGCTAACTCACTGGTCACTCCAGGAGTTCGATTCTCACTGGCTCAAGGTTGATTCAATCTCCCATCCTTCCGAGGTCAGTAAAATGAGGACCTAGATTGTTGGGGGAAATATGCTGACTCTGTAGGTCGAGAGGGCTGTAAAGCAGTATAAAACAGTTTATAAGTCTTAAGTGCTATTGTTGTTGCTAATAAGAGCCAAGGTGCCGCAGTGGTTAGAGTGCAGTACTGCAGCAGAGGTGGTCTTCAACAGGTTCTGACTAGTTCTGGAGAACTGGTAGCGGAAATTTTGAGTAGTTTGGAGAACCGGTAGTAAAAATTCTGGCTGGTTCTGCCCCCATCTATTCTCTGCCTCCCAAGTCCCAGCTGATTGGGAGGGAATGGAGATTTTATAGTATCCTTCCCCTGCCACACCACCAAGCCACGCCCACCAAGCCATGCCATGCCATGCCATGCCATGCCATGACTACCAAGCCACATCCACAGAACCGGTAGTAAAAAAAATTGAAACCCACCACTGTACTGCAGGCTACTTCAGCTGACCTCTAGCTGCAGTTCGGCAGTTCAGATCTCTCTGGCTCAAGGTTGACTCAGCCTTCCATCCTTCCGAGGTAGGTAAAACGAGGACCCAGATCGTTGGGGGCAATATGCTGACTCTGTAAACTGCTTAGAGAGAGCTGTAAAAGCACTATGAAGCGGTATATAAGTCTAAGTGTTATTGCTATTGCTATTTGGACACTTTCAAAAGGTAGGGATCCCATAATCATGTTGGATAATTGCTTTCAAGTAAAGTTAATTTATTTATCCACTAACCCATCTTATTCTTCCTGATTGCAAATGGAGCAGGATAGTGGACATCTCCCTTCAATTCAGCTCTCTGCTCCTTTTTTCCCCCCACTTCCCATGTTGAGAGTGAGAAGAAGGACAAGCTCAAAACAGTTCGGGAACAAAATGATCCAGTTTTAAAGAAGATAAAAGCACTGCTCTGTTGGATCAGATCTTGTTCAAAACAAAATTTCAAAGTGACCCTGGCCTTAATTTTTTTTTTCTCTGACTGTGGGGATCATCTGGGTGGAATAGTACTTGCAATTTTTTTCCATTATGCATCTGTCAAGAAAATGGTCAGCGACTGATTTGAAGAGGAAAAAAGAATTAAACATGATTAAAGGCGGCATCTTAACAATTGTAAAGCATTCAGATCTGAGCACCATATCACTACCATCTTTCTTCTTAAAACTATAATTCCTAAACAAAAAAATAAACTGACAGATGAAATGCATCAAAAATAATTTCTTACTCATTTTTTAAAAAATAATATTACTATCTTAGAAATTTCACCCTTTGTCTAATCTTCTGCCTTCCATCTGAATTGGGCTTTTATTGTTGCAGGATCCAACCTGGGTATTATTATTGTGCCCCCAAACCATTATAATTTGAGGTGGGGGCGTTGCACCAATATGTTGGAAAGCACTAGGTCAGTAATGGTTAGCCTTTCTGGTGCCGAGTGCCTAAAGCGCACACGTGTGCATGCCTGAACCCCCAAAATGCAATGCGAGCGCCCCCCACACATCACCCTGCCCCCGCACATGCACGCTCGCCCCCCTGCACATGCGCCCCGTTTTGGCTTCCAGGTTGGTGCAGGAAGCTTTCCAGGTCCAAAACAGGGAGTGGGGGGCCTTGCATGGCACCCCTATGCCCCATGGTGCGGGCAACCGAAATGGAGTAGAAAGGTAGGGCGCGCTGCGGGTGAACCTGCGGAGATTGGGGAAGGCATGGGCAGCAGAGATAGAGTAGAAAGTAGGGCACGCTGGGGGTGATCCTGCGGAGATCGGGAAAGGCATGGGCAGCCGAAATGGAGTAGAAAGGTAGGGTGCGCTGGGGGGGGGGAACCTGCAGAGATCGGGGAAGGCCCTGCTTCCTGTGCATGCGCGGCAGAGACCTGAAGACCAGCTGACTGGAGGGAGGTGTGCATTGGGCTGGGGCGACGGCTGGTGTGCCCGCAGAAAGGGCTCTGCGTGCCACAGGTTTGCCATCACAGCACTAGGTTGAAAAAGGATACATAATATTGGCATTTCCACATGGAAACCACCTTTATCCAGTCTATTGAAAGCATTTTTGCAATCCGGTATGTGAATGTCTTCCTTCCTGTTGACTTCAAAATGTTGTCAACAAATAGAGACAATCATGAGCTGGCCAATGAATCTTCCAATTTATCAGTGAGACGATGCAAAAATCATAACTTGGTTGATGACTCTCTGCCTGAGCAACAATAGCCCCCGAAATAATAGTGTGTTCAATTAGCGACCATTTGAAATTGCAACATATTTTGAAAATGGGACATAGGACCCAGATTCAGAGTTCCAATATCTGCACGTTTCATCCCCTGCCATGGTCAGGTGACCATATTTTTGCAGTGCCTCACAGTCACATGACTGCAATTTATGACATTTTTGTTGGGAGACCAGCGATTACTTCCAGTTTTTAGCAAAAACTGCCCCATAGTGAATAATGGGTTAGCTTAATGATGTGGCATCCATTTTATGACCACGGTGTCCACTTTACTGCCACAAAAATGGTTGCAAAATTGGGCTTGTTCCCATAATGACCCGCTTTATGATTGTTGCGACTTAACAATTGAAATTGTAAGCTCAGTTATAGCCGTAAATCAAGGACTGCCTAAAAAAGTCCCTTCAAACAAATTGTCATCTGCAATTCTCTTCCTAAAGAGTTTCTGACAAGCAAAGTCAATGAGGGAACCTAGATTCATTCAACAAGTGCATGTTTACCTTAACAACTGTAGCGATTCACTTAGCACAGATGGCAAAAAAGGTTGTAATATGGGGCACGACTCACTTAACAGCTGCCTGGGTTGAATTTTGGTTGTTAGTCGAGCTATAATGTAAGTAAGATAAACTATCACACAGGTGTCAAATTCAAATCACTTCATGGGCAAGATTGTGATGTGTCACAACGTTTTTTGCCTTTGCGGAGCCAGAGTGGGCGTGGCCTACACCTGACGTATCCGGCCTATGAGCTGCCAGTTTAACAGGCCTGATTTATTAGGAAACTCCAAGTTCCATGTGGGACGCACAGAGAGATAACCATTTCCACAAATGGGGAAAAAACCCAAACCACATGATGCTGTGCCATTATCAAGCGAGAAACCAGTTGGCTTAGCTCTTCAAGAAGGGTACAGCCATAAGTTTCTGCACTTTGAAAACTGCCTCTTCGGTTTCATAGCACAGTTCCGCTTTTATGAACTTCTATATCGATGATGAAAGAGAAAATCCATACCATGCTTTTGTTTCTCTCAAGACCGCTTGAATTTTTTTTTTTTTTTTAAAGTATTGCTTTTAAAATTCAATTAGAGTTTTCACGGGGATGGAGACCTCACAAGGAAGACAGTTGGGATTACATTTTTCTTTTGTTTTAATTGTTTGGTGTATACATGGTGAAGAGATTTAGTTTGTGTAGTTTGTGGCAACGCTTGAACCTATAAAAAAGCGTGGAATGACAACATAAGGAACTTATTACAGGCATTTCTTTACAATTCCTGAAAGCATGGTTTTGGGTGACCGCAAAAGTTATGTGTGTTTCTTTCTCTCCCTGTTGTTTGTGTATAGGTTTCCCTTTTTAAGATGACTTAATAAGGAAACTGACTTTTATTTACTTATTTAAATTTAAAGGATTTGGATACGTCTGGATTTATTGATAAGAGATAGTTGAATTCATCACAATGTTTTAATTTATTTTTAATAACCTCCCCTATCCCTTTTAATCTTTATCAGGGTGGATAAAAATCAATGATTTTTTTTAAAAAAATCAAAAAAATCAGATTTTTTTTATTTAAATTGGATTTTTTTTATTTAAATCAGATTTTTTTTATTTTTATCAAATTTATTTTAATAAAAAACTTTCGGGGTAAAAATCTATCGTAAGATAGTTTTCTATTTAAGATACATAAATAATTTAGTTTATTCAGCATGAAATGGAGTTTAGTTATGTAGCATGAGGCTGTATATTCTGCAACACTGGGACTATCGGTGAGTCAACAGTGGGTCAAAGGAGTAGCAGAGATGACAGTTGCTCTTTAAAAATTATGATTTAAATCGAGTTGATTTAAATCAAGCCTTTTTACTAGTGATTTAAATCATGATTTAAATTGTGATTTAAATCAACTCGATTTAAATCAAATCCACCCTGGTCTTTATTCTGCAAGAAACTCTACATTCTGCTTTGTAGACAAATGCTGCATTTTAAGGGTTTCATTATTCTTGCAATTCATTGGTAACACAGTCTTCATATAACCAATACTGTGAGTGGGTATCACCAGAGTACAGGTAGTCCTCAACTTACGACCACAATTGAGCCCAAAATTCATGTTGCTAAGTGAGAAATTTGTTAAGTGAGTTTTGTCCCATTTTACGACCTTTCTTGCCCAGTTGTTAAGTGAATCACTGCGGTTTTTAAGTTAGTATATATACAATTGTTAAGTGAATCTGGTTTCCCCATTGACTTTGCTAGTCAAAAGGTTGCAGAAGGGGGTTCACATGACTCCAGGACACTGCAACCATCATAAATATGAGTCAGTTGTCAAGCATCAGAATGTAAATTGTGGGGATGCTGCAATGGTCATAAGTGTGAAAAATGGTCATAAGTCACTGTTTTCAGTGCCGTTGTAACTTTGAACAGTCACTTAGCAAACTTGTAAGTCAAGGACTACCTGTACATTAAAAACAAATTGACTATTGTTACAAAGAGGTAGAAGTGTTCAGTTATAACAGAGAAAATGTGGTCAGATGTTATTACTGAGGTAAATATTTTTAATCCAACAGTAAATTAGTCTACATTACAATGATTCTGAAATGGAGGACCTTAGGTAAATGAGAACCAGTATGTTCTGACCTAGGCTTCCCAAGAGCATGAAGCAGACTCCTTGTCCCGACAAAAACCCCTTTTTATTAAGTTACAGTGAATTCTTCTCATTCACATCCAGCAAAGTCTTTCAAGGGTGAATTTACAGTCACAGACCTTATCTGGCTTGGAGAGCTGCCAGGCCGATATCTTCAAAACTTGGCAAGGAGTCTCGGAGAGTCACAAATGAATTAAGTGAACTAATTGTCTCCTGCAAACTCCACTCCCCTGTCGCTCCTCTTTTATTCCCTCTGGGAGAGGCCATTCATCGTTCACCTGTGGCCTTACTCCCTTGTTCTTTAGCTGTTCCCTGATAACTGGCATATGGCTCTGCCTACAATGCAGAGCCTTTATCAGAACCTTCCCCAGACTCTGGGACTGGCCCATGTTCCTCCCCAACCTCCTCACTGTCCAAATCTGCTGCCAGATCCGCTGGCCGCTGGTGGGCCACAACACAGTAATAAAGAACATAGGTAGCTCAGGATTCAACAATTTGGTTATTGGTCTTTGGTTCTCTGAGACTTGCTTTTTTGCAGATGTTTCTTTACCAAGCTACGAGTGCAGTGATATGATTGCCTGGCCTGGTAATGAAACATCTGCAGGAAAAGAACTAAGCTCAGAGAACATCAAGAATCTAAAAGAATCTGTGCTTATAAAATAGTTGTGTTGCCTTTAAAGATAAGCAAGATATCGTTGGATGATCAAGAATTGTACAGAGGTGAGGGAACGAGTGATGGAAGAATTACACATGTGAAGACAGTTATTAGTAGAAGTAATTAGTAGAATTACTGTTCCATTTTCTCTGCGCAGCATAGAAATATAGCAGTGCATGGTCGCTACCACAGCTAGCGGTCTTCTAAACTAAGAGCCTCCAACCTTGGCAACTTAAAGACTTCGTAGACTTCAACTCCCAGAATTCTTTGGCTGGTTGGGGAATTCTGAAGGTTGAAGTCTACAGGTCATTAAGTTGTCAGGATTGAAGATTTCTACTCAACAGTTCCAGAGACAAGTAACGTGGAGAATTTTTTTAAAAAATGAAGTTGTTTTCATATTAAGTAAAGATACTTAACTATTTGCCTTTTTAACATCTCTGACATTTTGTGAAATTGTAAGCTAGGTAGCCCTCTACAATGTTCACTTTGTAGAGGGCTACCTCTTTTGTCACTCTACCTCTTTTGTCACTCAAAAACAAATTTAACTGTTTGAAATATTCAGCTTTAGGTAAGCTACCAGTTTGTGGTTCAGGGCCCTAAATACACACTTTTTGATGAAGTAGCAAAGACATGTTTGCATTTTCCTTGGGAACAGATAATAGGAGGATTGCAAATATTTTTAAATAAGTTCCTTAAACCCTGTGAGGATTTGGCCTCTCCAGCTGGAAAAATAATGCCTTTATATTAAGTCTAGCAAATAATTCCTAAACAAATCCTGAACACCTATTGCAAAGAAGACTCAATTATGTCCCATAATCCAAATTGATTTTTATTTCCATACATGTACACTTTATATATTGCATTTAAGAGCAGTACTTTAATCTTAGGAATTTTCCCCTCAGATCGTTACGAGATCCTAAGCACCCTTATAAAATATCCTCAGTGTTTATGGTCTTTGCTCATTTGGCTTGCCAAGTGCTTATCTTCCAAATATGAGTGATATTTATGATGTCTACATGATTATATAAAACTTTGCTTCAGGCAATTTTCTTGCCCTAATATCCTACATTTAGCACTGAAATACATGAAATGCATCAATGTTCAAACACTAAAGTCTAATTACTGTGAAATAACTGCAGCCCAGGGAGCTTCGTTTTACAGTGTTTTTCTCTTTAAATATTCATAAGCATTTGTTTTTTTAGGAAAAAGTCTCAGCTGTATAAATATAGAAGTTGGGGACAGATGGGATGATTAAGACTCCATTCAAAAGGTTTCCTGGTAATAAATATAGTAGAAGCAGTCATAATATTTTAAAAGCAAATACTTATTTAGTCATGCCACTGAATGTACGTATTTTAAGAAATCGGTGATGCATGTTTTCTATTCAAGAAATCCACTTTTTTGGAAGTTAAATGTGATCTTGTGGGATTGTGGCAGAGCACAAATGGAATGAACGAATGAACGAACGAACGAACGAACGAATGAATGAATGAATGAATGAATGAATGAAATTAAGTCCTTATAGGTATAGTCAGTGTCATTATACTGTAGATATGGTGCTTAGATCTGCAATGCCAGCCTCTGTGACATACATAATGATATTCAAATATAATTCATGCGAGTGTCATCCTGATGTATATATTATACAGTATGCAATTCTTGTAATTTGTGTAATGAATTCTTGGGTGCACATGACAATTGGAGCTGAGATTGTTGTTGCTAAGCAATCGGATCATAAAGTATGACATATGATTGCTTAACTTAGCAACAGCAAACCTGGGTACCGGTTGTTCCAGTTGCTGACCTAACTCCAAGATGCTTGGGGTATTTGGGGTATTCACTAAGGTTTGGGAAGCACTGCTATAGTGGGTATCTATGTAGATGCAGTTGAAATAATTGTGCTGGCTGCAATTGTTTTTAAATAACCATGATACTATATAGCAAGCAACAATTGAAATGTTGAATATAATATTATTTGAATATGATATTATTAATACCACTGACAAGTGTCTTGTAGAGTTTGTAGAGAAGCATACTTCATCCTACTCAGGTTATAATTAAATTGGAACATTTCTGTGTCCATAATAAGCGGGGATTGAGATTTATATAAAATATTTCTTAGCTGGATTGTGATTTCTGTACTTAACAGGCACCCCTGAAATTGTTTCATTTAATAGGTCCACTGGGGTTAATTTGACTATTTGACCATTTCTGGAATTAGTGTTTTAAATGTGAAAACTACTGAACGACTTCAAAATATACCTACCATTGAAATAATGATTTTTTTGGTTTGATATTTCAGATCCAGAATGCGGATGATGTTTTAATAGCACCACTTGAGAAATTTCGCAAAGAGCAAATACGTGCAGCAAAGGTAAGTTGTTAAGGAATGCTACTGTTTTTACTTTATTGTTGCATCATTGCTACATCTCTTAAATTCAAAGTCAAAGTATGCACATTCTCCTGGATTAATGACTGGGTGGGTGGGGGCGCAAGGGTCTCCATCTTGGCAACTTGACAACTTGTGGACTTCAATTCCCAGAATTCTTCAGCCAGCATGGTGGAATTCTGGGAACTGAAGTCCACAAGAAGTAAAGTTGCCAAGGTTGGAGACTTAGGGCATTCTTGTTCTAAGAAGGCCTTCATTGATTGGTTGGTTTTTGTGTGATCTTGTAATCTGTACAGACTTTTGGTGGCTAATGTCATAAAAATTACAATAGCTACAAAATTTTAAAAATGCAAAAAAAACAACAACCCATAATGATAGCAATGCAAATAATGAGCCAACATTGATACTAATTTGTTACCTACTTATTCAGTTATAGTGACTGATAAATCATTACTCAGGTGGCTCAGTGACTAAAAACACTGAGCTTGTTGATCAGAAAGGTCAGCAGTTTGGCCGTTTGAATCCCTAGTACAGGTCTCCTGCGTGACCAGGGGGTTGGACTAGATGACCTCCAAGGTCCTTTCCAACTCTGTTACTGTTACCTGTAAAGTGACAATAGCATGCTTTTGGAGGTCTTTGGAGGTCTTCGGTTGTAATGAGAATTTTTAAAATTGCATTAATGCAGTATTGCATTAACTACTCTCCTATCTCTGATGCGTATGTCATGTGCTAAAGAAATTTATGACTCTGAGAACTAAGGGTTTCACACTACTCATATCTTCAAGATTTATTATAAACTGCAGTAAGATGTAAAAGAGATTAGGCTTCTATTTTTAACATAGCTTACTCTCCATTGAGCTAGTCATGTGTAGTATATGCTGGCATCTTCTTCCTTCAGCGAACTGAGATGGTCTGGTCTGGTCTGTCTGTAGGATGGAGAGAATAAATAGGCTAGAGAGATTTTGTAATGTTGGGGGTCTTATGTAACTCGAAAATGGTTTGCGAGAGTTATTAAATTGATAAATATGGGGAAGATAAAGTTGTATTTATGATTAATCAGTCTTCCTATCTTATGTATTAAGTCTAAGCTAGCTAATGATTTCCTGTCTTGAAATTCAGAATAGAGCTGGAAGGGACTTTGGAGATCTTCTAGTCCAACCCACTGTTCAAGCAGGAGACCCTATAACATTTCAGACAAGTGGCTGTCAAGTCTCTTCTTAAAAACCTCCTACTTTTATGCGGGTAATCTTCCACTTACAACCACAATTGAGCCCCCAATTTCTGTTGCTAACCAGGACAGTTGTTAAGCGAGTTTTGACCTATTTTATGACCTTTCTTTCCACGGCTGTTAAGTGAATCACTGCAGTTGTTAAGTCAGTAACACAATTGTAAAGTGAATCTGACACTCCCATTGACTTTGCTTGTCAGAAGGTCGTAAAAGGTGATCCCATGATCCCATGTCATAAATACATGCCAGTTGCCAACTGGATATTGATCATGTGCCTAAGGGGATGTTGCAACGGTCGTAAGTGGGAAAAACAGAAATAATTCAATTTTTTTCAGTGCCTTTGTAACTACAAACGGTCATTTAATGAATGCTTATAAGTTAAGGCTGAGCACCAAAGAATTGAGGCCTTTGAACTATGGTGCTGGAGAAGACTCCTGCGAGTCCCTTAGTCTGCAAGGCAATCAAACCGGTCAGTCCTAGAGGAGATCAACCCTGACTGCTCTTTAGAAGGCCAGATCCTGAAGATGAAACTCAAATACTTTGGCCATCTAATGAGAAGGAAGGACTCACTGGAGAAGAGCCTAATGCTGGGAAAGACTGAGGGCAAAAGAAGAAGGGGACGACAAAGAATGAGGTGGCTGGATGGAGTCACTGAAGCAGTAGCCGTGATCTTAAATGGACTCCAGAGGATGGTAGAGGATAGGAAGTCCTGGAGGAACGTTGTCCATAGGGTTGCGATGGGTTGGACACGACTTTGCAACTAACAACAACAAAGTTGAGGGCTATCTATACTCCATTTTTCAGACCCTTCATCTTTTGCTCATGCTGGCTGGAAGTTAATGGAAACTGTAATTCAAAATAGGTGAAGAATAGTAGTATATGACACCTTTTTGTTAACCTCATTGAATCTCTTGCCTTCTCCTACCGTTAGCAAATCCCAATATGCATTGGGTAGCCTGGCAATCAAGTTTATCAGAGCTAGAAAATATGGGGGAAGGGGAAGAATGACCTCTATCTTTTATATTCCCCAACTGTAGGGAGAGAAAAAAAGTAGAGTGAGCTAACTGGGAAAGGATTCCAGGCATCTAGGCACTTTCCTTATTTGGTCAATGTGGTTAGCTGGATCCCAGCTGGTAATGTTGTTGAAATCATGGATTACTGCGATGTCTGCTTTTAGGGCCCAGCTCCCTCGTGGCTCAGCCTTATCCATTCTGAATAGTATTTAGCAATATTTGTTCAAGTGCTCCTTGGCCTCTTTGCAACAATCTGCATCACATCAAAGAAGATGGAGGAGCAAACGCTGATGTTTTTTAAGACATTAATGAAGACTTCTTTGCTCTTCGCCTCCCCTCTTCCGCCCAGCGCTGCATTCCTTCTGCTTTGCTATTCCTTTTGGCACAGAAAGAAACAAATCTGTTTGTTGTTCTGTTGATTTGGCTCCGTATCTATATCTTGAATTAACAATACCTCACATTTCCACGGCATTTCAGAGTCTCCCAGACCTTCAAGCTATAAGATCTTGTTGCAATTCCTGAAACATCCCTATAAACGTAATGCCATATGGTACCTGCCTATCCGTTACTAGCTTGCTGTTGCGTAATTATGGTTCGCCACACAGTCAGATGTTCAAACTGGATTTGGCATTTTTATAGCTATCGAGTCTTTCCCAAGAACCTGGGATGGCAGATGTGGGTGTTTGATGGTGTTATAGATATCGTCGCAGGGGATGGAAGCTGTTCCAAGTAAAGCCGCCATTTGCAATTGACTGATGGTCAATTGGTGATGGTGACGGATGGTGAAGTTGTCAATGCCAATGGTGTTCACGTAGTGCTCCAGTTATTTTGGGCTTGCACCAGAAGCACCTATTACTATTGGTAGTACCTTAGCTTTCTTTTGCCACAGTCATTCTAATTCTATTTGTGGATCTTTATATTTTGTTGTTTTCTCCAGCTCTTTCTCTTCTATTCTGCTGTCTCCAAGCACTTCCGTGTCCACAATCTAGACTCTTTTGTCTTTCTTATCAACAATTGTTGTTGTTGTTGTTGTTATCATCATTGGTCACACAGTCAGCCAGATGTTTGGACTGCATTTGGCATTTTTGTCCTCCAATCAAGTCTTTCCCAAGCACCCGAAGTTTGATGTGATAGGTAGATGTTGATGTTTGGTGGTGGTAGAGGTATGATGGCAGAATGTAAGCTGTTCCCATTAAAACTGCCTTTTGCAATTGACCGATGGTGAATTTGTCGCTGCCAATGGGTGTTCAAGTATTATTGTTGTTGTTGTTGTTGTTGTTATTATTATTAAAAGTTTTTTTAAAAAATCAAACAAACATATAATACATCAGTCTTTTTGTATGCTATCTCAGTGTTTCTTCGGTGACTTCTTCTTTTTGTTAGTCCTCCTCTTCTTATTTTTTCCTTAATACATCCCATTTCTCTATTTCCCCCAAATTACATATATTTAATGTAGCTTTCTCCTTTTTGCTTATCAAATTCTTTATATCTCTTTTCTATCCAATCATAAAATTTTCCCATATCTTAAAATATTCCATATCCTCTCTCTCTTTAATCATTAAGGTTAATCTAATCATCTCTGCGCAGTCGAAAATTTTTCTAATTACTTCCCCTTCTAAAGGGATTTTCTCTGCTTTCAATCTTTGTGCAAATACTATTCTTGCTGCAGTTATATGTATAATCAAATATACATTTTCTTTACTAATTTTCTCTAGTAGGATACTAGATATTTGATTATTATTATTATTATTATTATGGTTTGGTGAAATCTACTTACCTTCCCTACTGGTTCGGAAGTGCGTGTGCCATGCGTGTGCAACACGTATGATTTTGGTTGCACAGAGGGTCCAAAACAGGTTACTTCCTGGTTAAAACCAGGAAGTAATGACATCCGGGCAGGTGGGCGGAGCCTTATGCTGCCACCGCTACCAGCTTTCCGAACCACTCACCGCCACTGCTACTGGTTCTCCCGAACCGGTGCGAACCGGTAGCATTTCACCTCTGGTTTGTTGAACAGCCAGATGTTTAGACTGCATTTGCCATTTTTGTCCACTTATTGAATCCTATGATTATTATTATTTCCTATTCACCCTTCTCCTATGAGACAGTTTTGAGAAACAATTATGCTATTAGAATCTTTGGAGAGCAACAATTAAAAAAAACTTGCTAGAACAAAGTAATTTGTACAGCTGGGAGAACTCTTTTGGTCTCTAATTCACCCTCCTATTTGCTATAAAAATTCAGAGATAGAAGAAGAATGATTTGCAGTGACTCTATGCCAACCACGGAAGAAGGGCTTTTTTTCTTACGTACTGTAGGTAACTGAGAACTTCTATAACATGCTCACATGCCTGCCTGTAAAGAATAAAGCGATTTTGCCAAATTATTTTGAGTAGTAGATACTTTAGTCTCAAGGCAAATAACTGAAGCTTTCTTTTCCCGTTCTGTTCCCTGTTCTTTCAATATGGTGTCTTTTTAAATCAGGAGACTGAGGGAAAGAGATAGTCTGTTGTTTTTTAACAATTATTATTTTATACTGTAAGTCACTTTTAAAGCTTTCCAGACTGAAGAGCAAGATATACCAGTAAGTGCTGTAAATAATTAGTTTCAGCCTGGTCTGGTACAATACAAATAGTTTGGCTGTTAAAATAATATGATTTTTTTAAAAAATAAAAAAAGTGTTCTGATGAAAGAATGCAGTGAAGAAAATTGATTTCTATATTCTCAATTTGCAGTTCAATTTAGTTTAATTTTTTAAAAAAAACCTCTCACTATGTAGTGCTTTCCATAAAGCTTAACACACATAAATGTTGGCTGTGCTTTAATGCTACAGCCTTAGGTTCATTGTTCTACATAACCCTTGACCAAAGCTGTCATCTTTGTTGTAAATCATATGCTCTTTGCAGGGTTTTTCAATCTTAGCAACTTTTAGATGTATAGACTTCAGTACCCAGAATTCTCCAGCCATCAAGACTGGCTGGTGAATCCTGGATGTTGAAATGCACACTTCTAAAAGTTGGATGTTCAGGATTCCGCATCACCAATATTGAATGAACAGGCCTTTTGTTTTTTTTTCATGCTCTTGACTAAGTTTGTCAGAGCAGTTAAACCAAAAGTTTTGAGAGACTGAAAGGTGGAGTCAAGAGAGTAATCAGCCTAGAATCATTACATTCCCATAAACAGTCTATGTCCAATACCTTGACTTCCGTTGACTCTTATCTAGCACCAATTTAGTGCTGACTATTAGGTGATTAGATTCTTGTGTATAGACATGAGCAATAAATGAACTAAACTGGAGCTTAATGTGTACTCCTGATTCTTTGGGCTTGACAAGGATAATGTTATTGAAGGAGTGCTATTGAAGATTATGGGACATTAAACACTCCCAATTTATTTCTGTGTCGTGTACCTTCAAAATGCTGGTTATAACCTTTAAAGCCTTATGTGGCACAGAACCAAATTCTTGGTGGGACCACGTTCTCCCTGAGAGTATTTGCTCATTCCACTAGATTGGATATAGTGGACCTACTCCGGGCCCCTACCCTTAAATCCCACCTAGGAACTATGCTTTTCCTGTAGCTGCCCCTGCCCTGTGGAAGTCCCTTCCTCTTAAAATCTGGTAGGATGCCACCCTCTTACCTTTCCATAAAACTATGAACAGCTGTCTTTTCCCACAAGTGATAGGACAGTGGGGTTGGAATCAAAGGATTTTGAAGTCGAAAGGGTATAATTATGGATTGGGGGCCCATTTTTTCTTGATTTTTTTTTTGTTTTGGAATTCTTTTTATTGCTTCTGTTTTTATTACTGTTGTTGGCTATCCCGAGTAGTGTATTGCAAGGTGGGCAGCCGTACAACTCTAATATATAATAAAATCAGTTACAATAGATATTTATTATGTCTTATAACATCTTACATATCTTTTAAAGGAAACAGTTGGAGTTCTGATACCTGGAGATTATGAGAAGAGTGTTCTTTTGCTTGTTGCATGATTCTGATCTTGATTTTTTTTTTTATTGCCTACCTTCTCTTGATCATCTACGGTAGAGAGGCCTTCTGTTGTTGTGTCCCAGATATGGATGTTATAGCAGTGGCTAAGCCTAAAACAATAATGTTATATCAGAATCTGACAGTAATTGCTTAGTCTACTTAACGGCTGGGTAGCCTTGATTAACCTTCAGATTAATTCATTTATTTTCCCTCCTTGTTTTCCCCATTTCTATAAACAGGAAAACATTTGTATACAATCTTTGATGATGAGCATGAGATTGTTTTCCTATAGAAAGGTTCTGGCTCAAAACGACAGGGAGAGTTATGCTGTGATGTTACTTGATAGCTGCAAGGAAAAAATTATATTTAGCAGATGCTGCATTAAATAGATGCTTTTGGTTTTCAATTCTCTCTCTCTCTCTACCCCAGAGAAAGTTAGCAAAGAGGAGTATAAATCTGCAGACACTTTATAAGATAAGTAATATTTTCCACTGTTTGTGACTTCAACCTCTTTAATTTAAGGTCATGTAAAAAAGCAAACAAAATGATCAAGGGAATGAGATACTTCACTTTGAAAAGTTAAACATTTGCTTTTGGGGGGGTTTATATAAAAGAGATGACATAATTATTTGTAGGAAAATGTGTAGAACAGTGATAGAGAACTCACTTGCTTCTCTTATAATAACTAGATGGTTTGACATGCTGTGAAATCATTTTGAAAGAGATTTAAGTCTTAAAAATAAGTAATTTTATACAGTAAATAATTAAGATGAAATTAGCTCACTCAGGAAATGCTGGTGGATCAAATCTAGTTTGAATTACTCTTTTCCAATCCAGAAATGTGTTGGGACTATAAATCCCAGAATTTCCCAAGATATTTGAGAATATTATTTGGATAAAATGATTTTTTTAAAAAAAAAATTACCTTATACTGTATAGAGTCAGAAAAAGCTTTTAAAATTTATGTGGGCTCATAAGTAACACCAGTTACCAATTACTTTAAACCAGGGGTGTCAAACTCAAGGCCCATGGGCCGTATCTGGCTTGTGGGGTCTTTAGATCCGGCCAGCGGGGTTGCCCTGGAAACAGCGATGGACCGGGCCACAGTGCCACTGGCAGTGAAAACAGAGCTCACGAGGGATGGGTGCGGCCCTCCTGAGCTCTGTATTCACTGGCAGAGGGTTGCAGGAAGCCATCACAGCTGAAAACAGAGCTCAGGAGCATGTTTTTGCTGGCAGAGCATTTGGGCCACCACAGGACATGAGTGACATCGAGCTGGCCATGCTCATCCCAGCCACACCACCCCCCAGTAATTGGGAACTTTCTAGTATTTTATTTATATAATCTAGGGCCGTGATGAGAACCTATAGCACACGTTCCATAGGTGGCAAGCGTACTCATATCGGTGGGCACGCAAGCTCAGCTCCGGTGCGCATGCGTGTGCCTGCCAATTGATTTTCGGGCCTTCTGGGCCCACCAGAAGTAGGGAAACAGGCCCTCTGGAGGCCAGAAACGGCCTGTTTGCCAACTTCCAATGGGACCAGAAGGCCCGTTTTTTCTGTCTCCAGCCTCCAAAGCCTTTCTAGGAGTCTGGGAGGGCGAAAAACGGCCTCTTCCCCCCCCTCCCGGAGGCCCTCCGGAGGCCAAAAACAGCTCGTTTGCCAACCGGAAGTTGGGAGGCTGGGGATAGCAAAAAACGGGCCTACTGTGCCATTTTGTGCCAGGAGCGGGTGGGGGGGGTCACATGCACAGGGGCAGGGCACATATGGGTGTGGGCAAACACGTGCGCAAACACCCCCTCCCCCGCTCCTGGCCCGCGATGGCAAAAAGGTTAGCCATCACTGATCTAGGTTTTGTACAGTTTTATTTTTTTAATAGTATAAGCCGCCCAGACTTAACCTATGGTAAGATGGGTGGCCAATAAATTTTGCAAATAAATAAATAAGCAAGAAAGGAAGCAAGCAAGATTCCTTGGTTAACCGTACTCCAACATTAAGTTCTTTTGCTATCCCCAGGGAACCAAAACAAGTCATCTTCCGCTACCAATACTCTCCAACCACATAATTTGACCTGGATTTAGAGCCATGGTTAGAATGCAGTACTGCAGCTACTTTTGCTGACTGCCGGCTTCCAGCAGTTCAGCAGTTCAATTCTGACCGGCTCAAGGTTGACTCAGCCTTCCATCCTTCCGAGGTCGGTAAAATGAGGACCCAGATCATAGGGGGCAATAGGCTGACTCTGTAAACTGTTTAGAGAGGACTGTAAAGCACTGCAAAGTGGTATATAAGTCTAAGTGCTATTGCTATTTAAGATCACTGTGGGAACTTGGGAGTCTGTAATGCTTCCTTCTTCTCCTGAGATAAGCAAGCAATCTTTCATCAGTAACATGTTTTGCAAGTTGGATCCCTGTAAGCAAAAAAAAATGTTTCCCATTAATGATACCTTTTTACAACGGTGGCCTGCCTCTTTATTGTCCAGGCAAGCAACGGTGCAAGTATTACACCCACAACTTCCTATTGTGTGATGACTCAGTAGTTGAGCACATGTTTAGAATGAAGATCACTGTTTTAATCCCTGATGACTCCAGTTGACAAGAAGATAAGACAAAAATAAGCTGCTGCGAATCAGAGTAGATGGTTAAATAAATCTAATGGCTAAACAGTCTGGATTTTTGTAAATTTCCTATGCCGTTATTTCCATTTGGAATGCCTGTCTTCTCCGTTATGTCATTAGTAAGGAGATATATTGGACCAATTATCTACCATATTCCATTGGGAAGAGTTGTTAAAATATCACTGATCATTGCAAAATATAAAGAGCTGGTGATCTTTCTAAAAACAAAACTAGCTTTTTGAGATATTTTTTCTACTTTTCCATGGATATGAAGAGTTATTTCCTTAATGTAAGGAGTGGTATATAAATATGCTAAAAATGAAATTGGATTTTTAAGGTACGTTGTACCATATATAGAACATATGTTTTCTCTTTCATAAATGCATTTAGTTTAGCCCAAGGGTGTCAAACTCGCGATGTCACGTTGCCATCACATGACGTATTGCGGTGTTTTTTTTCCCTTTGTGGAGCTGGGGTGGGTGTGGCCTATACGTGATGCATCCGGCCTGTGTGCCGCCAGTGTGACACCCCTGGTTTAGCCCATACTAAAGTTCTTAAATCGCCATAGATGATATTTTAAAAAGATGACACTAGTGGTTTGGGTTACTTGTTTAGTGATCTATTTGTTTAGTGACTTGTTCTTTCTTCCAGGGAAAATTGACATTGTTATCAAAGTTTGAGGCTCCATGGTGGTCTCTGAGCTTTCTTGCTTTCTTGCAGATGTTTCATTACCCAAGCTAAGTAACATCATCAGTGCTAGTAAGGAGTGCTGTTTGCTGTCAGTTTATATTCTAGTGCAGCGGTGTCCAACTCTAGGCCGTGGGCCGAACCCGGCCTTCAGGATGCTTAGATCTGGCCTGTGGGGTCGCCCTGGAAACAGCAAAGGACCATCCCGCGGTGCCTCTGCTAGCGAAAATGGAGCTGGGGGGGGGCTCATGCAGCCCTCCCAGGCTCCATTTTCAGCTGCGATCTCTTGCAGCCATCTGCCAGCGAAAATGGAGCTTGGGGGGTGGGTGGGTGGGGGAAATGGAGCTTTCACTGGCAGAGGGCTAGCAAAACAAACTAAAACAAAACAAAAGGAGAAATGTTTCCCCTTTTGAGCATCCAAGAAGGAACAGGAAAGGAGAAAGAGAAAGAGGGAAGACAAAGAAAAAGAAGGGAAGATGGGAAGAGAGCAAGGAAGGAAAAAGAAGGAAAGAGAGGAACGAAGAAGAAAAGGGAGGGAACGGAAGGGAAGAGAAGGGAAGGGAGGGAGGGAGGGAGGAGACAATGGATCCCCCAGCCTCGCCCAGGCCACCAAAGACACCCCCAACATAAGTGACGTTGAGCTGGCCACGCCCACCCCGGCCACGTCCACCCCAGCCCCCCAAGGTCAAGCATAACCCTAATGCAGCCCTCAATGAAATGGAATTTGACACCCCTGTTCTAGTGGCTTGCCTGTCAGTGTTGGTGCAGGTGGTCTTAGAAATTCTTTGGTTGGGTTGTTTGCTGTTGGTTTCTTTGGCAGCTTCTTGATTGGGGTATTGTTTACTTGATTGTTGATCTGACATTAACTTGGAATTAGGGTCTGGGGTCTTTTTGTTCCTTTTTGGGCTGGGTGTCTTTTTTGCATAGTCTATAGATATGCTAATCCAAACAGAAACCCAAACATGAGGAGCAATTATCTTAATTAGGCATAGGTTTCCATTTGTATTATTTTAAGAGACTATTTTAAGAGTTTACACAACAATGGATTCAGTACACCAAGGTACAGACGGGTCCCAAATGCGAAAGAGTTAGCAGTTAATTTTGACAGGCAAGAACAAATGCTTATAATGGATGAAAAATTGCTTTTTGTTTCCCAATTTTATTGGGAGTAGGGTTTTCTTTTCTTTTTGTGCTGGTTTGGAAAAACAAGGGTTTAAAGGATTATGGAAGGAATGCTAGTATTCTAGAGTGACATCCAATATTACTACTTTATTGACCATAAACTACAAGTAATTGCTTTTTTTGGGAGGGGGGGCAGGTAAGAGGAGATTTCTTGGCGTAGTTGAAAATGCTCTGATTTCCCACAAAAGAAATCCCTTTGCTGCTAGAAAATACGGCCCTTTGCTTCTCTTCCACCTTTATTGTGATTTTCTTTGAATCTTAAGAGGTTGCAGTGGGGGCTTCCATGAAAAAAATAAACATGTATTTTTATTGGCAGTTAAAGATGGGCATTTTGTTCTTGCTGACCCATAAATTTAAAGGTTGGTGTTTTTGTTTTAGAAGTGTTCTGGGAATATTTGTCAAGCAGTTTTATTTTCGAAGCTGAAAAGACTGGCTTGCTAATTTTTTATTGAGAAATCCTCAACAGCGAGATCATAGTCTCAATAAAAATGAAGATATAAATTCAGCTGAAACTTGTGACGAATGGCTTTGACATCTAACAAGGCTCCTCTAAGTACTTTTCTTCTGCCGTTGGAATAAAAAATGCCAGCATGTGGTAAGAATAGAGACAATTAAAAAAGCTGTATTACTTGCTTTCCAGTAAATGGCCCTCATAGGTCAGTGGATGATCTGGTAACAGGAAATCATAGTTAAGTTTTTTTTCCCCCCAAATAGCTGGTTTCAAAACATTGAATCTTAAGGCAGGTGAACTATTGCCCTTATTGTAACAGACTATCTTTTGTTTCCCCTTCTAGGAGGAGGGTGGAATTTTAATTGACTGCTGGTTTTGTGTGTAGGTAGATTTGGAAAATGTTTACAGTTTATCAAAGCACATTAATGACTTAACCATTTGGTACAGGAATTTATTTTGTCCTTTCCACAAAGAGCAAAAGATAATGGGGAAAATGATCTATTGGGGGGAAAAGCAAAACCCACAGTAGTTCTTTGGGGCTCTCCAGAATACGTCATCCACTGTGGGGTGCTACAAAGAAGAGGTATTAGTATTTATTAGTTTGTCAAACATGTACAAGATAGCAGGTATAAATATAAACATGGATATGAACGAAGGAAATGAATACAAATAAATGAGGGACAGTAGGACAGGGACAGTAGGCACGCTGATGCTCTTATGCACACCCCCTTTACGGACCTCTTAGGAATGGGGTGAGGTCCATGGTAGACAGTTTGAAGTTGAAGCTGTGGGGGTTTGAGGTAACAACGGAGTCGAGTAGAGCATTCCAGGCGTTGACTACTCTGTTGCTGAAGTAGTATTTTCTGCAATCGAGTTTGGAGCGGTTTACCTTGAATTTGGACCAATTGTTTGCCCGTGTATTATTGAGGTTGAAGCTGAAGTAGTCATTGACAGATAGGACGTTGTAGCAGATAATTTTGTGTACTGTGCTTAGATTGGACCACAGGCGGCGCAGTTCCAGGTTGTCCAAGCCCAAAATTTCAAGCCTGGTGGCATAGGGAATTCTGTTGTACTCTTCTTGTGAAGTACCTCTGGACCCGCTCAATCGTATTAATGTCCGATATGCCAAGAAAGATAGAATGCCCACCCCCCAAATTAGAACAGAGGCAGCTCATTCTCCGTACCTCTTGTTCTTTGTAGCACCCCACAGTGGATAAAGAATTCTGAGGAACCTCAAAGAATAGGACAATTTGTTGGATCCAAAGTATCTATTGTGGGTTTTGCTTTTTCCCAATAGATCATTTTCATAATTATTTTTTGCTCTTTGTGGAATCTACAAAATAAATTCCTGTAGCAAATGGTTAAGTTATTAATGATCTTTATTTTATAGTTTAATCTCCAGCCGTTCTTGTACACTGAATGCCTTTATTAGCAGCAAGTATAATTGGTATCAGGTTCAGAAACAAAGACCACCCCTCTGCTTCCAAAACAAAAGCCCAATCTGTTTCTTATAACCCCCCAAAAAATTCACAAGCTCCTGATCCTGGCAACACACAAAAAAAGTAAGCAAATCCGGAAAATACTTTTGGGTGTTACTTAGTAAATCATCAGGCTAAATATATGATATTATCTTGTAAGAGGAAAGAAAGTTTGAGAAGAATTTCCTTCTTGCAGTTTCTCTGCTGATCCATAGGGAGCATCTGCTCATCTCTACTTCATAACTTGTTAGTGGTTACATATTTTTGCATGCAAATCATGACTGAGATTTCAAGGCTGCAGTCCTGTGGCTTGTGGGACTTAATACAGAGAGTTTATTTGTAAGAAACCCAACAATCAGCAATTCATAGAGCTGTGAGCAAGTTAGTGACGAAGTTGTCATTATTTCTTCCCAGTTTGATGTTTTACATATTATATTTACTTTATCTGCAGCATATGTAATAATGTCCTTATTATGATAATTCAGTATAATTCAGTATAGAACATTATGGAAGTTAATCATTGAATTCATAGGTTACAAGATGGCAATAGTGCTTCTAGATCAGGAGTGTTAAACTGGCGGCTCACGGGCCGGATATATCACACCCAGGCCATGCCAGCCCAGCTCCGTGAAGGGAAAAATGTCACGATACATCACATGACAGCAACCTGACACCACGAGTTTGACACCCGTGTTCTAGATACTGTATTCTAAGTGTTGGTTTTCTTTTTCTTCAGTGAACCAAACTTGTACTGGTTCACTAAATAGTATAATACTACTAATACTTTCTGTTGAGGGCCAGTTTGATTATAGGTGTTAAAAGCCACAGGCTAGAAATTGGAACACAGTTGAACAACTTTGCCTAGTGAATCTCGGCTCAAGGCAGAAAAAGGCAATGATAAACCATTGCCAAAAATGTTGACTGCAGGGATTGGTCCAGGCAGTTGCCAAAAGTCAAGACTGGCTCAAAAGCACCAAAAATGTGGCTTTCAGTTAATGCAGTGTTCTTGCTAAATTTCAAAGAAATGCATCTATACCAGGGGTGTCAAACTCGCATCGTCACGGCGGCATCATTTGACGTATCATGACTTTTTTTCCCTTTCGCTAAATTGGGTGTGTGGGCATGGCCAGCGCGTGACGCATCTGCCCGCAGGCCACAAATTTGACAGCCCTGATCTATACCGTTTTCATTCACACTTGCAGAGTTGCCACATATGGGGTCAGTTGGTTACTGTCAATATGCCTTAAATTGTGAAACTCATGGCATTTGCAAGCAAGTAAATGGCTTGCCACACCGAACAAGGCCCTTTTATGAACAGAGCTGCAGATTTTACACAACAGGCTAGCATTTTGTATCACAAATAGTTGATTGAGTGAAACAATATGATTAATAGGACAGTACCCAGTACTGTAAAGAATTCATTGCTGAAGTTCTGCTTTCACTGGGAAATTCCCCATGCATAGTTCAGGGTATCAACAGTTGCATCATATCAATCGTTGAACAATGCTATGATCTGTTTCACTGCACTGACTTAATTATGACCGTTGTAATTTCTTGTAGCAAATATGTTGGCAAACTGGACAATTAAAGAGAGAGATCAATTTTTTTCTGTTCCCCTATTTAGACTCCCATACTTATATTCTCCTACCATATAGCTGCTTCTTACTTATGAGTTAATTTTGGTTTTTAGTAGATGACAACATTCATTTTAACACGTTGAACAATTCAGACATGTTCCTTCCTCACAATAATCAAAGAACTTAGTATCTGCTGCCATATTCTACTGGTTGAAATACTAATATTAATAGTCCATCTAAGTTGTCTACACTATTGACTGATTAGGAGGGATATTCTGGATTTTGAATCTTTCCTACCTCTATTATGAGACACACAGCCTGAGTTGGTCTGTACACAAAATATCTGCTGTTTGCTCTTTATCTTTCCTTTGCATTGACCTGATCTTTGAATGGCCTATAGAAATTTTGGGCAAAAGATGCTCAGGTCATGTAAGTGCTATTTTAAATTTATAGATTTGGCAGTAGTCACAGGAGCACCCCTGATCTTGACCCACAGCAATGATAGCAAAGATGACACCAAATTCCTGCAGATAGTTAGGTAATCACAATTATCTATGGGAAAAGATAACCTTAGTTTATTGAACCCAGGTTGAGATCCCATGACAACAGCTCTTAATAAAGTAGGAGAGAGTGAACATATGAAGGTCTGTAAGGGAGTGATGTGATTTGAGCAATTCAGTGAGAGTACTTATCAAGAATAACAGACTAACAGAGTTGGAAGGGACCTTGGAGGTCTTCTAGTCCAACCCCCTGCTTAGGCAGGAAACCCTACACCACTTCAGACAAATTGTTATCCAACCTCTTCTTAAAAACTGCCAGTGTTGGACCATTCACAACTTCTGGAGGCAAATTGTTCCACTGATTAATTGTTCTAACTGTCAGGAAATTTCTCCTTAGTTCTAAATTGCTTCTCTCCTTGATTAGTTTCCACCCATTGCTTCTTGTTCTACCCTTTGGAGAATAGCTTGACTCTCTCTTCTTTGTGGCAGCCCCTGAGATATTGAAACACTGCTATTATGTCTCTCCTACTCCTTCTTTTCATTAAACTAGACATACCCAATTCCTCCAACCGTTCTTCATATGTTTTAGCCTCCAGTCCCCTAATCATCTTTGTTGTTCTTCTCTGCACTCTTTCTAGAGCCTCCACATCTTTTTTAAACCATGGTGACGAAAACAAATACTTCCAATTAATATAATCAAGAGTCAGTACTCTCAACTTCCCAAGTAAAACTTGTTAAATTCTCCACAGCGCTTATTATGTAATAAACATTTGGAATTCTTTGCAAACAAAGGTCCAATTGTTGCTCTGGATTTTTTTATATTAAGCCGAAATTTCTGAAATTTTGATAACAGTATCAAGAATTGTGCACTCTGTATTTATGCAGATGTGGTGTTACTGTATGGTCTCTTTTGCCTTGAATTCCCGTCTTCCAAAGTTATGTTTGTAAACTTAGTTTAAACTTCAGCAGCTGTGTATGTTGCTTGGCTTCTGTATATTTTAACATACAGCTGGAATGCATATGAAATTGTTGACTCCACCTGAAAAACAACTGGGAGGTAAAATGAGAAAACTTCCTGCAAGAGATAAACATTGACAACGTGAGCTGTCAGCTCTTGAACCAACTTGTTCTCTCTTGCAGAGCGTGTGAGTGACATGTGGAAGCATAAAAGTGCTCGTCTTATGCTTCCTGCCAACTCATACTGGAATTTATTTCCAGTTGTCCCTGGATATTTCTGGCAAAGGATAATCTCAGACAGTTAAAAATGGAACAGTAGGGATTTTTCACTAGCTGTTTGTCCCCCTTTCTTCCCAAAAAGTTGCTGTGGGTACTCGGGAAAAATTTAATGATCCACATTGCTTTGAGCCAGACCTGTCTGTCCGGATGTCGGCTGTAGTGCCAACTGAGTCATCAAAGTTTTTCAAATCTGACCTAATGGTTTCTTCTGTTTGTAAAACTAACCTGCTTAACTGCTTTATGTTCTTTCTTTTATTTATTTAAACTCTCTGTTTATCCAATTATCCATATAAAATAATGCCAAATGAGAATTTGGCATTGGTGGTATAAAGAAGGTATATATGCAGGTGACAAAGTAAGACATTTAATTAATTTCCTATCTTTAAAAAAAAAACTTAAAATCAGAGTGTTTTTCTTTTCTTAAATACTTTCAGAACTTCTCGGTGTTTTTGCTGATTGTGAAGACTACCATAAAGCTCACAGATCAGTATGATGTCTGCAGGCATTATATTATAAAGGCATTCATGGCATCTCAGAATTTCAGTTCTTTTTTTAATGCAAAAGTCAAAAAAATCATTTGAAATTGACATAAGACTTTGTAGGGGTTCAAAGCATCTTCCCCAAATCATCAAGCCATAGAGAGGGTACGCTGGAGACTATAGGCCATGACCTCCTCAATCACATCATTGATCTTCAGACCACCAATTGGGAACCTGGCATTGAACCAGAAATCATGGTTTACAAACCAGAATCCAATAAAGCACATTATCCTTTATTCCAGTGCACAAACACAGCCATGCATGATGGCTAGGTTCACACTACTGCTCGTTTGTATAGTTGCTTCAGCTGGATGCGGAAAACAGAATTTTTTATTGGCCAAGCGTGATTGGACACACAAGGAATTTGTCTTTGGTGCATATGCTCTCAGTGTACATAAAAAGAAGAAAAAATACATTCATCAAGAATCATAAGACACAACACTGATAGTCATAGGTTACTAATAAGCAATCAAATCATACTAGGAAACAAATAAAACAATATAAATTGTAAAGATACAAGCAACATGGTTATAGTCATAAGTGGAAGGAGATAGGTAATAGGAAGGATGAGAAGAATAATAGTAATACAGTCTTAGTAAATAGTTTGACAGTGTTGTGGGAATGAGTTGTTTAGCAGAGTGATGGCATTCGGGGGAAAACTGTCCTTGTGTCTAGTTGTCTTGGTGTGCAGTGCTCTATAGTGTCGTCGTTTTGAGGGTAGAAGTTGAAACAATTTATGTCCAGGATGTAGATATTTTCACAGCCCTCTTTTTGACTTGTGCAGTATACAGGTCCTCAATGGAAGGCAGGTTGGTAGAAATTGTTTTTTCTGCAGTTCTAATTATCCTCTGAAGTCTGTGTCTGTCTTGTTGGGTTGCAGAACCAAACCAGACAGTTATAGAGGTGCAGATGACAGACTCAATAATTCCTCTGTAGAACTGAATCTACAACTCCTTGGGCAGTTTGTTTAGAACTCATAGGCAGTTATGATGCTAGATAACGTCTTTATAAGGCATATTTAGTATTATTCCATGGGCCTAACATACCCAAACATTAGTAAAGCATCCAGCATAACTTGGACATGGAAAGAGATGCTTTATCATTATGCATTCTCACATACCTAGCATGCCACATTGAATAATTTCAGACTAGGAGAGGTATTCAGAATAATATCTTGCACTTTTTTGCTGATAATTACAGATAGCATGTGCAGATTGGCTTAGATTTCATTGTCACCATCTCACGCAGTTTTAATTTATCCAGCATGCATGTAAATGCTCCTAATTTGAGACTATCAGATCTTTGGGTCCACCAGATCCAAAGAGGTCTACCATTCTTTGCTGACATATAGGGGGAACCAATTATGAAAGTCCTGTAACAAACTCATCATGTGATTGGCTGTGGAAGACTCCAGCTATGAAGGAGAAGAAGACATTTCAGAGCATGCCAGGGTCCACAAGTGGCACCTAATGGCAACTCTTTAAAGCAGCTGCATCCTTTCTCAATATCACGTGACTGTCATACACAACTAAAGTGCAATCCTGGGGGGAAAAACACATTTGGTTTAAGGCAGGAGTGTCAAACTCAAGGCCCGGGGGCCAGGTCCGTTCCACAGGGTACTTAGATCTGGTCTGTCAGGCCGCCCTGGAAACAGTGAAGGACCAACGCACGGTGCTTCTGCCAGCAAAAACGGAATTCGGGAGGGCCGTATGTGGCCTTCACGAGCTCTGCTTTCACTGGCAGAGGGTTGCAGGAGGCCATTGCGGCTGAAAATGGAGCTCAAGAGCTCGTTTTTGCTGGCAGAGCACTCGGGCTGCCATAGGCGCCCCCAACACGAGTGACGTCGAGCTAGGCACACCCACCCTGGCCCCCGGAGCTCAAACACAACCCTGATGCGGCCCTCAATGAAATCGAGTTTGACATCCCTGGTTGAAGGAGTTACGAATTTATCAGCAATTATATGTTCTGAGGTAACCTTTTGTCTTTGAATCTAAAGTTTGTTCATTATAGAAACAATGATTGAAGTGGTGTGAAGGAGCCATTTTGCATTTAAACTCTTGAGTCTTCACAGCAATTGAGAGATCAGTTTTGATCTCTCATATTTAAGCCACCATTTCTAAGTTCTGGGGGAAAATAAACATGTATTTTTTTTACTTTATATCATAAGCATTTATTTGACTTTCCAATTCTTTATTTTATAAGTGTCTTTATTTTCCAGGAAGGAAAGAAGAAGTTTGACAAAGAAAGTGAAAAGTATTATTCCATCCTGGAGAAGCACTTAAATTTATCAGCAAAGAAAAAGGAGTCACACCTGCAGGATGTAAGTTTTTGCAACTGGGATTTTCTATTTTCAAATTTAAAAGGAACAAAGCAAAAGATATAAAACACACTTGTTTTATGCAGAGCAGAAATGAAAGTATTTTATTATGTAAATAAATACATGAGGTCAAAGTGATGTTGTTCTCAAAGGAGAGTGTTTGTCTGTTTTAATAATTTAAATATGAGCCTAACTCTGTTCTCCAACGCGCAGCTTGGAGAATCCAAAGCTTCGGGTTGTTCAGTAGTTGATAGCCTACACTGAGTGTGTTCCTTTAAGAGATTTCTCTTCAGACACGCCCACTTGCTCAACAGAGTCCCAGTTTAGTTCACTCAGTTGAGCCTGTGACACTGTCTGAAAATCTCTCTGATTACTATCTGAACTGTTCCAGAAACTTTGGATTCTCCAACTCCAGTCCTTTTCCCTTCTATAATTACCGGTGGTGAGTCTGCCTGCTGCTTCAGGCAAGCTGTCAGTATCTTCCCATCTCCCTGACGCTTGCCCTATTGACTGCCCTCCTCAAACTGCCGCCCTCACCGTCTGGACTAAACTTCACCTTGGCGGCTGGAGATTGACGCCCTATGCTCAGCGGTGTCTCTCTCCCTCTCCCTTAATCGCCCTGAGGGCTTCCTGGCGTTTGGATCACTTCTGAGTGATCGCACGCCGTCGCCATCGCAGGGATCGCTGCAGCCTCCTCCCCCACGGTCGCCTCATCGCCGGAGCGATCCTCGAGCGCCGGAGCGCCCCACGTGCGCCCCTTCATCGCCGGAGCGCTATCGTATCAATCCAGACAGCCGGGGAAGCGCTTCTGAGCCTTCGGCTGTTTCTCCCTCGGCTGCAACCTTTCTAAGGGCTGTAGGCGCCGTCGCTTGGACTGCCTTTCAAAGCGCGCGCCTTTTTACTCCTATTTGCCTTAGCGCTGGGAGCTGCGATCAGCGCAGCTCGCGCCCCTCGGCCTCCCTCCTCCCCCCACAAGGACTCCCCCCGGACGCTGGGTCTCTGCTCTGGGCTCAATTTATCGCCGTTCTGTTTTCAAAGGGGAACAGCCCCCCCCCATTCCTTCTGTCGCCCTCGCTCTGCAAGCCCTGTTCGGCGCCATTTCCTTGCCTGAAAAGAGAAGATTTCTAACGGCTGTCAAATTCTGCCTGGTGACAGCCTCACGCAGGCGCAGTGAGTCGCAGAGGCCGATCTTCTGGTTACAAGCATTGGGGGACCTACCTAGCCTGTCTCTTTGGAGCAATCGGCTAGTTGCACGGCTTCCATACCCCCACCCCCCACCCCAATTCCTCCCCCCAGCCTCTACTCCTAAAACAAACAAACAAACAAACAAACAAAAAAAAAAAAGACTTACCTGCTAGTCTTGGGCTATCTTCATTTACTCCATAGTTCTTCAATTGTTTCCTGTTTAAAAAAAAAAAAAAAAAAAAAAAAAAAGAAGGCTAATAAGCAACACCTATTCCTCTGTATCCATCTATATAACCACATAAATTAAATACTTACTGAATCTTCATCTTCCTCCTTTCAAAAAAAAAAATAAATAAATAAATAAAATAAAATAAAATAAATAAATAAAATAAAGGAAACAAAGGTTACAACATGGCTGAACGTGCTCTCTCATCTGATCTGGAGGACAACAGCTCTCCCGAGCGCATTCACGACCAGGCCAAGCAACGTAAACGGTCCCGTAAACGCGCTTCACATTCATCTTCATCGGCTGCTCCACGCTCTAAAAAGACAAAACACTCATCAGCTGCAGACAAGGACGCCTCCAGGAGACACAAGGCTCTGGAGCGCCAGTTCGAGAAAGCGCGCAACCAGTCAGCACAAGCTGTTTTCGCACACTTACCTACGCCACTCTCGCCCGTTGTCGAGGCTACGGTCCAGCCCGTCCATCAGGCTCCTCAACAACCTTTGCAACCGTTGTTTCCATCGCCAAACATGGAAGTTTTCCCTGAGGCGTTATCGACTCACTGCATGGAGCCGGTGGACCTCTCGTGCACTGCCACTCTCCCTCGACGGTCTCAGCCGGAGGCAACCTTTACTCCCACGGCGGCAGGCTTGCGCGCCACGGAGGCAGCTCCTCCACCTTCTCAGTATGATATTCAGCGGATCATCTCTGACACGGTTACCAGGACACTGGCAGCGACTTCTCAACAGGCTGCACCATATGGAGCCTGGCCTCAGCCACGTTTTCCTCCTCCTCCTCTGGCCCGGGACCCTCAACAGGTCCCTACCCAGTATCAGGCTATGACGCATGGGTCCGAGCTGTATCTGGACCATGGTCACCACGAGGAGTCGTCTTCGGAGGAGGGAGAGTGCGACCCGTCGGATATGGACTTATCTGATGATGCAGATATGCCACCCGAAAAGCCAGCCTTCTCTGGGCTCTTTAGACCCTCGTTATTCAAATCGCTCTTGCGCAAGGCCAAGTTGGCCACAAATATGGCTGACCCAGTCTCTCAAGTTGATCAGCCCAGTACCTCTCAACAACATGAGGCCTTGTTTACGGCGCCTAAGGCGCAAGCGGACTTTATTCCGTGTCCACAGCTATTTTCTGAGGTGGTCCAACGATCCTGGTCCACGCCTTCCTCCTTGCCCGCTCCTTCGGGGCTAGACAAAAAACTTTATTGTTCGGCGCCTAGTCTCCAAGATCTCCTTCAGTTACCAACTGTTGACGCGCCAGTGGCCAATCTGACGGCTTCCTCTGTAATCTCCAACGACGTCGCCGACGGTTTGCGCTCAGAGGACCGAAAAGCTGAGTTTAACTTCCGACGTACGCACAATGCGGCCGCATGGGCGGTTAGGGCAGCCACCTCTGCTTCCTTCTTCAGCCGTGCCTGCCTAATTTGGCTCCGTCAACTCCACGAGCGCCTTCCCCCTGCGGATTCACGCCTCCGCCAAGATGTCAACAAACTGGTGGCGGCTACCGAATATACAGCAGACGCCTCGCTCAACGCCGCGAAGTTTGCTTCGCGCGCCCTGGTGTCGTCCGTCACATCTCGCCGTTTATTATGGCTTAAAAATTGGAGAGCTGATGCCAAGTCTAGGTGGCGCCTCGCTTCAACTCCATATAAGGGGTCCCGTCTTTTTGGAGAAGCCTTAGACCCCATCCTTGTCGAGGACAAGGATAAACGGAAGGTGATGCCATCATCGTATAAGAGGGCAGACCGTAGACCTTCGTCCTACTTCACCAGGCAGCCCTTTCGGAACGACTCCGGTCCCTCGGGATCCTTCTCCTCAAGGCCCTATTCTCAAGGTTTCGACCGTTCCCTCGATAGATCATCCTTCAGGGACCGTGGTCGGAAGGCCCCAGCACCCAAACGACCATTTCGAGGTACGGGATCCCGTACCTTTCGAAGAGGGAAGTGACTACATCCATCTTCCCATTGGCGGCCGTCTGGCTCATTTTCTTCCCCAGTGGGAGATCTCGACGTCGGACGCCTGGGTGCTCCAGACAATTCGTCTGGGACTTACTCTGGAGTTTCGTTCAAGACCTCCCTCTCACTTCGTACAATGCCCTATTTCCCCCAACTTGGACAAGCGCCAGCTAATGGAGGCAGAGATCCATCACCTGCTTCAAATTCAAGCCATCGAACCGGTCCCCCACCATCATCGCGGGACCGGCTTCTATTCAATTTTCTTCCTGGTCCCCAAATCATCCGGGGGTCACAGGGGCATCCTAGACCTCAAGAGGCTGAACGAATTTATAGTATATCATCAGTTCAAAATGGAGTCCCTTCGATCAATTTTGGCTTCCATTCGACCATCGGACTGGATGACCTCGATCGATTTGAAGGAAGCGTACCTCCACGTTCCCATACGGCTGTCCCATCGTCGCTTCCTACGCTTTGCCTACAACAACAGGCATTACCAATACAGAGCAATGCCCTTCGGCCTCTCCTCCGCCCCAAGGACCTTTACAAAGCTCCTGGCAGCAGTGGCGGCCCATCTACGTCAACATCCGATCCGCCTCCACTGCTACTTGGACGATATCCTAGTGCTCTCCCCTTCTCCGGCCCGAGCATCCCGAGACCTAGCAGTGCTGTGTCGCTGCCTTCGTCATCATGGCTTCTCCCTCAACATCCCGAAGAGCCAATTGCAGCCCACTACTTGCATTCTCCATCTCGGGACATTAATAGACTCTGTAAGGGGCCAGGTGTTCCTGTCAACGGACCGGTGTTCCAGTCTCCAGTTATTAACATCCCAGGTCCTCTCCTCTCGGAAGGTGCCCTTGCTGCTCCTGTCCCGCCTGCTCGGCAAAATGATTTCCTGCCTGTCTGTCGTCCCTTGGGCGAGGTTCCATTCACGCCAGCTCCAGTGGTTCCTCCTCCCCTTTCAGAGAGCCAGGAGAAGCAACTCTCCCACACAAGTTTTCCTCCCGCCAGAGGTCTCAAGGTCTCTCCTCTGGTGGTCCTCCCAGAGCCTACATCAGGGCAGCTACTTCCAGAATCTACAGCGCCTGGTAGTGACAACGGACGCCAGCCTGACGGGATGGGGAGGTCATCTTTTATCCCACGTTGCCCAGGGAACGTGGTCAGCAGAGGAGAGCCTCAACGGGATCAATTGGTTGGAACTCCGTGCGATCCGCCTCTCCCTCCAACGGTTCCAACGGATTGTGTCGGGGCACCATGTCCTGATACGCACGGACAATGTAACCGCAAAGGCGCACGTGAACCGCCAGGGGGGGACTCGCTCGGGTCCATTGATGGAGGAAACGACCCTACTGCTGATCTGGGCGGAAAAGCACGTCCTATCCCTTGTGGCGGAGCACATTGCCGGGACCGCGAACATCACAGCGGACTGGCTCAGCAGACAACACTTGGATCACGCCGAGTGGCGACTTCACCCAGATCTGTTCACCGAGATCGTCTGCAGATTCGGCACGCCTCTAATCGATCTATTTGCCAGCCGCGACAACACTCACCTACCCAGGTTCTTCACCCGGTACCAGTGCCCTCAGGCGGAGGGAGTCGACGCCCTCGCATCTCCCTGGCCCAGGGGTCTCCTCTATGCCTTTCCCCCTCTACCGCTCCTTCCTCGTCTGATCCGCAGGATAATAGCAGAGAGGGCAGACGTCGTTCTGGTCGCACCCCACTGGCCTCGGAGGTCCTGGTTTGCGGATCTGGTGGACCTGTCGGTGGCACGGCCGTGGAGGATTCCAGGGGACAGGATCGTTCTCAGCCAGGGGGTCATTCTGCACCCAGACCCGCAGTGGTTGCAGTTGACCGCCTGGCGCTTGAACGGATCTTGCTAAGGCGAGCCAACGTGCCTAGCAATGCGATCCCCACGATTCAGGCGTCAAGACGGCCGTCAACATGCCGCATTTATAACGCAACCTGGAACTCTTTCTGCTCCTGGTGTGCTAAATTCCACCTGGATCCAACGTCTGCTTCTGTCCCCGAAGTGCTGGGATTCCTTCAGCGGGGCATGGACAAGCACCTTGCGCCTAACACTCTTCGTCGCCAAGTTGCTGCACTTAGTACGGTCCTTTCGACTTCTGCAAAGCTTCCTCTCTCCCAGGACCCGACGATTCGCGACTTTCTGCGAGGGGCATCCAACCTGCGCCCCCCTGTTATACATCGATACCCGACCTGGGATTTGACTCTGGTCCTTCAGGCCCTCATGCACCCTCCATTTGAGCCTCTCGCCTCAATCAGCCTCCGCTTTCTGACTCTTAAGGTGGCTTTTCTGGTCGCGATTACTTCGGCTCGCCGTGTATCCGAACTAGCTGCACTGTCTGTGAGAAGCGACCTTTGTATCTTCCACGCAAATCGCGTGGTATTAAGACTAGACCCCTCATTTCTGCCTAAAGTAAATTCCACATTCCATCGAGCCCAGGAATTGATCCTTCCGGACTTCTGCCCCGATCCTCGACATCCTCGGGAAGCAGACTGGCACCTCTTAGATGTCCGACGGGCCCTGCGCCGATATATTAAGCGGACTGAGCATTTCCGGAAATCTGAATCGCTCTTCATTTCCTTTCTGCCCGCTTCCATGGGCCGGAAGGTTTCTTCCACGACAATTGGGAGATGGATTAAATCCTGCATCTCTCGGGCTTATTCGGCTCGGAACAAACCGGTTCCGCAGAGAATTCTTCCACACTCCACCAGGAGCGCCGCCACTACGGCCGCCTGGGCCACTAATGCCTCCATTCCCGACATATGCAGGGCGGCTACCTGGTCATCCTTGAACCCCTTCATCAGGCACTACAAGGTGGATTCCTTTGCCTCGGCGGAGGCATCCTTCGGCCGCCGGGTGCTCCAAGCTGTATGCAACTCTTCAGACGACGTACAGCAGCCGGGTTCCCTCCCTGTATGAACTTGCTTGGGTAAATCCCGAAGCTTTGGATTCTCCAAGCTGCGCGTTGGAGAACGGACGTTGCTTACCTGAACGTCCCTTCTCGACGCGCAGCTGGAGAATCCAACCCACCCAGCTGGCTGCTGGACATTCCTTCCTGACGCTCTACTGCTCCTTACTTCGTGAACAAAACTGGGACTCTGTTGAGCAAGTGGGCGTGTCTGAAGAGAAATCTCTTAAAGGAACACACTCAGTGTAGGCTATCAACTACTGAACAACCCGAAGCTTTGGATTCTCCAGCTGCGCGTCGAGAAGGGACGTTCAGGTAAGCAACGTCCGTTTCTTTTATGACCCAAGATATTTAAGCTCTGGATTTAATATGTTTTCCTTCATGTTGTCTTTGACAAGAAGCTATTGAAAGAAGATTAATGAATTTAAAAGAAGTAATATACAATGATTACTTGTCAGATGAAAGTTAGGCCACCTCATGTCACTTAATTTAGGGTTGAAAGACAGGGATACACAAAGACATGTTTAGATTTGAAAAATATTTTTGAAACATAACAGAATAGCAGAGTCGGAAGGGCCCTTCTCAAACAATTTTTGTTTCAAACAATTAAAACATCAGTTTTAAGTATTTGAAACAAAACTACTAATGGTTCATTGTGGAATATTGATGTCATTTTTAGTAATTATTCAGATTAGTAGCGGTGCTTGGTCTAGTATTTGTCTCATTATTTTTTTCAGCTGTTAGAACAGGAGAGTATAACAGCAAGTAGAAAAATCACCAGATTATTCCTATTTCCTGTTATTCATTGTCAGACTCTCAAGCTAAACATTTCATAGCCCACTGAGGATTCTAGAATGTTGCCCACAGACGCACCCACTCATTCCAAAAAGGGGGAGGGAGTGTTGGGTAGGGTATGACTGTCAGAAGTCTTTAACTTCTTTATTATTTTTGTTGGGCTTTGCAATTTTTTTTAACGATTTATTCCTCAAGAACATTATCATCCTCCACTCCTTATAAATACCCTTCAGTCTGGTTCCTCAGGAATGCATTTCCATCATCCATAGGGTGAAAAACCAACATTTATTCTAAGTATGATCTATTCTAGCATGATGTCATCCAGTTGTTTTGCAAATACGCTTCACCCTCCCTGATCATTGGCTGTTTTGAGACTGGAAATCCAACATACAGGTAGTCCTTGACTTACAACAGTTCATTTAGTGACTGTTCAGAGTTACCAAGGCACCAAAAAAAGTGACTTACGACCATTTTTTACACTCACAACCATTGCAGCATGGCCAGGCATTCAAAATTCAGACATTTGGCGACTGACTCATATTTATGACGGTTGCAGTGTTCCGGGGTCATGTGATCACCTTTTGGGACCTTCTCACAAGCAAAGGCAATGGAGAAGCCAGATTCATTTAACAACCGGGTTACTAACTTAACAACTATGGTGATTCACTTAAGAAATGCAGCCAAAAAGATCATAAAATGAGGAAAAACTCAGTTAACAACTATCTCGCTTATCAGAAATGTTGGGCTCAATTGTGGTCATAAGTCAAGGACTACCTCTACCTAGTAAGTACCATAATAGAAAAGACTGGTTTATACCATGCTTTTCAGTGCATTGAACACCAAAATTGTCCTCCGTATTTTCCAGAAGTTCTCTAAGGTTGCTAAAGGTTTTTTTTTTGTGATTAAAGGAATAGGCAGAATCTCAATAGGCAGTTACCCAAAGTCAAAGGAACTTAATTGCATATAAGTCCTCTGGATGTCTGTTGAATGATCTTACTAAAGTACTATTGATTCAATGGGAATTGTAGAAGTATCTGTCTTTGGCTTGGGACCAGTAAAAATGCCCTATGTATTACTTACTTCTCTGAAATCTTTGCTTTATAAATTTGACTGTGCAATAAATGGTTTCTAGACTGTCATTTTATCTATATTTTATCGATTATCCATATTTCACTGGCTAAATTTTAGATGTGGATTGTAGAATTCATGTACATTCATGAGGGATCATGTATTTCTGTTTAACTTCTTTCTTTATAATCCTTTCCATTATACTTCTGAATCTGATAATGATAATCGATCATTATTTACATTTAATAGATAGATAGATACCGTGTATCCCCGAAAATAAGCCCTCCCCCCAAAATAAGCCCTCCCCCAAAAATAAACCCTTCCCCGAAAATAAGCCCTCCCCGAAAATATTTAACCTCATGCGCAGCTGTTCCCTGTCATTTCCTCTGGTTAGGATTAGGGAGACAAAGCTGGAAATCAGGTAAGACGGCAAGAGGAGCCATCTTGCTCCATGCACCCCAAAATAATAAGACTTCCCCGAAAATAAGGCCAAGCGCTTACTTCAGGGTTCAAAAAAATATAAGACAGGGTCTTATTTTCGGGGAAACACGGTAGGTAGGTAGGTAGGTAGGTAGGTAGGTAGGTAGGTAGGTAGATAGAAAGAAAGAAAGAAAGAAAGATAGATAGATGATAGACAGACAGACAGACAGACAGACAGACAGACAGATAGATAGCACATGATTACAAAATGATCCTCTACTCACTTTTAACTCAATCTAGATTTCTATAGTACTTTTTCTTGTTCTTTTTCATAAGAGGAATGTATTTTGTCTAACAATTAATTTGAGTTTGATCTAACTGACTCCATTCTTTAACATAATCATTTATGTTCTGGATCAGAGAAAATACTAAATAAAACTAAGATACATCAGAAGCAACCCCTCCCTTCCCAAAACTAAGAACTATTTATTGCTCTTGGGTTTTTTTTAAGGATAGTTCTCAGACCAAATAATTCATCATGTCTGAAACCAAGAGTGAGTTTTCTGTAGCAGCTCTGTGATTAGATCATTGAATTTCCTCCCATGGAAATATGAATCTCAGATGATTGTATACTTTGCAGTGCATAGATTTTCATGCTGATCTATCTATTCCTGTAGATTTTTTTTTATTTGAAAAAAAAAAGAAACAATTTGCATCTCCTAATCCAGTAGAATACCTAACCATGAGAATTTATCGTGTACTTACTTTTTATAGGATATATTGAGTCAATATGGAGCTTCTGTTCCAGAAGACTTTCCTGATGCAATTATAACAATACTAATAGCATAAATTGTATATTTTTACAATCATTTTATGTTTCAATTTTAGGCAGACACCCAGATTGACAGAGAACATCAAAATTTTTATGACGCATCATTAGAATACGTCTTCAAAATCCAAGAAGTGCAAGAGAGAAAGAAGTTTGAATTTGTTGAGCCTGTAAGTTTTAATAATGCTATTTGATATAAACAAAATATCTCTAAATCATGGGTGTCAAACTCACGTCATCACGGCGTCGTCACGTGACGTATTGGGACTTTTTTCCCCTTCATTAAACCAGGCGTGGCCAGTGTGTGTGACGCATCCGGCCTGCAGGCCGGGAGTTTGACAGGGCCCTGCTCTAAATAGAGACCAAGATAGAAAAAATTACTGGGTTTGACTGACAATGCTACTTTTCCATAACATCCATTCAAACATCCTATTCTCAAAATATTTTCATATTTATTTATCTCGCAGTAAACCTATTTTTATTAATTCTGGAATCTCTGTAAACAGTACAGATAAGATTGGATTGGTCTCTCCTGCCAGCAGACTGGCTTCCATAGGAAGAGGAGTGATTTTCTACATAGAAGCGGTTTCCATGTAGAAAATCACTCCTCTTCCTACATGGAAACCAGGAGTGAAATTCAGCAGGTTCTGAAGAACTGGTAGCGGAAATTTTGAGTAGTTTGGAAAACCGGCAAATACCACCTCTGGCTGGTCCCAGAGTGGGGTGGGAATGGAGATTTTGCAATATCTTTCCCTCAGGAGTGGGGAGGGAATGGGAATTTTGCAGTATCCTTCCCCTGCCACGCCCACAGAACCAGTAGTAAAAAAATTTGAATTCCACCACTGATGGAAATCACTTCTGGACTTTGTACTTTAGGTGAGAAAAAATGAAACTTTTTTACCAATTAGATTTATTGTTATAGAAATGGCTAGTATATATTACTATGGAAAAGTAAAAAGTTGAGGTTTGATGTTGATACTTTATTCTATTGCAACAGAGACACAGAAGTCAACACTTTTTTTTCTTCCTTCCTCCCTTTTCTTTCCCCTTTTCCTCCCCACTGTATCTTATTATTTGTATTTTTGTAGTTTATTTTATAATTTAATTTTTAAAAAAATTAAAAAGGAAAAGGAGTGATTTCCCTCCACCAGGCCCTTTTTTCCCCTCCCCATATGCCTTCAAAAATCTGAAATGGAAAATCAAGAGAGGAGTAGAACTGTCCTGTTGTGTAAGGATCACTTTGAGTAAGCGGAAATCTTGTCATATTAGATTGTATTGTGCTCCTTATTTGCTTTTTTTTTATTCTTAGCATTCTGTATTTCATGATACAGGGTTCCTTGGCAGAAAAATGACAGGCATCATCACGAATTTGATTCGTTTTGTTTTAATACCAAGCCATGTTTAATGCCAAGCACAGTGCAAGTTTGTTTTAAATTTAAATTTAAACTGTCTGATCACAAAACTTTGTTGGTTTTTTTTCCAAACTATAGTTCAGGGGTGTCAAACTCAAGGCTCATGGGCCGGATCCGGCCCATGGGGTGCTTAGATCTGGCCTTCGAGTCCACTCTGGAAACAGTGAAGGACCAGCCCGGGATGCCTCTGCCTCAGGAGGGCATGTGGCCCTCCTGAGCTCCGTTTTCACCAGCAGAGCGCTCGGGCTGCCACAGGCACCGCCAACATGAGTAACATCAAGCTGGCCACACCCACCCTGGCCATGCCCACCCAGCCCCCTGAGGTCAAACACAACCCTAATGCGGCCCTCAATGAAATTGAGTTTGACACCCCTGTTATATTTCAACAAATTATGCTTCAACCACATGATGAACATTGACGGGAACTGTATATGTCTAGTCTAACGATAAGGTCTATAGGTGATAGGATATCAGTCTTCCAATATTTGAAGGGCTGTCACGGAGAAGAGGGGTCAACCTGTTCTCCAAAGCACTTGAGGGCAGGACAGGAAGTAACGGATGGAAGCTTATCAAGGGAGCTCCAACCTAGAACTAAAGAGATATTCCTAATACTGAGAATAATAAGTCAGTGGGATGGCTTGCCTCTGGAAGTTATGAGTGCTTCATCACTGGAGAATTTTATGAAGAGTTGGACAGCCATTTGTCCAGAATGGTATAAAGTCTCCTCTTGAGCAGGGAGTTGGACTAGAAGACCTCCAAGGTTTGAATTTCTTGAGCCTGTAAATTTTAATAATGCTATTTACTATAATGCTATTTACTTCTACATACAGACCAAAATAGAAATAATTCATAGGATTGACTGACTATGCTCCTTTTCCATAATATTCAACTTCCAACTCTGTTATTCTATATTCCTAAATGTGGATTGTAACATCACAATTGAGCCAAAGCTGACTAGCGGTCAAGCTACCTACTGGTTACCTTAATAAGGACCTCCTACTGAAATTCTGAAGAGTCTTAGGATTCCTAGTGGATGCAGTTTTTAATCACCAGAATTGTATCCACCCAAGGAATGCAAATCAAGTAAAATATATTAGTCAATTAAGGAAGTGAATTTTTCCTGTAAAAAACTGAAAGTCTAAACTAAGTCATGGTTTAAACGTTCACAGAAAGGTTTTCTCATCCACTGTGGAATAAAATTGCAGATGGCTTGCCATCTATCTGTGTGACATTTTAATGGCAGTGCTGTTTGTGCAACTAGAATTTCATAATGTAAAAATTGGCTAAAATGCTTGCCAGAGAGCACTAATCTTCAGGTTTCAATAAATCTATTTGACCTTTTATTTAAGAATAATAATTAAAAAAAGAGTATGGAAAGTATTTATAAAAGTGGAACTATTATGCTTCAACCCTGTTCTTTTAGCACAGTCAAATAATTTCTAAATAGATTTGACCAAAGTCAGATTGTAGGATGCATAATGTAGATAAAAATTGAACTCTGAAAGAGAATATATCTCTCTCAGGGATGAAATGTAGAGTCCTTGGTGGTTTCTGAGCCTGGTTGTTTTTTACCCAACTAGGTAACATCATCAGTGCTAGTGAGTACAAGTAGGTCTTCAACTTACAACAGTTCACTGTTCGAAGTTATAACAGCACTGAAAAAAAGTGACTTATGACCATTTTTCACACTTACAACTGTTGTACCATCCGTATAGTTATGTGATCAAAATTCAGATGCTTGGCAACTGACTCATATTTATGACAGATGCAGATGAACATTTTTTGCGACCTTCTAACAAGCAAAGTCAATGGGGAAGCCAGATTCACTTAACAGCCGTGTTACTAACTTAGCAACTATGGCAAGAAAGGTCATAAAATAGGACGTGTCTCAGTTAGCAATGGAAATGTTGGGCTCAATTTTGGTCGTAAGTCGAGGACTACCTGTATAAGCAAACCCCACATGAAATAACTGAGAGCAAACCGCCAAGCTTAGAGAACATCAGGACTCCACAAATTGAATTCTGATCTTCCTCTGGTTGATTCTTTTCAGAGCAGTCTCGATGTAGCAAAATACATAAACTTATTTATGGCTTAGGACCTGGGTACCTATGAGACCGTCTTTTGCCACCAATAGCCTCCCACCGACCAGTTCGTTCTCACAGGGAGGGACTACTCAGGGTACCGTCAGTCAGATTATGCCGACTGGCGACTCCCAAGGGGAGGGCCTTCTCTGTGAGGGCTCCAACCCTTTGGAATGAACTGCCCCCTGAGATACGAAATATCCCTGATCTCTGTGCTTTCCTCCGTGCCCTCAAAACCCTGATGTTCCAACAAGCGGGGCTAAACATATGAACATGTGAATGTTTTTAAAATGTTATCTAATTTTAGGTTCTATTTAATTGGGCCAAACTATGTTATAATAATAATTTTAATTAGCAATTTTATGATGTTTGTGTATCTATATTTTTCTTGACTGTACACTGCCTTGAGTCCTACGGGAGAAAGGCGGTATAGAAATATAATAAATAAACAAACAAACAAACAAACAAACAAACAAACTGAAACCGTAAAATTTATGGCTTCAATGGCTGCATTGATAGCCCAGGTCCAGAGGATATGGGTTTGATGAGCACAATAAGGGCAGCAATTACCAGTCTTCCTTACAAGAAACAGAAACAAGAAGCTATCTGCAAACATTAATTGCACAACAGCCAGTGATACAATTTCGTCCTATAACCACTTTCAAGAGATCTCTAACTATGGATGAGGATGTGTACTTAACCACTTTAGCTGATGTCTGACGATAAGTCTCTTTATAAACAGTTCTGTTTTATTAAGTAGAGCCACAAAAGATTACGAGCCGTCTCGCCTGTAACTATGCATCCCCTGATCGTTGCAATCGTATAAAATTGCACTTTTGAAAAACCTTGGATTTGAGCTAATAAGTAATTAATGTGGTAATTAATCTATAGTGGCTCGTTTGCAACTTGGTACTGCAACTGTGCAGTGATGAACATGCTTAATGTTTTGTTGGAGATAATTATATGCAGATCCACAAACGTTAACCTTTCTCTGAATCCCTAAATTAACTAGTTCAATAAATCAAAGTTTTAACACAGCTCGAGCCATGAGTGTGCTGAGCAGCTTTTAAGGCTCCAGCCAACAAAACATAGTATCTGAAAACCTCAAATAGTCTTGTATTTATTTTTATGTAGTGTTGTCGACCCTGAGATTGTTTGGTCATCTCATTCTCACAGGAAGACGATTTTGGTAGGAATTTGACCTCTAACCTTCAGTTCGTCAGCCAAGCACTTATTATCTTCCTTAGTTCCTTTTCTTTTAAAAAAAAAAAAAAACAGGGAAGAGAGAGAAAGAGAAAAAGTAACAGCTACCACAAAGTAAATTTGAACTATCAAGTTTTAAACCAATGTGGTTAGTAAGTAATCTGGTAAAACAGGAGAGGCAAGTGACTTGATACCCATCACTTTGTCAATAAAAAGTGGAATAGTTATCAAGAGTTACTTGGTATTGGTCTGTGCATATGTTTTTTAGAAAGGATAGTCTTAAAAATTCAGTTTGTCTGCCAAGAAATAAAATTTATTTGAGATGGTTTTGCTGAAGCTTGGGTGGCTCTTAAAGTGGTGGCTGTTTCTCCAGCAGCGCGCCTAGAAGGGACGTTCAGGTAAGCAATGTCCATTCTCCAGATGTTTGGACTTTAACTCTCAGTTCCTTAGCCAGCATGGCTATTACAGTGGAATTGAAGCATTTGAGGAGTTGAAAATCCAAAATTTGAAGACTAAAAAGGGGGAAACCCAACTATGTAATAGTTGGGAACAAACAGCTCCTTTACGAGCTATGGACTTCAACTCCACGGCTGGCTCAGGAATTCTGGGAGTTGAAGTCTACAGGCCCTAAAGGAACCATACTTGCCCACCCCTGTAATAGGTGTTCTGGTATGGGAAGCTGATATCTTTTTTTTTTTCCCCTGAAAGCTGCCCTGCTCTGTTCATAGGTCTCAGGGAAGCATTCCTACTATTCCTAGGACCTAAACTTACTCCTTTAAAATGTGAAGTTGGTAGAAAACATTGTTTAAATGCTCTACAAGTTGTTTGTAGATGTGGGAGCCACCTTGGCCTATATAGCAACTAGGGTTGTCTGCAGAGGTGGGATTCACATAATTTACCTACCAGTTCGCCCAGCACCAAAAATGTGAGTGCGCACGCGTGCGCCTGGTCTTCCGTGCATGCGTTTTGCTCGAGCATGCACCTTCCGCGCATTCGCCCAGCCTCAAAAATGTGCCTAAATGGACAGCATAGGGGCCCATCCATGATTTCCGCTACTGATTCATCCGAACCTGTCCGAACCGCTGAATACCACCTCTGGTTATCTGTCCAAGAATGCTACTTGAACCCCCAAGAAGACTTCAAACAATGTAAGGAAAAGGATGCTGACCTGCAACCATGTATTTGAGTTGATGTTGCCATTAAAAAAAATTGTTCAGACATTCTTTTCACTGAACATAGGCACTTTCTCCACAGTTTCTTGAACTAATACAGCTAGCAATAAAACAGATTACAAAATGCCAAGTTTTGATTCTCTGCGTTGGGATAGAAGGTAGGGTGTAGCATAATGACTCTTCGAAGAAGCATGATTACAGGGAGATAATATGTTCTTTTTCATTTCTGTGCACCTCATAAATGGATGAGTTATTTAGAGATGCAAGGGCAGGTAGTATCAGAATAAGTGAAGAATGAACTGGCTTGTGGAAATCAGTTTATACTCTGGCCTAAATACCAATTTATAGTGCTTTGTGAAGGCTGAAGGTGGGATCATGGAACTGATCTTCAGATAACTAGCAGTAGCATCTCTTTGAGGAAAATGGCAGCTGTCCCAACAATGCAAATGAAGTGAAAGTAGATCCTTTTAGGTTATGGAAGCCATAAAATGTAATAAGCGAAACCTAGGGTGACAATTAAACTAGCTAGCACAGTGATGGCTAACCTTTTTGTCGTCGCATGCCAAAAGCACGCGCGTGCACAACAGCACCCATAACGCAATGCGCCCCCCCATGCATGCAACCCCCTGCACTTCCCTCGTGCATGTGCACACAACTCCCCCACAGTCCCCCTGTACCCCGTTTTGGGTCTAGTATGCCTCCCTGCAGCCTCTGGGGAGCAAAAACAGGCTGCGGGGGGACCGCGCCGCACCACCCCCTGCACCCCATTTTGGGCCTAGTAGGCCTCCCTGCACTTATAGCCCATAATGCAATGCGCGCGCAACCCCCCTGTGCGTGCCCCACCCAGCTGCGCATGCGCACGCATCTCCTGCGTGTGCCCCGCCCCCTTGCATGCTCGGCAGAGACCCAAAAATAAGCTGTCCAGTGGGAGGCACACGCATGCGCAGTGAAGCTAACCTAGGGTGACAGCTCGCGTGCCCGCAGAGAGGGCTCTGCATGCCACCTGTGGTACACATGCCATAGGTTCGCCATCACGGAGCTAGCAGTACGTTGATCTAATAGAGAGGTATTCTACATTTGATGGAGAATAACATATGATCACCGGAGGTTTTCAAGAAAAGATTGGACAACCATTTTTCTGGAATAGTATAAGGCAGTGATGGCTAACCTTTTTGCCGTCGTGTGCCAAAAGCGGGGGTAGTGCGGGGGATTGTGCATGCACATGCCCACACCCATAATTCAATGCGCCCCATCCCCCCACGCATGAGCATATGACCCCCCCACTCTCCCCCCCGCTTTTGGCACGTGATGGCATGGTGGGCCCGGTAGACCCATTTTTTTGCCCTCCTCAGGGTCCAGAGACTTTCTAGGAGCCTGGGGAGGGCGAAAACAGCCTTCCCCACTCCCCCGGAGGCCCTCCGGAAGCCCAGAAACAGCCTGTTTCCCGACTTCCGGTGGGCCAGGAAGGCCCAAAAATCAGCTGGCCAGCGTGCACATGCGTGCTGGACTGAGGTAGGGCAACGCTCGCGTGCCCACAGATATGGCTCCGTGTGCCACCTGTGGCACCCGTGCCATAGGTTCGCCATCATGGGTATAAGGTCTCCTGCTCAAGAAGGGAATTGACTGGAAGACTTCCAAGGCCCCTCCCAACCCCGTTATTCTATGTTCTATATTCTAATGGAGTGTGCTTGAAATTTAAAGAAGTCAACGGATATTGGGGGAAGAAAAGAGATAGAATGAATTCCTGGCTAGTAATTTATAGTCACAACCTTTGTCAGAAATAATGTAAAAAGCAGCTTTATCCTTGTGAAAAATAAGGTCTGGCTGGTTCACCTTGAGGGCAGCCAGCTTGCTGACTCTGCCAGCAGACATGACTATCAGCTTTTTAGGGAAACAAAATCATCTGAAATCATAATAGACCAAGGCCATAAATATTTCGGGTTCAGAGACATTAGAAAAATGAATCTACCTGTTCATGGAAAATGATAGCGAGAAATTTTTTGAAAAAGGTGAAGTCAGTTCCTTAGGATAGAGAGACATCAGGAATGAGAAACTGTCTCTGGAGATTATGTGGATCCAGTAAATGTTGGTAGGATAAACATGGTAAACATTTTTATTTGGATGTACTGTACAAGATCATCTCGTGGGTGGCTTCCTGGCCATCACCAATACAGTTGAACATCTGGTGTTATGCTGAAGATGAAGAGACCCTCCACACTCTGAGGCAGTCATCCTAGATATCTAAGTGATTTACCACAAGATCAAATCTGAAGAAGGTCAGATTCTGAGGAATTTTGTAATTAAGTCTGCAACAGATGAAAGAAAACTTAGTGAAGGGCTACTAAGAAATAATTAATGTGATCATCATTCCCTCTCTGACACCTTTTCCTACCGCCTTCTTGAGCAGACATAGAGGGAAAAGAGGACCTGTTCATCCTTAGTTCCAACATCATCCTGCTATACTGCGGGGAACTTCGCTCTGTAACATCTGGCCACGGAAATCCTTTGTACAGTAGATGAATAACCCACAAGATGAGTAACAAGATAAATCTGCAAATACTCCAGTCCTAGATATCAAGTACTAAGTGTACTAGAATTTGTGGATTTTTTTAGAATTGCAAGTTCTATGTTATTTCTGTAGAGATTGTCTCTGACCTGTGCCAAATTTGTCTAATCTGAAGACTATTGCTGTCTTCAAGATTAACATCTTGAAGACTAACATCTCTAGGATGCATAGATAGAAATTTCCAGACATGGAAATGTCTGGTCCTCGACATCAAGATGTGTGATTGGATTTTAAGGGAGAAAAACTGGGTTCCTTAGTACAGGTTTTCCTTGAGTTTAGCCCAAAAAGGAGCATTGAATCTAACTGAGAAGATGCAGTTATGTGGAGGATATCGGTGGAGAATACTTGAAAAAATCAAAATTGATTGGTTCACATCTGTAGCTAGGTCCATTCAACCATGCACCTAAGCAAACATTGGCTGCCAAGGGTAATTAACAGTTACCTGCTTGCTTGCTCTGTTTGGCAAGTTAAAGAGATACTGTTGAATTGAAGAGCTGATATGTAAAAAGGTAGGAATTTTCAAATTAATGCAGAGGCCTAAATAATTTAAAAGGATAATTAGAGTAACAGAGTTGGAAAGGACCTTGGAGGTCTTCTGATCCAACCCCCTACTTAGGCAGGAAACCATACACCACTTCAAACAAATGGTTATCCAATCTCTTCTTAAAAACTGTCAGTGTTGGACCATTCTCAACTTTTGGAGGCAAATTGTTCCACTGATTAATTGTTCTAACTGTTAGGAAATGTCTCCTTAGTTCTAAGTTGCTTCTCTCCTTGATTAATTTCCACCCATTGCTTCTTGTCCTGCCCTCAGGTGCTTTGGAGAATAGCTTGACTCCCTCTTCTTTGTGGCAACCCCTGAGATATTGGGACACTGCTATCATGTCTCCCCTAGTCCTTCTTTTCATTAAACTAGACATACCCAGTTCCAGCAACCATTCTTTATATGTTTTAGCCTCCAGTCCCCATATCATCTTTGTTGCTCTTCTCTGCACTCTTTTCTAGAGTGTCACCACATTGTGTGACCAAAACTGGATGCTGTATTCCAAGTGTGGCCTTACCAAGGTATTATCAAGTGGTATTAACACTTCACGTGATCTTGATTCTTTCCATCTGTTTATGCAGCCTAGAACTGTGTTGACTTTTTTGACAGCTGCAGCACAGTGCTGGCTCATATTTAAATGGTTGTCCACTAGGACTCCAAGAGCCCTCTCACAGTTACTACTATTGATCAAGGTACCACATATACTGTACCCGTGCTTTTTGTGCTCAAATGGGTAACAGCTTGGGTCCTTATTGTGTCAACAAGAAGCCATTCATCCATCAAAAGAAAGCTGTGGGTGCTACAGTGTTATATTCTGCAGCAGGCACCTTTTACTTTTGCAGCAACACAAGAATTATAAAATTTGCTAAAGCAGAGTTAACATTTCTAGGATGGGTTGATAGAAATTTTCCAGACATGGAAATTTCCATCTCAGATCCATGGTTGCATCCAAAACACATCTACTTAGAATATCCTCTTCCCCATTCTTAAATATACAGTCGATGAGATGCTTGATGATAATATTATGCTATATTTCCCAACATCCTTGAGGCCTTAGTTTCAAAAGACAGGCAATACCTTTGGGTAATATTTCCACAGAAAATGCTTGCTTACTTCCGGATTGATTGATTGATTGATTGATTGGCTCTCTTGTCCACAACAGTTGAGAAATTCTTAGGGGGCTGCAGTCATAATAAAATTTCTACACTACAATTACAATTTCAGAAGTACAAATACAACCGTTACTAAGCAGTTTTCACAATTAAGTTACATGAAAAATCCTGAACAGCCATCCAAAAATCCATAAAAATAGATAGCAACATCTGTACATCAAATGCACTTCTAAACAGTTCTGTTTCTGATAATTTCCTGAAGTCTAAAAAGGAGGAAATAAAAAGAAATAATGGCACACATTCATTTAGGCCTGGTAAACTATCTAAATCCATCTGGAGCAGGGATGTCAAACTCAATTTCATTGAGGGCTGCTTAAGGGTTCTGTTTGATTTCAGGGTGTATGGCCAGGATGTGCATGGGCAGCTCAACATCAGTCATGTCAAGGGTGCCTGTGGCGGCCTGAATTCTCTGTCAGCGAAAACAGGCTCCCAAGGTCTGTTTTTGACTGTGACGGCCTCCTGCAACCCTCTGTCAGCAAAAATGGAGCTCAGGAGTTCTATGTGCAGCCCTTACAGGCTCCGTTTTCAGCTGTGACAGACTCCTGCAGCCCTCTGTCAGCAAAAATGGAGCTTGGGAGGGCTACACGTGGCCCTCGCAGGCTTCATTTTCAGCTGTGACAGACTCCTGCAGCCCTCTGTCAGCAAAAATGGAGCTTGGGAGGGCTACATGCGGCCCTCGTAGGCTTCATTTTCAGCTGCGACAACCTCCTGCAGTCCTCTGGCAGTGAAAATGGAGCTCAGGAGGGCCGCATGCAGCCCTCCTGAGCTCCATTTTCATTGGCAGAGGCACTGCGGGCCAGTCCTTCATTGTTTCCAGGGCAGCCCCGTGGGACAGATCTAAGCGCCTCATGGGCTGCATCCAGCCCATGGGCTTTGAGTTTGACACCCCTGATCTGGAGTATTGTTTCCTACCCAAGATGCCATTTTTTTCAATCTTCTCTGTCAACATGCTGGTGAGATGATTCTCCTGTTGCTTCTTCCATCGGGATCAAATATGGCACATGGATCAAAGTAGGGTGGTCTGCATTTTCAAACTTTGCCATCTTTTATTTATGTTTTTCCTCACCCACTTCATTTTAACACTGGATTTTAGAAGCAAAAAGTCGGAGGATGTACTGTGGTAGTTCCTTCAATATGGAGGCAAATTGATTTTTTTATATAACTCCACAAGATTCAGTGGTGGAGCCAAGGTCATAATACGTAACACCCATGGAGTTGTTTCTTTATTGATGCTCAGGGACCCACAATTTTTAAGTTCTTGTTCCCAAAATGTTGCCCAGCTGTAAAATAAAAATGTCTATAAGAAGTCTGTTTTATAAAGGCTTGGCAAGTGGTACATAAGTCAGCACTGCTTCTCTCAAATTCTACAGGTTCGTTCTTACTGGAAGAGTAAATTTTTGCCACATTTCGTGCATATTTTTTTTTAAAGAAAGTTCTAAAAATACAAATAAAAAATGGAAGAAGTCATTGAAGGCAGAAAAAATGTCAAAAGAATGTGGATAAAGCGTGACTCTTTTCTTTCTTTCTTTCTTTCTTTCTTTCTTTCTTTCTTTCTTTCTTTCTTTCTTTCTTTCTTTCTTTCTTTTTTTCTTTCCTTACTTCCTTACTTTTATTGGCCACCCATCTTACCACAGGGGTAAAAGCTTGGAAAAAGTGCTCAGCCAGCCTAAAGAAACTGAAAACATGCAGTAAGCATCTATTGGGTAAATGCAATAAGGGTGCATTTAAATACTTTAAAGTATTTCCTGTTTTAAAGATCGGAATGATGCTATATAACCGTGATGGCAAACCTATGGCACGCGTGCCAGAGGTGGTCCACAACGCCCTCTCTGATGGCACGCACCTCCTGCCAGCCAACTGGTCTTCAGGTCCCTGCCGCGCATGCATGGGGCAGGGGCATGTGTGGGGGTGTGCGGGGGTGGGGCATATGTGAGGGGCCATGTGCGCATGCATGGGGGCAGGCCGTTTGCGGGGGGCAAGCATGCATGTGTAGGGGGGTGCGTGTGAATTCATGGCACATGCATGCATGTGGGCACGCATCATGCGCTGGCGGGCGCATGTGCAGGGGCCACACGCGCATTGCATTTTGGGGGTTTGGGCACGTGCACGCGCTTTGGGCACTCGGTGCAGAAAAGGTTAGCCATCACTGCTATATACCAAAGCAGAAAAAGGCAGTAAGTTGTGGTAGAAGACTAAAGCATGATCAAAGTTAAATTTGATAAATTGCAAACAAAGAGACATTATTTTCTGAACACCTCAAGATCAAGTTATAATAAAGAGAAATAAGTATACAGTTTCTCACAGGAGCATCCTTTTCTAAAATAAATTAATCAGACTCACATGGGTTGGTAATTTCTAGCTCAACGTCTACAGTAAATCTCTGGGCTAGTGTTAAAATGTGGCAATTGATTTAAAATTTGGTAACTAGGATAATGTTCAGAGTAATTTGAAGATATCATATTGCTCATATAATAAAATTTATTCCGCTGTTGATATATCTCTAGAAAAAAGAATGATGGTGCTTACTTTTAAGGACCTAAATTTCTTAGAAGCTAATGTAGAAGTCACATGGAAAAGGCCTGCTTGATGACTCATCAGATATTTACTCAAGTCTTCTACAGATATCTCAAGGTTTTTGAATGTGTTCCCTATAGGTCTGTAGTCATCCAGGTCATTGTTTTCCCAAAGGTGCTTTTTCAGGAGGCAACTGGACTTTCTTGTTTTTTTTCTTTTGAAGAGGTTTCACTTCTCATCCAAGAAGCTTCTTCAGCTCTGACAGGACCCACTTTTCATTCCCCACTGTCCTGTCAGAGCTGAAGAAGCTTCTTGGATGAGAAGTGAAACCTCTTCAAAAGGAAAAAAACAAGGAAGTTCAGTTGCCTCCTGAAAAAGCACCTTTGGGTGTTCCCGATAAGATTTCTGAGGTAGTTCAGGGGTCTCCAACCTTGGCAACTTTAAGACTTGTGGACTTCAACTCCTAGAGTTCCTCAGCCAGCAAAGCTTGAAGTCCATAACTCTTAAAGTTGCCAAGGTTGGAGACCCCTGATCAAGTTGGTCTTGTTTAGACTTGAAATCTAAGTACTTTCTTTCCTGGTTAAGGCATAAATGGGAGATCTTCAAAAAATACATGGGTTGTAAACTAATCTGGGAATTTGAAAAAATATTCCAGAAGAGGCAAATAACAAGCCATTTCTGTGTTGTTGCCAAGAAAACTAAGTAGGTATCTGTGAATTCAACTTAAAAGGCTTTATTTCTTTACTTGAAGTAGTAGCATACTTTGTGGTTTTTATTAAAGTTTAAAAAGGCATAGATTTTCACTTGACTTAACTACTTTAGCTTTTTAAATTCTGTTTTCATTGCTTTTATTCACTTAAGCAATGTAGAAACAAGGGCAGTTCAGTTACACCAAAATATAAGACATAAATTGATTCACTTATTTAACCTACTGGTGTATTCATGAAAACCACAAAAGAGGTTGCAGACTGACATTCAGATAGATCCCATGATAACCAACTAGTGGCTGAATTCATGGCTTAGGTCCAGGGTACCTGCAGGACCATCTCCTGCCTGCCTCCCACCGTCCTGTCCGCTCTCACAGGGCAGCTCTCCTCAGGGTACTGTCGACCAGACAATGTCGTCTGGTGACGTCCAGAAATAGGGCATTCTCTGTGGGCGCCCCTACCTTCTGGAACGAGTTACCCACCAAGCTCCAGATGGTGCCTGATCTCCGTTCCTTCCGTCAAGGCCTGAAGACTTGGGTATTTCAACAAATGGGCTGATTCAGATTCTTGGGTTTTATTATTTATTATTATTTGATTTTAACTGGTTTTAATTCGGATTTTATTATATGTTTTTGCTTGTGTTTGCCTGTGGGAGAAGGGCGGCATATAAATACGTGCAAATAAATAAATAAATTAAATAATAAAATAAAATAAAATAAATAAATAAATTCAAATTAGAGTAAATGTTAGCTAGCTACTTTCCACCCTTTGTCCATTTTCAGGATAGCCCAAGGAGATCCAAAGGTTTTGTTTCTTAATTTCATTTAACTTCAATATTATTTCTAAACCTGGATGCCTTAATTGTGGGTTATTGCAATAAACCAGATTAATACATATTGCATCTGAACTGGAAATTTACATTAGTCTTTGTTGGGTCAAAACCTTTTTTGGGTCAAAAATAGGGGGGGGAGTGGCTTTTGATTTCTTGGTAGGTCTGGAAGGAAATGGGAGAAGTTTGTAAGCTTACTGTTATTCAGTATTAAGATTTGAATGGTGTGATTAAAATCCTGCGGGTTGAAAATTAGATTTTAATTACTGAGATCAGATTAAAAACCGTTAATCCTTTCTCCCAGTCACATTTTGCACACAGATGCTTGTTAAATTACTTTGACTGCAGGGTAATTTTTGAACAAGCAAAATTACCTTCCAAGAAGCAGGTGGAGAAGAGAACTTTGCTTTTTTGTGATTTGAATGATCCTCCTGGAGATGTTCTTCAGGCTCACCCACCCACCCATCCAGAAATGCCTTTTTCTAGTTGCATTTCTAAAGTGGGGCAGAGCAAGACCCTCCTTGGATGCCCTTATCTTCTTTATCCCAACTGTACTTGACTCCATGCCCATTCGCTTGCTTTCTTGCTTGGGGTTTCTCACCACAATTTTTGCACGTGCTTCCTCTTGCTGGGGAAGGGAAGGGAAGGGAAGGGAAGGGAAGGGAAGGGAAGGGAAGGGAAGAAAGAAAGAAGGAAAGGAAGGAAGGAAGGAAGGAAGGAAGGAAGGAAGGAAGGAAGGAAGGAAGGAAGGAAGGAAGGAAGGAAGGAAGATAGTTACCAAAAAAGAAATCAGTTCTGGAAAGTGGCAAAAATCAGACATTTGTTGGGAGCAGCATGGCCAAACGAAGGATAAGATGCAGTGGTGGGTTTCCAAAATTTTTACTACTGGTTCTCTGGGTGTGGCTTGGTGGCCATAGCATGGCTTGGTGGGCATGGCTTGGTGGCTGTGGCAAGGGAAGGATACTGTAAAATCTCCATTCCCTCCTGATCAGCTAGGACTCAAGAGGCAGAGAATAGATGGGGGTGGGGCCAGCCAGAGGTGGTATTTACCAGTTCTCCGAACTACTCAAAATTTCCACTACTGGTTCTCCAGAACTGGTCAGAACCTGCTGCAACCCACCTCTGGTAAGATGGCAACAGCAGTTTCATGTTGATGCATGAAAGGGGTAGTAGAACTTGCATTATGATGGCATGACACTGCTTTTCTCATTTCGGTGAAAATGTTGGCTCCTGAAGACACTTGTGGTTGGCAGTAATGGAATGAAAAATGTCTTGCTGCCACAGTAAGGAGGCTGTTCAACCGTGTACACATTACTCAAGATACAAAGAAACTCTTTGTCTAAAGAGTGTCAGGCTCCAAAAAGCAAGAAAGATTGAGACTCTTCTAACCGGTTTCTTTTATTGTTCCTCGCCTATAGGCAGAAGTCTTGCCAAACTAAAGCAGTTTCTTGCACCATAAAACATATATTCTGGGAACCAATAGGGACGGGCTGTCTTTAATTCTCATTCTCTAAACTGTGCTAACTTTTACTTCTTCAAAATGCATTCTCTCTCTCCTAGGAATTCAGACAATATTCCATCACCAAAGGACACCCTATAGGGCAGTGATGGCTAACCTTTTTGCAGTCGTGTGCCAAAAGCAGGGGAGGCACGGGGGGTTGTGCGCATGTGTGCCCACACCTATAATTTAATGTGCCCCATCCCCTGCGCATGTACGTGACCCCCCTGCGCTCCCCCCACTTTTGGCACGGTGGGCCTGGTAGTCCTGTTGTCAGTCTTCGATGCTATCTCAAAATAAATGAATTTCCAAACTGCCAATATTTAAGGAAAACTTCTCTTTATTCGAGTACAGCAACTGGATCATGACTCGATGCGGACAAGACTGACCTTTTGCCCCCCCAATCCCTCCCTTTCCAATCCCCAATTCTCTGATTCTCTTTGGCTATCTTCCAAGTCACTCTCCTGACTTCTTGTCTCATCATTTCACAGGAATGTTACCCATTCTTCATTTCCACGGAGACCGAGCTTCAAAGGGATTTAGCAGGCAAAAGTTCAGGGCTTATCTCCCTTTTTTATGTCAGTGCTGAGACGCTGACACCCGTTTTTTGCCCTCCCCAGGCTCCAGAGGTGAAAAACGGGCTTCCCCACCCCCCTGGAGGCCGTCCGGAGGCTGGAAACAGCCTGTTTCCCGACTTCTGGTGGGCCAGGAAGGAGCTGTGTTAGGGCAATGCTCGCGTGCCCACCGATATGGCTCCGCGTGCCACCTGTGGCATACATGCCATAGGTTCGCCATCACAGGTATAGGACCTAGCTAGAAAGTTAATTTCTCTTCCTGCTTACTGGTGACAGTGATATTTCTTTCCCTGCCCACTCACCCACTTTTCAACCTATTTTAAGATTATATATGAATTCAGTGTTTGAGATTCAGGGGTGGGCTGCTGGGGGTTCACAGGGGTTCGGGAGAACCTCTAGCTAAGATTCTGTGCAGTTTGGAGAACCCCCAAATCCCACTCCTGGCTGGCCCCTCCCTTCCCAGGAGTCTCCATGCAGCCGTTTTGGATGCAGGTAAGTGCAGAGCGCATGCGGAGGCTTGGGGAGGGCGAAAAGCCTCTGGAGCCTGGGGAGCCATTTTTGCCCTCCCGGAGGCTCGAGAAAAGCCTCTGGAGCCCAGGGAGAGCAAAAATGCCCCCCTCCCACCATAATGCAGGAGGCCGACTACGCCACGCTCACCATGCCCACGCCCACCCATCAACTGGGCAGAGAACCCCTTGCTAAAATTTTTGAAGCCCACCACCCCTGCTGAGATTATTCAAGATCCATGTCTGAAATCTTCACAATTCCGAGTCTCCAACTGACGGAAGATCTACGGAGACACCTTAGATAGAACCATTTATATTACTTCATGCAGGACTTTTTACACCAAAATTTGCTGGATGATTCTTACAGCTCTTATTTCTCACATAATACTGAACCAGACTAACATTGTTTATTTATTTATTAAATTTACTTGCCACCCCTCTCGTTTACAAGCGACTCTGCATGTATCAGGTCAGTGAGAGCCCATATTCTGGTTTATGACTTTTGTTGACAAAAGTGCTTAAAAGTACGGATTTCTGAAAAATAAATTCTTTATAAGAGATGTAGCCGTTCACAGTAAATTTGCCATGACTGCCATCTAGTGTCAGGAGTTGTCCAAGATAAAGGAGATATTTAAAAACAAACACATACATCATCTGAACCTGCTGGCGTGGAAGTTTCACCTTGATACTGCATTGAACTAAGCAGCATGGTGGGTTTACCAAAAAATGGACAACAGAAAAATTAAGAAAGCTTACATTCATTTGCAAAAAAAATCTTCACCCTTGGCACTGAAATTAATAGTATTAACAAGCATTGCTAATGCTTAAATTGATAAAAGATTTGATAAAAGTCTTGCTCACTGCTTTAAAAAATAATACTCTGGTTAGTTGGAAGCTGGTCTTAGCTTTGGTCTTACTTTGGATGTTCTTCCTGAATCTCAGCTTTTTGCTACAATCTAGAATGGAGACAGTGCAATTCATTCTTCCTTTATCTCCCACCACATGTGTAAACCTGTGTACTAGTTTTAGCTGTCAAGTTGTTACTTTGGGACAGGTCTGTGAAATATTTGCTGTTAATAGAAGACCTAAAGTATCTCAGCCAATGGGCATGGTCTCTGCAATTATGGTGAATATTCAGACTCAATGTATTATTACAGTAATTATTTTCAATAAGATACAACTCCAGCTTTTATCTTTGGGTCTCTTTCTCTTCTCTCCCTATTTACCTTTCATGTTCTTTTCTGATTTACCTCCTAATTCCTTAGGACCAGTCAGTCTTCCATTCCTATCCTTGCCCTGCAGTAGGGTTATCCAACTGGGGAATTCTGGGAGTTGAAGTCCACAAGTCTTAAAAATTGGCAAGGTTAGACATCCCTGACTTGCAGCTTGGCCTTGTTGTTTTCTATTTTCTTCTGCTGTCCTACCTCCTGATTTCTGTCAGTGACTTTAAAGGAGACAACATTTGCATCTTGGGATAGCTACAAACCAGAAGGCTTGTGCTCACCAACTCTTTGTGCTAGTAGCCAGCTTCTAAGGTGGGCTAACAACCTATCCTTAGAATGATGCATCGAAGTCTCAATTCTTCTTTGAAAAAGCCAAAGAAAGAATCCACATTTGTTTTCACATTTTATCCTCTTAATATTGTAACAGACATTGATTCACGTTCTTTCAGTTACACGATGGATAATATGAATTTTAAACGCTTCATTTGGGTTTTGATTCTATTTTATTTTGTTCTCATTTTTATCGTTTTTCTCTTCTTCTTCTTTTTCAGCTTTTGGCATTTCTTCAGGGATTATTTACATTTTACCATGAGGGATATGAGCTGGCCCAGGAATTTGCACCATACAAGCAACAGCTGCAGTTCAATTTACAGAATGTAAGGCTAAATTTCATTTATTAGCATTTTTTGAATAATTGAATGCCTTTATGATGAATGCCCAATTCAGTTACAACGTTGAAACCTCTAGAAAATAAAATGAATAATTTCAGGCATCAATGCACAAACTTTCCTACATTGCTTATCACATTTATTTTTTTATTTTGAAACTTATTTGCCTCCCATCTCATGATTCTAGACGGCTTAGAATATAAAACAGAAGCATTAAAACCACCCATTATAAATTATAATTCCAAGGAACAGACATTTCAAGTCTCTATCTTGGAAAATCTAGTTTAACATCCCTAAATTATAAGCGAGTACAGGTAGTCCTCGATTTACAACACTTCACTTAGTAACCATTCAAAGTTATAATGGCACTGGAAAAAGCAACTTATGACCATTTTTCAGACTTACGACCGTTGCAGCATCTCCATGGTCATGTGATTTACATTCAGATGCTTGACAACTGACTCATTTTTATGACAGTTGCTGGGTCATGTGATCCATTTTTGCAACCTTCTGACGAGCAAAGTCAATGGGGAAACCAGATTCACTTAACAACCGGGTTACTAATTTAACAACTTCAGCGATTCACTTAACAACTGTGGCAAGAAAAGTTGTAAAATGGGGCAAAACTCACTTTTAACAAATTTCTCACTTAGCAACCTAAATTTTGGGCTCAGGAAAGTCCACAAAAGGGGATCACATGGCCCTGGGACCCTGCAGCCATCATAAATATGAGCCGGTTGCCAAGTGCCCAAAGTCTGATCATGTGACCACAGGGATGCCGCAACGGTCATAAGTGTGAAAAATGGTCATAAGTATATTTTTCAGTGTCGTTGTAAGTTCAAGCGGTCACTAGATAAAATTTGTAAGTCGAGGACTACATGTAATATGGTTATATGCAGCGAAAAAGCACTTCTTAAATGGAATGTAATCTGCCACCCATCTTCCTATTAACCTTTTATTGTTTTGCTCCACAAATGGACACACTTTAAAGCAGAACCCTGTGCTTTGATCATTGGTTGTTGTTTTTCTTATTTTCCTTTTTCTTACTGACCTGTTAGAAGTCCAGATGCATTCTGAAATTTGTAGAATTTTGTTCTGCAGCATGCCCGCTTCCCATTTTTATGAGATTTCTATAAAAAGTTAACAGCCATATTACGAACTTACTGTAGCTACATTGATTCACTTAACTACTGTGGCAAAAAAAGGGTTGTAAAATGAGGCAAAACTCACTTAACAAATGTCTGTCTTTACAATTTCATTTACCAGATCCTTATGAACTTCAGGTCTGGGGTCTTTGAGTCCGTTGGAATCCATGGACCCCACATTGAATATAGCAATTTTAATAGACATCAGGACTTGTGGAAACATACCGTATTTTTTGGAGTATAAGACACAGCTTAGATTTTGGGGAGGAAAATGGGGTGGGTGGGGGGAGAAAATCTGCCTCCCAGGTATTCATCTGGCTAACGTCCTTAGTCTGATCAGCTTCAGCACATTAGTTTGCTGGTTTTTTATCCCCTGCTTGGGAATAAAAAACAGCTTCTAAGGCACAGCTGAGAGGAAGCAGCAATGAGAAAAGTAGGCAAAGCATGGGGGAGATCGCTTCACTCGGCTAGCACCTAGTTAGGGCTGAAAAAAAGCTTCTAAAGAACAGCTGAGAGTCGGAGCAAAGCATGGAGATCGCTCGCTAGCGCCTCGTTAAAGCACAGGGGAGAGATTGCTCAGCAAAACTGGAAAGCTCGCTCGCTAGTGCCTCGTTAGCGCCTCGTTAGGGCTGAAAAAAAGCTTCAAAAAAGCTACATTCGAAGTATAAGTCGCACCCAAATTTTCAGCCTCTTTTAGGGGGGAAAGGTGCATTTTATACTCCGGAAAATATGGTAATTTCAATAAACGGGAGTAAATATGTCACAAGATGCATTTTATATTTATTATAGTTTAATGTAGGTTCCCCCCCCCCTTCCATCTTAAACCGAGATAACTGGAATGTCCCAAAGGTGCTTTTTCAAGAGGCAACTGGACTTTCTGGTTTTTCTTTGAAGACGTTTCGCTTCAAGAAGCTGAAGAAGCTTCTTGGATGAGAAGCAAAACGTCTTCAAAGAAAAAACAGAAAGTCCAGTTGCCTCTTGAAAAAGCACACTCTTGGGGCAACCATGGCCTGGATGACTGAGAATCTCCATAGAAAGATAACTGGAATATAAAAGTGGTCTAGTACAAGGAACTAAAAAAAAAATATTAGGATGAGTTAGTCTGAAAATATGCTTCGTGCTGAACAGCTTATTAATGCAGAGTGCAATGATTGAAGAGAATGAAGTGTTGTGGATGTCAGTCCTCAAAATAACTTTTAACTCTTGTGCTGTCATCTGTCTTACCTTTGGGGCAAGTCCAAATTGCTGCCTTAGAAGGACAGAACAGCTAAATAGAAGTTTCTTGAAACTGAAATACTTTGGCCACTTAATGAGAAGGAAGGACTCACTGGAGAACAGCCTAATGCTGGGAACGATTGAGGACAAAAGAAGAATGGCATGGCATGGCAGAGAATGAGGTGGCTGGATGGAGTCACTGAAGCAGTAGGCATGAGCTTAAATGGCCTCTAGAGGATAGTAGAGGACAGGAAGGCCTGGAGGAAAGTTGTCCATGGGGTCACGATGGGTCGGACACGACTTTGCAGCTAACAACAACAAATCTCTGAATTAAGAAGAAGAGGAAGAGAAAACAGGGAGCCTCATACAAACTTCCAAATGTCAATAATTCAAAACTGAGGATGCAAAAATTTCATATTTACTGTTGCATATTTTATGTTTCCTCAACAGAATTGTAAAATCTGACCGCAGAGAGACAAAAGGAAAGTGTGTATTAAGATCATATCTAAACTGTTGGTTTTAAAAGCACCAGGGGTCACTGTTGCTCTAACTTTATTTTTTGAAAGAGCAAAGTGTGTGTGCGTGTGTGTCTGTGTGTGCATTTTAGCCAAACCCCTGAGGATATTTACAGGTCATTGTTAGATTAGTTAGATCCCCACAACTCTGGTTACATATCACAATGATTCAGTGGCAATTGCTGACCTTGTTAAAAGCAGCTGTATTTAGTGTTAAAGATGTCATCTTCAACAGTAAGTTGAAAGGGAGAAGAGAAGAACTCTTTAATTCCTGGATTTCTTTTTGGCTTATTTGGTGCTTGGCTAAAAATAATAAATATTCCCCAAGGCCACTTTACATGAATGTGATAATGCTGTTGCCTTGAAGTCTTTTTATTTTATTAGCAGAGCAGAGATTCTATATCTGTACTTGAAAAAAATATACCGTATTTTTCGGAGTATAAGACACACTTTTTTCCCTCCTAAAAGAGGCTGAAAATTTGGGTGCGATTTATACTCCAAATGTAGCTTTTTCGAAGCTTTTTTTCAGCCCTAACGAGGCGCTAGCGAGTGAAGCAATCTCCATGCTTTGCCTGCTCCCTCCGACTCTCAGCTGTGCTATAGAAGCTTTTTTTCAGTGAAGCGATCTTCTGTGCTTTGCCTGCTCCCTCCAACTCTCAGCTGTGAAGTTTTTTTCGGCCCTAAGGAGGCGCTAGCGAGTGAAGCGATCTCCGTGGTTTGCCTGCTTTTCTCATTGCTTCTCTCTACAAAGATCAGTTGTGTTTTAGAAGCTGTTTTTTATCCCCAAGCAGGGGATAAAAAACCAGCAAACTAATGTGCTGAAGCTGACCAGACTAAGGATGCTAGCCAGATGAAAACCTGGTAGGCAGATTTTTTTTTTCCTATTTTCCTCCCCAAAAACTACGCTGCATCTTATACTCTGGTGCATCTTATACTCTGAAAAATACGGTAGTTTTGTTTTTCATCACAAGCACTAATGGAGATCTTGCAATACTACTATACTAGCTAATTGTACACTAATATACAATGCTAGCATTCTCTTCAGATGCAGTATATAGTTTGCTTATTAATAGCCATTTGTACTGGGAGGAGTTATAAAGGCAAATACATTAATAAATTAGCTTCTGTAGATGTTAGGCAGAATAGTTCTATTAAATGCAATAGCAGTAGCACTTGGACTTATATACCCCTTCACAATGCTTCCCCGTCTAAGCAGTTTACAGAGTCAGCCTTTTGCCCCCCAACAATCTGGGTCCTCATTTTACTGACCTTGGAAGGATGGAAGGCTGAGTCAACCTTGAGCCGGTCAGGATCGAACTCCTGGCAGTTGGCAGAATTACCCTGCAATATTGCATTCTAACGACTGGGCCACCATAGCTCATGCAGCTGCAGGTAATCCTCGACTTACAACAGTTCATTTCATGACCGTTTAAAGTTACAACGGCACTGAAAAAAGTGACTTATGATCGTTTTTCACACTTACAAACATTCCTCCATCCTCTTGGTCACATGATCAAAATTAAGATGCAGGAGACTGGTTCATATTTATAACATAGTGTCCTGGGGTCATGTGATCCCCTTCTGTAACCTTCTCACTAGCAAAGTCAACGGGGAAAACTGATTCACTTAAACGTTGTATTACTAACTTGCCTACTGGATTTACTTAACCACTGGGGCAAGAAAGGATGTAAAATGGGGCAAAACTCACTTGACAAATGTCTGTCTTAACAACATAAATTTTGGGTTCAATTATGGTCACAAGTCGTGGACTAACTGTACATATTTCGTTAATGGCCTTTGAAGGCACTTATCCTATATCTGTGATGGTGAGCCGATGGCACGCGTGCTGGAAGTGGCACGCAGAGCCATTTCTCCAGGTCTGCCAGTGTTCACCCATTGCGCTTCCGGGTTCTAGCTTACGCATGCGTGCCAGCTAGCTGGTCTTCGTGCACGCATGTGCGCCAGAAACTGGGAGACCAGGTGGAAACCAGAAGCTGCTCTTCTGGTTTCTGGCGTTCCCTCGTGCGCACGCCAGGAAGCTACTCTTCCGGTTTCTGGTGCTCCCCCGCGCGCCTGCGCGCTCCCATTTTGGCACTCAAAAAAAAAACATTTGTAGTTTTTAATGTGTGCATTGATAGGAATAAAGCTCACGAAGAAGTCTTAAGTGAAAAGTCATAAAGTAATTGGAAAAATGTTGACAAGCTGTAGACTTATTTGGGCTGTAATGCTTATAGTAGCAAGCAGTAGGTTATACGTTTGAATGTTTGCCAGGGGAAGAGACAGCTAAAAGATAATACGAGAGGGCCATAATCAGTTTGGGATGGATGCAAAAGGAGATAGGAAAAAAAAATATTACATACATTCAGAACCATTGGAGCTAGCTTATAGTTCTGCTTTAGAAATTTTAGATAGAAATGGAGCAGTGATTTATGCAGAAGTAAACTACTAATTGTACTAAGTCACATTCTGAATACAATGTGCATAACTCATTCTATTCAGAATGCGATATAATCCTCTTTCTTTTTCTCTGTCTGATTCCTTAGACGAGGAATAATTTTGAAAGCACACGTCAGGAAGTGGAACGACTTATGCAGAGAATGAAGTCTGCCAGCCAGGATTACAGGCCACCAAGCCAGTGGACTATGGAGGGCTACCTCTACATCCAAGAGAAGCGTGAGTAGTCATAAGGCCACACAATATATTTATAAGTTAAGTACAAGTTAATATATCATAGGGTTAAATACACATTCTACTGTATGTACTGGTAGTCCTCAATATACAACCACAATTGGAACCAGAATTTCTGTTGCTAAGGAAGGCGGTTGTTAAATGAGCTGTACTTATTTTTATGACCTTTTTTTGCTCCAGTCGTAGTTGATTCACTGCAGTTGTTCCAGAAACCCGATTTCCCCTTGTCAGAAACCAGCTGAGAAGAACAGTGATCACATTATTCCAGGATGCTACAAGTGTCATAAATACAAGCCAGTTGCCAAGCTCCTGAATTTTGATCACATTACCGTGTGGGTGTTGTGATTGTCATAGGTACAAGGACCAGTCGTGGGTAATTTTTTTTTTCCAGTGCCATTGTAACTTCTAGCAGGCACTAAACAATGATTATAAGTTGAGAACTATCTATACTTTTTTCTATTATATTGGTTTGTTGCGCAGTCAGCCAGATGTTGAGACTGGATTTGGCATTTTTTCCCATCTATCAAGTCTTTCCCAAGGATCTGAAACAACAGCTAGGCAGATGCTGATGTCTTTGTGGTGTTAGAGCAGGGTGTCAAACTCAATTTCATTGAGGGCCGCATTAGGATTGTGTTTGACCTGGGGGGGGCCAGAGGGCAAGGCCAGGGTGGGCGTGGCCAGCTCGACGTCACTCATGTGATCAAATGCCACTTTTGCTAGTAGTTTGTTTTGCTAGAACTCCGCCAGCGAAAACGTAACTCAGGAGGGATGCACATGTCCCTCCCAGGCTCCGTTTTTGCTGGCAGAGGCACCGCGGATCGGTCCTTTGCTTTTTCCAGGGCGGCCCCATGGGCCAGATCTAAGCATCCCATGGACCGTGGGCCTTGAGTTTGACACCCCTGTGTTAGAGATATATCAGGACGTAAGCTGTTCTAAGTAAAGCTGCTTTTGGTAATTGACTGATGGTGAATTTGTCTATGCCAATGGTGTTCAAATTCCAGTTGTTTTGGGATTGTATCCAACGTGCTTATTGCTATTGGTACTGCCTTTGCTTTCTTCTCTGATATTATTATTCCTATTTTTATCAGACTACATCAATGCACCTGTAGAAGGCCTTTTGTTGACAGATTTGCTATTTTACTGTTAGATGTCCATATTTTAGTAAAATTCAAACTTTACTAGAAAGATAAGGCACCTGTACATTGAGGTAGAAAGACCGAATGCTAGAACTGATGTATATTATAAATCATTAGAGAGAAGTAACCAATAAGCACGGAGATTTTGTAATAGCCATTTATAAACAAGCCCTTTGCATATTTCAAGATGTCATCAAGTGGCAGAAGTTTTTATTAGCTTCCCAAGGAGTTGCCACCATTGTATCACATGATAAGAGCAAGAACATGGTTGTTCCTGGGACATCTATCAGATATATCCATTTGATTTCTTTTCTCTCAATATTGCGTGACCACTTGAAAATGATTGTTAAATTGCTGGCTCTGGAATGGCTATGTTCAGTTGCCTAAAAGCAGATCTCCGAGGACCAAGTAGCTTGAAGTTACGATTGTCTCACTGAAATGCTTTGCCATTTCCACCTATTAAACAGCTTCTAAGTGACCAAAAAAAATTGCTCTTTCCCTCACGATGATTTTCCAAGGCTGCCTGGCCTGCTTCAGAACAGCAACAGTTTGCTCAGAGCTGTTTTTTTCCTCCCTATCATTTAATTAACTGGTAATAATAAAAGGCAACCCCTCCACCCCCCCGCCAAAAGGTCTCTGTTAAGCGGAAATTACCTTGGACATTATTAAGAGGAGAGCAAGGACAAAGGAAAATGCCAGGCACACACGCGGTGCTTTATTAAACAGTGAAAGGCCAACATGACACGCTGTCGTAGTGGAGGAAATTATTTGCTCATTTGTTTAGGCTAAGGGAGAAAAATGACACAAATTGTAATTTTGGTCTCAGATACACAGTAAAAGCATATACAGTAAAAGCACCACACCTAGAGTATTCCATCCAGTTTGGTCACCACACGATAAAAAAGATGTTGAGACTCTAGAAAAAGTGCAGAGGAGAGCAACCAGGATGATTAGGGGACTGGAGGCTAAAACATACAATGAACGGTTGCAGGAACTGGGAATGACTAGTCCAGTGAAGAGAAGGACCAGGGGAGAAATGATAACAGTGTTCCAATATTTGAGGGGCTGCTTCAGAGAGGAGGTCAAGCTATTTTCCATAGCACCTGTAGGCCAGACAAGGAATAATGGATGGAAACTGACCAAGAAGAGATTCAACCTAGAAATGAGGAGGAACTTTCTGACAGTGAGAACAATCAACCAGTGGAACAGCTTGCCTTCGGAAGTTGTGGGAGCTTCATCATTTGAGATTTTCAAGAAAAGATTGGACTGCCATTTGTCAGAAATGGTGTAGGATCTCCTGCTTGAGCAGGGGTTGGACTAGATGACCTATAAAGTCCCTTCCAACTCTTTTAATCTGGATCATCAATTGTTCTCTGATCATCTTGGTTTGGGCTATGCAGAGTAAATAGGAATGTGTGTTTGTCCTCCTATATGGCAGATAAGCATAACTTATTTATTTATTATCTTTGTGTGGTAATTTTGAGATGGGTGATTAAAATAGACCGAGTTTCCCCATGTATCTCAAAATAATTGGCACTAATTTTGGCAAAACACCTAAAATATCGTAATTTATCATATCTCCCATGAAAAGCTTATTTCATAGGTGGGCATTTTTTGTTTTTTGTGGTGCTCGTAGCTTTATACCTTTGTTTTTAATTTTGTGCATTTCCCAGAGTCATGTGGGATCCTTGGTGTCTTTCTGAGTTTGGTGGTTTTCTTGCAGACGTTTCATTACCCAACTAAGTAACATTATCAGTGTGTCATCTACAGAGTCGTCCACAAGTGAGATGGCATTAGAAATGGGAATCATAAATAAATTAGTAAAATTATATTTTAATAAAAATTGCTTTATACTATATTACTGTAGTATAAATTGTAGCATAAATGTTTCCTTGTTATGAATTTTTTGTTTGTGTGATCTGCAAAAAAAATCCAACAACCCTGTTTTGTTTTGTTTTTCTTCTTTTTAGGACCGTTAGGATTTGCTTGGATAAAACATTACTGTACATATGACAAAGGGACCAAAGCATTCACAATGAGTATTTCTGAAGCCAAATCTGGAGGGAAAGTTGTGAGTATCATCCCGAAGGCCGAATGACATTTTAGTCATTTGCTTACCAAGTTTACCAAGGATGGTGTTTTTTTAAGCAAATTGTATTTAATGTATTATTAGGAAGATGGGGGCCGGGGGAGGGGGTGGGGGGTTCATTATTCTTTTGGAGTAGGTCTGTCCTCCAGTGGAAAAAAAATTGAATAATTTTTGAGTTTGAATTAACCTTCACATTCATTTACATATATTGACATGTTATGAGCCACGGTGGTACAGTGGTTAGAATGCAGTACTGCAAGTTACATCTGCTGACTGCCAGTTGCCTGCAATTTGGCAGTTCAAATCTCACCAGGGTCAAGGTTGACTCAGCCTTACATCCTTCCCAGGTCAGTAAAATGAGGACCCAGATTGTTGGGGGCAATAGGCTGACTCTGTAAACCGCTAGAATGATGTCTGTAATATTATGTAACTCAATAAAAATGGGGGGGGGGGAGTAAAGCGTAGAGTGACAGTGTTCAGTTTTAATTATTTCCTATATACAGAGAACAACAAATTTGTTATGTTTTAATGCAGTCATTTTCAACCTTCACCATGGACCCCTTTTAAATATCTTTTGTGGTCACGGACCCCCAAAACTTAAACTCAAGATTTAAATCATAACATTTCTTCAAGCCTTTGCTGACCCTCTGTGATGACATCGTAGTCCCCCTCGGGGTCCGCAGACCACAAGTTGAGAACCACTGGTCTAATGGTCCAGGCTAGAAAGTGGCACAAAAGTTAGTTAGGTGAGCTTGGGCCAGTCCCACTCTCTCAATCCTACAAAAAAGGCAATGGCAAACCACTTCCGGAATCTTGTCTAGAAAACTAGCAATCCCTGGGAGTCAACACTGACACAAGCAAACCCACAAGTTGCCTTTAGTGAAAAGCTTAGACATCGGCTGATTTTAGCCTCTCCAGAAATAAAGCCAATAGAGATTACAGTATCTTTTGTAACTGCAGATTTATTGGTTAAACTGAGAAAAAGTTGAATTTATTAGTTGATAGCAATAGCACTTAGACTTATATACCACTTTACAGTGCTTTACAGCCCTCTGTAAGCAGTTTACAGAGTCAGCGTATTGCCCCCAACCATCTGGGTCCTCATTTTACCCACCTCGGAAGGATGGAAGGCTGAGTCAACCTTGAGCCTGGTGAGATTCAAACTGCCAAATTGCAGGCAGTCAACAGTCAGCAGAAGTAGCCTGCAGTACTGCACTCTAACCACTGCGCCACCACAGTTCATTTATTAGTTAAACTAAGAAAAAGTTTCTTAATGCTAAATTGGGCAACTGTCTGCAGAGTCTGTTGCAAAAGAGGTATTCTCCATTCTCTTGAAGAGAAAGGATGAGTGCCTGCCTCATTCAAAATACTCTCTGAAATAACATGTGAGCACTATTTAAAATTTAAAAGGTAAATAGCCATGACTATGCAAATATAATAAGTGTAGAATGGAAATATAGATCTGGTAGGTCATACATATTTTAAGTCTGTACTTTGTTTGCTTGTGGCCAGTAAGATACCTCTGGGTTAATATTAAATAGGTGCTGGAGATAAATCTGCTGCTGTTTTTCTCGACAAAGTTAATTAACCAAAGCTCCTGTGATTGATAATTACAGTTTCTTTATCTTACTTGGCAATTGATTTGGTTGTGTAATGAATGATTCATCATTCTAACTTCAAATGTTCTGATTTCTTTTCTTTTCTTTTTTTTTTGTAGAATGGCCTTGTTCCGAATTCACCAGAATTGTTCAAGCTGAAGTCCTGCATCCGGAGAAAAACAGATTCAATTGACAAGCGCTTCTGCTTTGATATCGAAGTTGCCGAAAGGTTTGAAATTTTAGAAAGGGTGATTTTTTTAATTCTCTTAAAGAAAAAAAAATGCCCTGGTGCCCTATCAGGGCATTTTGTGAGTCATCTGCATACCACTTAACCCCACAACCTTTTTTTTCCCCTGTTCCCAGAACCTCTCTAGATCAAGGGTGTCAAACTGGTGGCCTGCGGTCTGGATGCATCACGCGCAGGCCACGCCCACCCCAGCTCCACGAATGGAAATAACGTCATGTGACGGCAACGTGACGCGGCGAGTTTGACACCCGTACTCTAGATAAAACATATAAAAAATGGTTGCTGGAACTGGTTCAGGACAAGAAGCAATGGGTGGAAACTAATCAAGGAGAGAAGTAATCTAGAACTAAGGAGAAGTTTCCTGGCAGTTAGAACAATTAATCAGTGGAACAACTTGCCCCCAGAAGTTTTAAATGCTCCAACACTGGAAGTTTTTAAGAAGAGATTAGATAACCATTTATCTGAAGTAGTGTACAGTTTCCTGCCTAAACGGGGTTGGACTAGAAGACTCCAAGATCCCTTCCAACTCTGTTATTCTATTCTATTCTATTCTATTCTATTCTATTCTATTCTATTCTATTCTATTCTATTCTATTCTATTCTATTCTATTCTATTCTATTCTATTCTATTCTATTCTATTCTAAATTATATAAAATGTGATGGAAACCTGTTTGTAATGACAACAGTTTTCTACATCTTAGAAATAAAACAGGTGTGTTAAGTCCTCCAGAATCATTTTACCTGTAAAGCATCTGCCCTTATATCTCCTCAATGACTTTCAAATCTTTTCATCTTGGTTTTTGTTCAAGCTCTATTTCTCTCAGCAGATTTGATATCCTAGAGCAGTGGGGAGGGGGGAGAGGAAATGGTTGTGTGTGAGTGATAGGCATGCAAGCTTTTGTGCACAGCTCCATTTGCGTAAGTGGCGGACACTCGTGTGTTTGTGAAGCTCCATTTGTGCGAGCGGTGGGTTAGTTGTGTGAAGCTCCATTTGTGTGAGTGACATGTGCGACTGCCGCTTTCACGGCCTGGTTCTAAACAAGCCATGGCCCAGTACCAGGCCGTGGCCCGGGGTTGGGGACCTCTGTTCTAGAAGGCCCTATTCTTTTCCATTATGTAACATATCTTCTGTAACATTATACATTTAATCCCATTTCAAAGTCATCATTTCAGTTTTCAGTGCTGTTGGATATCCATATCCAAGATGGTTCCCTGCGATATTGATCTTACAGCCTCCATTAATATTGGTTGCCCCTACCTTGGCTGGCATTGCCAACATCTCTGAGCGTTATCTAATCTTTAGCTCAATAGTTAACTTTAGACTGTGGTCTCCTCTTCAGGTAGGGACTGAGTTCAGAGTTCTTTAATCAGGATTCTGAATACTTTTTTCTTGGTGGTCTCTGTAAACAATCCTTAAGATTTGCATCACAGAAATCCTATTTCAGAAAATCAAATCTTTCTAGATAATCTACATAGCCGGTATCACTTCTTTGTTTTCTTACTTTCATTTTCATTTTGCAGTTTTCTCCCAGAAAATTTTCCTAATTAATTTCTCCTTTGGGTTTATAAATTATAGAAAATACATTGCTGTTATTTTTTCTGAATGCGCCACCTGTTATCATTTTGGAAGATGACAGAGTTATTCATGTGAATGTATTTTATTGTGTGTGTATATCAATTGGTGTCCGTGTGTATACATGTGTGTATTCTGACATGAGTAAGTCTGGAATATTAAGCATCTATACATCCTTCGATAATAGATAGTTTTCTCAGCAATTATCACTTAACACATCAAAAGCAAACCTATCTCACTAATTTAAAATTAATGGTAAAAATAAAGTATTCCGAAATGAATAAGATCTTATCAATGTATTTTCTTTCACACTGTTTTTAACAAAATAATAACAATACAATTTGAATTTGCTGTCCTTGAAAAATCTTCTTTGACCTTGCTTTTCACTATTTAAGAACTTTTAATCTTTGTGTTATTTTCTGCTGTATTGCTGTCTTATTAACTTTGTTCAGTTTATGGCCCTAGAAAAATTCCACTTGGGAAACTTGCAATAAGCAAGAAGATTTTGTATTAAGAACAGAAACAGTTAATCTGATAAGAACTTATTTCAGATATGCTCATATGAATTGTAATACTAGCATCTTTTCATCTTCTCTGTTTTGCACTTGTATTTAGTGTAGCTTTCAGATTCATAGGAACAAAAGTGATTAACCAGGTTTCTAATTTGTATATGATGTTCTTTTTTTAAACAGACATGGGATCATCACCCTGCAAGCTTTTTCTGAATCCAACAGAAAACTTTGGCTAGAAGCTATGGATGGAAAGGAACCTGTAAGAAAAACATTTGTTTCTCTGTATGTATGCGTGTGGGTGTGATTTTTGAAAGTAGCAAACATAAAATTGTTGTACATATCATTTAAAAATATCAATGCAACATTGCTGTTTTAAAATACAAATATAATTAATAATTTATTTATTTGTTCTGACTTGATTTACTGCAAACTATCAAAATCTCTTAAATGATTTATTGTAAAAATAAAGTTAATATCAGGACACTAAAAGGAATTAAAATAGCAAATTGCTGAAGTGAGAACTGAAGAAGCTTCTCAGATAAGAAGTGAAACATTTTTAAAGAAAAAAACAAGAAAGTCCAGTTGCCTTTTGGAAAAAGCACCTTTGAGACAATTGGCATAGGGATCTAGGAGTAATATGCAACCCTAAGGGTGGTTAGTGGCTTGTGAGTGGTCGCACCACCTCTTTAACATTTTAACCTTTAAATTTGTACGCGCTAATTTTAATTTGTTTTTAACTCTGTTTTAATTATGTATTACTGCATATTTGTTTTGATTTGTAAACCACCCAGAGTCACTTGGGTGAGATGGGTGGCACAGAAATGTGATAGTTGATAGTTAGACAGACAGAAAGACAGATAGATATTATCTAGGTTGTTGTAGAGGTACATGAAAGGAGGCATCTGTAGGTTGGTGAAAATTGCATCCAGGGATGGGATTCAGAAATTTTAGCAACCGGTTCTCTGCCCAGTTGCTGGATGGGCATGGCCATGGTAGGTGTGGCCTATTCGGCCTCCTGCACCATGGGGGGGTGCGTTTTTGCCCTCCCCAGGCTCCGGAGGTTTTCCTCAAGCCTCTGGGAGGGTGAAAACTGCCTCCCCTGGGCTCTGGAGGCCCTCCAGAGGCCGTAAATGGGCCCATTTTTTGATTTCCTGTACTTCCGGTAGGCCCGTTTTTCGCCCTTCCCAGGCTCCGGAGACTCCTCGAGCCTCTGGGAGGGCAAAAACTGCCTCCCCCGGGCTCCAAAGGCCAGAAACGGGTCCGTTTCCGGACTTTCGGAACTTCCAATAGGCCCGTTCTTCGCCTTCCCAGAGCCTCCGCTCAGGCCCTGCACTTACCTGGCATCCAAAACGGGCTGCATGCAGACTCCTGGGAGGGGTGGGGTGGGCAGGGTCAGCCAGTCCTTGCAACAACCAGTTCGGTGAACCAGATTAAAATTAACATCCAGTTTGCCCAAACCGGCTGAATCCCACCCCTGGTTGCATCCCATCAATAATAGATGATTAGATCAGATGATTAGATCAGATCAGATCAGATCAGATCAAATCAGATTAGATTTATATGGCCGCTCATCTCACCAATGCACCTCTGGGCAGCCAACAAGAATTAAAATATTTATATAAATGCAATTCCCAGCCAACTAGCATAAATGAGTTCCCTAAAATACCATTAACTAATAACATGGGCTCAATTACTCTCCTAGCCCCCATGCCTAGGAAAACAGCCAGGACTTTAAAACTTTCTAAAAGATGAGCAGAGTTAGGCCAGCTGAACCTTGAGTGGTTTTCTGTTCCAAAGGGCAGATGCAGCTACAGAAAAGTCATGCTTCCCGGGTCCCTCCAATGATGGCTAGGAATGATGAGAATAACGTAGGGTGGTAGAATGTAATCCAAAATTGCAGGAGGGAGGGGCTCTTTCCCAGAGAGCAAAGACACAATATAGCTTGGAATCTTTGGTATGCAGAAAGAAAGTGAAGGTGAGTCCTCCCTAGCAGTTCACAACTATATCTAATAGTTATGCAGATAGTACTTTAGTCTGGCAAGACTCCTGTCTATAGGCGAATAACAATAACTCTGATAAGAAAAAAGTGAATCTGGTTTTCAGAAAATTACATTATGATAATACAAATTTGTCCTTTTTAGATTTATACTCTACCAGCTATTATTAGCAAGAAAGAAGAAAGTAAGTTGAATTTTAATTATATAAAATTATTATGTGTTTAGTTTCTTTTTAAGTTGCCCAACCAAAGTAAATAAAATGTTCCAGTGTATGCCTTCGATTGCTACTTTACATATATTTAAGAATACAGCTTGCTTATTAGTGAAATACCTTTAGGCAACAATCTCATTAAGCTGAGAGTTTCTAAACATGATTTGCTGTTACCATCAACTGTATCAATCTATCACGATGAGTCAAAAATAAACTAAATTTAGAACCTGCAGAGTAACTTATTTTATGGCTAAAATGTTGACAACTGTAATAATATTTTTAGACTTCAGGAAAAGAATTCATGAGCAAAATGTTACTGGGGCTTTCTAACTTTGCAGGAAAAATATTTTATTTGTATTTCTGGGAACAATTAAACCTATGAAATATGTCATATGTATCACACAAATTTTTTCCAGTCTTCTCATTTTTTTCAGCAAACAGTTTCTTTACTTTGAAAACACTTTGGGAACAGCGCTAGAAAGAGCAGAAGTATTTCTTTTCATCTTAAATGTTTTTCCTTAAATAATATTCCACCCCCTTTTTCTTCCCTTGGGAAGAAATAAGTCTCAACAAGACTTCAATTTGTAAGCATTTGACATTAGCTGTCTGCTGAAAGAAACGTTCAGAAGATAACAAAATAAGGCATGGCTATTTTTTTTTCCATTCTAGGTATGTAAAATAAGCCCTATTTCACAGTCATTCACATATTTTTGCTCCCTTCAGCGTAAACCTTGAAGCTTAAAAACTTTCCATTTGTTTCTCTATGCAAGTTTCATACAAATATTGCATTTTATTTACCAGAGAGAAAGAGGGAGAAGGTTTCCTCTGTCCAGTCATGTCTCTCTGGGGAAGAGCCAGACGTTTCCACAATCATGTGGCCAGCATGCCACAGCACAAAGCAAGCAGTAAAACACGGAACACCGTTACCTTCCCACTGAATTTTCTAAATACATACATAACACACTCATACATGTATACACAGAGAGACAGAGAGAGACATACACACACCATCTCTGAGTAACATCCATCTGGAGACATTACATAAAGATTAGATGTTGACTACTCTATTTGGATCTCACCAAAGTCTTTCACAAAATCTCTCATGAAATTCTCCTTGGCAACATGGTAAAATACAGTTGACAACTGAAAGCAGTAGACTCTTATGGTTGATTGTGTTGGCATGCCACATTCACTGGTTAGGGCTTAAACCGTGATGAATACCAAGTCAGACTAAAAATAATTTATACAAACTCATCCCTACTTGGGGGCGGGCGTGATGGCTCAATGATTAAGACACTGGGCTTGTCGGCTGCAAAGCCAACAGCCCAGGTTTGAGACCCGAGTGTGGCGTGACGGGGTGAGCTCCTGTTCCTTGCTCCTGTTCCTAACTGCCAACTTAGCAGTTTGAAAGCATGCAAATGCAAGTAGATAAATAGGTACCACTTCAGTGGGACACTAACAGAGCTCCATGATGTCATGCTGGCTACATGATCATGGAAACATCTTCAGAGGCTCAGTGGCCTTGAATCAGATGAGCAACATCCCCTACAATTGGCAACAACTAGCAAAGTAAAATCTCCAGGGACTCCTTGACCTTGACCTTGCTATCCTCAGTTAGGTGTTTGATCTTATGTCCATATTCCCCAAAACAAAAGGAGAATGTAAAACCTTTGTTTGACTAAAATGCAGATTGAATTGATCAACTATTAATAAACACTTGTATTTTTTCAAATTTAAAATTAATTAGATAAAAAGGTTTTTCTATAAGTTAGATAATAACGGCACATGTGTGAAAGTACAAGTCACTGATTATCTGGAAACGTTTCAGAATTTAAACCTTCTGACAATGTTCATATAAACACCAAAGTGAATATTTTGATCACTTTTTTTAACAATAAGAATTATTAAATAACATTTTAAAAAACGATTAATAGGGAAAATGTTGAAAGATGGAGTCTGTATATTATGGAAAGGAAGTCCTACTGTTTCACTGCTTGTGACTGTCCTTTTCATGCTAGAAACATTGTGTTTGTTTCCCATAATTCAGCTAGTTAGCAAAATAAACCACAGAAGGCTTTTAAAATATCTGTGAAGTTTACCTTACAGAAATAAATCTACCCATTGAAAAGGCTAAGAAATGTTTGCAAATGCTATTTGCCTTTCAAGGGTTGGTAACAGCCTGCTTTCTTTCCCTCTGTGAATGGATGTCAAGTACAGTTCAGCCTGACATTTCATCTTTTTTAATTAGTTTATCAGAGACATAACTCTCTGCTCCCAACATTTTCTCTTGAATCGTCTGGGTTCATTTCTTGGATTCTAAAACAGTTATCATTGAGTTATCAAGCACTGCTGTCTTCTTTCTCCCCTTATGCATATAGATGGATTAAGTTTTTACAAAAGTAAAACTAGTGGGCCTGGTTTTAAGAAAGTTAAATGTTTCAAAACTAATGCTGAGCTTTTGATTTCTCTACGTTAGTCATTTGTTTTAGTGGGCTTTCTGTGAACCTCTCTCTCTCTCTCTGCATGGTTCATGATTGGTTTTGAAGGAAAGCTAGAATTACAGATGTGGATCCCAGACATGCCATACAGTAGTGGCCAAAATTGTGGAAACCTTTTGGGAAAAGTGTATTTTCTAAAACTAGCTAATAATACCACTCCTTTTTTTTTAATTTTTGGAGTAGTACCATAAAATTATATATCAATGGAAAGATAATTTAATCAAGAATGTAATGCAATAACTTTTATGAAGGATTTGCTGTTAGAATAGCAGTTACCATATAAAGAAGAAAAGCGAAACATGTAGAAAAAACAAGATATACAAAAAAATATCACCATAGAAAAAACGTGATTTACAAAAATGATCACATCACTTAATACATAGTTGGGTAACCTTTAGCATGAATTACGGCCTTACAATGTCTTCCCATGAAGTGAACCAAGTCTTTTAGTTCTGCAGCTGTTCTAATGTGAAACCAAGATTGAATGATTGCTTCTATTAACTGGATTTTATTGCTGGGTCGCTTCTGACTAACAAGATTCTTTAGTCGGCTCCATAGATTTTCAATTGGGTTAAGGTCTGGGCTATTCCCAGGCCATTCCAACAGTGGAATATGATTATCTTGAAACTCCCCCAAAAAAGTGGTGTTATTGGCCATCCAACCTCAAAAATACAAATCCCCCAAAAGGTTTCCACAATTTTGGCCACTACTGTATATTTGATTTTATTTTCAAAACATGGCCCTCCCCTCTTGCCTTGTAGCTTTCTTTCTCCTGATTATTGCACTTCATTCTAAATTAATTGATGTCTGATTGATACTTGAAATGTCAGTTACTCTTTCCGAGGTGGTAGAGTTCCATTCAAATGCAGAAGAAAAATTGTATAACATAATAGAATAAAATATCCTACCCTGGTTAATATAAAAACCACATTATCTCCCAGACCCCATTGAGGTCTAGAGATTCAGGTTATAGGAAGGGTTTTTTAAAGGCAACAATGAATAAATAATGGATTGAAGGAAAATGTTTTGAGTTGGTCTGATTTCTAAGATGGCCTCACTTATACATCCAGAAACTGGGGCACCATTAATAAAAAGCATGCTGGCTGGGGAATTCTGGGAATTGAAGTTCTTAAAGTAGTTGAAATTAACCAACATTGTGTTAAACAATACCCTTCTATTTTCCTTCTTTTGTTCCGATTGGGAAAAAAGTGTGCCAAATCATTAAGGATGGAATTATAGGTGTCCGTTGCTGGTTGAATTCATTGCATTGTATAAAATGGCTTACTTTTTAGCTTTTTAAAAAAATCTATTTTCTATTTAATTCCTTGTCTTTCACACTTCTCAAGCAAAAACAGAAGCATAAGACAACTTGTTCTAAATTGTATGAATGGTGGTCTAAATGTCAACTGGTTCCTTCTGGTTGAACTCAACTAGTGGTGACATCACAAGCATGTCCCATTGTTTTCATGATAATAGATGAAAGGGATTTCTTTTTTAGTCTACATCACGGGTGTCAAACTCGCCACGTCACGTTGCTGTCACGTGATGTTCTGTGACATTTTTCCCATTTGTGGAGCTGGGGTGGGCGTGGCCTGCGTGTGATGCATCCAGTCCATGGGCCGCCAGTTTTACACCGTTGGTTTACATTTGTAGTTCTCTCTGCTGATGATAGAATGTAATGATGATAAGGAATGCTTTTTCTTTAATGCTGATTGTCACCTGAAAAAAAAAATTGATTTCTAACCATTACTATTATATAAGTCTCGTCAATAATTCAGTGATTCTGATAGCAATGAATTTGGCTTTCTGGTTTGCCTGATGAATAATGACATGTAATATTTGGTCTTTTCTTTTGATAGCATTCCTAAATGAAGCTGGTTTTAATTTTGTAAGAAAATGCATTCATGCAGTGGAAACAAGAGGTATGTATTAAAGTGTTGATGTAATAAAAATGTTGCAATTAAACCAAACAATTTAAATAAGTAATTAACACTGCAATTAAATTAATCAATTCTTACCCTTTGGGGACTGCTGAGCATGTTTAAAACTTCTCAGTTCGAACAAAATGACTGCCTTGAGGGAATTGCAGATTTGACTATTTTCAAATATTGCAAAATACTAATTGTACGCATGATATCAACTACCAACCATCATCCTGCCTCTGCTCTTCTTTTCTTTTTTTTTCTTTTCTTGGCAGGTAGGAAACTTTTAAATGTTTGGTTGTAGTTCTCTATAATTGTTTCATTATTTAATGAAGTAATTATAATTATTTAATAATAAAATATTTATAAATAACTATAATTATTTAATAATAAAACATTTATAAATAACTATAATTATTTAATGAAAGTAATGCATAACTTGCATTTTATCAGGGGGTTCACTCAGTAAAAACCCTAAATTAATCTAAAAATGTGAGCTTTTGGTCTTCAGTGGTGTTATGTCATTACTTAACCATCCTCTTTGTGCTTCTTGAAGTCTCTTCACAGTCAACATATGTTAGTTGACTGATTTAAACATGATTCCAAGAAGAATGACATTAAACTGTGCAATGCTATACAAGACTGGCTTTTCAAACCATTAAACCTTGTTTGTACATTTCTGGTTCATTGTATTGACTTATTAATTCAACCATCACTTTTATATAGCCACCCACCTCATGTAAATAAAGGTCAAACCAACATCTTTAAGAAACATTAGAAATCATTCCACAATAAAAAGAGATCATTATTACTGTTATTAATAAAAACCAGGATAGAGCATCTTTGATGTTACATACAATGTAGTCATCTCACCATTTCTCCATTTATACCATATTTTTCATAAGATGCACTGGAATATAAGACGCACCAAGATTTCGAAGAGGAAAACAAGAAAAAAAATAGTTATTGGCCTCTGCGTGACCAGTTTTTGCCCTCCCCAGCCCCCAAGAGCACTCTGCAGGCCTCCCAAACTCTGCGCGTCCCATTTTTGGCTTCCCGAAACCCTGCCCCGCACATCCCGTTTTCGCCAAAAACAGGCCCGTTTTTCACAGAAACAGGGCCTGCAGAGGATTTGGGAGGCCTCCCCTCTCCCTCGGGGCCGGGGAGAGCAAAAACGTTTTTTTTCCTTGTTTACCTCTTTGAAAACGTGGTGCTTCTTATACTCTGATGCGTTTTATAGTCCAAAAAATACGGTAGCTTGGCTCTGTACCAGGAAAATAAGGCAACACTGAACCTCAGTAGTTTGCTGCGGTTAGGTTATAATCTACATGATGGTAAAAGTAATCTACATGATGGAGATTTTTTCTGAAAGCCAGACATAGGGACGTACAATTTCAGAGGATTAGTCATGTCTTTTTCCTTCTCCGATTTCTTTCTATTCATCTTCCTTCTATGCTAATTTTATCCCAATGATGGATAGATTGGACTCAAAAACACAAATTGACTCCAGATTGCTGAGAATATGAGACCATTGCACTTCAATGGCCTTCTCATTCCTATTCTAATCTGGGATTCTTCTGTCATGTGAACATGTTATAAAGAATCATGGGGTTTGCCTGTGGATATGGGAGGGAAATTGCCTCACAAATGCACTCGTAATATGGATTTGTGACCATGCATCGCAACAGTGGCAAGATGACAAGACAGATTACAGATTAACAGAGGTGGAAGGGACCTTGTAGGTCATTTAGTCCAACCCTCTGCTAAAGCAAGAGACCCTATACCATTTCTGATTGGTGTTCCAATCACTTCTTGAAAGCCTCCAGTGATGAAACTCCCACAACTTCTGAAGGCAACTTCTGTTCCATTGATTGATTGTTCTCACTGTCAGAAAATTTTTCCTTATTTCTAGGTTGAATCTCTCCTTGATCAGTTTCCATCCATTATTCTTTCTTGGGCCTTTGGGTTCTTTGGAAAATAGCTTGACTCCTTCCTCTCTGTAGCAGCCCTTCAAATATTGGAACATTGCTATCATGTCTCCCCTGGTCCTTCTCTTCACTAGACTAGCCATGTCCAGTTCCTGTAACTGTTATCTATATGTTTTCGTCTCCAGCCTCTTAATCATCCTGGTTGCTCTTCTCTGCACTTTTTCTAGAGTCTCAACATCTTTTTTATAGTGTAGTGACCAAAACTGGATGCAGTATTCTAGGTGTGGTCTTACTAAGGCTTTATAAAGTGGTACTAGTACCTTACTTGATCTTGATTGTATCCCTCTGTTAATGCAATTTAGGATTGCATTGGTTTTTTTGACTGCACACTGCTGGTTCATATTTAACTGGTTGTCCACTAAGACTCCAAGATCCCTCTCACAGTTACTGCTATTAAGCCTGGTTTCACCCAGTCTATATGTGTACCTTTGGTTTTTCTTGCCTAAGTGTAAGACTTTTCTCTACATTGAATTTCATTTTGTTAGATAGACAGATGTTTTAAGTAAACTGTAAATGTGAGTATTGAAGCATTCAGAATGTCTAACTTCATTCTTGTTTATCTTTGAAGGTATCACAATCTTGGGATTGTACCGGATAGGGGGTGTGAACTCCAAAGTGCAGAAGCTGATGAATACCGTCTTCTGTAAGCATATTGAGATGTTCATTGTACTTCAGTGTTTTATTGTGTGTTCCACCAGAATCTATTCAATATACAAGCAGAATAAGCTTGCACTTATCCAACAGTCCTGCTTATTGGATATGTTCTTAGGAAAGGAGGAGTTCAGGGGTGACTCCCCCATCTAATGTTTTTTAACGGTTAAATATTACTTTTTCCAAATATGTACCCTGGTTGCTGACTACCATTTCCCATTTACATTTGAAAACATTGCCAATATAGTTTCAGTTGCATGAAAAGTGCAAGGGAAAAAAATTGAATATCCTTGTGTATCCATTTACCTCCAAGAAAGCTGGCTCAAATAAATTAGGACCATTTTGGAATTGGGTGAGAAATCCATGGTTGATAAATTAAACGCCCCAATTGCTAAATGATTAGCATTAAATTTGCAACTGAGTTTTATCCATTTGCTAGGATAATTGCATGATTTGTAAATAGAGGTAGTCCTCGACTTACAACAGTTCATTTAGTGACTGTTCAAAGTTAAAACCGCACTGAAAAATCTGACCTACAACCATTTTTCAAAGTTACAACCTTTGCAGCATCTCCATGAATATGTGATCCAAATTTGGATGTTGACAACTGGTTCATATTTGTGACGTTACAGTGCCCCAAGGTCACGTGATCAGCTCTTGCGACCTTCTGATAAGCAAAGTCAACGGGAAGCCAGATTCACTTAAACAATCAGGTTACTAACATATCAACTGCCGTGATTCACTTAACAACTATGGCAAGAAAAGTCTCAAAATGGGGCAAAATTCACTTAAGAAATGTCTCACTTAACAACAGAAATCTGGGGCTTAGATGTTGTCATAAGTTGTGAACTACCTGTACAGAAATCTTAAAATACTGTTTCCTATCTCTTATAACTGCTTTTTATCTTCAGTTTAATTTCAGCATTCTGAAGAAACATTATGAATAATACAATATAAAAAGACACAACAATAATATACTTTAAGAGTCTATATAAGAAGATTTGTAATGTTAAACTGAAATTTAAGAACATTATGGCATCCTAATAACCAAAACCAGAGTTCTATATCCACAACATTTATAATTAAAGGAACTGCTAAAGGAGTTGTTATTATGCAAAATAAATTTTATATAAAATAGCCCTTTTAACTACGAGTCAGTTTGCAATCCTTTATGTTATGAAATTCCTTTTAATTTTTGGAAAATCATCAAAATTGTTTGTAAAATAATTTATAGATGGCATTCTACCTTAAAATTGCATTATATTAATCAGTCTTTCTATATTATGTTGTGAAGTTTGTACTCTAATTAATACAAGTTGCCATTTCTGGTGGCAAAATTCCTATTCTGATTATCATTTTGGTTCATAGTTTTTGAGAAACATTTTGGAGATAATTTTTGGAAACTATATGACAACATTCATTCATTCATTCATGGCCATGTTCTCCAAGATATATTAAGTAACACAACTCAAGAGATTATGAGCAATTATATTTCTGTTGTTAGCTGCCAGATATATTACAGCAAATTATGGGGGAAACTATGTATTTCAGATTATTGTAACTTCTAAAATGCTTCCTTAAACTTTAAATAAAAATGAGAGTTTTTCAGTAATCAGATTTAAAACCAAGCACAATTTTTTAATCTTTTGAAATGCTGGAACATTTTGGTATTTATGCAAGATAATCAAACAGTGGCAGACCATGAACGAATTGCCAGTGACACTGCCAACAACTGTAACTTGGCAATAGAGAAGGAGCATAAAATCTCTGCCAGGTTAGGCTGTAGCTCATTTGGTCCATCATTTTACATCACGCAGTGGCCAACTGGATGGAAATGGGAAGTTGGACTGGAGAACAAAAACATTGTTCACTCTTGCTTCCCAGGAACCAATTTTTAAGGCATTCTGCTTACAATTTAGAAAATAATCAAATCAATTACCAACACTATTAATAGCTATTGATAGCCTGATCTTTCATGAACTCTTCTAAAGGTTAAAATCGATAACCATTCATTGTAACTGCTGGCAGCAAATTCCACAGTTTGTTTCATGAATCAGTTCAGTATTTCCTTGTATCTGGTTTCAGTCTCTGACCTTGAGTTCTAACGTTGTAAAGGGTGGAAGGATTTCTGTCCATGTTGTCTGTGTCACAGATGAACATCCCCTTAGCCTCCTTTATTTGAGCTACAAATCCACCAATAGCAATAGCAATATCACTTAGACTTATATACCGCTTCACAGTGCTTTAAAGCTCTCTCTAAGCGGTTTACAGAGTCAGCCTCTTGCCCCCAACAATTTTGGGTCCTCATTTTACCCACCTCAGAAGGATGGAAGGCTGAGTCGACCTTGAGCCTGGTGAGATTCGAACTGCCAAATTGCAGTCAGCAGAAGTAGCCTGCACTACTGCACTCTAACCATTGCACCACCGTGGCTCACCAATGTTCTTGCAGTGAATGGGCACATCCTCATTGACTCCCACAAGATGCAGCAAGCCTTCTCTTCCCACACTCATCTCATTATGTATACACATAGACCAGGCATGCGAGTCTGCAACCAAATATCCAAGGAGATGTTCCCATTCAGAGATGAGTCCTCCTAATTGTGGGTCCTCCATCAGCTACCATACCAGGTCAGGGAGGAAGAATAGCGACTGTATTATTGATACATTAGCATTAGCTAGCATCACTGTCCTGGAAGTAGGTGCATTGGAATGGGGCTGCTTCTGGTGTACAGCCTGCTTTGATGTTTGGCACCAGCCTTCACAGAGTTCCTTGACTTTGTCATTGGGCTTCTTATGCTAGGGTTCAATTTCCATGCTTCAGGCCCAAGGTCATAAACAATGCATGGGCATGTCCCAAATTACCTTGGCCCATCCTCATGGCTTTCCCTTCAGAGGAGATGGGACACAAATTAGATATGGAGGACAATATCATCTATTCTTCATCATGGTCGGATAACTTCCTGGTCAAACTACAAATAATGCTTAAAATTTCAGAGACCCATGAAAGTTACTGATGACCACTCTTAACGGGGATCTGTGTGTGAGATCCTGTCCCATTGTGTTGTGTCCCAGATGTTATGATTGTGGTTCCCTTCTTTTGAAGAAAAAAAAGTATAGAAATATTTTCAATAAATAATCCATACCAGTAGTTGAGCTGTGTTGAAATAGCTGTGTTCTATAATTCATCATATACTACTTGTTTTTTCCCAATTATATACATTGTTAATATTGAGTTACCAACTGTATTGAATATTTCAATATATACAGCTTTTCATGGCTTCAAGCAGGGGTGAAATCCAGCAGGTTCCGACAGGTACCAGTAGTGGAAATTTTGAGTAGTTCGGAGAACCACAAATGCCACCTCTGGCTGGCCCCAGAGTGGGATGAGAATGGGGATTTTGCAGTATCCTTCCCCTGCCACGCCCATCAAGCCACACCATGCCCACCAAGCCACGCCCACAGAACCAGTAGTAAAAAAAATGTGGATTTCACCACTGTCTTCAAGTGATGACACTACTATAGTGGTACCTAAAATTCCACTGTGAAATGGATTCATCCTGTTTCTCTCTCTTTTTAATAGCGCCTAAATCTCCTCCTGATATGGACATTGATTTGGAAATTTGGGACAATAAAACAATTACAAGCGGGCTAAAGAACTACCTCAGGTAAGCATTAGCCATGTGAAAGTCCCTTATGGTAGGTGCTTGTCAGTGTCTCTAACTTGTACTCTTCAAACTCTCCTGTAACATAGAGAGCATGGTATGGTGTTGGAAGCCACTGATTTAGTTATTTTGTCTTATTTTTGGTTCATTGTGAATCTTTCCATTTTAAATGGAATTTTTCTTAGCTGATATCTAATGCTTACAACACTGGGCAATAAATTTCTTTAACTAGTTAATTCATTTGATCAAAACTGCACAGCATGGTTCACTAATTGGCTATTAGAATCGCATAAAACAAATACAACTTATCTCCTTTGTTTAATAAATCCAGTAATTTAGGCAGTTGCATTGGCAAGGAATGAAAAAAAAAAATGAAGGTACATGTTTATTCAGAAAGCAGATTAGTTTTAAATCCATTGTCTTGCATTCCAGACAACCTAATGTTGATTTAATTTGAGCTCTCCAAATATTGGTGTATTTTGACTGTGAATGTACTAAGAGAGTTGTTAAGAGCACAGACATTCTATCATTCAAAGCTGATAGAATTTCAGGTTGCAAAGCTATCACAATTACTTCTCCATTGTTTTGGAATAACTGGTGATTGTAGTATGGTAGCATTTTTGATAGGATCAGCCAAGGGTTTGACTCTTAAATACTTCTCTTTCAATATTCTTAGAAGTTTAAAACTAAACAAGGGAAAAATTACAAAGGTTTATCAAAAATAGAGGCAGATTGAATTTAGTTAAGGATGCTGCAACTTCTGTGGAATCTAAGTAAACTTCCTCCTTCTTCCCATAATTTAATGGAATCATAGAAGATAGCCTGTTGCAGCACCAAGCTAACATTGGTCTAAACAAGCAAAGCAATCAAACCCATTTAGGCTATCTGTAGGCTAAACATAACAACCCAGAAAAAGGCAATAATAAAACTCTACTGTGCTGTGGCCAGGAAAATTACATGGAATCAAGGAACCAAACTTGATAGGAGAAGGTCTTTACCTTTGAAAACTATGAATGATTCAGTCACAACATTTTATCTCCTATGCTTCCATGAGCAGATCCTTCCTCCATGTAACATCCTCTAAAGATCATACAGCTGGGAAAGAGCAAAGCTCTTGTAGTCCAACTCATCTGGAGGTCACCAGCTTGAAGAAGGCTGCAATAGGGCACACCAGAAGCTTTATATATGATCTCTCCTTCCAGCTGTGTGACTATTTAAGACTTCAGTAGTACTATCCATAACTCACAGCCATGCAAGTTTAGAATGGAGCTAAAGGAAGTGTCTGCTTTGGAATGAAATGTGAATATCTTCAAAATACTACCTTCAGCCTCTTTCTTTCACTATTTTTTTTTTTTTGGCTCAGGTGTCTTGCAGAGCCACTGATGACCTTCAAGTTACACAAGGATTTCATCATTGCTGTTAGTAAGTGAAAAAAATGGATAATAATCCAGAGGGGTGGGGGGGTTGGACGGACGGATGGAGGGAGGGAGAGGGGGGGGAGAGAGAACATACACACAGTACACACACACACAATACATTTAGAAAGTAATCAGACACCCTTTCAATTTTGTTATGCTGTTTTCACTTTGTCATTATGGGGTATTGAGTGTAGATTAATGAGAGAAAAATGAATTTTAACAACTATAATATCAACCTGCAGCATAACAAAATTGACAAAAGGGAAGGGGGTCTGAATACTTTCTGAATGCACTCTGTGTGTGTGTGTGTGTGTGTGTGTGTGTGTGTGTGTGTGTGTGTGTGTATTTACTAGTTTATGTCACAGCAACCTAAGTCTAATAAGAAACCTGGTTTCTTCTTTACTGTGTTTCTTGTAATAGTCAATATAAACGGATTGATGTATATATTTTTTTATATTCAGTAGTGGGTTTCAAAATTTTTTACCACTGGTTCTGTGGGTGTGGTTTGGTGGGCATGGTAGGGGAAGGATACTGTAAAATCTCCATTCCCACCCCACTCCAGGGGAAGGATACTATAAAATCTCCATTCTCTCCCCAATCCAGGAGAAGGTTACTGCAAAATCCCCATTTCCTCCCGATCAGCTAGGACTCGGGAGGCAGAGAATAGATGGGGGCGGGGCCAGTCAGAGGTAGTATTTACCGGTTCTCCGAACTACTCAAAATTTCTGCTACCGGTTCTCCAGAACTGGTCAGAACCTGCTGAAACCCATCTCTGGTTATATTTCAATTTTCCTAAGAGCCAGGCAATGAACAATTCAGTAAGTCTTCCAGTAGTTCTCTTATATGTCCTTGTATTTTTGTTTTTATTTAAAAGGGAAAGGGCCATTAAAGGCTCAATTCTCTAAAGAAACACACCTTTGTGTGTTTGTGAGGTGACTTTTTAAGTGAGATCTCTCAGAGGATACTTTTAGGTATTCCCAGATTGCCATGGAATTAGGACACTGTCCCTATCAGTGGCCTAACACAGATTTTACACAGGAACCCACTGTTCTGTCCCCGTACCACGCACACACCCAACCAGCCAGCCGAGGGTTAAATAAACTCTTCAAACACTCAACGTCAGTGATAAGGAACTTGGCAGCAACTCCGTGGCTGCCTGCCAAAAACTTTTACTCCGATAACACAGACAAAAATACACACAGTTTGAATAGTCCAGTTTGTAATTAAATCCACAGCAAATAGGTGTTGTGTCCGAAGGTGCAAAGTGCCTCGCCAGAGATTAGCTTTGTCCATCACAGAGTCCGAATGGCCACCACACTCCCTTTTATAGCCTGTGGGGTGTGGTCCAGTGACTCAGCTAATCTCTGGCACGCCTTCCCCTCTGCTGCGCACGCTTCTCCCTGTGCCTCTGGTGAGGGTCCAGCCAGCACTTATTTTCCTCGTCGCTGTCCACCTGTGGCTGCGGGGACGTGCTTGGCTCTGAGCCTATCGTTTGGCCTTCGGTGCCCTCCGGAGGCATTGCCAGAGAGGAGGGTCCTGGAGAGGGAGGCCTTGCCAACTCCTCCCCCTCACTCTCAGAGTCTGCATCTGTCGATAGCCCAGGCTCAGGCAACGGAGCCACAACAGCCACTTAGATTAAAGTGGTTGAATAGAGCAGGAATCCAACTTGAATAAAGTTAAAACTAAGTTTGAAGGTACGTGGGAAGTGGGAGGTGACTTCAGCATTTTCATCTATGTGTCCCATTTACTAATCACTTCTTTTGTCCCGTTCCTGACGGTAGCTTTTGATATTCATATGTCTATTTTATCCATTTCTATTTTAAGGATTCAATGTGAATTTTAAAACTTTCTGTTTGTGGAGGGCTGCATGCATTTCTGCGCGGTGAATAATCAGTAGTGTTTAGACGTCTGGTGTATACTTTGTCACTTTCTGTTTGTTTAAAGAAATCTTTAAAGATACATTCCATTTTTGTTCCTGACAATCAGTAGCATGTGATATAGTGATGATGATTGAAATAGCAGAGATTTATATAGTTTCTTAGAATTGGAAGGGATCTTAAATATCATCTTAATCAACGCCTTCCTCAGCGGAAGATCCACTAGCTAGAATAGGGATGTCAAACTCATGACGACACATTGTCATCACATGATGTATCTCAACTTTTTCTCCCATTTGCTTAAAACCAGGGATGGGGGTAGCCAGCGTGTGACGCATCCGCCCCACAGTCCACAGTCCCCTGAGCTATAACATCTCAGCCAGGATGACCTCCAGCTTTTGTTTGAAAGTACTTAGTACAGGAGAACTCATTGGGTTATTCTTTTTTTAAAAAGTTTTTTATTAATTATTCAAAATTAAAAACATCGGACATAGATAGGACATCACTGGTTCTAAATATCTTCCAACACTTTAAACTAATACAAATTATGTTAAAGTTAATATTATAACATAATTCTTTAACCTTATATGTTATTTATACATAACATCATACTAACAATCTATATCATATTTCTACACAATTATACATACTTGTTTATTAATCTATACCTGTACCTATTTATGCAGTTTACATACATATTTATCAGTCATAACGTATATATTTCTCATCCAACACTACACCCTTGTCTCGGCTATCCTCCTTTTGTCTAGCCATTCGTAAAAAAATTTCCAGATTATATAGTACAGTGTTTCACATTTATCCTTGAGCTCCAAGGTAAGTCTGTCCATTTCTGCGCAGTTTCTGTCCATTTCTGCGCAGTTAAGAATTTTTAATAATATTTCCTCTTCAGTTGAGGTATCTCTCATCGGGTTATTCTTGTTGTTACTATCTTTTTAATAGAGTCAGATGACCAGAATTACAGAGTGGAAGCAGTCCATGCCCTTGTCCACAAATTGCCAGAGAAAAACCGGGAGATGTTGGACATCCTGATAAAGCATTTGGTCAAGTAATAATTGCTTTTTATTTATAATCATGGGAGGAAAGAAAGGAGTTTTAATGTCTCTGCCTTAAATCACATCCCAAAACAACAGTTAAACCAGGGGTGAAATCCACTTGCCTTCGCTACCGGTTCGCAAATGTGAGCTCGTGTGCCTCCTCCACACATGTGCTGAGCCTTCTGTGCATGCACAGAGGGTCAAAAATGGGACGTGATGACATCCGGGCGGGTGGCCGGAGCCTCCACGGCCGGTGCTACCAGTTCGCCCGAGCCAGATAGAACCGGCTGAATTTCACCACTGAGTAAAACCCTATGAAATTATAAGTATTCATGACTGGAAATGTATTTATTAACTAGCGCCCCCTGGAGGTTCCCAGTGCAAAGTAGCATTCATTCCATGATCTGTTCACATAATTTTTTTCTGGCAAAAGGTTCTGTAGAAGGTTGCTCTAGGCTGACTGACCATTCACCTTTTCATATATTTCTGAAAACAGTAACTTAAAATGTCAGTTATGTCTCTTGTTCCTGATGCTATTTAGGTGGTCACCTTGCTATATGTTTAAATATTCTTATGTGTGGGTATTTAAAAAATTCTTTCATTTTTTTAGTTTTTCAAAAGCGTAACTTAAAGAACATCTGGAAATCTGTTATGGATCTGCCATTGATGCTTGTAATCATTTCTTGGTAGAATGAAATCATGGAACGTAAAGGAGTCAGTTCTGTCTTAAATTAACTCTCAAATGGATTTCAATTCACAGTCCCTACATTTAACTCTATATAAATGTATGTGTGGTTAACATGTGTGTTCCCTGGAAATTTTCAACAATAAGCAATGATATTCAGTCCCTGGATTCACACATTCCATTTCTCTTCCCATGACTATGTCTGTTTGACATAGCCAAATACAATAAAAGATGCAACTGAAATTGTCAGGGTCAGTTTGATGTGGTAGTTAAGGTGCTAAACAAGGACTTAGGGAAGCTCACAGAGTGATTTTAAGCCAGTTGCTCTCACTCTACATCACACTTACTGTTGTGAGAAAAAAAATTGGGAAGAGGCAATTATATAAATTCCCTTTACATGTTGGTGTAATGCAGTGGGGGGTTTCAAAAAATTTTACTACCGGTTCTGTGGGTGTGGCTTGATGGGTGTGGCATGGGTGGGTAGGTGTGGCAGGGGAAGGATACTGTAAAATCTTCATTCCCTCCCCAATCCAGGGGAAGGTTACTGCAAAATCCCCATTTCCTCCTGATCAGCTGGGACTTGGGAGGCAGAAAATAGATGGGGGTGGGGCCAGTCAGAGGTGGTATTTATCAGTTCTCCGAACTACTCAAAATTTCCACTACCGGTTCTCCAGAACTGGTCAGAACCTGCTGAATACCACCTCTGGTGTAATGGATGGAGTACTGATCACCATCATCTTATCTTCGTCTAATTCAGGTGTTCTGTAATATAATCTAAAGAAATGTGATATTGAGATACACACACACACACACGCACACACACATCACATTCCTTTAGGTATGCATATATATATATATATATATATATATATATATATATATATATATATATATGTCTTTGGTTATTCGGGATATATATATATATATATATATCGTGGGCATATTTATATATATGCTGTCACACATTATTGTAAAAAGAGACATGGAAATAATTCCACCTTTATAATAATGAAAAACTAAAGATTGTTAATATTTAAAATTTTACCCAGAAATATAGCACAGTGAAAGTGGACTTTCAGGAAATGGATATTTTCTTTAATGTAATAACATACATTTTATTCTCGTATTATTTCAGCCTATTTATATTCATTATCCCAAAATAAAACCATTACAATAACATTTCTATCTCATTAGTATTATGAAAAAGCTATTTTCTAAAATTTCTTCAAGAAACTGAGCCTTGATTCCCATTTCAAAAAATTATGTCCAGTTATTACTTGTCAGGGCAATAGCTACCTCATTTTTGTTATCTAAAAGATTCAATTTGTCACCAAGGTAACCTAAGCTTTCCTTCTTAAGATAATAAATTACAGTAATAAGGAAACTGACATCTGTTTTAACTTTACTTACTCGAAATTCTTTTATTAGTAAAGAATTGAAAATCTTTATAGGGCATTCTAGTTGCATACAAAGTTATGTGACTGCTTTAGACAATATGAAGCAATACATTATTCCAACTTTAAATATTGTATTCAGTAATATGTAATAGGATTAGTTATGAAATTGGGAACCGCTTTAATATGAAGAAGACAATCACCAAAGACAGCACCCTGTGTCAATTGTGTCCAATGTTATGTGTAGAACAATCTACTCTGAGATATGAACTCCTCAATGAGTCCAGGTGACAAATGTTACTGTCAGATCTGCCCCAGTCTACTCTCTCAGGAAAGTAAGTCTCATGACTGCATTTAGTTGAAGCAAAGGAACTTTTACTGAAAGAAACTGGTTGCAGAAAGATCAGCCAGAATCTGGTGTTCCCGCTCAAAATACAAAACTATTCTTTCATTTCCCACTTCGTCTCCCCATGACCAGTCCCCTGGCCAGCCAATGTGATGCCAGTAAGATGTTTTGAGAAACTCTGAGGTGTCAACCTGGTAACGTTCTATTCTCACAACAAATGGCCTTGAAGATCCTGTAAATACTGGTTTCCAGCAAAAACATCATAAATCTCAATTATGTGACTGCAGGACACTGCAAGTGGCCGTAAATATGGTCAAGCACCCACAATGCTGTCATACATCCAGAGGCAGCCAGATGTTGCAACTTCAAATTTAGATCATAAGTAGATTTTTCAGGATCCATCATAACTTTAAACAGTTGCTAAGCGATCGGTCATAAGTCAAGATCCACCTGTAGTCTAAAACAAAGCTTTTATAAATTTCTGGGCTCTTACGAATTGTATAAAATGACAAATTCTGCCAGGTGTGACTTTTCATGTGATCATGCTACAAAGTGTTGGTAATTGGAACTGGATTGTGTGAATCGATTTGAATTAGGTAAACAATTGGTGGCAATAGATTGAATAGAAGTCCAGTATAATTTTGGAAAAAAATGATATTTATATATTCTGATTTCAGCTAAGCCCTGTCAACTGCATTTGTTTGTGATTCTTCTTGCTGGGGAGGTGGAGTTAAAACAATTTCCACTTCACACATAAAAGAAAGTGTTATATTGGATTTATATTTATTGGGAAGAAACCTGTTCTTTAGAGGCAGTGTACATGAAATATATATTGCTTGGTATTTGTGTTAATCCGTAGAAATTTCATTCCGTGACAAAACAGCTTGGGAGGAAAACTACAATTCACCAAATATGTTAAATATTTGAAACTCTGCTTAAAATATGTAGAATGTTTAAATCATTTAAATATTTGAATTATTAAATAGGAAAGCCTGTTTCCAAAATTTCTACACCAATATATTCTTCACCAAAGGGCAAATGGTTTCTGTCTTTCCAATGTATGTTATCAAAACAAATTACAAATTTTTACTTAACGTATACATAAATGGAGTGTCCAGTTTTATTGAGTGGAAATGAAAATCTAATTATATGCTATCTAAAGCCTACCATTTTTTTTTAATTGCTTGTTTTCAGGGTGTCATTACATAGTCAGCAGAATCTCATGACGGTCTCCAATCTTGGAGTTATTTTTGGTCCCACGCTGATGAGAGCCCAGGAGGAAACAGTGGCGGCTATGATGAACATCAAGTTTCAGAATATTGTGGTTGAGATTCTCATTGAGCATTATGACAAGGTAGAATGTCGTGAGTTTTACTGAAATCTACGGTGAAAAAAAATACGAAATACAACTCATTATATTACTTTAATAACTAGGAATATAAATGCCTTGATTTTTTTAATGAATAAACGGAATAGTTTATTCAGTCAACAGCACCATAACATTTCCCGATTTGAAGGTAGGCTGCAACTTGGGGGGACTTCCTAAACTCATAGCTCCTGCTTGAATGACAAGGGAAGAGAAGAAGGGGGGAAAGCCCTATGCATGTTTAGCCTATTGAAGAGAGAACAAAAAGAGCTATGACGACAGTCTTCAAATATCTGAAGGATTGTCACATACCCTGCTTCCCCCAAAATAAGACATCTCCTGATAATAAGCCCAATCGGGCTTTTGAGTGCATGGCAATAAGGCCAAGCGCTTATTTCAGGGTTAAAAAAAAATATAAGACAGGGTCTTATTTTCGGGGAAATATGGTAGAAGAGGCAATAGATATATTTTTTGTGGTCCCAGACAGGGGGACAAAAAGTAATAGATTAAAACTATAACAAAGAAGTAGATGCCAGTATAGTTATCAGAAGGAAAGGCCGGACCAGGGGTGTCAAATTCAAGGCCAGTGGGCTGGATATGGCCCACGGGATGTTTAGATCTGGCCTGCAGACCCGTCCTGGAAACAGCGAAGGACTGGCCCATGGTGCCTCTGCCACCGAAAATGAAGCCTGAGCAGCCCGCACGTGGCCTCCCCAAACTCCGTTTTCGCTGGCAAAGGGCTACAGGAGGCCATCGCAGCTGAAAAAGGAGCCCTGCGGCCAAAAACAGAGCCTCAATGAGTGACATCGAGTTGGCCACGCCCCCCTGCTCCCCCAAGGTCAAACACAACCCTGATGCGGCCGTCAATTAAATCAAGTTTGACACCCCTGTTTTGTATCAGCAAATGTAATGAGCTATCCCATGACATAGTGAGTTTTCATTCAATAGATTATATGATTATCAAAGGGTTGAGAATCATCTTTCAGAAATGCTCCAATATAGGGGTTTTAAAACATTTTTGTATTATGGAAACGGTTAGGGGAAAAAATGTAGGCAAAGCCTAAATTTTTAGTAAAAGAAAATTGACTGCATTCAAAAGAACGTTTTTCAACCCCTTCATCCCTGATGGAACCATTAAAGTCTCTTAGTACGACACAGTTTGAGGGCCTGTTTCACAGGATCCAGAAATGAGCCAAGGGTTGAACTAAAAGATCTCTAAAGTCCTTTCTTACAAACTTTTGGGTTTTAAAAATTAGCTAAAATAAGCTAGGTGATGCCACCTTCATTTACACAGTTAATAAAAGATGCTCATCATAAGATATTTATTAAATTTGGTAAGGAAAAGTCTTTACCACTAGTATGTTCTGAAAAAGAAATAATCTGAATTAATCTGGAATAAAGAGGGTTACATCAGAATCACTTATATGCGCCAAAATTTAGAATTACTTTTCTAATTATTCAGAATTTTTAATGTCTGCAACGTACAGGAATTCTACATAATAATAATGTAGAGTAGCTTTCTCTGTGTTCTTACATCCAGACGTTCCCCAAATTTCTGTGAGTTTGGGAAAGGGAAGCCTCATTCTATGAAGACAGTAGGATGCTGTGTATTGTCTTACGCAATGTTGAAATATTGCATTCAGTTTTGGTCACTATGATATAAAAAAGATGTTGAGACTCTAGAAAGAATACAGAGAAGAGCAACAAAGATTTTTAGGAATCTGGAGGTTAAAACATGAAGAATGGTTGGAGGAATTGGGTAAGGCTAATTTAATGAAAAGAAAGACTAGGGGTAACATGATAGCAGTGTTCCAATATCTAAGGGACTGGCACAGTGAAGAAGGGGTCATCCTAAGCTGCAAAGCACCAGAAGGCAGGACAAGAAGCAATGGATGGAAACTAATCAATGAGAGAAGCAACCAGGATAAATTTTCTGGCAGTGAGTACAATTAATCAGTGGAACAGCTTGCCTCCAGAAGTTGTGGGTGCTTCAACACCAGAGGCTTTTAAAAAGAATAGAATAGAATAGAATAGAATAGAATAGAATAGAATAGAATAGAATAGAATAGAATAGAATAGAATAGAATAGAATAGAATAGAATAGAATAGAATAGAATAGTTGGAAGGGACCTTGGAGGTCTTCTAGTCCAACCCCCAGCTTAGGCAGGAAACCCTAAGATTGGACAACCATTTGTTTGAAATGGCATAAGGTTGACTGCCCGAGCAGGACTAGAAGACCTCCAAGGTCCCTTCAAACTGTGTCATTCTATTATTCTGCATCGTTAAATTATTTTGAAGAATTTAATGTGATACTCAAATCGTACAGAAAAACCTCTATTGGAAACAGATGACTCACGATCTCTCAGCCTGAGCAAATGCAGGTATTCCCAAAGATTCTCAACAACATGGACATTTGCTTTTATTGATAGATATTCCACACGGCCCCAGATCCCAATATTCCTCTTCGACAGCCTCAATCCAGATCCAGCTCAAGAAGGACAAGAGCAATCTGTCTCTCCACAGGTACTCGCAAGCCCAAAGGACGATATACTCCGTGTCTAGCGGATCCAGATAGTAAGTGCGTTTGATTCTGTTAGCACTGTCTGGTTTCTCACAGTTGATTATAAACGGGTGGTAATAATTGTGTTGCTCCGAGCATCAGGGGTGCTTCTCTGCTGAGCCATTTTGTGCCATTCACATGGAACCTAGCTATCTGCACTTTTTCATTTGGTCTTTTCTTATTTAACATATTTATATACCATTTACATGGGAACATTTATACATTTCTTGTTCCTTTGTTTCATCTAAAATGTTTCACTGTATTTTTGTGACCTTTCCCCACCCGCCCAACAAAATGTAGATACGCTGAGGCAGAATTAGCTGTCTTCATCGTACCCAAAGAGAATTTTTCTTTCTCCCTCTTCTGACTCAACCTGACTCAAGGGGCAGCCCTGTGGGCCAGATGTAAGCATCCTGCGGGCCGTATCCTGCCCTCGGCCTTGAGTTTGACATCCCTGGTATAGCCGTAAGCCATTTTATTATATAGTCACACTCAAGATGTTCATATTAATGCATTCTTGGGCCATCATTAATCTGTATGGGCTTTCCTACCCTTGTGCAGAATCATGAAGTAAATATGGTTCTGGTAAAGGTTAAAGTCAATTTAGATCATATTGTATTTCTGTGCAGATTCGTCAATAACAGTTAACGCTGTTTTCCTCCCAGAGGAAAGCAAAGAGAAATGTGGGGTCCTTGATGCTCTCTGAGCTGACATTTCATTACCAATCTAAGTAACATCATCAGTGCTGGCCAGGGTGGATAAAAATCAATGATCTTTTTAAAAAAATAAAAAAAATCAGATTTTTTTTTTATTTAAATCGGATTTTTTTGATTTTTATCTAATTTATTTTAATAAAAAACTTTTGGGCTAAAAATCTATCATAAGAGAGTTTTCTATTTAAGATACATAAATAATTTAGTTTATTCAGCATGAAATGGAGCTTAGTTATGTAGCATGAGGCTGTATATTCTGCAACACTGGGACTATCGGTGAGTCAACAGTGGGTCAAAGAAATAGCAGAGATGACAGTTGCTCTTTAAAAATTATGATTTAAATCGAGTTGATTTAAATCAAGCCTTTTTACTAGTGATTTAAATCATGATTTAAATTGTGATTTAAATCAACTCGCTTTAAATCAAATCTACCCTGGTGCTGGCTAAATTTGAGAAATGCCATTTATTGTTTTCATCCCCTTCTCTTAACTTTTCCACCTTCCAGGTGATTCATACAGTAGCAGCCCAGACAGCACTCCTATGGGTAGCATAGAATCACTGTCCTCTCACTCTTCAGAACAGAACAGCACTACGAAACCTGCGTCTTCTCAATCCAGGGAAAAAACAGGGGTGGTTCCATGGATTGCTTCATCATCACCATCTTCCAATGGACCTAAAAATTCAGGGCTTTGGACCACAAGTCCTGAATCCTCCTCAAAGGAGGATGCAGCGAAAACAGATGTGGAATCTGACTGTCAAAGTGTCACATCTGTTACTGGACCAGACAATGTGACTTCCCCAGGAGACTCAACCAAAAGAGGATTGTACAGTCTCTCTGGAATGAAGAGATCATCAGCTTTGTCTTTAAGGTCAATCCCTTCTGCAGAAGGTAATCTTGGAAAATATCCATTGCTTTACTGTCAATAAGTTAATTAATAGTTTGTGCGTATCTATTTTCACATATTCCGAGCCGAGAAATATTTACATAATATTGGTACCTTGGTCATCAAGCTGGATGGCATATAAATTTAATGAATGAATGAATGGAATGAATGAATGAGCATAAAATTGGGAATAGTTGCTGGCTATGCTTAAAGGCAGGGGTGTGGTGGCTCAGTGGCTAAGACGCTGAGCTTGTCGATCAAAAGGTTGGCAGTTCAGCGGTTTGAATCCCTAGTGCCGCGTAACAGGGTGAGCTCCCGTTCTGCCAACCTAGCAGTTTGAAAGCATGTAAAAAATGCAAGTAGAAAAATAGGGACCACCTTTGGTCCCTATTTTTACTTTTGGAAGGTAACAGCGCTCTATGCGCCTTTGGCGTTTAGTCATGCTGGCCACATGAACACGGAGACGTCTTCGGACAGCTCTTTGGCTTTGAAACGGAGATGAGCACTGCCCCCTAGAGTCGGGAATGACTAGCACATATATGCAAGGGGAACCTCTTTACCTTTACCTATGCTTAAAGGCAATAAGACAGGTAATATTGAGTTTTTACTAACTGGGATGACAAACCTTATATGAAACAGAAAGGATTTTTATTAAAAGCTAAAACAACACAGTGTTTGCCAATTTAGTATTTGGGAGGTATTTCAAAAATCATTAGAGAAATTAATGACAAGGTATGTAAGATTTCAATTCTGATTGCCATTTTATTTTATTAAGTTTTAATGTAGTTTCATATTAGTGGTTGTAGTTTTTCTTTCATTTATTTTTGTATAACCCCCACCCCCAGAGTTACATGGTATGAATGGGACAGCCATATAAAAGCTTAAATAACCCAAAACAGGCATCCACAAGATGTTGTTGCTGAGATGATGTTAAAATGACGGGATTATTGTGCCAATGATGTAAAAACACTGCAATTTCTATACATTTTTAGAGAGAAAATAGATTAGATGATAAAAGAATGTTTTAATTACGTAAGAGAAAATGGGAAGTCTAAACCTAGAGTCCTTTAATTCCTTTTCAAGTTATGAGTCCCTTCCAAATTTAAAGTAACACACTTCAGAAATAGCAACATTCCCTTGTCTTGTGCAAACATATTAATCTCAATTTTTTTTCTACTATAGTAAATCCCTTCGTTGACAAATATCAATTTGTTTAATTGTTACACAACATTTTAAGGGTAGTGAACTCCAATAAAGTTGGTTATTTTACCATGTTTACAATAAATGTGCTCTTACTGCTAATTTCAAATATATGACTAGAAAAAAAATTGCTGTCAGGCCTATTTTGCATTCACAATAAGGATTGTGGAAAGCCATAAATGTATATAATACGATATAACTAAGCAAATATTTGGAACTGAGTAATAGGCTAGAGAAGTGTTTAACACACCACTATAACTTTACCTTCACCTTAAATTATTATTCACACATCATGGTCTTTCAGGGAAATAATGAGAATAGAAGAGTTATCCAAAGAGTCAACAAGTTATCTATCTATCTATCTATCTATCTATCTATCTATCTATCTATCTATCTATCTATCTCCAACCTTTATTATTTTATTATTGTTTTTCACACTTACAACCATTGCAACATCCCCATTGTCATGTGATCAAAATTTGGACGCTTGGCAACTGGCCTGTATTTATGACGGTTGCAGTGTCCAAAGGTCATATGATCACCTTTTGCAATCTTTGAACAAGCAAAGTCAGTTGGGAAGCCAGATTCATTTAACAACCATATTACTAACTTAACAATTGCAATGATTCACTTAACAACTGTGGCAAGAAAAGTCATAACATGGGGTAAAATGCATTTAACAACTGCCTTACTTAGCAACAGAAACTTTGGGGTCATAAACCAAGGATTACCTGTATTGAACACCAAACTAGGAGATGTTCGAGTTAATTTCATGTAATACTTTGTTATTTAGGTAACAAAAGCTGCAGAAGTTCCTTGCAAAGTTTAGCTTCCTTGGACGCCAAGGAAGTACCAAAGATGCTAGAAAATCCAGATCTGCCTCCAAAAATGTGCAGAAGATTACGATTGGATACAGCATCGAGTAATGGCTACCAGAGACCAGGGTCTGTGTAAGTTTGTCCACATTTTGACTGTGCTTGAATTTCTTGCATTGGAAAGAAATTGGAAACTATTGGTAATCATGGAATTATTCCTTATATTTCAGGGTAGCAGCAAGAGCCCAGCTGTTTGAAAGTGGTTGCTCAGCGAAGCAGGCTAGGTAGGTATTAACTATAATAATAGGCATCCCTTTGAATATTAAGTCATATTTTACTTCTAACAACTTACAACTTCTTTTGAAATGCAGATACTACCTAATGTTGGAAGAAAATCAGCCCTTACGTTATTAGCTAGCAGTAACAGAATATTAAGAGTTGGGGAAAAAATCTAAGCTTATTTCAAGCTGAACACCCAATTTTAAGTGTCTATGGAGATTCTCAGTCATCCAGGTCATGGTTGTCCCCAAAGGTGCTTTTTCAAGAGGCAACTGGACTTCTTTGGTTTTTCTTTCAAGACGTTTCGCTTCTCATCCAAGAAGCTTCTTCAACTCTGAGCTGAAGAGAAGGATGAGAAGCGAAACATCTTCAAAGAAAAAACAGAAAGTCCAGTTGTGTCTTGAAGAAGCACCTTTGGGATGATTCTCAAGGTTTCTGACCACCATTTGCAAATTCAGTAGCATTTTCCTCCCTGACTTTAGTGAACAAGATAACTTGTTTTCAAAGTGAAATTCTAGGAATTAATACAGCTGTAAGCAAGCAAGCTTCTTATTAAGATAATGATTTTAAAGTTGAGGGAAGCAGTTATCTTGATTATTTCAAATGAAATGATTTTAAATTGGAGGGCCTTTCTTTCTTTCTTTCTTTCTTTCTTTCTTTCTTTCTTTCTTTCTTTCTTTCTTTCTTTCTTTCTCCCTCCCTCCCTCCCTCCCTCCCTCCCTCTCTCTTTCCTCCCCCCCCCTCTCTCTCTCTCGACTTTCTGGTGTTTTCTTTTAAGATGTTTTGCTTCTCATCTCAAAAAAAAAAAACATCTTTGGGAATTTTAGGTGTTTCTACAGAATTTCCTCTCTTTCTTAAGGAAGAAATTTGGAGAAACCATGCAGTGGAGCTGGGATTGCTAGAGATAAGAAGTAACTCCTTATTACAACTGATGCTTCTGAACCTTCCAGAAAATATGGGATATAGAGATTCCCCTCTAAAACAAATTACAATTTTTTGTTTATTGACTTAAGTGTTTCTGAGGGGTTTATTTTCCCCTCAGAATCCTAAAAATGGGACACAGATAATTCTAATAAATTTGAAACTAGGCTAATTTTAACCTAATTAATTAACCAAATAATTTTAATTAATTATTAATCAAGTGATAGAATTAGTTAGGATGTAACATTTATTATTTCTTGTTGGTTAAGAATGAACTTTGTCTTACACTTAATTTACATTTAAAAGCACATTGAAACTTGATAAGGAGATCATACATACATACATACATACATACGTATGTACGTATGTACATACATACATAAATACATACATACATGTATGTGTGTGTGAGAGAGAGAGACTTTATATATATCAGGCATGTATTTAGTGTTATCCATATGTAACAGGTTTGTTTATTAGAAAGTGTATAGCACATTTCCAGCAAAGGATGTTGCTCTCAGTAAATAACAAAGGCCTAACTAAATAAAATGTTTTTGCACGGTAGTGGGAAGGTTATCAAAAAGAAAGAAAGCTTAATCTTTAGAGATCTAGAGAGAAATCACCAAGAAGACCCAATCCCCAACAAATATTTTTGGGTAGCATTGGGAATAAAACAAGAGTTTCTTCAGAATTATTAAAACACAGGATCTATTTATGAAAAAGAATGTAGTATTTGAAGGAGTTTAGTCCCACCTCAAGTAAAGCTTAATAGTGTCAGGGTTCCAAGTAAGAGACCCAAGGCAGTCAAAACTCTGAGGCCTGGAGTTTCCTCAAAATTTTGATTGCCTTGGGTCTCTTACTTGATTACCACAACACTATACTTTGTGCATTGAAGCAGACTAGTATACAACAGAATGGTTTTAACCAAAATACTACATACAGGTAGTATTTGACTTACAACCGGTCACTTAGTGACCATTCAAAGTTATGATGGATCCACCCAAAAGTTACTTATGACCTGGTTCTAAAGTTCCAGTTGCTGCCTTCCATGGTCGCACAATCACATTTTGGGTGCTCAGCAACTAGCCCACATTTACACCTGTTTGCAGGGTCCCAGATGATGTGACCAAGTTGAATGACATCTTTGCTTAAAAATAGCATTTACTACTGATTTGGTGCAAAACATACCATATTGAGGTATGTTAAGCAATGAGTTTGCTTAACCACCGTAACATCCACTTAATGTCCATGGCCACCACAAAAAAAAGTCTCAAAATTAGGTTGATCACATGAGTAACTCTCTTTACAACTATCACAATGTAGGACCATAACGGGCAGGCTCATAAGTCAAGGACTACTTGTAACTGGATTTTTTATTCATAAAATTGATTGGCCACCCATCTTACCTCAGGGCAACTCTGCGCAGCTGGATCCTGCCAGTAGTCTTGCCACAACATTTGGTAGGTCAGTCCCACCACATTTTAGAGAGTGCCTTACTTTAGTTAACTGCAAAAGGGCCTGTTGGTTTGAAACATTTCTTTTACGGGTGTATTTCCCATATTGCAGTTCCAACATTTCGTTCTACTGGCGTGCTCTTCCATTCATAGATCTTTTTCTTTTTAGTCTACAATGTTTGTTTGTTGTTACTGTTTTCAAGGCAAGCCAAGGCCATGTATTCCTGTAAGGCTGAACACAGTCATGAACTGAGCTTCCCGCAGGGGGCAGTATTTTCCAATGGTAAGATGCAAATTAGCTTTTATTGTCTTTGTAGCAATAACATTACTAACTCTAGCATCTCCGTTCATCTTTAAAGAGCTGTAAGGCTGCTTGTATGTTCATTATTGCAACACAATTATTCTTCATCATATTACTTTTTCAAGCGTGAGTGATAATGTGAATATGAACATGTGTGTGTGTTTCATCATCCTCTTTTAACGACCCTATAATCCCTTGCGGGGTGGAGTCTGGGCAACTGAATGGAGTTGAGTGTTTACTGGCCGGATGCCCTTCCTGGCGCCAATGCGGAGTTTTTTTTCAGCAGATATATTCAGTGTGCCCAGAGAGAGAAATATCTGCCTCTACCTAGGATCGAACTCAGAGCTTCCTGATTGTGAGGCAAGAGCTCCACCTCTAGGCCACTGCACCATGAGTGCGTGTGTGTGTGTGTGTGTGTGTGTGTGTGTGTGTGTGTGTGTATAGGTGTGCAAATATTATTATTATTTATGTTAAACATTAAACTGTATCTAAGAGAGAAGACCATAATCAATGTAAGTCATACATTGTCCTTCTTTCTTAACAGTGTATCCATCTGTGGAACCCGGATGGCTAACTGCGACATATGAAGGCAAAACAGGACTTGTTCCAGAAAACTATGTTGTCTTTCTCTAGTGATAGTAATAATGGACAGCAGCAGTTTCTTCATGGTATCCATGGTAACCAGCAATAAGCACTGTGATATTTTTTTTTAATCTGACACAGATATGGAGGGTCTGCCAGCTATCCCCATGTATGGTTGACTCCCTTCTGTTTCTGCAACTGCAGATTATGTAGCTTATGTAGATTATGTAGAAGAGAATTTAACGAAAACAGTTGAGAGGATGGTTTTTTTGTTTTGTTTTGTTGTTTTGTTTCAGTCTGTGTTTTAAAACTGAACATGGTACTTTCTCTGTCTTCCACTGTTGGTAACGAGAAAAATCACTTTATTTCCCCCCCCCCTTTATGCACAAAATCAAATCACCTGAAAATGAATATGCTTTTTTTTTTAAAAAAAAAATCTGAATGACTGATTCTCAGTTGGTCCCTATCATTTCAAGAAAAGCTTGTATTTAAATTGTTAATAAATGTTCACAGATGTCACTGTTTGTAAAAGCAATATGGATGTTTGATAGGGATAAAAATGCGTTAATTGGAGCAACACTTCATCAAAGTGATATTTTTGTTTCAAACGGCATTTTAAAGCGGTATATGTGTGTTTTTGGTTTTTCTTCCTTCACTTCTATGTTTTATCCTATAATTATTAATAAATTATATTTATAAAATCTCACTGCTGTTCTAAAAATACATTGGAATACCAACTACATAAATAAGCTATGGTATTATTATTATATACTTTATTCATTAAACATGAAACTCGGTCAACTGAACATTCAAAAATGCATCACAAATACCATTGATTGGTGCTAATGGTTGATACGGGTTGCTGCCAGCGTCTTAGGTATCAACCAAGTACCTTCTTAAGATGTACAATGTTCCAAGTAGCGCAGTTTTTGGTAGTTCCGCTGGTGTTACTGCAGGAAGCTGCAGTTTGTTGATATATCTTATAAAATTCTTGGACATGGTACCAAGTGCCCCGATGACAATGGGTATCACTGTTACATGTTTCATCCATAATCACATAGTTTTGATGGCCAGGTCACGATATTTCACGATTTTTTTCAGTTCTTTTTCTTTGACTCTGGCGTCTCCTAGTACCGCGATGTCAATAAATTGTACGTTTCAGTTTTCGACAATTGTGATATCTGGCGTGTTGTGTTCCAAATGATTATCTGTCTGTATTTGAAAGTCCCACAAGATCTTCACCACCTCATTTTCTATAACTTTTTCGACTTTATGTTCCCATGACTTTTTGGATACAGGCAAATCGTATTTTTTACATAATGACCAGTGGATTAATTTAGCAGCTTGGTTGTGTCTAGCTTTGTAATCAGTTTGTGATGATGATGATGATTAACCATCGCACAGTCAGCCAGATGTTCAGACCGAGTTTGGCATTTTTGTCCACCTATAGAGTCCTTACCAAGGACCTGGGATAGGCAAATCTGGATGTTTGATGGTGTTACAGATATTGTCATAGGATGGAAGCTTTATTAGTATTATTAGTCACATATTCAACCAGATGTTCAGACGGGCTTTGATAATTTTATCCACCTATTGAGCCCTTCACAAGAATATTGGATAGGAAGATGTGGATGTTTGATGGTGTTAAAGGTAGTGTTGCAGGATGCAATTGCAATTGACCAATAGTGATTTTGTCAATGCAGATGGTAGTCAAATGGTGCTCCAGTTGCTTTAGGAATGCCCTCAAAGAGTCTATTACTGTTGGTACTAACTTTGCTTTCTTCTGCCACAGTGGTTCTATTGCTATTTGCTTTGTAATTTTTTCTCCATTTCTTTCTCTTCTATTCTGTCTCCAGATATTGCCACGTTCACTATCTAGACTTCTTTGTGTTTCTTACCAACAGTGATTTAAGTCTGGATGTTACGTGGGACCAGTAGTGGGATTCAAATCCCGGCACTACTAGTTCATTATTGGGAGCGTGCGACACCTCTGTGCATGCGCAGAGCATTTTTGATGATGTCTGGGCAGGTGGGCAGAGCGTCCTGCCGCCACCGCTATCAGTTCGCCCGAACTGGGGTGAACCGGTAGCAACCCACCCCTGCGTGGGAAGTGTCGGTTGGTTTGAATTCTAATGTCCCAGCGCACTTTAGCGTCTTCATTTTATATTACTTACTTTTATGGTTCCATCAGTTTTTGATTGCAGGCAAATGGTATTTCTTGCAGATTTTCCAATGCACCATTGTTGTTACTTTGTTATGCTGTTGCTTGTAGTCACTCTGTGCAATTTTTTTGCGGCAGCTAACCAGGTGATCCACTGTTTCTTCAACTTGGCAGAGGTGGCTCTTGACATCTTTTGCTGTTTTCTCAATTCTTTACCCATTTGTTCTTAAGGCTTGGTCTTGAGCATTGTTCTTGTATACAAAACAAAGTGAAATCACAGCTTCCAGCACTTTAGCTGATGGTCACCTTCATACACCTCGAGTTTTTTGCCAAAAATTAGGATGTTGTGATGTATGAGCACAGTGTTATGCAGATCCAATGTGGTTAGGTGTTATTATTTACCGTTATTTCACCTGAGATGCCTTAAAATGAAAGACCAAAATTAACTGAGAAATAAATACAAGTAAAAGAACCTGAAGTTCATTTTCAAATTTCAAAAAGTAATAAGGCAAAAAGTGAGAATCAGTCATTTTGAATGTTAAATAAAGTTAATGACTCTGGCTTGACACATGAAACATAATTAAGCTCTTCTTGTAAGCTTGACAATACTTTGAAAAGTGTAATTTAGGTAATATTGGATGCTCAATATAACATTTCTGTATTATTGCTTTCGAATTGTGTTGGGGAAGACTCCTTGGACTGCAAGGAGATCAAATCAGTCAATCCTTAAAGGAAATCAACCCCAACTGTTCTTTGGAAGGACAGATACTGAAGCTGATCCTCAAATACTTTGTCCACCAAATAAGAAGAGGGACACCTTGGAAAGGACCCTGATGTTGGGAAAAAAGATGGAAGGCAAAAGGAAAAGGGGATGGGTGAAAATGAGATGGATAGATACTAGTGTTATCTATGCAATGAACATGAATTTGATCAAACTCCAGGAGACAGTGGAGAACAGGGGAGTTTAGTGTGCTATGATCCATGGCATGGTGAAGAGTCGGACACAACTTAGCAACTGAACAACAACAACACACATACATAAAAATTTGAATAATCTTGAATAAGCAGCAGTGAAAATTCATTACTTGTGATATCAGACTAAAGTTAAACTTTACAGTAGGTTGTTACTGAAATACTTCGCAGACAGTAAAACTGAGCTGGTGCTCCTTTTATAAGATGCCAGGCTGACATTTATATACCTATTACTTGCTTGGGTTGAAGTTAACAAGAAATTCAGAATCATTTTATGATACCACATCTTATTGTTCTGGCCTGTTGTGTGCATCATTTAGAAAAAAAGGGCACATAGAACAAGGAATTTCAAGTGATAAAAGACTACTATAGCCCTAGGCTTGAGAATCAGATTGTTTAAAGCAGAGAAATCCAATTCAAGATGCATATAAGGTGGAAAAAATCCCACAAGTATATCTATCTCCAGTCTTGATAGTAAAATAACAAAAACAACTGATTAAATTATTTTGTCAGGATGATTCAGGTGACCTGTGTTTATGTGAATCTATGCCTTCGAATCAATGTGTGTGTTTTTCCCCCCTCAAGCTGCAAAAAATGATGAAACAAAAATCCATTCAGTGCTTAGTGGAACAGCCATCAATATATTCTAAAGTTCATGGAAGGCAAAAACAAGCAAGCTTCTCCTCCTGAGATGTAAAAATTTAAGGAGTCCATGCGAATTTTACTCTGCTAGTCCTTGCTGACTACAGAGTACGATGCTCATCTCTGTTTCAAGGCCATTGAGCCAATGCTGTCTGAAGACATTTCCATGGTTGTGTAGCTAGCATGACATCAACAACAATGCTGTTACCTTCCCACTGTAGTTGTACCTATTTATCTACTCACACTCGCATGCTTTCGAACTGCCAGGTTGGCAGGGGTAAATAACAGGAGCTCACCCCATTACATGATATTCGGGTCTCGAACCTGTCAGCTTTCCAGCCAACAAGCCTTAACCGCTGAGCCACGACGACGACGCCCTTCTGAGAAACATATTTGCAAATGGGTCTTTTTGGAAAAATCAAGCCAGCCAATACTATAAATCTTAAATTCAGAATGGAATTAACATTAGTCCAGGTTAATATACTTCTTACATCAATCATGGAAGGGAAATTCAAGAAAATTCCATATATGGTCAGATTATACCCAGGTGTGTTGGTATTACAAATAGATAGCTCATGTTCTCCTTTATTGTCTACTTTATATGAACACACTTTTAGTACATCCTTGGTATATATGGACACTCAAATACTTTGGCCACCTGATGAAAAGGAAGGACTCACTGGAGAAGTGCCTAATGCTGAGAAAGATTGAGGGCAAAAGAAGAAAGGGATGACAGAGAATGAGGTGGCTGGATGGAGTAACCAAAGCAGTAGGTGTGACCTTAAATGGACTCCAGAAGATGGTAGAGGACAGGAAAGCCTAGAGGAACGTTGTCCATGGGGTCGCGATGGGTCAGACACGACTTTGCAACTAACAACAACAATATATGGACATATTTTATATATCCTTGGTATATCCTAATGAATAATTTCAGGTACTTGTACTTAATTCTATTTAATACATCACCCCTACAGAAACCACCTCTCATTTAATATGACAGACATTTACAGATTAAAAAGCCCAACAAATTAACAGTGCTGGTGCTTTATGGTATATTTGATGTCCTCTGCTTTTTATTTTAGTCCATTTTTTTCTGTTCAATCATCTCTGTTTCTTAGGTTTTTGTGATATTTTATGACCAAATCTGAGCGATCATCCTGACTTTCTAAATTATTTAAATAATTTATTGGGTGACATATAACAAATTTCTCTTTTTGGGGGGGGGGGTTATTTTTATTTCTCATAAACATGTCTTAAATGTACAGTCTCTTATCTATTGTTAATCATACATATTCTCTTTTGACTTTTCATATTAGTTCGTTAAACAATTTAAGTATCTTCAGGGTTACCATTCCATCTCCCTTATTTTACAACAATCCTTCTCCTTCTCCATTCTTTCCCTTCCCTCCCTTCTTTTGTCCTCTTCTACTTTCTTCTTTCCTCCTCTCCTCCCCTTTCTCCTTCCCTTTCCTTTCTCCCACACCTCCCTTCTTCCTCCCTTCTAACCTTCTCTCCTACTCTTATTTCCCCTCTCTTTCTTCCTCTCCTACATATAACTAATTTCAAGAACACTTTTCAGCATGTGCCACATCAAATTTTCTTGCCATAGCTTAAGTGAAACAGTTTGAGAAGGGTCAAACAATGCAAGTGCTTAAGATACATGGGGAATTACCGTATTTTTCGAAGTATAAGACGCACCTACCTTTTTTGGTGAAGAAAAGAAGAAAAAGAAATCTCCCTCTGTCTCTGCCCCTGAGCAATTTTGCCTTGTTGCAGCAAACAGCCCGCTTTACTTTCATTTCATTTTCAACATAGCTTGATTAGCACAAGGGGGAAAAAAATCTGCTCCAGCAATTTACCTCTTTACAGCAAACAGCAGAGCCCTGCGCAAAACAGCTGAGAGCAAATCAGCTTGAGAGTCGGGAGGCCAATCTAATCAACTTGTGCTAATTAGGCTGTGTTGAAGCTGAAAGGAACTGTTTCTTCTTGCTGTTTGCTTGTAAGGAGGTAACTGCTGCGAGGCAGAGGCCAAAGGGTGGGGGCCAGTGGGTGGGCGGGGCTACATTCGGTGTATAAGACACACCTAAATTTTCACTCCCTTTTTGGGGGGGGGGAAGGTGCGTCTTATAATCCGAAAAATACGGTAATGTACTATTAGGAAGTTGAAGAAACCTTTTTTAAAAATGCGATATTCGACTTTTTTATTGTTGCCAAGAAAATTTGATTGTGTTCATGTAATTACAACTCAAGCTCAGCTGAGGGACATCTCTACCTTTCTAATATAATGATGCACGACTAATTTATTTCTAGATGAAAAGAAAATTGCCAAATCACTGTACCAAATCTATCTTTCTGTATCTGGAAGAGAGAGCGAGAATAAGGGAAAAGAAAGAGAAGCATGGAATAAGAAATGAGTTCTCCAATCTCAATTACATCTTCCATCTAAGATGGAGGGGAGTTTTTTTCTTTAAAAAATAAGCAAAAAAAAAAAGGATGTAGATTTAGCCATGCTCAGAATAGATTCATTGAAATCAGTAAGATTTAATTGAATCAGTTGGTCTCTAATCATGAAGTGCTCTAGATCCAATCAGTGTCTTAGTTTCATCCGTTGGTACCCCACGTGTAATTAACATTTAAGTATAGAGAAGGCAATACTGGTAGTCCTCAATTTACGACCACAATTGAGCCCAAAATTTCTGTTGTTAAGTGAGACATTTATTGAGTTTTGCCCCATTTTACGACCTTTCTTGCCACAATTGTTAAATGAATCACTGCAATTGATAAGTTAGTAACCCGGCTGTTAAGTGAATCTAGTTTTCCCCATTGACTTTGCTTGTCAGAAAGTCGCAAAAGGCTAAGGGACCAAAGTCAAATGTATGTAAAAAGATTGTATAATATATTGATAGAAATAGACTCGGAAACAGAATTAGTTAAAGACTGTGTGATAAAATGGGTGCAAAATTTTGAACAACCAATAATGATGGAAACATGGGAGAATATATGGGTAAGAAATGTGAAATTTACACAAGCGCAAAATTTAAGAGAAAATTTTTGCAAAATGTTTTGTAGATGGTATTTAGACCCTAAAAAATTATCTTGTATGTACCCGAATGTACAACCTAAATGTTGGAGATGTGATTGTGAGGATGCTACTTATTTTCATATATGGTGGACATGTAAAAAGGTTAAAGCATTTTGGATAAAAATTTGGTGGATTTTACAAAATATTTTTAAAAAGAGGATAAAATTTACACCACAGTTGTTCTTGTTGGGTATAGTTGCGGACTGTACGGTTATAGAGACTAATTTGATTTTGAACTTAATAACCGCAGCAAGACTACTGGTGGCGCAATATTGGAAGAAACAAGACATATCTACTATTCAAGAATGGACATTAAAAGTAACAAACTTAGCAGAGATGGCGAAAATTTCGGCGTATTTGAAGGACCATTCAAATGAAAAATATGTGAGGGAGTGGAGAAGATGGATAGATTATATTCAAAGCAAATATCGGATTAAAAAATTGCAGATAGGTTATGAATAAATATAAAAATGTTATGTAATTAAATTTAGTACGATGAATGGGGAATTAAAGTACTAGAGAGTGGTAAGATGCTATAGTTAATTAGATTATGTTGGATTATGATTGTTGAATAATATACCCTGTATTTTGTTCTGGGAAGTAGGGAGGGGGGAGGGAAAGGGTAAGGGAGGGGGAAGGGGTGGTGGGGAAGGGTTGGGGAGGGAGGAGGGAGGGGTGGATATGTATGTAAAATTTTTTCAAAACTTCAATAAAAAAAATAATAAAGTCGCAAAAGGCTAATCACATGACCCTGGGATACAGCAAAGGTCATCAATATGAGCCAGTTGCCAAGCATCTGAATTTTGATCACATGATCATGGGGATGCTGCAACGGTCGTAATTGTGAAAACTGTTCATAAGTCACATTTTTTCAGTGCTGATTTATCTTTGAACGGTCACTAAATGAACCATTGTAAGTCAGGGCCTAGCTGTAATGAAATGAATGTGTTTCAAGAAACCACTCTTTTTATGGTGTGCACATATTTGCAATTTGTTTTGGTCAAAGAGCTTTCTCAGGGCTTTGAAGCAGGGGTGAAATCCAGCAGGTTCTGACAGGTTCTGGAGAACTGGTAGCGGAAATTTTGAGTAGTTCGGAGTACCCCAGAGTGGGGTCGGAATGGAGATTCTGCAATATCCTCCCCCCAGGAGTGGGGAGGGAATGGGGATTTTGCAGTACCCTTCCCCTGCCATGCACATCATTCCACACCACGCCCACCAAGCCACGCCCACCGAACCTATAGTAAAAAAAATTGAATTTCACCACTGCTTTGAAGCACCATCTGATTCAGTTTATTAAATATAGAAGTGGAACAATTAGATCAGAAATGGCAAACCTTGTAGGTTTGGCATGTTAAAAATTGGGCAAATGCCTAACTTGAATCTGCTGGCGTATTGCATCTTCCCCCGCCCCCCGAACAAAATAGAAACTATTCTTTGCATATTTACTTTTTAAAAAATAGTCCAATTGTGTGTGATTTATTTATTTATTTATTTACTTATTTACTTATTTATTTATTATATTTCTATACCACCTTTCTCCCGTAGGACTCAAGGCGGTGTACAGTCAAGAAAAATATAGATACACAAACATCATAAAATTGCTAATTAAAATTATTATTATAACATAGTGATCCCCAGTATCTGCCACCTGTCACTTACTTATGGCGGTGTTCTCTTTCTGTTGACAAGTCCTTACGGTCTACCTGAGGCAACTTGGAGTCTCATGAGGCCTTTGTTCTTGAAGCAGCTTCAGAAAGTGCTCCTATGGGGCCAATGCAGCCTCGGAAAACCACGTGAAAGCACACCTCATTCCTGGATCATTTCTGGATGCTCTGAAGGCCGTATGGGAGTCCTTTCTTTCCATCTCTAGAAGGTCCACAAGCCACGCAACAGTACAGCACATTCTTTGAGTGACCTCTGCAGCGTCCCAAAAAAGCACATGGGGCGTGCTTTCAAGAACAGTTGTTAGGTGTTGGGGAATGTGAATATTTGTTGGGCATTGGGGAATACCGGTGAGTCACCTATCCTAAATTTCCCATCCCTGGATTAGATTCATCGCAACCAGTGGCTTCGGTTTGGAATTGCTTGTTACATGAAAAGACACATTTGGAGTGATTACTTGTTTTCTTTGGAAGCTGAAGTTACATTCTGATGATGATATTTGAGGAGAACACATTGGTTATCTATTCTGACCAAGCTCCCCAAACACAACAAACCTTCTGAAGTTAAATCAATGATTCCTTTATTAGGAGTGCCAGCAGCCCTGACAAAAAGTTTCTCTCTCACCGCAGGCTAACACGTCCGTCCACCAGGGAGATGAATAATTATCTGCCAGATCTATTCTCTGCCCCATCTTTTATCCCCAAAGCTAGGGTGGGGCTTCGCTAGCGGTGGCTCTTCCATCCCAAGGACCATTGCTTTCTGCTCCTCTGCCTTCTGTGCATCCGCGCGTCAGGCACTGGATCCAGCTATTCCTCCTCTTCTTCATCAGCTACATCCAGGCCTGGGGGTTGTTGACTCTCCATCTGAGGGCTGACAGATGGCTTAGGCTCCGCCTCTGTCTCTCTCTCTCTCTCTGCCAGTTCCATTCCCTCTTCCCCCCTCGGAGCTCTCAGATTGCCTTGATGCTGACCCTGACTCCCACGCCTCCTCCTCATCTGATTCAGCTGCTGGAGGGGACGGCAGCTGACAGGCCAATGACATTTTCCTTTTGGGGACAACTTCCCTCCCCCAAATTCCATATGGTGCCTTCCTTTCCAATATTGAGAAAAGTGTCTAAAATGGACCGTTTCATGTGGATTCGATGTTTTAGCTTTTGTCAATGGGCTCCTATCCCCCATTCTCTGTAGTGTCATCTTGTTTATGATGATGTAATATTCATTGTAGTTATATGTTATACCATGTAAGTATGTGTCTTTCTATTGTAAACTGCCTTTCTATTGTAAACTTGGGAGTATAGCAGTATAAAGAAAATAAAGTAAATGCATACAGAGAAAATGTAATATTGTATGCGGAGGGACATTCAATTCTGTGTGCTTTCTCTTTCTTTATTAAGATACATTGAGCATTCTTCCTGGCAGTGACACAAAAGCCACATAAATCAGCCTTATTCTATTAATGCTGGATCAAGGCAGTGCTGTTCTGGATAAACTAAACAAATCAACTATGCATTTACTAAAGGGGGGAGGGAGGGAAATAGCCTAGGAAAACAGCAGCCTGAAGCTGATTAATAGAACAGTTGCCTTTCAAAGCACAATCCAAAGGTTTGCAGAGGTAATGAACTACATTTATTCTGCTAGACATATTTGTTTAGAATAGCATGTTTTGTATGTGTTGTATTTGTTTTTGCATAAGTATGCACATAAAAATCTTTTTGCGAACGCATTTCCTACAGGCCTGAAGGAATTAATTTATTCCCACTTTCCCCCCGCAATAGTGGAATGGTGGAATAAGCATGCTTTTGATTTAAAATAATGACAAGATTTAGCTTTTTTTTTTTAATCCAAGATATCAATTCCATTATCTGAACTCCATTGTAATATGTGCTGTTGGTAGCCATAAATAAAGCATAAATAATGTGCTGAAAATTGCAGCATTGAATAGCTTATATGCTATAACTCTGAAATATGGCACTTTTTATGTTCTTTATTATAAGCATTTTAATTGATCTGTGGAGGAGGGAGGAAACCTTTCTGACAAAGATTTCAAATTACTCTCAGGTTTTTAAATGTTCAAAATATAACGGATTCAAGTAAGATTTAACAAATATTATTTCCTCCTAAATTAACAGATTTTTCCCCAAAGGTTTTGTATAGTACTTTTAATATTTTATATTTTATCACTGGATTCTGTACCCAGTAATAAGTTAAGTTGCTGTGAGTAAATAGACATTTTTGTGTATTTCATGATGTGCTTGGAAGGGGAGAGAAAAATTGTACATAAATTATACATAACTAACCAACTCACTCACTATCAACCAGCATATATTTCCTGGTGAATTCTGCCTCTACGGTCTGCAGAAATGAAGTACGTAAAGGAATTAAAATGACTTATTCTTCTTTTCCTTGTAATCATGTATTATTTAACTGCAGAAAAACCCACACTCTTGGTTTCTTATGATTGAGTTGATGATCCATTACTCCTTCTTGAGAATTGTTGAAAAACGTCACTGAAAAATGCTTGGCTCTCAAGATTTTACTAAAGGAAACTCCCAACAAGATTGGAACCCAGCCTTGTTAAGAAATGTTGGTGCTGAATTTATGATTAGCAAAGGAGACGTTTAAGGCAGGTACAAAAGGCAGTGCATTTTGACTGCAATTCAGTGTTTTATAAGGTTGGAAATACCAATCCTAGAACTGCACTACATCATTTGCAAAAATGTTGATTTTTTTTTTTTAAAGACTTTCAGCAAAGTATTAGGCACCATTGGCATTAGGGTGCTTCGGCTCAACATTAGGATTGTATGCCTGCTCTCAAATAGTAAATCAGATAGTAACTTCGTTGCTGAATGTTAGTGATGAGATTCTCTCCTTGAAAAAAAAAAAAGTGGAAGTAAGCTCCTGAATTTCTGTTTACTGTCAGGGTTCCAAGTAACACCCGCAACGAAAGAAGACTCCTAGGCTTGAAGTTCCTCAAAGTTCCATTTATTAGAGATGTCATATTGGCACATCTGGGAAAACCTGAATTTGAAAGCTTCCAGGATTTCCCCACCCAACAGAAAGTCCCAAGTCCCTGCCCAGCACCCACAAATCCATCACATGGTCCAATCAAAGCACCGTCCCAACTTGAGATGCCTCCCTGCCACATCGCTCTAGGTGCAGGGCAAGATGTCCTTGACTCTCTGAGAAAAGAATGTTATGACTATATATCACCCGTACTCCATACAATCCCCCCTCCCAGTTCCACAGTAGGAAATGTGGCAGGCCTGAAGGCCCAATGCAAAAGACCTGACATTTACTTTTAAAGGTTTCACTATGATAGTTTCTACAAGTTTATGTAGAAGAATTCCACTCATATTATTCATCCAAATATTCCCTCTGTGCTACCCAAGCATTAATAGAGAAGTATTTTTCTTGTGTGACGTGTTGAGAAATATAAAATGTTGACCTAGAACAAGTCAACTTGTCAAAGAACTTACTCCTGCTTTTATTGGGACTAACCCTCCATTATTTAGATCAGCACCTTTGTCATCTGCTACCTGGACCTAAAGTTGTCTTCCCCATCCTGTGTCCTTCCCATTTTTGCTACATGGGCAGGGTTGATGATGAGTCTAGTCTATGCTATGCAGAAAACTAGCTGGAGATGGTCTTCATAACTGAGTTTGGCTGCTTGAGCATTGTTCTCACACCAAATCACCTGCTTGAGAATGAAGCATATAAACAGAAACACTTGTGCTGCTAAATACTATTTCAATAAAGGGGTAACAACAGAGCCAGCATGGCTGGCTGGGGAATTCTGGAAGTTGAAGTCCACAAGTCTTAAAACTGCCAAGTTTGAAGACCTCTGCCTTAGGATTTTGCAGGAAAAATCTTGAGTCGTGTAAAAGTTCCCATCTTCTTGGGGGGCTTCGAAATTTGCATCCAGGTACTTAACTGGCAGTTCAATTGTCTTTTAACTGAAATATTGCTTTGCATTCTTTAATGCAGTGTCAAGAGCACCGCCTTTCCATTGTCCTTACAGTTTGTAAGGATGCATAACTAATTTAGCAGGAGCCTGCCTGCCAAAGATCGTGATGTACTTTTTAGTATAAACAGCAAAGAATTCATAGGAGCCTTTACTGGCCTTCACTGTCTATACAGAAAAGACGTTTGGGTTCTCTTTGAAAGCAATTTGGTGGCTGAGAAAAATCCACCAGCGTAACTAAGAGGAATATTGGTTAGTTGTACTCAGTTGTGGTATATTTCCTATGCTGTCATTGTAAATCTATTTGATTTCTCCTTATAAATGAATGGCGATGGGAGGAGGAGGGAATATAGAAATATTTGTGGTACAACATCTCATAGAAATACATAATGTAGGAAGAGATTTTGCAATCTAACTTCCTGCCCCATTCAGGGATTCACTACACTAATGTTTCCCAATCTTAGCAACTTTAAGATTTGTTGTTGTTAGTTGCAAAGTTGTGTCCAACCCATCGCGACCCCATGGACAACATTCCTCCAGGCTTTTCTGTCCTCTACCATCCTCTGGAGTCCATTTAAGCTCACGCCTGTTGCTTCAGTGATTCCATCCAGCCACCTCATTCTCTGCCACCTCCTTCTTCTTTTGCCCTCAATCTTTCCCAGCATTTGGCTCTTCTCCAGTGAGTCCTTCCTTCTCATTAGGTGGCCAAAGTATTTGAGTTTCATCTTCAGGATCTGGCCTTCTAAAGAGCAGTCAGGGTTGATCTCCTCTAGAACTTACCGGTTTGATCGCCTTGAACTTCAATTCCCAGAATTCCCCAGCCAACATGGGTGCACCACATCATAACTCACAGATGACCATATCAGTAACTCCAATGAAGTAGATTCTACTTCCCAACGCAATGTGTTTTCCTTGTGAAATAGTTCTTACAATTGGGAATGTTTTTCCTGATAACCAGGGAAAATATTCTTCTTTGAGCAAATTCTTTCTCGTCCTTTCTCCTGGAACAACTTTGAACAATTCTGCTACCTCTTCTGCATGACAGCCTTTTTGATTTCTGAAGACATCTCATCTGTCCTCAGTCTTCTCTTTTCTGGGCTAAATAGACAGTTACAAGCACCAGTTTAACTGGTCAGACTGTATATTCCCATGAAACTCTTAAGTGAACAAAGACCAAGTCAGTCTTTTGCAACAGTGCAAAATTAAAGATGTCTTTTTCGGTACATTTGAATGCATATTTACTCTTGATGTACAATTGTGGACTGATTCATAATATACACAGTGAATGTGGTGGATTCAAGTTAGGACAGATTTTTAGTTAATACTTTTTTACACCTTCTTTGGAAGAATGATGAAACTTCTAAATATTTTTAAATCCCCAGCTAACCGCTTTTTCTGTTCTTGATTTTTATATCTCCTTGCACAATTCTAGCTAACAACTATTCTTAGGTTGTCTTGCATTTAATCCATGTTTAAGAGTTCCTCCCAGATCTTCAGTTATTCTAAAATCTGGGAACTGTAAAGTCCACTCCAAAAATGTATTCCTTTATAAGTTTTCTATGATTGATTTGGAAGCATGTTTTGTTCTATTGTTTGCTAAAATAGCCAACCTCGTTTCAGTTTCTTCACTGATAACAGCTTCTTGGATACGGTGATATCGACTGAATTCATTCTTTCTTGTATTTGCGCAATGCTTCCTGGGTTACTGGTTGATATACTAGCCTACCCATCTCTTCCTTAACCATTGGCAAATGTTCTTCTGATGCTTCATGCTTTTTTTCCCCTCTAAATTTATCTTGCCTGGTTGTTCAAAGCACGTTGTTCCAAAACATAATAGGCTTATCGGGGTTTTCTTTTGCATATTTTAAACAGGGCCTTTAGTGATGAAGCCTCCCATGTAGATCTGTGTAAGCAACATTGCATTTCAGGATCAGCTGAATTTTTCAATAAGCTGTTTGCTACGAACTGTTTTGCAGTTGCAAAATCAGAAGCTGATCAGAGCAGTTCAAGCAAAGATTTTTCTTTTTTCTTTTTTTCTTTTTTTCTTTTTTTTTGGCTTTAATTTATATGCCGCCCTTCTCCGGAGACTCAGGGCGGCTTACAATCCGTTAAGCAATAGCCTTCATACTTTTGTATATTTATACAAAGTCAGCTTATTGCCCCCACAATCTGGGTCCTCATTTCACCTACCTTTGAAAGGATGGAAGGCTGAGTCAACCTTGAGCATGGTGAGATTTGAACTTGCAGTAATTGCAAGCAGCAGTTGTTAATAACAGTGCTTTAGTCCACTGTACTACAGGCTCTTATGGTCTACAGGTCTTGCCTTGACTTCAACAGTTGCGTGTCACTTCCTTTTTTTTTTTTTTTAATGTTTCTCCCAGTTGAAACTGCTAGCCGGAAACCTTTAGATTGAAAAATGGTTCATTTTCAAATTGACATCCTTCTGTTTTTGTAAAATTTACACATTTTCAAATGCTCGTCTTGCCATTTAGACAGAACAATCATAACCTGAAATTGTTAGGAACATTAAAGTATTTGTTATCTTGTGAATTTTTTTAATTGTAGGCCAACATTTTGGCATCTTATTAGGAATGATGCAGTAGTAAAGAAGAAAAGAAAAAGCAAAGAATCAACTGGAAATGTAACCAAACTTCTGAACCTGCCATATTTCCTATTTTATTATTCTGAGTCAAACAGCTATGCATACATAGTAAGTATTCATTCAGGCTTGTAGAATGGTGCATGTTTAACTTTGCTGCATTTAGAGGCTGTTTCAGCTTTTGTTCACTTAAAGATTCAACTTAAGGATTAAGTTTACAGATTGACCCAAGAATGCTTAAATGTTCATAAGCAATATTTCTAACTTTATTCCTACATTTCCAGCCTGTTTCATCGTAGATGTGCTCCTGTTGCAGTGTTCCAATATTTCAGGGGCTGCCACAGAGAAAAGGGAGACAAGCTATTCTCCAAAGCACCTGAGGGTAGGACAAGAAGCAATGGAGGGAAACTAATCAAGGAGAGAAGCAACTTAAAACTAAGGAGAAATTTCCTGACAGTTAGAACAATTAATCAGTGGAACAACTTGCCTTGAGAAATTGTGAATGCTCCAACACTGGAAGTTTTTAAGAAGATGTTAGATAACCATTTGTCTGAAGTGGTGTAGGGTTTCCTGCCTAAGCAGGGGGTTGGACTAGAAGACCTCCAAGGTCCCTTCCAATCTGTTATTCTGTTCTATTCTATTCTATTCTATTCTATTCTATTCTATTCTATTCTATTCTATTCTATTCTATTCCTCTGTTCAAATTTTGTCAAGATACTGTCCACTAAGAAGTTGGGTATCTTCCCTAACTTTCTGTCACTGCAAATCATATTTTCCACTCCTCATCTGGCTCTTCTCATGGCCTCCTTTTCTTTTTCTCAAAGAAATAAAACCCTCCTAGTCTTAAGAGCTTGCATTGGAATGTTTTTCAAGAAGAAAATTCCAAATAAGTACAAAGTTCAGATATTATTTTTTTCCCCTTAGAGATTATCAGCAGCTCAAGTATTTCAAGTAGGGAGCCAAAATGAAAGATATGTTGAAAGAGTTTTGATATACCATAATAAGGACTGGCTCATATAAAGGCCATACTTTGAGCTATTGAAAATATAATTCCAGTTATAAGAGTATTTTACATGGCTACATTTGGTCAGCTGTTACTCAGTTATTACATAGGGTGGAAAACCTGTGCAAGGAATTCCTTTTTCATGAGAAAGAGTAATGGACATCATGGTAAGTATAATCCAAGCGTATATCTTGCACAATAAAAGACATCTATTTTCTCTTGTGGATGTGAATGATAAATTAGTTTAGGCAAGGGAGATGAAGGAGGAAAAATTTCCTTTGGCAAAAAAAATACACATGATTAAGGTAAGTGGAATGGATGAGAGGCGCTACTCCAAAGTAGAGGCGGTTTAAAAGTATGTCTAGATTGCAGATATCCAAATTAATTTGAGGGGACAGGAAGATTAATGTGGCAAGTCCATAGAGCTGAACTCCAAGAACAGTTGAGCGTTAAGGAGCAAAGAGAACCAAAAAGCATTAATATTTGTTTAAAAACGGCAACAAATATTTCAACACTACATAAAAGGCTATTTGCTTTTTTAGAAATAGATTGGCCTTTTTTTTTCCTCCCTACCCCCAATTTCCAGGGGCCTTTGTTTTTGTGTCATCTGCAAATTGCAAGATGCACCAGGGAGAACATATATGGCAAATCCCCACTGAATTTGGAGTACCAGAAGGTGTATGATTGATAAAACATTCAGTTTGCAATTCTGAGAGAGTATCACGGGTCGACACGCCACCTCCAAGCCAAAGTCAGTTGTTTTTCAGATTCTTCTGCTTCAGAGGGGCTCTGTTGTAGATCATTTTGGTAGCTATTATCAAGGGACGCCTCTCATAATTTATTTATTTTTATTTTTTTTATTTTATTTTACTTCAAATTTATATACCGCCCTTCTCCCTAGGGACTCAGGGCGGTGTACAGCCAAGTAAAAACACATAATACATAAATTAAGAACAGATTAAAAGGAAACATCTCAATTTGGCCCAAAATTTAAAAAGACAAACGAATTTAAAATCATTTAAAAGGATTTGTTAGGCCAGCCCGGTTTGTTGGAAAAGGAAAGTTTTAAGGGCACAGAGAAAGGCACGGAGGTCTTGGATTCTCCTTATCTCTGGGGGCAGCTGATTCCAGAGGGTGGGAGCCCCCACAGAGAAGGCCCTCCCCCTGGGGGTCACCATCCTGCATTGCTTGGCTGATGGCACCCCGAGGAGGCCCTCTCTGTGGGAGCGCATGGGTCAACTATTCAACTGTGTCCAGTAGTGGTATTCACTTACCTTCGCTACCGGTTTGCAAATGTGAGCAGGCACCCCCTCTGCGCATGCACAGAGCGTCCGCGATGACGTCCGGGCGGGTAGGCAGAGCCTCCCACCGCCACCACTACCGATTTACCGAACCGGGTAAAATCGGTAGAACCCCACCACTGACTCTATCTGAATTGAAAACCTTGTTTTCTTTTATTTGTTTATTTATCTATTTATTTAGAAAATGTATTTGACACCCATATTGTATCCAACGACTCTGGGTGGCTTATAGCTTTAAATCCAGCCTCTTTCACGGAGAGGCAATAACAGTAAATTAATATGCTATGTAAAATCGTGCTATGAAATGTCAATATAAAGTTGTTGAGCCATACTTCACAACAAAGCCCCACTGATTATCTTTAAAAAAAAAAAACTTTTGAAGGATGATGATGCTCACCTTTGCAAGAAATGATGATTCTCAAGTCTATGGAGATTTTTAGTCATCCAGGTCATGGTTGTCTCCAAAAAGGTGCTTTTTCAAGAGGCATTTTGGACTTTCTGGTTTTTTCTTTTTTTGTTTAGCTTCTCATCCAAGAAGCTTCTTCAGGTCTGAGCTGAAGAGAAGGATGAGAAGTGAAACATCTTCAAAGAAAAACCAGAAAATCCAAGCACCTTTGGGATGATTCTCAAGATTTCTGGCCACCATTTGCAAACTCAGTAGCATTTTCCTCCCTGACTGTTAGTGAACAAGATAACTCGTTTTCAAACTGAAATCTAGATTCTAGGAATTAATACAGCTGTAAGCAAGCAAGCTTCTTATTAAGGTAATGATTTTAAAGTCGAGGGAAGCAGTTGTCTTGATTATTTCAAATGAAATTATTTTAAATTGGAGTGGCTTTCAAAATTGGATCATTTCCAGTAAAGCCATTTTATTTTACAGAATATTAAGGGTCCACATTACTTTATTCCATAGCTAGATTAACATTTCCTGATTAAAAATAGCAAATGTATTTCCTGTACAAATTAATTTACAGTATCCTTTTAGGGGGGAGGGTTACCATAATGCAAGTTTTGAGAATCTCTACATGCCACAGATGGGGTTGATTTTTTTCCCCCATTCTACTATAGAAGACAGGAAAAAGAGTGATATTCAGAGTTTCATCTTTTGTTATATGCCACATACTTAATTGTAAACAGTGGTTGGAAAACTACATTTCTGTATTTTTCCAGGCATTTGTGCTACCTCGTAAGTGGAAGCAAAACTATAATGAGAAGATGGAGTAATTTCCAAGTGAATTCTTCTTTCTGATATAAAAACTTCCATTAAAGAACTAAGATTTTGAAAGAGACTACCTGATAGAGAATATAATGAGGAACTAACTTGTATAATACAAAGCTGATACTGCACGGTACTCTTTCCCACAAAAGTTGCTAAAAAAACTTGCTAAAGTCTTTTTAAAGTGGGGTGGGTGGGTGGAGGGAGGGAGGGAGGGTGGATGGATGGAGGGAAGAATGGATGAATGAATATACCCACACCCACCACCAACCACGCCCACATAACTGGTAGTAAAAAAAAATTGAATTCCATCACTGGTGGGTGGGTGGATGGATGGATGGGATGGATGGATGGGAGGGAGGGAGGGTGGATCGATGGGTGGATGGGAGTGTGTGGATAGATGGATGGAAGGATGGGTGGAAGGAAGGGTGGATGGATGGGGGAGGGGGTGGATGGGGGGAATTGATGGGGAGGGAGGGTGGAGGGATGGATGGAGGGATGGGAAGGAGGGTGGGTGGGTGGGTGGCAGGAGTGCTATTCAGCAGGTTCTGACAGGTTCTGGAAAATCGGTAGTGGAAATTTTTAATGGTTCGGAGAACTGGCAAATACCACCTCTGGCTGGCCCTAGAGTGAGGTGGGAATGGAGATTTTGCAATATCCTTCCCCCAGGAGTGGGGAGGGAATGGGGATTTTGCAGTATCCTTCCCCGGCCAAGCCCACCAAGCCACGCCCACAGAACTGGTAGTAAAAAAAATAGAATTCCACCGCTGGTGGGTGGATGGATGGATGGATGGGAGGGAGGGAGGGAGGGAGGGAGGGTGGATCGATGGGTGAATGGGGAGGGTGGATAGATGGATGGGAGGGTGTGAATAGATGGATGGATGGGAGGGAGGGTGGATCGATGGGTGGATGGGGGAGGGGGATGGAGGGGGGATGGATGGATGGGAGAGAGGGTGGATCGATGGGTGGATGGGGGAGGGGGATGGCGGGGGATGGATGGATTGGAGAAAGGGTGGATCGATGGATGGATGGGGGGATGGATGGGGGAGGGAGGGTGGATAGATGGATGGGAGGGTGTGGATAGATGGATGGATGGGAGGGAGGGTGGATCGATGGGTGGATGGGGGAGGGGGATGAATGGATGGGTGGATGGGAGAGTGTGGATAGATGGATGGAAGGATAGATGGATGGATGGGAGGGAGGAAGGGGGTGGATCAATGAATGGATGGGGGGAATGGATGGGGGAGGGAGGGTGGATAGATGGGTGGGTGGGTGAGTGGAAGGAGGGAGGGTGGGTGGGTGGATGGATGCCTATATACAGTGAGACAGCATGGAATAGTAGTTGAGGTTTAGCTTGTTCAGGAAGATCTTTGCAGACATAATTGCTCACAGTAAACTGCCTTACAAGGTTTGTAAAATCCATGAGGAAATGTTAGATCATCTTCTGATGAATGTCCAAATCCAAAGCATCCATGACAAATGTTGAAAAGACCTAGGAATGGGAGCCTACCTCTTTTCGTGGTGAATCAAGCGTTGAACTGACGTTACAAGGAGGATACACTTATTTATTTATTTATTTATTTATTTATTTATTTATTTATTTATTTATTTATTTATTTATTTATTTTATATACCGTCCTATTCCTGAGGGACTCAGGGCGGTGAACAGCGAAAAATAAAAATACATGTAATACAAACGTTAAAAAAAACCAATTAAAATATACTAAACACTCTGGTCCTAGATAATTCAAGACATCCCAGTTTAAAGTAAAATCAAAAGCAATATAAAGGGAAAGTTAGGCCAGGCCGGCCTGCTGAAACAGGAATGTTTTGAGGGCACGGCGGAAAGTGCGCAGATCCGGAATCCTCTGTATCTCTGGGGGGAGCTCGTTCCAGATGGTGGGTGCCCTCACAGAGAAGGCCCTCCCCCTGGGGGCCGCCAGTCGACACTGTTTGGCTGACAGCACCCTGAGAAGCCCCTCTCTATGGGAGCGTACTGGGCTTATTCCTATTCCATTCAGCCAGAATCTGCCTTTCAGTAGCTGAGCAGCTGTTTGGTCTTTATGATAATTTAAAAAGACAAAACAAAAAGGTCAAGGCCCTTTTTTTTGTGTAGTGCTTCTCCAGATATTTGAAGCATGCCATCATATCTTCTCCTAGGCTCTTCCAGAGGATAAACATACTCAGTTCTCTCTATCTGCCTGTATTTATGAACCTCTGATCGATCATTCATTCATTCATTCATTCATTCTTTCTACACCAACTCAGAAAGCTTAAACTGCCCAAGGAGCTGCTGATTCAGTTCTACAGAGGAATTATTGAGTCTGTCATCTGCACCTCTATAACTGTCTGGTTTGGCTCTGCAACCCAACAAGACAGACACAGACTTCAGAGGATAAGTAGAACTGCAGAAAAAACAATTATTACCAACCTGCCTTCCACTGAGGACCTGTATACTGCACAAGTCAAAAAGAGGGCTGTGAAAATATTTACAGACCCCTCACATCCTGGACATAAACTGTTTCAACTCCTACCCTCAAAATGACGCTATAGAGCACTGCACACCAGAACAACTAGACACAAGAATAGTTTTTTCCCAAACGCCATCACTCTGCTAAACAAATAATTCCCTCAACACTGTCAAACTATTTACTAAGTCTGCACTACTATTAATCTTCTCATTGTTCCCACCACCGATCTCCTTCCACTTATGACTAACTTTGTTGCTTGTATCCTTACGATTTATATTGATATTGTTTCCTGATTGCTTATTTGTACCCCATGACTATCATTAAGTGTTGTACCTTATGATTCGTGATGAACATATCTTTTCTTTTATGTACACTGAGAGCATATGCACCAAGACAAATTCCTTGTGTGTCCAGTCACACTTGGCCAATAAAAATTCTACTATTACTCTACTACTACTACTGCTCATTCATTCATTCATTCAAATAATTATACAGCCATCCATCTTAAATTCTGGAAGGTTCACAAACCAAGGATAAAAGCAATATATACAAACAGTGAAATAAAATACAAATTTTATTTCATCGTTATTTCACTATATATAATGCCACAACTAAACATTCTGATGTAGTCCAGAACACATTGCCCCGTACCAATCTCACACTATCCCAGTGCTTGGGGAGAAAAACAGGTTTTAAGTGCTTTTTGGATGATTAAAGGGTAGGGGGCCTCCTAGTTTCATTAAAAGCTGAAGAAGCTTCTTGGATGAGAAGCGAAACATCTTCAAAGAAAAACCAGAAAGTCCAGTTGCCTCTTGAAAAAGCACCTTTGGAACAACCATGACCTGGATGACTGAGAATCTCCATAGACATTTAAATAGCCGATACTACCTTATAAGTATTTCAGCATCATATTCACAATGTGAAAGTTAAGGTGATCATCATATTAATATTAATATTTTTGATATGTAATTTAAGAAAAACCCTTTCTGCTCCAAGTGTGGTTTACAGTAAATGGGAAAAAAAATCAAATCATAAAATTATAATGTTCAGTACAGAATACCGGTAATTCTACAATAAGGGACTTCCCTTCCCAAGGTTCAAGGTTTTGGTTATCACCTTTAGAGCGCTCCATGGCTTAGGACCTGGTTATTTACGGGACCGCCTGCTACCACCAATAGCCTCCCACCGGCCAGTACGCTCCCATAGAGAGGGGCTCCTCCAGGTGCCGTCGGCCAAACAATGTCGACTGGCGGCCCCTAGGGGGAGAGCCTTCACTGTGGGGGCACCTACGATCTGCAACGAGCTCCCCCCAAAGATACGGAGGATCCTGGATCTGCGCACCTTCCGTCGCGCGCTCAAGACTTTCTTATTTCATCAAGCTGGCCTGGCCTAGCCTAAATCTTTTCCCCTTTTAAATGTAAATTTTAATTTGTTTTTAAATTATTGGGTATTTTAAATTTGTCTCAGCCAACTTATTTAATTCATTTTTATTCTATTTTAAATTTTTGTATTTATGTGTTTGATTCTGTGGCTGTTCACTGCCCTGAGTCCTTCAGGAGTAGGGCGGTATATAAATCCAATAAAATCCAATAAAATCAAAATCAAATCCCCCCAAAATTGGATTGCATTTCTGCAAAGTGGATGGCAGAAACATTAGAACGATGCTACGGTTGTCTTGCTGCCTAGCATGTTTAATAGTTGGATTAATGAGCTCTAATTTACTACAGGTAGTCCTCGACTTATGACCACAATTGAGCCCAGAAGTTATATTGGTAAGTGAGAAATTTGTTAAGTGAGTTTTGCCCCATTTCGTAATTTTTTTTGCCACGTTTGTTAAGTGAATCACTGAAGTTGGTAAATCTGCTTTCCCCCATTGACTTTGCTTGTCAGAAGGTCGCAAAAGGTGATCACGTGACTCTGGGACGCTGCAACCGTCATAAATACGAGTCAGTGGCCAAGTGTCTGAATTTTGATCACATGACCATGGGGAAACTGCAATGGTTTTAAGTGTGAAAAATGGTCATAAGTCACTTTTTTTAGTGCCATTGTAACTTTGAGCAGTCTCTAAATCAGTGTTTCTCAACCTTGGTAGCTTGAAGATGGGTGGACTTCAACTCCCAGAATCCCCCAGCCAGCGCTGCTGGCTGGGGGATTCTGGGAGTCGAAGTCCACCCATCTTCAAGCTACCAAGGTTGAGAAACACTGCTCTAAATAAACTATTGTAAATTGAGGACTACCTGTATTACTACTATAAATCACAGGATGGGTATAAACTTGTACTATTTTTAATTCAACTGCATCAGTTCAATTTCCACTTATAGCCTTGCTCAAATCAAGGATGGTTAGATTTTTTTTTCCCCTTAATCAATCTGTTCACAGAATCAAACAAAAGTTCAGACAGTTTAGAGGCAAGTGAATGAGTTGGGGACTGATGGCCATGCCACTCATTTCAAAGGTTGCAGCTGTATGGATGATTGGACCTTGATGAAACAGCTGCCTCACATCAGTCACCTCAAAACCTTTAACTCTGTTAGTCTGTCAGCTTCTCCCCGTGCAAATGCCAGTTCAGTTTCTCCTGTCCTTGCAAAGCAACGAAATGAGTATAGATTTGTATCTTAAAGACAATATCTCTTGCTTGGGTATCCCCCCCAAAAATGTTGAGTAGTATGCAAATTATCTGAGGATATTTCATGAAGTGTACCACGCTTACAATGGTTTGGTTCAAACAATGGTGAAATTCAAAAAATTTTCCCTACCGGTTCTGTGGGCATGGCTTGGTGGGCGTGGCTTGGGGGTCATGTGACTGGGTGGTCATGGCTTAGGGGTCATGTGACCGGGAAAACCAACTATCACACTTTTCACAAAAATAACACAAAAGCTACCCAACTGACTCACACACAATGCAAAAGCAGCTGGACTTCATACAAAATGGCCCCTGCAACAAGCAGGAACCTCACAGAGAGCTCAAAAACAAACTATCACACTTTACACAAAAATACCGGTTAGGGCAGTAGGTAGTTAAAAAATGCTTTAAAAAGTAGGGGGGAAAAAGTTCTGACGACCGTGTGGCACAGCTGATTGTCGGAACTTTTTTTTACTTTTTAAAGCCTTTTTTTACTATCTACTGCCCGAACTGATAGTAAAAAAATGCTTTAAAATTTTTTTAAAAAAAGTTCAGACGATCAGCTGTGCCACACGATCATCAGAACTTTTTTTTTTTTTTTTTTTTACTTTTTAAAGCATTTTTTTACTACCGATTCGGGCGAACCAGTAGCATTTCACCCCTGGGTTCAAGCAATTTAAGAATTATTGCTTGCGAATTCATAATATCCTGAGTATGTAACACTAAACTATAATGCAATCAGCCAAAGATCACTGCATTGTAGAACCTACAGAATGCCAAGAACTGCAAGGGATAAAACAGTGATTATTATGCAATCCAATTAAACCAACTTAAACCGCTACTGGAATGTTATTGTATGAAATCATATTTGTTCATCATAAATATTGTTTAGCCTGCAATAAATCCTGGTAACAGCCTCTGAAACACTTCTCAGATTGAAGGGTAATAAAATAACTTCTTATCTTATGAACTCTTCCCAAACTAAATAATATTTTTAAGCTTAACTCTTTGTACGTGGTCGATTCCACAGCCATGGCTCATTGGCAACTTGCAGAGAAAATACTAGGCGACGGCCATCAACAACAAAGCGTAAAGAAAAATAAATGTAAAAATAATGAAATATTTCTTGCATTATTTTCTCCTATTTGGAAGGGTATCATTAACTAAAACATGCCCCTGCTGGCATATTTGCCTAGGAAATTCTGGATTCTGTATTTTGCAAATTCTCAGACAGCAGATTAAATTTCATATTCCTCCCCTCTGTTGAAGAGCTACAACTGCAGAGTCCAATTTCCTCATGCAGTTGAAAACTCTTGCAAGAGAATTAGGGTCAACTATAAAATCAAGAGATTTTAAAAAAACAAAAACAAAAAGACAGCCTGTTAAAAGAATTATTGTAATTTACATTACCTCTTCTTAAAAGAGTCTATTGTCTTAACAAACGAATGAAATTTTGAATTATAAGAATTTGTTTCAATCCCTATCTTCATTCAGTTAGGAGCCTGGATAGCTCTGCAGACTAAGCACTGTAATTTAACATCAGCTGTCTGCAATTAAAGCAAGTTTGAATCTCCCCAGGCTCAAGGTTGACTCAGCCTTCCATCCTTTCTAAGGTAGGTAAATTGAGGACCCAGTTTGTGGGGGCAATAAGCTGACTTTGTATAAAATATACAAAAGTATGAAGGCTATTGCTTAATGCACTGTAAGCCGCCCTGAGTCTCCGGAGAAGGGTGGCATATAAATCAAATTAAAAAAAAAAAATTCTACACAATTGCAGTGCTTCCCGTATCTCCTTTTGAACAATCCTATAGGATTCTGGTTTCAATCTTGAGGAATTTCAGTCCTCTGAAATGCTTTTTTTTAAAAAATAACTCGGTGGTTTCCAGTTCTTTTTTCAAACTATTTCCAGAGCCGTGGTGGCGCAGTGGTTACAATACAATACTGCAGGTTACTTCTGCTGACTGCCGGTTGCCTGAAATTTGGCAGTTCGAATCTCACCAGGCTCAAGGTTGACTCAGCCTTCCTTCCTTCGGAGGTGGGTAAAATGAGGACCCAGATTGTTGGGGGCAATAGGCTGACTCTAAACGGCTTAGAGAGGCCTGTAAAGCACAGTGAAGCAGAATATAAGTCTAAGTGCTACTGCTATTACTACTCAAAGCACAATATACCCCAAAGAAGCGCTTCAAGTAAACAGAATCAGTTTGTTGTAGTGGTAAAGGTACTAACCTAGAATCAGGACAGTGTGAATTCTAGTCTTTTCTTAAGCATGAAACCTGATTGGGTGACTTTGGGCTAGTCACTCTCTCTCAGTCCAATGCATTTCATAGGGTTATTGTGGGGAAAATAGGAATATTATTAAACAGGTAAGCCTTTTTTTCCCACCTTGTCCAAAATTATATTTGAAAAGGCAGGATTAAAAATATAATAAGAGTCACATTTTTCAAGGCTGCAGATAAAGTAATGGCTCAAGTTTTAAATTCTCTTAAAAGAATGTCCATCCCGCTCCCCTCTTGAGTAGGAGAGGAAAAGAGGAATTAAATTAGAAACAAACACTGTACTTGGTACAAGGTCATCTTGACACGAAACCGAAAAGCTCAATGCACATATAATAAGGCTGACAGATCAGGCTTAGTTGGACAGTATTTCCACAGAATTGTGAGCAAAGCTGGGATGGTTTTGGCCCCGAGGTCAGCTGTAAAGTCTCCCTTGAGCAAGAGCAAGAAAGCAGCTCTTTGCCAGAGAGGAAAACGCCACTCGATAACAAAATCAGAAGTTTACTGGGTGAGATGTAGTAGATGTGACATCCTGAATCATGCTAGGCTTCAACAGGTTGCCCAGAATTATTCCTTCCTTCTCTCTCATCTATCTTGTGAGGCTCTTTCAGGCATAAAAAACAAGGGAGAAACCCCTAACCAGTGGTGGGATTCAACAGGTTTAACAACCGGATTGCTGAGCACGCGCTTCACACACACATGCTTGCTTCGCTCGCACGAGCACCAAACACACGCTCCGCACACTCACACATTGCGTTTGAAAACAGCTGTCAGCACTTCAAGCTGCATTTACTCTAGTGCTGACATAAGGAGAAGCGGAGGCATCTGGAAAGGGACGTTTGACTTTTCACCTACTTATTTTCCCTGAAGATAATATCCCCTAGGAGATGGGATGGGAGGGGGGAAATTCCTTTGAGCTGGAGCAGTAGATTCGGGGTAGAGTGACTTGGAAGATGGCCAATGAGTGCAGGGGAGTGGGGAACGGAAAGGGAGGGGTTTGGGTCTGGAAGTCAGTGTTGGCTGCGATGGAGTCGGAGTTAGAATGTCGTGCTCAATAAATGGGAGTTTTTCTTCAAAGACTTTGTTTGAAATGCAATTTATTTGAGACGACCTCGAAACCTGACAACAGCTCTAAAACTGACCTTCTACTGCAGCTCCAGTGAGTAAAACAGATGAGACGCGGCGATCTGTTCTGCTGTGCGTATCAGCTGGGTTTTAAACAAAGGAAATACAGGTCGGTATAGCGCAGGGATGGGTGGGCGAGCCCAGCTGATCATCGGAGTGAGCCGGTTCTCTCTCAGCTAATCATCAGAGCTACTGGTTCACCCAAACCAGTCCGAACCAGCTGAATCCCACCCCTGCCCCTAACACCCCAACAGATGGTGGCAGGAACTGACAATCAAATCCAGAATGATTACCTACATTAAAATTGCTTTATTTCAATATTGTGAAGCACTGCGATACACTCCCTGCAGCAGTGCCTTTATGGCAACAGCACTCATCTTGTGAAATACTCCTGCCAATTAAAATTTGTTAAGCCCCTTATACTCAGTTGCCACCTTTCTCAACCTGATATGGTCAAGAAGAACCAAAGAATATTTCTTCTCTTCCTTAGGCGACATGGTCAACCATGCTATTTGGGGTTTATGGAAATTATGACAGATTTTGCTCTGTTGTACAGATCCCTGAGCATCTTGCCTTCGGCTCCTAGTAGCAAAGTGGGATATAAATGTAATACATTGACATTACTTGAAGGAAAGATAAAATCCACGATTAATGCAAAAATAAATTAAAAAAAATAACTCTGTCAATACCGCACTGTAAAGAGACTTCACACTTAAAAAATATTAAGATTAGTGTGAGTTGGCCTTTGTGACCTAACTAGAGGGAATGGTGGAGGAAAAGCACCCCACTCTGCGATACACATTCTCACATTTTGCTGGTGTCTGGTGATTGTTGAGACAATGTTCACGTTTCACTTCATATTGGAAATTAAAAACTGCCATCTTAAACATGCATAATTTACTGCCTCTATAGGAGATTTTAGTGCTGAAATAGTTTCATATGCAGCTGCATTCATGAAGGTATCAACAAAGTCAAGATGGCCATTGAGATCATGTGATTGACATTGCCATCATTGGTTGGTGGCCCAAAGCTTGTTAAAGTGTAGGATTAAGATGAAGAGACCCAAATTCAGGTCCAGCTGAATCATCATTGGGTAACTGTCTCAGCCTATACCCTACAGGGTGGTGTTGCGGAAATAAAACATTGATGATCCCTGTGTAAGCCATCTTCAATTCCTTAAGGAAAGGCAGAGTATGAAAGAAATCAATAAGGAGGATCAATCACAGAATTCCTATGTTACAGTAATCTATGAATTGCTTGTTGAATTAGCCATTATTGGCTGGCTTCACAAAACATGTTAAGCTAGGAACTATGGCTAAGTTCAACAATGTTCTAAATCAGGGGTGTCAAACTCGCTGCCCACGGGCCAGATGCGTCACGTGCTGGCCACGCCCACCCCCAGCTTAGCAAATGGGAAAAAAGTTGTGATACGTCACGTGACGACAACGTGGTGCCGCGAGTTTGACACTCCTGTACTAAATGGTTAAAATAAATCTGAACAACTCACAATATGGCTTAGTGCAATGTGTGAAGTTAGTAAAATTGGCTCCACCAAAATCAATGCGCTTTCAGAGAAAAAGCTTTTAAGGCAGGATAATTCCGACATTGTGATCTTTGTTTTGGAGATTTGAAATGAAGAACAAAGTCAGAAATTCACTTTGCCCATGTTGACCTGTGGTGTGATCATTGATTCCAGGCAATAAATGTAATGTGCGCACATTACAAATACAATAGAAACAAGAATCCCATTTTGCAAATGTCCTTTTCTTGGGTGTTGAAAAGTAAGACAAATGGAAAAGTAAAGGGAATATATTCCGAGCTTAGAAGATGATTTCTATTTTAATTTTACCATGTTCTGGCATATTTATATACATATACACATATAACCACACACAGAGAGACAGAAACGTAATAAAAGCTGAAGTTTTACTCCATTATAGCAATTTAAAAAGGAATAATATGAAGGGAAAATGTACAAGGTGACTTTCTGTTCTTTTTTTTAAAAAAAAAAAACTTATCTCAAATGAATATCTGAGCAGAAATTTAATCAGGCCTATTATAAAACACTTCTCATGACAAGTATTGGTCATTCCTTAGGCCAAAAATACTTGCAAAGGAATTTAAAAAGTTCATGATATGTGAAACAGGCTCAGCGAGTAAAGGTTTGCAAACGAAGTACACTGGCTTTAGATTTGGCCAGACACCAGAGGTCCATGAAATCAGTGTCAATTACTGTTCCATGTTTGACATCTCTCTGCTTCAATGTGTCTCCTCTAAGTATGACTTAATCCAGGTCTAATCCATAAAATGTAGGCATACAAAATGACACTGGGGATATGCCAACATTGCTAAATCTCATCCACCCAAAATATTTTCCAACAATTTTTTAAAAATACACAATTTCTGTATGTTATCTCTACAAATGATGAAAAAGAGAGAGAGAGAGAGAGAGACCAAAGATAGGGGGTGGGGGGGCGAGGGTTTGTGGATAGACAGATGGAGAGGCAGGTCACTTTTTGTGAAAGAGAAGCGGTTTCACCATTCCGGCCAGTATCTTTGGAAGCTGGGCAGCTATCACTTCTGACATCATCTCCGGGAATTCAACACTCAGCGTCCGGGACTGAAGAAATGTGTTGAGACAGTATAAGTGAAGTTGCTTCACAAGCTATATTAAAATAAGAGGGAGAGGAGGGCAGAGGGAAGAGATGGAAATTGCATCACATCGGGTCAAATGGTCCCTGAGTCAAATGGTCAAATAGTCCTTTAACCCTACATTATTTTTTTGGCGTATACACCGGGTAAACATGATTCCGAGCCAAAATGGGATTGCTTGCTGCAGATTAATGCCATCAGAGGTGGGTTTCAGCAGGTTCTGACCAGTTCTGGAGAACCGATAGCGGAAATTTTGAGTAGTTTGGAGAACCGGTAGTAAAAATTCTGACTGGCCCCGCCCCCATCTATTCTCTACCTCCCAAGTCCCAGCTGATCGATAGTAAATGGGGATTTTGCAGTAACCTTCCCCTAGAGTGGGGTGGGAATGGAGATTTTACAGTATCCTTCCCCTGCCATGCCCATCAAGCCATGCCACGCCCACCAAGCCACACCCACAGAACCAGTAGTAAAAAAATTTTGAAACCCACCACTGAATGCCATGCTTATGATCTGTAAACCATGGTTTATTTTTATTTATTTTTTTAGCAAAGGATGACTTAGTGGGGTTGTGTGAAGATAGCTGGGTGTGATCTGAAAGAACTGCATGGCACTTTCCCATATTGTTAATCCTTGATTGGCGAGTGGCAGTTTCGTAACAAAAATGTGTTAGATCTGACTCTACCAGTCCAAACTGACCACTGGGTAATTATATAATAAAATCATTTGTTCAATATGTGTTTTATCAATCTGAAGTTGTAATGGCTTCTTACAAACCCTACAGTCATTTATCCTAGCTATTCAGCTTTAAATCTCAGTTATCTGCTATCTAACCAAAGTAGTGGTGGGTTGCCCCCGGTTCGGACCAGTTTGCAAGAACCGGTAGTAAAAACGGCAGGAGGCTCCGCCCACCGACCCCAACATCATCAGGAAGCTTCTGCGCATGCACGCAGCCCTGTTGTGAACCGGTAGTAAAAGTAAGTAGAACCTACCCATGGACGCAAGGCTGATGAAAATGGAAGCTTATAATACTGAATTAACCAGTGGTGAAATGTAAAATTTGTTACTACCGGTTCTGTGGACGTGGCTTGGTGGGTGGTAATGTGACTGGGTGGGCGTGGCCAACTTTTTTTTTTTTACTTTTAAAAGCATTTTTTCTACACCTCTTCAGCTGAAGAGGTTGTAGAAAAAATGCTTTTAAAAGCCTCTGACGATCCCAGCTGAGTTGCCTGATCGTTAAAAGCCTCTGACAATCAGGCAACTCAGCTGGGATCGTCAGAGGCTTTTAAAAGCATTTTTTTCTATAACCTCTTTGGCCGAAGAGGTTGTAGAAAAAAATGCTTTTAAAAGCCTCTGACGATCCCAGCTGAGCCGCGCGATCATCAGAGGCTTTTTTTTACTTTTAAAAGCATTTTTTCAGCCGAAAAGTTGTAGAAAAAAATGCTTTTAAAAGTTAAAAAAAAAAGCCTCTGATGATCGCGCGGCTCAGCTGGGCATGCGGGGTGGGGGAACACAGGGATTTTTGCTACCGGTTCTCTGAACCACCCACCGCCATCGCTACTGGATCAGGCGATCCGGTCCGAACCGGGAGCATTTCACCCCTGGAATCAACCCACCACAGCATATTTTAGGGAAGCATTTCTTAAACTTGGTAGCTTTGCATGGACTTCAATTCCCAGGTGGCTGGAGAATTCAGGGATTTGAAGTCCACACATCTTAAAGTTGCCAAGGTTGAGAAAATACTGACTTAGGGATTTGTGTGAACTAAACCCATATGGTCATTTTCTGATTCAGTGTGCCATATGAATCCAGAAAACCTCCCAAAAGTTATAGTTGAATTACATGGGAATGCAAGCAGAACCCACCACTTTGGTTTACTGAAATCTTATTTATTTATTTGTTTGCTCATTTGTTTGTCAACAACTATAAAGAAACAAGTAACAGTATAGACACAGACATGGACATATGACAAAAATTTTTGGCACAAATAAAAGGATATAACTAGGCAAAACATAGCCATAAACACATAGAATGATTACATATAAATGGGGACAGTAGGACAGGGACGGAAGGCACGCTGGTGCGCTTATGCACGCCCCCTTAGGGAAACATGAAAGGTCCATGGTAGACAGTTTAAGGTAAAAGGTATGGGGGTTAGAGAGACTAACAACAGGATCAGGTAGAGTGTTCCAGACATTTACTACTCTACTGCAGAAGTCATATTTCCTACAATCAAGATTAGAGCGATTTACGTTGAGTTTGAATCTATTGATAGTCCTTGTGTTATTACGGTTGAAATTAAAGTACTCATTTACAGGTAGAACGTTTTGGTAAATAATCTTATGAACTAAGCATAGGTCAGAATGTAGACAGCGTAGTTCGAGGCTATCCAGATCTAAAATTTCAAGCCTGGTGGGATAGGGAATTTTATTTTGAGCAGACGTTTTGAGTACTCTCCTAGTAAAATATCATAGTATACAACTCCATTTGGAGCAAGAACAATGTATGAATACAATATTATTCATCCTAACACTTATTTTTTGGCAAAGGGGAGATCAGGGGAAGTCAAAGGCCATGCTGGTCTGTGACTTACATGCCAAAGGGCATGCTCGCTCCAGAAATGGAAGGAGGCCAGAACAAAAGCTAAATATTCTTCTTTGTTAATTCCATTTAACATTAATTAATGCCATGCAATTAAATCCAGCTAAAATGATTACAAGCTGCCTAGCTTGAGTGATCAGGGGGAAAAAAAAGTCTAATTAATCCTTGGATGACAGTCTACCAGGAATTCTCAGAGCTGTGGGCTAAATTGAGAAGTTGAATGTACACTCTCAAAAGAATGCCATTGTGAATCACTTTTGCATTGCTGCTAGGAAAATTGGCATGAGGTATCCAGGTAATTACCAGGTGTTGAGTTTAACTCAAGGGATTCTTTACCTTTAAAAAAAAAAACCAGTTTTAAAAAAAAGGAACTACAGTTAGTTTGGTTACTTTGCATATGTTGAAGAATTCCCTAATTCGGTCACATTAAATGCTGCAATCTGAAGATAATCGTGGGAATGAGCCACATCCAAGGCATTTGTGGTTTTGTGTAGCTCTCCAGTCTGGTCTCGGGTTGTATGATCTTCTCCATAACAAGAGTTTTCAACTTCCGGAATTGCAACATGCTGGCTGGGAACTTCTGCAAGTTGAAGTCCACCCATTTTATAGTTGCTAAGGCCGAGAAATGGTGCACTATAGCAAAAATATACCGTCTTGCAGCTTCTCTTAGAAGAACAGCTGCGATTGTGAGGTCCTTGGCAAAAATTCATTTTGTGCACCAATTGCATCTATTCCAAGACCAGGGTGTCCTGTTCATAGTTACTCGCACCTTACCTATCTCCAGATAGCATTATTGCAATGTGCACTACACGGGGCTGCCCTTGAAGAGTATCCAAAAGCTTCAATTGCTTGAGGCTTCTAGGGGAGGTATGATGGCTCTGTGAAAGGAGAACTGATGACTGCTTAGCCCAATGATGGCTAATCTTTTTGCTGTTGCATGCCAAAAATGGGGGGAGCACAGGGGTCATGAGCACGCATGCCCACACCCATAATTCAATGCGCCCCATCCCCCCATGCATGCACGCTCGACACACACACACACACACACACACACACGCTCCCACCATTTTTGGCACGTGATTGCCTGGTAGGCCCATTTTTTACCCTCCCCAGGCTCCAGAGGCTTTCTTGGCGCCTAGGGAGGGCAAAAATGGCCTTCCTCACCCCCCCCAGAGGCCCTCCGGAGGCTGGAAACAGCCTGTTTGCCAACTTCCAGTAGAGTGGGGAAGACTGTTTCCAGCCTCTGGAAGGCCTCCGTGGGCGGGGGGGGAGTAAGGCTGTTTTTGGCATCTCCAGGCTCCTAGAAAACCTCTGGAGCCTGAGGAGAGCAAAAAATGGGCCTTCCGGTCCCACTGGAAGTCAGCAAATGGGCCATTTCTGGCCTCCGGAGGGCCTCCAAGGGGGTGGGGAAGGCTGTTTTTGCCCACCCCAGAATCCTAGAAAGTCTCTGGAGCCTGGGGAGAGCAAAAAACGGGCCTTACCCATCCACCCCCAGAGGCCCTCCGGAGGCTGGAAACAGCCTGTTTCCTGACTTCCAGTGGGCCCGGAAGGCCCGAAAATCAGCTGGCTCACGTGCCCACTGATATGCTCTGCATGCCACCTGTGGCACATGTGCCATAGGTTCACCATCACGGGCTTAGACCAAGGAACCAGTGAATAAAGAGGTTCCTTGAAATCTCTCTGGATAAAAAGAGGATGTGATATTGCTCACATGTACTCCAGACAGCTGCTCCTTGCAGGAGACTACAGGACAGTGGTTTTCTGTGGGTTCGAGCACTAGGAGATTATAGAAGCAACAATCTTGCTTGCAACTGTGGCAGAGACTTTTAAAGGACACTAAGTTCCCAAATCTCACTTTCTAATCACTTTTGGAAATTGCTTATTAGCTAATTCAAAGCTACTAAAGACCTTTGGTTTGAAATTTTGAAAATGCTGGGTGAATCTGCTTTCAGAATCTGCTGAACGAAAGAAATTTTTAAACTTAAGTATTTAAAGCATTTGAAATAAAGAGCAAAAAGCTAAATAAGATTTTGATCTTAGAAAGTTATAAATGAATAAAGGGTCTGGTTAAAATTGGAACATCGAAACTTTTACAATGAGATTTTGGAATTAGTTATAAAGAACAACCACTTTCTTGTGGGAAATAGATCCTGTTTCGATTTTTACAAAAGGTAACAGAAATAAGCAAATGCATTACTTTTGAAAAATGGACACTAGAGGGGACTAAAATTTACAGCAAAGAAACCATTTATAAGCCTGTAAAATGTTGCAAAATATAACAGTAAAAATACTGAAGAAAAATTTCAAAGAAGGGGATCAGAAAATAGTCACGATACCAGCAATGTTGGTAGTGAAGTCTGCTTCTATGGATAGACTATGTTCAAAAGATGCTCTTAAAGAAATGGCAGATGTAGAACAAATTTTATCTGACACAATGGAAATAGGATTGAAAATAGATTTACAATTGACAGGCCAAGAGAATAATTTAGAAAAGGGATGCTGAAATTTAACTGTGGATGATTACAATGAAATATTATTATTGTGCTGATGTGGAATTTTTTTATATGTGTACACCTTTGTGAATGTATGCCCTGCATGGTTTTGTTTCTTATTCTAGTATTTTCTGTATTCTTATTTTTATTTACTTTGTAACGCCAAGCATTGTTTCCTCTTTTTACTTTTTGTTGTTGTTGTTTTTCCCCAATTGATAAAAACAAGACAAAAATTAAATAGAGGGAAGAGATTCACTTGCATCTCCTCTCTTTAGAGCAGGGGTATCAAATTCAATGTGGTCAGATCCAGCCCGTGGGGCTATCCTGGTGCGAAGAGGAAAGATCAGGACAGCGTAGCTTCGGCCCGGTCTACCCAACACGAAGAGGAAACATGCCAGCAGTTTGGGGAGTGGCGTCAAGCTGGCCACGCCCACACAGTCGGCCACATCCCCCAGCTGCCCCACGGTCAACCACAGCCCTGATGCGGCCCTCAATGAAATTGAGTTTGACACCCCTGCTCTAGAGTATCAGATCATCTGGCACAAAACAAGAGTAATATCACAACTCCCAAGTTAGTACAAAATTATATTACATCATTATAATATACATAATTTTAAAAGAAAACTTACATCATGCATGGAATCCATAAGCTTTGTGAGCTGGTAGAAACGTTGAGAACTGGCTACAACCCCTTTCTGTCGCAGCCCAATTGCTTTGACCAACTCTCTGATATAACTGGATCTCATATCATCAAACTGATTTTGGCTTCTGAGTCCTTCCAAAGGAACTGTATTTTGGGGGGGGAGAAAAGAATATTTTATCTCTGAGGCTCAAATTTCAAACAACAGAAATATACTGTTCAGTATATTCAGATTCAACCATTTTGAAACCTGTATTCTTCATAAGCCAAGTTTTGAGACTGTAATGCTCGAATCAATCTCCTGTACTGATTCCTAGTAGTCACAAAACAGAGACAATCCTTTTATTGCTATTATATTTTTACCACAGTTAAGGTCACAATTAAGGTGTGCGAATGAGAAGATGAATGAACGACAGTGTAAACTCGCAAAGCTTTCCTGATCTGCTCCCGAGTTGCCATAGGCAGGGGGGTGGGAAATTGCTCCTCACAGCTGCACCAAGGAATTCACACCTCAGTCAAAACAAAACACATCCTAGTCGGCTGAAGTTAAGGCCATCTCCACGGAGATCCGCAACAGCCAGAGGGAGTGACTTCTATGACCCGCGAAATTGCTTCATTGGGGAATGTGACTGGTGACACACCTTGGGGGGAGGGAAAACAGGGTCAGAGGCAAGGCACGAACTGGGTGAAGTCAGAGCTGGCTTCACTCAGGTTGTGCCAACATGGCGCTTCTTATAAACAAATGGATTTTTCTTGCAAAATGGCTTGTGGCTCCTGATTTTATTAGGGCATTGGTCGGAACCCTGAAACCAGGAAGTAATGACACCTAGGCGGGTGGGCAGAGCTTTGCTCTGCCATCGCTACCAGATTGCCGAACCAACGGCCAAGATCGCTACCGGACCGGGTGATCCGGTCTGATCCGGGAGCATTTCACCCCTGGTTTAATCCATGTGGAAATCTCAAAAAGCCCATCCCAGCAATAGAGGGTTAGGGGGAAATAGACCACACAGCACCTCTTTGTATTTTTTGATAGATTTACACTTTTTAAAAAAATCTTCTTGAAACCCTTTGCTTTGGGTAGATCATAAGACTGCAGATGCATGCATGGATCCATCCATCCTTCCAATTCATCTGCCGACCCTCAGCTTTTGGCCGAGATATTTTTCAGACAGAAAGCTCAGCCAAGGTCCATATTTCTGCTGCCCTGGGACGCTTGCCTTGACTTTGTTTTGCTGGGTTAACTCTGGCAGACTACTTTCCTTTCTTCACATTTGCTCAAGTCCTAATAAAGACAGGATAATCCTAGAGAGAGATGAGCTGATCAACAGATGCTTTTGCACGCAGCAGGCCAACTCCACAACAGGATGCTGTAATGTTATTGAAAACCCTTCCTTCTTTTCATCCAGGCACCTGGTTCAGTGTAACTGAGTACAATTTAACAACAATTTGCACAAAGAAGAAGGTGGGGAGGGGGCAAAGGCAGATGTGGCTTACTTGTATTCAGGAGGAGAAGGGCTTTCATGCAAAGGAACTCTTCACAGCTTACTTGTAGCTTGACGAACTCTTGCGGAATTTGCCACATGGACAGGCACAGGGAATAGAACGATGATTCTTTCATCCTCTGTCTTACGCACCACCCAGAAAAGAAAAGCCAAAGCTAAAAAATTAAGTCTGTGGGGATCTTGAAGGTCCTCACTTTGCAATATAGCTCAACTTGGAATACAATTCTTATAGCAAGCCAGAATCAAGATTCAGTGACAAGAAGGCTGAACTGGGAAGATTGTCTTAAACCAGGGGTCAGCAACCCATGGCTCTGGAGCCGTATGTGGCTCATTCATCCCTCTGCTGTGGCTCCTTGTCGCCAGTTGGCTCCACAATTGATAGAGCTTTCGGTTAGGACAGATAGAGGAAAAAGGACGCCGTGCTAGGAGGAGACTCTATGGTGGGGGAACCGGACTTCCAGTCAACAGAGAAAAAAGGATGCTAGGAGAAGACTCTATGGTGGGGGAACTGGACTTCCAGTCAGCTCCAGAATTGAATGGGGGGCTTCCGGTTAAACTCAAGCAGGTTTCCTCACCAGAATCTCTACTGGTCTGAGATAGTCAATGATCAATGCACTACACATAAGCTGCTAATAGGGCCATTACACAATTAATATGATAACGCATCAAAATCAAAGTCACTTCCAAAACCTTCATAGCCATGCGCTTACATCCCAGTCCACCAATTTAAAACTGCTTTTTGCTAATGAAACAGCTAAAACATTGATCAAATTACCACCTCAACAAATGAAAACTCTGCTTTATTTGTCTCAATAATTCCTTGTCTTGATAATAGTTCCCTAATTCCTAACATACTCTTAATATTACCCTGGAGACTGAATTACTTTAATGACAATGCTGTGCTGCGAAATCATTTCAGATACTTAGAGCTACAACTTGGGAGAAAGAATATATAAATAAAGAAAGCAAGAAATTTTTTTTAACATTAATAATGATTTGGGTTGTTTTTATTGGAATACCATCATTTATCTTTTATTTTAAACTGTTGACCCCATTTAAAGCTTTATAAATACAAAAACAAGCTATTAATTGAAAAAAAAATGATCACATACAACACCATGAATCATACTTACTCATTTAATATTAGATCAGGAGCAAAGTACAACATTTGACCACTGACATGCTTATATGATCTCCATCCCATTGCAAAGACCATTAGACTCATCCATGAATACTGGATAAGAGTTATCTGGTCATCAATATGTAAGTTCCGGAATCCTAGAAAGGAAAAAAAAAGGAAGAGGGATGCTAAATATGTAATTAGATTTTGTCGCATTTTTGGTTTACTGTCATGTATGACGAGAAGGCTCCCCTCACTTAGCTTAGACTAGGCTGGTGTTTCAGTATTGGCAACTTTAAGATGTGTGGACTTCAACTCCCAGAATTCCCTAGCCAGGATGCTGGGGGAGTTGAAGTCTTCTGATTGTTGAAGTCTACATACCTTAAAATGGCCAAAGCTGTATTGTTACCACAGAAGAAGTTACACATACTTAGGGAAATAAGAGGACCAAACTATAATCTCCTTTTTCTCCTGGATGAGACTTCATACAGAAACAGCAATTAGGTGTAGCTGAGAGTGACATTAAATCAGGGATGAAATGCTCCCGGTTCAGACCAGATCGCCCAATCTGGTAACGATGGCGGCGGGTGATTTGGAGAACCGGTAGCAAAAATCCCTGCCGCCCCCCATGCCCAGCTGAGCCGCATGATCATCAGAGGCTTTTTTTTTTAACCTTTAAAAGCATTTTTCTTCAGCCGAAAAAATGCTTTTAAAAGTAAAAAAAAGTCTCTGATGATCGTGCGGCTCAGCTGGGATCGTCAGAGCCTTTTAAAAGCATTTTTTCTCGGCTGAAGAGGTTGTAAAAAAATGCTTTTAAAAGGCTCTGATGATCCCAGCTGAGTTGCCTGATCGTCAGAGCCTTATCGGTAGAAAAAATGCTTTTTTAAAAAATTTGATTTATATGCTGCCCTTGTCCGGAGACTCAGGGCGGCTTACAATGTGCTCAGCAATAGCCTTCATCCTATTGTATATTTATACAAAGTCATCTTATTGCCCCCACAACTGGGTCCTCAATTTACCTACCTTAGAAAGGATGGAAGGCTGAGTCAACCTTGAGCCTTGGCGAGATTCGAACCTGCAGTAATTGCAGGCAGCTGGTCTTAATAACCAGCTTAATAACAGGGTGCCTTAGACCACTGTACTACCAAGGCTCTTTTAAAAGAAAACAAAAGCCTCTGACAATCAGACAACTCAGCTGGGATTGTCAGAACCTTTTAAAAGCATTTTTTTTTTTACAACCTCTTCGGCCGAAGAGATTGTAGAAAAAAATGCTTTTTAAAGTAAAAAAAAAAAAAAGTTGGCTACGCCCACCCAGTCACATTACCCCACCACCAAGCCATGCCCACAGAACCGGTAGTAACAAATTTTACATTTCACCACTGCATTAAATCCAGGAAAATCCAGGAATCAACAGGAAACAATCAAGTTATATTGTATAAATAAAAATGGTATCTTTTAATCGCCCCAACTCTTACATAAGATGTCTCCTCTAGTCATTCAGATTCATATTTAATGCTTGCAAAGATGAAATGGCAAACAAGTTTCTACTACAGTTAGCAATGACATTTCTGATATTCAATATGTGACTTAACTATTTTGGCAAAATTTTAAGCAGGTAGCAGAATCATTTGTCAAGACAAATTTAATCCTTCAATTCTTTACTTATTCACAGCAGCAATCAAGAAAAGAAACCAAGGTGAAGGCAAATAGGGTTAAGATATGATATTTTCCCATCATTGTTCTAAAGTAAACTATATAATCAAAGTCAAACAGTCAGTCATATATAGATTTCCAAAAATCTAACCCACCCCACTTAACAGTACTCTATATATACACCTACTGTTGTATTAATAAAACATCTGAAACATAACAATACTTTATAAGGATATCTCTTACTAGCTTAACTTTTAAATCATTGAAGTTTTTAAAAACAACATTGTTTTGGCTCCAATCACTAAGAGTCTTGTGTAAGCCAGAATGTGGACTAGAATGGTTGAATTCAACCCATCAAGATTCTGTTTACTGGTCCTGCATTTTAACATTTATATCACCCAGGCTATAACTCCTGTCATCCTTATCCATCATGTCAGCTAGCCACAGTGGGTGCTGGCAATGGGGATTCTTATCCAATTTACGTAGTTTAGAAAGCTGGCCTTTATCAAAAGCTGAGTGATGTTATCCAGAGAAGGTATTTACCGTCATCAGCCCTGTTTTGTGGGATTCTATTAAATGCTACTTTTAAAACTTGTTATCAAAAGATAATATTTAACAATCACTAGAATCTGCCAGTCTTCCTGCTTTAGTCTTAATACTGAAAATGGAAAAATGCAGAACACACAGATAAAAGACCAGACAAGGTATGGAAAGACTCAATATGAGAAAAGCGATCAGATGGAACCCCAAGATCAGCAACTCCAACCAACAGCTGCAACATCCCCATTCCTGCTCAAAATTTTGAAACATCCATCTCAGGGGTGAAATGCTCTGAAGTCTGCTACTGATTCGCTTTGCTACCAGTTTGCTTCACACGCATATGCGCAGTGCATGCCAAACATGCACTTCGCACGCAGGCGCATCGCAGGTGCTACCGTGCAGCACTGAAAAAGGAGGATTAAGAAGCCTTTTCTGAGTCTGCAAAGGTAAGTAGAACAGCAAGAGAGGGGGAACAGCTGTGACACACAATTTAGATTCGCTAGAAAGCAGGATTTCTAGCAAATATAAATCACGTGGCACAGCTGATCATCAGAAATACCAGTTCACCCAAATCGGTAGCATTTTTTACTACCAGTTCAGGCGAACTGGACCAAACTGGTAGCATTTCACCCCAATCCATCTCCTTACATTGGTCTGCTGCTGGATAGTTTAGGTAAAAGGAGTCCCTGTGGAGTTTACTCCACTAGTTGTTGCCGACTATAGTGGGAGATGCTCATCTCCATTTCAAGGCCATGCTCTGTCTGAAGACATTTCCATGGTCATGTGGCCAGAATGACATCTTCTTCTTCTGCCATATCCGTCATCAAACATTGGTGATCATGGTGATCCTATTTCCATCAACAGCAGCACGAAAAAGTGCTGTTGAGTTTTGTCCAAACCAGTCCCTTAGTTTTTGAAGCCATGATGTTCTTCTTCTCCCTGGACCTCGTTTGCCTTCAGTCTTTCCCTGGAGGATTAAGTATGCCAAATTTTTCTGGGTGTCGCATCACATGTCCAAAATATTCTAACTTGCTTTTTTATGGTTTTGATTATTTCCCTTGGCTTTGATTTTGTCAACCCAATTCACTCGTAACAGCCCCCTGTAAACCCACATGACATCATAGAGCACTATTACCTTCCCATCAAAGTGGTGCCTATTTATCTACTCGCATTTGCATGCTTTCGAATTGCTAGATTGGCAGGAGCTGGGGTGAGGACAGGAGCTCATACCATTGTGTGATGCTCAAACCTCAAACTTGGTCTGCCAGCTTTCCAGTTGACAAGCCCAGTGTCTTACTGCTGAGCTATCATGCTGCCCCATAAACTGGACAGCTTATGCCACTAAAAATTCAGAAAAACCTTTTCTTATAACCTAAACCCTAGTGGTATCCATTCTGAACCAATCTTTCCTGAACTGATATTCTTCAGCTGTGTCATACTACTATTTTAACATTGTGTATCAGATTTATATTTCCCATTTCATTCAGGAGCTCAAGATGGTATATAAAATTTTCCTATACAGTAATGCTGTGTGATAAGCTGGGCTGCAAAAGAGTGAATGGTCCCAAATCACTCATTGAACCTCTGGGACTGAGAGTGGACTAGACTTGAGTTTTCTCATTCCTGGACCAACATCTCAACTACAAGATCAAGAGCTGTGCTTCCTTAGGATACTTTGAATAGAGCTGGAAGGCACCTTGGAGGTCTTCTAGTCCAACCCCTTGCTCAAGCAGGAGACCCTATACCATTTCAGGTAAGTGGCTGTCCAGTCTCTTCTTTAAAACCTCCAGTTGGAGCACCTACAACTTCTGAAGGCAAACTGTTCCACGGGTTAATAGTTCTCACTTATGGAAGTTTCTCCTTGATTCCAGATTGGTTCTCTCCTTGATTAGTTTCCATCCATTGTTTCTTGTCCTGCCCTCTGGTGTTTTGGAAAATAAAATTTGTGGCAGCCCCTCAAATACTGGAATATTGCCATCATGTCCCCCTTAGTCCTTCTTTTCTCTAGACTAGCCATACCCAATTCCTGCAACCTTCATATGTCCGGGCCTTTAATTGTTTTAGTTGCTCTTCTCTGCACTTTTTCCAAAGTCTCGACACATTTTTTGTAGTGTGGTGATCAAAACTGGATGCAATATTTCAGATGTGGTCTCACTAAGGTAGTAAGATAGTAGGTGTTCTCAGATTGTATTATAGATTTCAATTAATTCTTGATACTATAGCTAAATATAGCAATAGCACTTAGACTTATATACTTTATATACTACTTCATAGTGTTTAACAGCCCTCTCTAAGTGGTTTTACAGAGTCAGTATATTGCCCCCAACAATCTGGGTCCTCATTTTACTGACCTCAGAAGGATGGAAGGCTGAGTCAACTTTGAGCCTGGTGAGATTTGAATTGGCAAATTGCAGGCAGCCAGCAGTCAGCCGAAGTAGCCTGCAGTACTGCACTCTAACCACTGCGCCACCGTAGCTCATATATACCTAACTCTTTCCTCCTTTCTTCGTCTCTTGGCTTATCACCCTTATGTAGAGCCCAAAATGTAATTTTTATGTAAATATAAATATAAATAATATAAGTGTGTGTGTGTGTGTGTGTGTGTGTGTGTGTGTGTGTGTGTATTTCATACATTTTATTTTTTGTAAAATAAAACAATTTATTATGGCATCCAATGATTTCTCAGCATTCTTCATAAACAACGTTGCTCAGAACTGCACCCAGTGCCCTGAAAACAATAGGACCGGGTGACACAATTTCCAACATCAAAAGATCCTTCTTACCTGGTAATGACTTGGACCACTTGACTACACAGAGGAGCTGCCTCTCACACAGGTGATTGAGGCTGGTCAACAAAGCACTTGGAGTTTCTGGTTTTGTGTTATCATAACCTGCGTAGACGACTTCGGGCTCAATGCTTTGTAAGACAGTGATCAGTGGAGGGATAAATTGAATGTCTTGACTTGGTGAAAAAGAAAGCCTCTGCACCAATGTCTGGCTTTCATTTGGAAGGGCTGCTGGCTGTTGGAGTGCGACAACATCTAAGGCTCTTAGCATTTTGACCTTATTGAACTTCTTAAACTTTCGACCTGCAAGCCAAGGATACAGGGATGTTAGAAGAAACATAAGCACAAAGCAAATAAAATGTCGCGATCTATAGACTATGCCACTTAGTTCAATAAGCAAGGTATTTACATCATCACAATGCACTTTAAATGTGGACCAAATTGCCCTAAATTCTGGATTAATCATAAACCAAGCCAGGATATCTCCTGGGTTTATCTCATTAATAGCTTGCCCCTTGTCTCAACCTATCTGTGAAACCACAGCCATCTCCTTCTCTCTGTTTGAAACTTACCTGGTGCAAATAGCTATGATGAGAAACGGATGGTGCTATGATCTTCATGAGACTCTGCAGGAACAGCTTTGTGGATGAACTTGACTAATAATGGTTGCTTATCTCTTGAGCATTTAATATTCTATTATTGTCAATGGAACTAGGAAGGTTGAAGAGGCTACATCTATCATTGGCCATTCCCAAGGACATTTTTTTTAATCTATTTATTTATTTTTTTGATGCTATCAGGAGTTCCCCAACCTGGATATTGCTGAGATTTTTTGGAAATTAAAGACCAAATACCTGGCAAGCTTCCCCAATTGCAGTAGCTAATCTAGACACATTCTGTTCACAGACTGAAAATAATAGAACAGCAACCAATAATCTTGGTTCAGAATACAAGGCCAACAGCCATAGTCAACATGAGTAACCTTGTCAGATGATAGAATCTAAAGTTTAGCATCATTTGAGGACTAAAGAAAGTTTGTGCACTCCCATCACACGTGACTATAATTTTCTTTTCTGGAAACAAAATTACATACAGGTTCCCGAACACAGCAACAAATTTATATTTGGAACAGGTCTCACAACTCTGAAGCAATGAAGGAGGAGGGAACGAAGGAAGATGTTTTAGGGAATGGATGAGTTTGCTCACTGGCATGAGAAAGCAATTAGGGAAAAACATTAAAATATTAAGCAGTTAGAATAGAAGATCCCACAGGCAGTATCAAAACTTCCACTGAATAGGGAACATAATGAGCACTAGTTAAACTGTTGGGTGCAAAATAACTGTTGGCTTGTACTTTAAGTTTACTTTGGTGGTCACTTATATACTTCATCTGTGATGTTGGTTGTGCTTTTTAATGACCGTTAGCCACCCAGAGTCACCATGGTGAGATTGGTGGCCAATAGGAAATGAATTCAATGAAATGGAATGGAACAGAATTGAACAAATAACCAGATAGTTGTGATGAGACTTAGTTTAGATGGCTGGTTGGTCACCACGCTTCTTAGTTAGCAACAATGTGCAGTTAATCTAGGACTCTGAATCTTTAAAGACTGCTTTCGTAACAAATCTTCCAAAGAATAAACTCCAAAGCAAAGAGCGGCATCTATTTCTGGGGAAATTGTGCTGGACTAGTCTAAAGTAAAAAAACAAAAAACTCCACAATGATGTTAGAGTCAAGTGGCACATGAAATAATGTGGGGAGAAAAATAGAATAAAGATGTATGGATATGTACCCATAAATATCTTTAACCTTATCAGAAGGAAGGGATGCAAATCTGCTAACCCAGATACCCTTTGGCCTTTCATTCTGTCACCAAAGAGACATCTTGATTTTTGGCTAGCTGTCGGCCTTTCGAAAGAGACCAGATTAGGAAACCAACATTATGAATACTCATAGCTTTATTATTACTGAAATAATACTCCCAGAATTCTGGGAGTTGAAGTCCTCCAGGCTTAAAGTTGCCACGATTGGAGACTCCTGCTTTAAGGTGTGCATTAATGTTCCAGTGGGTTCTGCTGGAGAAAAAATGCCGCCCCACCAAAGCTAATTTTATTATTGGATGGAAAAAGCTGATGAGAGCTCTCTGCAGCTAAGCTGGAAGAAATATGGCAAGTTCAGCCGCCATTTTTGATGGCTGTAGGTAGAAAAATTGCAGGGGCAGAAGTCAAACTAACACCCACAACAAGAATGGTTAAAAAGAAATATTAGTCTTTTAACACATTTTAGAGTTTCTCTCTCAAACTTTCTTCTGATGCAAGGTAGAAATATCCTCTGACATGAGTGGGAAGAAACATAGAACAGAATAATCGATTTGGAAGGGACCTTGGAGGTCTTCTAGTCCAACCCCCTGCTAAGGCAGAAGACTATTTCAGACAAATGGCTGTCCAATCTCTTCTTTAAAAACTCTGGTGATGGAACACCCACAAATTCTGGAGGCAAGCCATTGCATTTTTTTTTAAATTTGATTTATATGCCGCCCTTCTCCGGAGACTCAGGGCAGCTTACAATGCGTTAAGCAATAGCATTGGTTAATTGTTCTCACTTTCAGAAAATTCTGAATTTGGGATATGTTGGCTTCTTTAACAGTGATGGGGGAGGGAAAAAGGGAGGAAAGAGATTTATAACAGTCGTCCAAAAGAATTCATTCTGGATTTATCCCCTCCCTCCTTCAGCCCTCCACCCATTTCCATCAAGAAGAAAGGGAAGTGAAAATAAACGGCATCAGGCAATTCATCCTAAGCAAACTTGCACTACTAAATGTGCATAATCTTTCCAGCAGGTGAAAAAAAAATGTTTAGCAATTTGTTATTTCCTGACAGAAGACCATGATTCTGCCTGCAAGGTCACTCTGCCCCTGTAGTTTTCTAAAGCAGAGTGCTTTGTGTTCATTCCAGAAGGAGTGTACCCAGGCTGAGAGAACAAAGCAGAGTGATATATTAAGATTTCAATGTAGAATCTGAAGTAACATCTTGTTAAAAATCTGATTTGGGAAACTAAGTCAGCTCTCAACTAGAAATTCCTCTTATAATTGCATTTTTCCAGCAGACATATTTATCTACTTAAAGGATAGAATAGAATTTTTTATTGGCCAAGTGTGATTGGACACAAGGGAATTTGTCTTGGTGCATATGCTCTCAGTGTACATAAAAGAAAAGATACGTTCATCAAGAATCATAGGGTACAACACTTAATGATAGTCATAGGGTACAAATAAGCAATCAGGAAACAATATCAATATAAATCGTAAGGATACCAGCAACAACACAAGATACATTTGTCAAGAATCATAATGATAGCCATAGGGAACAAATAAGCAACCAAATCATATTAGGAAACAGTAAATATAAATCGTAAAGATACCAGCAACAAAGTTACAGTCATACAGTCATAAGTGGGAGGAGATGGGTGATAGGAATGATGAGAAGATTAATAGTAATAGTAATGCAGACTTAGTGAATAGTTTGACAGTGTTGAGGGAATTATTTGTTTAGCAGAGTGATGGCGTGCGGGGAAAAACTGTTCTTCTAACTAGTTGTTCTGGTGTGCAGTGCTCTATAGCGTCGTTTTGAGGGTAGGAGTTGAAACAGTTTATGTCCAGGATGTGAGGGATCTGTAAATATGTTCACAGCCCTCTTTCAGACTTGTGCAATATACAGGTCCTCAATGGAAGGCAGGTTGATAGCAATGCTTTAGATGGATATTTATTTTTTTTGCTCATCAGTGTGATGTCCCAATCTCCAGTTGGAAAACTACCTTATACAGCAGGGGTGGGAAACAATGGCCTTTTTATGACTTGTGGACTTCAACTCCCAGAATTCCTGAGCCACGGCTCAGGAATTCTGGGAGTTGAAGTCCACAAGTCATTAAAAGGGCCATAGTTCCCCACCTCTGTTCTATAGGGAGCCCTTGAGCAGTGGTGAAATCTAAAATTTGTTACTACCAGTTCTGTGGGCGTGGCTTGGTGGTGGTGGGTAATGTGACTGGGTGGGTGTGGCCAATTTGTTTTTTTTTTTACTTTTAAAACCATTTTTTCTACAACCTCTTTGGCGAAGGGTTTTTTTCTTTTAAATGCCTCTGACGATCCAAGCTGAGTTTTTTAAAAAGCCTCTGCCAATCCGGCAACTCAGCTGGGATCGTCAGAGGCATTTAAAAGAAAAAAAGGGTTTTTTTTTCTTTTAAAAGCCTTTGACGATCCCAGCTGAGCTGCGCGATCATCAGAGACTTTATTTTTTACTTTTAAAAGCATTTTTTCGGCGGAAGAGGTTGTAGAAAAAATGCTTTTAAAAGTTTTTAAAAAGCCTCTGATGATTGTGCAGCTCAGCTGGGCATGGGGGCGGGCGCAGGGATTTTTGCTACCGGTTCTCCGAACCACCCACCTCCATCGCTACCGGATCGGGTGATCCGGTCCGAACCAGGAGCATTTCACCCCTGCCCTTGAGTCAGACTTTCACTCATCATCCCCATGGTCACATGATCAACATTTGGGTGCTCAGCAACCAGCATATATATACAATGGTTGCAGGGCCCTGGGATCATGCAACATTTGCAACTTTTCCTAATTGCCTTTCAACAAGCAATGGATGAGGGCAGTGGTGGGATTCAGCTGGTTCTCTCCGGATCGCACAAACTGGTAGCGGTGATTGTGGGAGGTTCCGCTCACCTGCCCGTACGTAATGCACCACTACTGCGCATGCACAGAAGGTTGTGCGCATGCGATTTAGCGAACCGGTAGGGACGGTAAGTGAATCCCACCTCTGGATGAGGAGGGGAGCCAAATTTGTTTGATTCACTTAACAACTGCAGTACCTGCATTGCTTAACAACTGCCCTACTTAGCAACAGAAATTCTAGTTCCCAATTGTGGCCATAAATTTAGGTCAGTACTGAACTGGACACCTATCACATGAACAGCATGTCTTCAACTGCTGTTATTCAACTCCAAGCTAAGGAAGGGAGGAAAAAAATGGGTGCAAAAATAGACTTACAATTTGGGGATCACAATTACAGTACCTACTGATAACTACAACCATCATGGAAAACTACACAATCGGCTGGTTACATTATTCATTGATGTAAGCAATTCTGGAATGCTGTGGAGGCAGAGATCAAAAGGAGCAGAAAACAAGTAAGAGGTTATTGGGTATGGCAAGCTAATCTTGCACCATTATTCTCGGCTCTTAAGAAGTCCTATCTCCAACCTTGGAGAGTTCCAATCATCTAACAGAATAACACAGTTGGAAGGGACCTTGGAGATCTTCCTGCTCAGGCAGGAAACCCTATACCATTTCCGACAAATGGTTGTTCACTCTTCTTAAAAACCTCCAGTTCGGGCACCCACAACTTCTGGAGGCAAGTCGTTCCACTGATTGTTCTGTTGGGAATTATCTCCTTAGTTCCAGGTTGGTTCTCTCCTTGGTTGATTTCCACTCATTGCTTCTTGTGCTGCCTTCAGGTGCTTTGGAGAATAGGCTGACTCCCTCTTCTTTATGGCAACCTCTTAGATATTGGAACACTGCTATCATGTCTCCCCTAGTCCTTCTTTTCATTAAACAGGTTTGGTCGCCACGATGTAAAAAAGATGTTGAAACTTTAGAAAGAGTGCAGAGGAGAGCAACAAAGATGATTAGGGGACTGGTGGCTAAAACATATGAAGAACGGTTGCAGGAACTGGGTATGTCTAGTTTAATGAAGAGAAGGACTAGGGGAGACATGATAGCAGTCTTCCAATATCTCAGGGGCTGCCACAAAGAAGAGGGAGTCAAGCTATTCTCCAAAGCACCTGAGGGCAGGACAAGAAGCAGTGGGTGGAAACTAATCAAGGAGAGAAGCAATTTAGAACTAAGGAGACATTTCCTGACAGAACAATTAATCAGTGGAACAACTTGCCTCCAGAAGTTGTGAATGCTCCAACACTGGAAGTTTTAAAGAAGATGTTAGATAACCATTTGTCTGAAGTGGTGTAGGGTTTCCTGTTTAAGCGGGGGGTTGGATTAGATGACCTCCAAGGTCCCTTCCAACTTTGTTATTCTATTCTATTCTAACCCAATTCTAGCAAACATTCTTTGTATGTTTTACCCTCCAGTCCAGAGGTGGGTTTCAGCAGGTTCTGACCAGTTCTGGAGAACCGGTAGAGGAAATTTTGAGTAGTTCGGAGAACCAGTAGTAAAAATTCTGACTGGCCCCTCCCCCCTCTGCCTCCCAAGTCTCAGCTGATCGGGAGGAAATGGGGATTTTGCAGTAACCTGCTCCTGGAGTGGGGTGGGAATGGAGATTTTACAGTATCCTTCCCCTGCCACGCCCACCAAGCCACACCCACCAATCTATGCCACGCCCACCAAGCCACACCCACAGAACCGGGAGTAAAATATTTTGAAACCCACCACTGCTCCAGTTCCCTAATCATCTTTGTTGCTCTTCTCTGCACTCTTTCTAGAGTCTAGAATCTCCTTTGAGCGAACCGAAGTTCATTTGATCTTGAGGGAATTTTCCAAGTGTCACAGTATCTGTACAGCTGAGTTACAGTTCATTCCACAGGAAAGATTTTCAAAAATAACATTCTGAGTCTAATACTTGCTGCATTACTCATACATAGATTCTATACTTGGATTCTTTCCTTTTATTTGTAAGTAAGGAAGTCACCCTTCACCTAGATTTTAGAGAGTACACAGAATTGGTTGTTCACTGCAAGAAATAAACATATTCTTGCAGCAGGAAACTACATATGCTGGAAGTTTCATACTTCATCAGAGTAACTGGCCATACAAGAGACTTTTTAAAGAGTTTATGACGGTCCTTATTTGTGTTTTGCTAACTCTTGACTCTGCCTAAAGCGTCATAGCCATAACATAATTAATATAACTAAGTAAGCTAAAAAAAATCATGTGTAATTATGATCTGATCAGCTTTGCAAGGGAGAAGAACGCTCCTTTCATTTGTCCCTTTGATCGCTAATTAAATTACAGTGACCTCATGGGGAAAGCTATTGTCTCCAAGCAGAGGTGGAACAATAGGGAGCCATACTGTAAGGAAAATAGTGACAGAGTTAACCAGGTGCCAACTCTTGGAGAAGTGCAGGAATGCAATGCTTACAGTTAACAAAGAAAAATGCTCGATGCTACAAATTAAATTGGAACACAAATGCCCCGTTGAATTATTCTGAAGGGTGTTACTGCAAGAAATCAATCAATCAATCAACCAACCAACCAATCAATCAATCAATCAATCAGAATAGGCTGAAAGGGACCTTGGAGATCTTCTAATCCAGGCCCGTGCTCAAGTAGGAGACACTATACCAGGGGTGTCAAACTGGATTTCTTCAAGGGCCGGATCAGCATTGTAGTTCTCCTCCGCAGGCTGGCGGGAGTGGGGGGCAGGGAGGGTATGGATGCCTCCTGCAGCACCCTGCTGGCCAAAATGGGGCACAGTCCATATGCTACCCCCGTGCGTCGTTTTTACCCTCCATGGCCTCCTGCAACCAAAAACTGCCAGTCAAAAACTGCCAGCCAAAAACCGTCATTTTCGGCCCATTTTTCAGCCCGTTTTTGGCCTGCTTTTTGGACTATTTTTTGGTCAGCAGAGTGCTACAGGAGGCCACGGAGGGTGAAAACAAGGCACGAGGGGGAACGCACACGCAGGGGTGAAATCCAGCAGGTTCTGACAGGTTCTGGAGAACCAGTAGCGGAAATTTTGAGCAGTTCGGAGAACCAGGAAATACCACCTCTGGCTGGCCCCCGAGTGGGGTGGGAATGGAGATTTTGCAATATCCTTCCCCCAGGAGTGGGGAGGGAATGGGGATTTTGCAGTATCCTTCCCACGGAGTCGGATGGGAATGGAAATTTTGCAGTATCCTTTCCCTGCCACACCCACCAAGCCACACCCACAGAACAGGTAGTAAAAAAAAATGGATTTCACCACTGCGCACACGGCCCATTTTAGCCACCAGAGACACCACAGGCCGTTCCTTTGATATTTCCAGGTCAGCCCAGTGGGCTGGATTTAAGCACCCCGTGGGTCAAATTCGACCCGCAGGCCTTGGAATTTGACACCCCTGCCCTATACCATTTCACACAAGTGACTGTCCAATATCTTCTTGAAAACCTCCAGTGATGAAGCACCCACAACATCTGAAGGCAAGCTGTTCCAATGGTTAACTGTCCTCACTGTTAAGAAGTTTCTCCTTAATTAAGAATTGCAGGGGCAGTTCAGAATTATTTTTCATTTCTAGTTTTGGTTGATGACAGACAGGTCAATGTTTACTCAAACTGTTGACCCTGCACTGAGATATAGGGTGTGGCCGTGTAAGCCAATCAAAACTTTGCATTTGCCAGAATTTTTTTTTATATGGAAGGGTTTTGTTTCTGAACTTACACTGCCCTCTTGAAATGCTACATGATCTTTCCCTTCCAGGGATGGAGAGATTCCTTTCAACACCAAATAAGTCTCTGTTCCAAACCAGAAAATAATCAGAGAGTTGCTTTAGCAATAGCAATAGCATTTATATTATATACCACTTCACATGCATGGTTATGAAAGTTGGACCATAAGGAAGGCTGAGCATCAAAGAATTGAGGTGACCAGGGTCCCCCAGGACACCTCAATAGATTCAATAGAGTTCAAAGTTCAATCCTTTGAACTATGGTGCTGGAGGAGACTCCTGCGAGTCCCTTGGACTGCAAGGCAATCAAACCAGTCCGTCCTAGAGGAGATCAACCCTGACTGCTCTTTTGAAGGCCAGATCCTGAAGATGAAACTAAAATACTTTGGCCACCTAATGAGAAGGAAGGAAGGACTCATTGGAGAAGAGCCTAATGCTGGGAAAGATTGAGGGCAAAAGAAGAACGGGACGACAGAGAATGAGGTGGCTGCATGGAGTCACTGAAGCAGTAGGTGTGAGCTTAAATGGACTCCAGAGGATGGTAGAGGAGAGGAAGGCCTGGAGGAACGTTGTCCATGGGGTCACAATGGGTCGGACACGACTTCGCAACTAACAACAACAAACACTTCACAGTGCTTTACAATCCTCTCTAAGCAGTTTACAGAGTCAGCCTATTCCCCCCAACAATCTGGGTCCTCATTTTACCGACCTCAGAAGGATGGAAGGCTGAGCCAACCTTGAGCCTGGTGAGATTCGAAGCGCCAAATTGCAGGCAGTCGGCAATCAGCAGAAGTAGCCTGCAGTACTGCATTCTAACCACTGCGTCACTGTGGCTCTTTCTGTTCAATGTGCTCAGAAAACCCAACCACAGCCTCCTTTTTTTCCAGACTGATTAGACCTGGAGCATCCCAGCTTCCTTTGCATTCATATCTACCAGGCTTTTGGTATTCAGAATCCCTGGCAGGAATAACCAAGTCTATGTATCTGACTGGTAGTAGCTGAACAGCCACATGCTTAGCTGGCTCCGCAAAGGAAGCAAATGCTGGACACTCAACATTAGATGCAGACTGACCCAGCTCAGAGCCGGATATGTTGGATGGAAGCTCAAGGGTTTGTTCTCCACTTTAGGAAGTGTGCTGGTTTCTTTCTTTCTTTTTTTTTTTTTTATGATTCTACATTGATGAGGCACTCTGTGAGGGAGATGAACGTTGGAAAATTTGATCAAATCAAGAAAGAACGGATATATGATCAACATGAAGACATCTAGCTCTCTTTTACATATACGACTGCTAACCCTAGCCTTCCACATCCTAAACTCACAGCCTTCCTTTTTTTTCTTTTTTTTATCAGACACAGAACTTTATGTTCCTTATTCATTTCAGTTCATTGCTGTTATACATTTAAAATTTGGGATCCCACACGAGGAAACATGTAAAGAAAGTATCTTTATTGACTGAATAACAGAATAATAATAGAGTTGGAAGGGACCTTGGAGGTCTTCTAGTCCAACCCCCGGCTCAGGATGGAAACCCTGTACCATTTCAGACAGATGGTAGTCCAATCTCTTCTTAAAAATGTCCAGTGTTGGAGCACCCACAACTGCTGAAGGCAAGCCGTTCCACCAGTTAATTGTTCTCACGATTAGGAAATTTCTCTTTAGTTCTAGGTTGCTTCTCTCCTTGATTAGTTTCCATCCATTATTTCTTGTTCTACCCTCAGGTGCTTTGAAGAATAGGTTGACTCCCTCTTCCTTGTGGCTGTCCCTCAGATATTGGAACACTGCTATCATTTCTCCCCTAATCCTTCTTTTCATTGAACTAGTCATACCAAATTCCTGAAACTTTATTTCATATGCCTCCAGTCCCCAATTACTTAAACTTCAGAGAAGGGAAGAGAAGGGAAGGGAAGGGAAGGGAAGGGAAGGGAAGGGAAGGGAAGGGAAGGGAAGGGAAGGGAAGGGAAGGGAAGGGAAGGGAAGGGAAGGGAAGAGAAGAGTTGGAAGGGACCTTGGAGGTCATCTAGTCCAACCCACTGCATAGGCAGGAAACCCTACACCACTTCAGACAAATGGTAATACAATCTCTTAAAAACTTCCAGTGTTGGAGCATTCACAACTTCTGGAGGCAAGTTGTTCCACTGATTAATTGTTCTAACTGTCAGGAAATGTCTCCTTAGTTCTAAGTTGCTTCTCTCCTTGATTAGTTTCCACCCATTGTTTCCTGTCCTGCCTTCAGGTGCTTTGGAGAATAGCTTGACTCCTTCTTCTTTGTGGCAGCCCCTGAGATATTGGAACATTGCTATCATGTCGTCCCAAGTCCTTCTTTTCATTAAACTGGACATACCTAGTTCCTGCAACCATTCTTCATGTTTTAGCCTCCAGTCCCCTAATCATTTTTGTTGCTCTTCTCTGCACTCTTTCCAGAGTCTCCACATCTTTTTTACACCTTCACATTCATGTTCCCCAAGTCCCACTACTATACTGGCCAACTAATGGAAGGGACAGTGAAGACAGAGTGCTTGGTAGGATGGTGGCACGCATGGATAGTCCTTGTACAGTCCTTCATTTTATCTCATCACAGCAGTCTTCCATCACACATCACGTCAGCTATCATTTCCTTCATTCATGATGCTGTTATGACCAGGCTACGAAGAACTTGGTGCTTGGTGGTCACTTTCACTCTTTGTTGACTGACACGTAGAATTGTCCGAATTCAACTGACAATAGCTTGTTTGCTATTTTACACATTTTTCCCTCCTTGGGGTTTATTCTTAGTCAAGTCTGCCTCTCTTAACATGGTGTCAGCTTTGTTGTTATAATACTGACAAAGTCTGTCTAGATTTTTATGATCTTCTTTCCCAGTTTTGTCTTATCTGCAGACTCTGTGTATGTCAGCTCACCGCCCTCATCCAAGTCGTTTGATTTAAATGCTGAACAGCAAAGGTCCCAAGACAGAAAGCTTTGGCATTCTGCTCCATGTTTCCTTCCAAACTGAAGACAAGCTATTCATAAGCATTCTTTGGATATAGTCATTGAGGCAACTGAGATACAATCTAACAGTGATATCATCTTTTATCTTTATCTTTAATTAGATTTGTATACTGCCCTTCTCCTTTCGGACTCAGGGCAGTGAACAGCCAAAATAAAAACATTTGTACACAAATGTTAAAATAATTTTAAAAATAATTATATGAAATTTGGCCCATAATTTGAAACATTTCAATTAAAAATCAGTATCAAACTTTAAAACCAACGTGGAATCAGGCTAGTTCACATGTTACTATTCTATTAAGAATATAAGGAAATATACTATGCCTATAGGGCAGTGATGGCTAACCTTTTTGTTGTTGCGTGCCAAAAGCAGGGGGGCGTGTAGGGGGGTCGCGCAAGTGCATGACCACACCCATAATTCAATGTGCCCTGCCCTCACCGTGCATGCACGTGTGACCCCCCCACACACTCCCCCCACTTTTGGCACATGATGGCACAGTGGGCCTGGGAGGCGTGTTTTTCGCTCTCCCCAGGCTCCAGAGGCTTTCTTGGAGCCTGGGGAGGGCAAAAACAGCCTCCCCATCCTGGAGGCTCTCTGGAGGCCAGAAACAGCTGTTATGGGGTTGTGTTGCTTTTAAGCTTTATCTCTATGTGCCTCTATGAGGTGTTTCCGGTTCCTGGGTGTTGCCTTGGAAGACGCTTTATAAGTGTTGTTTGTTAGTTTTACTTTGTTAATAAAAGCATATCCAAAACAACAGCCTTTTTCCTGACTTCCAGTGGGCCTGGAAGGCCCAAAAATCAGGTGGCTGGCACGCACATGCGTGCTGGAGCTGAACTAGGGCAATGCTCGTGTGCCCACAGATATGGCTCCACGTGCCACCTGTGGCATGTGTGCCATAGGTTCACCATCACGGCTATAGGGCCATGATGGTGAACCTATGGCACGCATGCTGGAAGTGGCATGCAGAGCCATTTTTCTGGGCACGCGAGCTGTCACCCAATTCATCTGCACCTGCGCATGCGCGTGCGCCCCAGCTGGTATTTGGGCCTCTGGTGAGCATTTGCGCAATTCAGGGGACCCAGCTGATCTTCGGAGCTCTCCTGCGCATGCGCACGTGTTTGCATGTGCGAGAGTACTGGTGTGCAGCACACATATGCGCAGGTGGCATTCACGCATGTGCATTGCACGCACGAAAACCACACACATACGCAGATGGTGCGATTGCACACACAGCATACGGGGGAGTTGTGTGAAACCTGCGCGCATGCACAGATGGTGCGATTGCGGGTGCAGTATATGGTGGGCGCGCCCACAAAATCTGTGTGTGGCTGCATGTGCAGCGCATGGTGGGGGTGTGCGTGAAAGCTGTGCACGTGCACAGAAGGTGCGGTTGTGCGCACAGTGCATGGGGAGGAGCCACGCATTAGCGCGGATGGCACACGTGCAAAGTGCCCAAACCACGTACCTATTCAGCACTTGGTGAGTAAAAGGTTCGCCACCACTGCTATTGGGTTTCCTTAATCTATTAATCCAATCATTGTATCCAACAAGGAAATATGGTTTGCCTATAACTATTTGTGACAAATCCATGCTGGATCTTGTTAATTCTACCATGCCTATCCAAGTGCTCACAAAGATGATGCTTGATAATCTTTGAAAACTTTGTCTAGTACAGGCCTCAAGCCATAGGTCCTCTTTCTTCCTGTTATGGAATATGGGGATGAAATCAGCTTTCTTCCAGTCTTCTAGGATCTCACCAGTCCTCCAGGAGTTCTCAAAAAGTTACTCACATTGGTTCTGTGATCAGCTCTGCTAGTTCCTTCAGTAGTCTTCTTCTGACCTTAGAAGTTGTATTTATTTAAATTAGCTAAAAATGTTGATGGTTTTGAACTTTGGTGCTGAAAAGGACTACTGAGAATACCAAGAAAACAAACAAATGGGTCATTGAGCCTCAGTGGTGCAGCGGACTAAGTGCTGTTAAGTGCTAGCACTTAGCTGCCAGCAGTCTGCAATTAGTGCAAGTTCAAATCTCACCAGGCTCAAGGTTGACTCAGCCTTCCATCGAGCGAACCGGTAGTGTGAATGCGGGCGGGCCCGCCAGCCTGCCCACCCACCCCAGCATAAAGACGTCCTACTTAGTCATGTTTTTGAGGCCGGGCACATGCGCAGAAGGTGCGTGTGTGAAACGAGCACACGCAGGGCAAACCAGTGGTAAGCATTTCTGAAACCCACCGCTGCACAGTACACTAAATTAGATCATATTCACCTTTCTCAATTAGGATCTCTAGTTCTTCCTGTTTATTTCCATATTTTGTGTATTGGTTAGAAACATCTGCGGTTCCCGCTTACTATAATTTCCTCTGAGACTGACTTCTCATCCTAAATCCCCACTTCTGCTTCCCCCATTGTGTTCTGCTTTCTTGGCTGTTGTCCTTGAATGCACATCCTCCTGACGAGACAGAGGGAAGCATCTGTCAAATATTTCCTTCTCAGATTTTGTAAAATGTAACCCATCTCTTCCTTGATGAAGATAGAATAGGACACTGATGTAGAATTCCAACTCTTCTGTGGTGACTTTACTTGCATAGCCAATTCACTTCCAGAATCCTGTTTTGTCACCTTGCATAAAAGGTAAAGGTAAAGGTTCCCCTCGCATATATATACTAGTCCTTCCTGACTCTAGGGGGCGGTGCTCATCTCCGTTTTAAAGCCAAAGAGCCAGCACTGTCTGAAGACGTCTCCGTGGTCATGTGGCTGGCATGACTAAACGCCAAAGGCACACGGAACGCTGTTACCTTCCCACCAAAGGTGGTCCCTATTTTTCTACGCATTTTTTACATGCTTTCAAACTGCTAGGTTGGCAGAAGTTGGGACAAGTAATGGGAGCTCATCTCGTTACACGGCACTAGGGATTTGAACCGCTGAACCGCCGACCTTTTGATCGACAAGCTCAATGTCTTAGCCACTGAGCCACCGCGTCCCTTTCTCTTCTTGCATCATGACCCTCAAATACAATGGGGAGAAAAAAATACCTTCCTTGTCAAGACCTTTGTAATCCCCAGAAACTTTTTCAAGATCTCTTCCAGTTATGTCATTCATTCCTTCATGGATTCAGGGAGGAGTGTTAACTTCCAAGCCTTTTTTTAAATAGGAGAAGACAGAAAAGTTACAAAAGACTGTGTTTGATGAGTGAAATTTTCTTAGTAACTTTGGAAGTAATCTTTTCTCTGTCACACCTTGGAAGTCAACACATCCCCCACAATGTTATATCAGTTCTACACATACAGTAGCTGCCTCTCCTCAGTAGGGAATCATTCACCATCACAACACATGCATTTTTTTCAAGGTGGCTGCTTGTTTGTTTTGGTCCACGAAGGTCAAAATGTCTTCTACAATACTCAATGGCAAAGTTTCCAGAGGTGGCTTTCTTTCTTTTTTTTTCCCCATGTTTTTATTTGTTTTATTTATATAACACTCAATTTTCATCAAACAGTGTGTATTCTGGGTACAATTATATTTTGATAGTCATATTTATACATCTTCATTATATTTAGTCATCACCATCATATTAATAATATAATAACCTTATGATATAATAACCTTAATGCTTGACATTTAACATCTTCTTCCTTAATAACTCTCCTCTATACCATTTCCTCCCTTTGTATCTCTTCCTTTCCAACTTCTGTTTTTATTATCTAACCATTGATAAAATGTGTCCCATATCAAAAAATATTCAGTTTCCTCTTTATCCTTAATAGTGAGTGTTAATCTATCCATTTCTGCACAGTCTAATATTTTTTTAATTACATTCTCCTCAGATGGGATCTCATCACTTTTCCATTGTTGCGCAAATGCAATTCTGGCTGCTGTTAATATATGCAAAATCAAATATGCAGTCTTTTAATCATATTTTTCTAGGAGAATGCCCAGCAAAAATATCTCTGGTTTCAGATCTATATGTAGTTTTATGATTTTTTCCAACCATGTGTGTATTTTGTCCAATATTTTCTCGCTCTTGGACACGTCCACTGAGGTGGCTTTCCATCGACCTCTAGAGCAGTGGTGTCAAACTGAATTTCTTTGAGGGCTGGATCAGCATTGTAGTTCTCCTTCGCAGGCTGGCTGGGAGGTGGGGAGAGAGACAGGATGGATGCCTCTTTCAGCACCTTGATGGCCAAAACTGGGCACGGGGGGGGGGGGCATATTTTCACCAGCAGGGTGCTGCAGGAGGCCATCCAGGCCAAAAACAGGGTATAGGGGGCCGTGTACGGCCTTCCCACACCCCGTTTTGGGTGGCAGGATGCTGCAGGAGGCCGTCCATGATGAAAATGGGGTACAGGGGTGCACGCGGACTCCCCACACCGCATTTTTGCTAGCAGAGGCACTGCGGGCAGTCCTTTGCTATTTCCAGGCTGGCCCCAGGGGCCAGATTTAAGCACCCCACCGGCTGGATCTGGCCCGCAGGCCTTGAGTTTGACACACCTGCTCTAGAGGGAGATCTTGGCATTAATGTCTTAGTTCCTTAGCACCCGAGTGCTTCCTAATCCTTTTACTTCTTTGGTTCACATTAATCCACATGTTTGCTTCTGCCAAAGGGTTTTGTTTCTGTTCTTAGGTATTCTCTTCACCTCTCTGCCTCTTCTGAAGAGCTTAGCTGTCCTCTTCTGGAGCATCTCATCTTCCCTCTTTCCTGAAGTCCTTTCACTTTCTCCTCTAATAAAAAAAACAAATTTACACTTGCAGAAGGTGTAGTTTTAGTCCTCTGTAGGCTAAAATTGTACATACTATAAAGCTCACAATAATGGTTCCTTCACTCTCCATGTTGCTTGGAGACTTCCTTGCTTTCTTCTTTAACCAAATATCCACGCAAATATTCCCTCTCTGCTTGCTTTGGCAGCAAGCTCACCAGAGTTCCTTGTCTGAGTAAAGATCAGCTTGGATTGAAAGACAAAGCGAAAAGAAGAGGGAAAAAAAAAATTTTTTTTTTAGGGATCATCTCTCTCCACTTCCTTTGTGAAACTTGTTTGCTTCATCACTGGAGGATTTTAAGAAGAGATTGGACAGTCACTTGTCTGAAATGGTATAGGATCTCCTTCTTGAGCACGGGGCTGGACTAGAAGACCTCCAAGGTCCCTTCCAGCTCTATTCTATTCTGATTCTGATTCCTTGTTTGCTTGGTCAGTGAATGCATATCGATGCATAGGGTGCGGGCGCACTAAATACATTAACTTTTACGAAACAGGAGAGGTTTTTCTTCCGCTTTGAACAAAGAGTCATTTTCTAATTTGGCTCAATTTTTAAAGCAATCTGCACTTATTTGTGACATGTGCTCTCCTCTTCCTGGGTTTTGAGTAACAATATGCCCAGCAACAGTAGCAAAATAGCAAATCTCCTTTGAAACAATGAAAGAAGGAAATAATAGATTTTATTCTATTCCTAATCCTGAAATCTGGCTAGCTTTGTCTGCACCAATCAATAAATAGCATTTGTTGTGCACCCTTAAGCAGAAGTTATTATTATTCATTGGAAAAAATGGCATGTACCTTTCCGAAACATGGAGATGCTATAAGGCAGGGGTGGGTTCTAATTTTTTTTACTACCGGTTCTGTGGGTGTGGCTTATTTTGTGGGCGTGGCTTGATGGTCATGTGACAATTACTTAGGATTTAGCAGAGGTACTGGTCTACCAGGCTTTTAACTGCTTGCAGAGCTGTACCGATCTACCCATTTATTTTTGCAGGCACTGATCTACTCATGTATTTTTGCAGGCACTGGTCTACTCATGTATTTTTGCAGGCACCAATCTACTCATGTATTTTTGCAGGCACCGATCTACTCATGTATTTTTGCAGGCACCGATCTACTCACGTATTTTTGCAGGCACCGATCTACTCACGTATTTTTGCAGGCACCTGTCTACTCATTTGTTTTTTTTTAACACTGATCAGCTGTAGGGCGGCCCTTTGAAGCCCCGCGGCAAGAGTTTAAACAGTTTTTTTCCCTCTAGCCATCAGCAATAGATTGGGGGTGGGGCCAAATAAAAGGTAAGAATAATGCGGGGGGGCGCGGGGGGCAGGGGGGCAGAAATGGTTCGGTAACGTCATATCGTCACCACTACCGGCTCGGGAGAACCAGGCCAAACCGGGAGGAACCCACCACTGCTATAAGGTACCCCTACGTTAAATCTGATTCATGTTCTGGGTGTGGGAAAGTAATCACGTAGCAACTTACCAATATGATATTATTGCCAGCACAATGGATAGCATTCATTAGGTAACAACTCACGTAGCTCAACCATCAGCTTCTGCCAGCAGTAAATTTAGTTCAGCTAATCCAATTTTATGTAGCCTGCAAAACTTAGAAACCATGCATTTACTCTGAGTAAAACTAGATATGACATTAATTGGATGAATGTAATTAACTGGCACGGGTTTTATTATAACTTCCAAAGGACTATATTAGCCTGCTGCAGAAAAAAAACAACAATAAAATATTCTGGCCAACAACTTTATTATGATACAAGCCAGAAGAACACAATATGGTGTCTCTTGGCACCAACAGGCAGACAAGCACTCCTGGTCTATTGAAGGATCCCTGTCTCAATCATTTAATTAAAATAAACTGATGGGAAGCTAACTGCCCACAGAGCAAAATGTGTCTTGACCTCACATTGGCTCTGTAGGCATTTCTGTAAAATAAAACTTAAGGTAGGGAAAAGAAAGCTCAATTGCGCACTGTATTTGCAAGTTTGCTACAAGACGCACATTTTATGCATAAACTGGATACCATTTTATAGAAGAAGAATAAAATATTAAATACAGTGCTCCTCATTGGTAATTCGTTCTGGAATAATATGCGCCAAACATTAAAACCAACGGGTAAACCATGTGACTGACTGACCACGTGACCTGAAATTTCGGCGTGAAGAACTAGTGAGTCATGAGCAGGGGTGAAATTCAGCAGGTTCTGACAGATTCTGGAGAACCGGTGGCGGAAATTTTGAATAGTTTGGAGAACCGGCAAATACCACCTCTGGTTGGCCCCAGAGTGGGTGGGAATGGAGATTTTGCAGTATCTTTTCCCTGTAATGTCCACCAAGCCATACCCACCAAGCCACACCCACAGAACCGGTAATAAAAAAAAATAATTCCACCAAGGGTCATGAGGTAGGTGACATTAGCAACTTTTTTGTTGCATGTCGACTACCAGGAGAAAAATAAGTGCTGGGGCAAGATTTCTGCTTCAGAACTGAATTCTGAATTTGAATTTTGAATACTGAATTCAATTACTGTATTTTTCAGAGTGTAAGACACACCTTTATCCCTCCTAAAAGGGGATGAAAATTTAGGTGCGTCTTATACACCGAATGTAGCCCTGCCCACCCACTGGCCCCCACCCTTTGGCTTCTGCCTCGCAGTAGTCACCTCCTTGCAAGCAAACAGCAAGGAAAAACAGCTCCTTTCAGCTTCAGCACAGCCTAATTAGCACAAGTTGATTGGATTGGCCTCCCGACTCTCAGCTGATTTGCTCTCAGCTGTTTTGCGTGGGCCTCTGCTGCTTGCTGCAAAGAGGTAAATTGCTGGAGCAGATTTTTTTTTTCCCTTGTGCTAATCAAGCTATGCTGAAAAAGAAAATGAAAGTAAAGCAGGCTGATTGCTGCTTGCTGCAACGAGGCAAAATTGCTCAGAGGCAGAGGGAGATTTCTTTTTCTTCTTTTCCTCACCAAAAAAAGGTAAGTGCGTCTTATATTCCAAAAAATACAGTAGTTTTGAAGTAGTCTAGTGCCAATGTATGCTTTTATACTTATAAATGAACTGTATAGATTATAAAAGCAAATTTTAAGAGATCAATAAATTACTAAAGCATAGTTATGCTTTCAGAAAAGAAACCAAAGGGAAATTTTAAAAAAATCTGCTGGGAGATTAAGAATGTGATAGAGATCTTATCCCTTTGCCTCTTGTGAGGAAGTGTGACTGTCCATACTGTAATATGTTTGCAACAATCCAAATGAGTCCCATCAGCCTACCTCTGCCAAACATCTTGGTTACTATAGATCAGTGGTGGGTTCCTCCCAGTTCTGCCCGGTTCCGCCGAGCCGGTAGCAGTGACGATATGATGTCACTGAACTGGTTCTGCCCCGCCCCCCTCGTTATTCTTACCTTTTATTTGGCCCCACCCCCAATCTATTGCTGCCTCCTGAGTCCCAACTGATTGGCTGGAAGGAAAAAAACTGTTTACACTCTTGCCGCGAGGCTTCAAAGGCCCACCCTACAGCTGATCAGTGTTAAAAAGCAGTGTGGTGGTAGACCGGTGCCTCCAAAAACAAATGAGTAGACCGATGCCTCCAAAAATAAATGAGTAGACTGGTGCTTCCAAAAACAAATACAAGCAGTTAAAAGCCTGGTAGACCAGTACCTCTGCTAAATCCTAAAGAATGGTCACATGACCATCAAGCCACGCCCACAAAATAAGCCACGCCCACAGAACCGGTAGTAAAAAATTTTAGAACCCACTCCTACCTGCTATAGATCACTTCATTAGATACTGAATTGCAAGTTCAAGCACAGGTAGTCCTCGGCCTATGACCACAATGGAGCCCCAAATTTTTGTTGCTAAGTGAGACATTTGTTAAGTGAGTTTTGCTTCATTTTATGACCTTTCTTGTCACAATTGTTAAGTGAATCACTGTAGTTGTTAAATTAGTAACACGGTCGTTAAGGGAATCTGGCTTCCCTACCGACCTTGCTGGTCAGAAGGTTCACAAAAGGGGATCACATGACCCTAAGACACTGCAACGATCATAAATATGAGTCAGTTGCCAAGCATCTGAATTTTGATCACATGATCATGGAGATGTTGCAACAGTCATAAGTGTGAAAAACGGTCATACATGTCAGAGTTTGTTGCAGCACACACAATCAGACACACAATTAAATAATTCTGCAGGATTTAGCTACATAAAAGAAACTCCTTTATATACAATACCATACAGCAGAATTCAGGATACAAATCAGGAACACAGAAGCAATATTCATAGAAGCAAGTTATTACAGAGTAGAGAGATACAGAGGCTAATATATTGTACAGAGGCACCCATTACAGAGGCCAAACCAACTCTTATATACAGTTCAGCAAGCCTAAGCCACGCCCAGACTCCCAACTGTCTCTTATGGCCCCATACAAACAAATACTATGTTTCAGTTTCCAAACAGTCCCCATTGGATGACCTGTTACCATGTCTATCCAAACAGTCCCCACTGGCTGACCTGTTATCTATTCCAATCTATGAATATTCATATTCTGATAATACGTCACTTTTTTCAGTGCCGTTGTAACTGCCCACCAGAACAACTAGACACAAGAACAGTTTTTTCCCGAACACCATCACTCTGCTAAACAAATAATTCCCTCAACATTGTCAAACTATTCACTAAGTCTGCATTACTATTAATCTTCTCATCTTTCCTATCACCCATCTCCTCCCACTTATAACTGTATGACTGTAACCTTGTTGCTGGTATCTTTACGATTTATATTGACTGTTTCCTAGTATGATTTGATTGCTTATTTGTTCCCTATGACTATCATTAAGTGTTGTACTTATGATTCTTGACAAATGTATCTTTTCTTTTATGTACACTGAGAGCATATGCACCAAGACAAATTCCTTGTGTGTCTAATCACACTTGGCCAATAAAGAATTCTATTCTATTCTATTCTATTCTATTCTATTCTATTCTATTCTATTCTATTCTATTCTATTCTATTCTATTTTCTATTCTATTCTATTCTATTCTATTCTATTCTATTTTCTATTCTATTCTATTCTATTCTATTCTATTCTATTCTATTCTATTCTACTCTACTCTACTCTACTCTACTCTACTCTACTCTACTCTATTCTTTGAACGGTCATTAAACATCCATGACCTGGATGATTGAGAATCTCCATAGACTTTTATTCAGTTAATAACCAAAGTGTTTCTCTGCAAATTCTGTGGACTAGAAGATTTTGCTTATTGGCTTTTGAATACTGGAGGCTAGTAAGTACTAAATAGATTTTCAGAGAAAGTTTTGCTTCTAGAATACGGAGAGAATAGAGGAATTTTTTTTCTGTAGCTGCAATGTGGGCAGCACAGGAAAGAGGGGGAAAATAGCTATCAAATAGATGAATTCTCAATGTAGGCACTGTTTACTTTTGAAGAAAAACTGAATTTAGCTGTTTGCTGTACCTCCATCTATCCTTCCTCTACCTGCAGGACTCTTTCTTTTTAGAGAAATTGACCCTGTTATGCAATGTTTCTTTTTAAGATCATAGTATATCAAAGGAATGCATTTTTAATGAGGAACATTGATAACCTTCTTTAAAAGTGTTGGAGGAGAACTAAAGGGAATATTGGAAGAAAATATATGTCCCCTTAGACTGTTCACATCACTTGTACTGTATATTTTAACAAGATGCACTTACAATTATATTTTTTCCATCAAAGTGTGGAGTAAGATTTGTTAAAGAAAATCTCATTTCAGTTGAATGAGCATAAAATGCAGTCCGTTTCAATACTTAGTCTTGGAAGGAATAGAATGAAGGCAAGGCCTTCATTGCCACTTCACTTAGCAACTCATATTGTTTCTGAAACTCATCCAAAAGTCCTCTAGTAATGATCTCTTCCCCTCCTCCTCAAACTTCTTTTCTCTCAATGATCTGAGAGGAGATTTTCCAAAATGTCTCCTTCGTTCTTTAATAGTGTCGTGAGTTGTAATGTATTAATTGTGAATATAATGTAATGAGTGGCTAAACAGAACCAAACATATGTGACTGGGCAGTTATTCCAGATCCCATTCACGCAGTCATTAATTAAAGTCATGTAATTGATTGATTATGCAAGTCAAGTTGCTGTTAACTCTATTTTCAACACGATGATTTGTCCCTTAACCTGATTCTTTAGGCCTTGTAATGGTGCACCCATTGTCACTGTAATGGAGCCCATCATCTTACTGCTGGACATCCTCTTCCCTTCCACTTTTCTTAGCATTAAAGCCTTCTCCAGAGACCAGCACATAATGTGTCCAAAGTAGAATAATTTCAGTCTGATCACTGATGCCTCAGATGAGAATTCTAAGTTGATTTGCTCAATGATTCATTGATTTCTCTGTTGTCCGCTATATTCTCTAGCACCTAAATTCAAAAGCATCCATAACCTTTCTAGCCTGCTTCTTTAAGTTCAACTTTTGACCTTAAAGTTCCTTGGAGTGTAATAGGAAATACCGGAATTTTCCGACTATAAGACGCACCTGACTATAAGACACACCTAAATTTAGAAGAGGAAAACAACAACAAAAAGTTTTTGGCCTACCTTTTTTTGGCTCTTTTTTCAGCCCTTTTCCAGTCTTTTTTCGGCCTGTTTCTGCGGCTTTTTTTTTGGCCCATTTTTGGGGCTTTTTTCAGCCCATTCTTGAGGCTTTTTTCAGCCCATTTTCGAGGCTGTTTTGGCCCATTTTGGGGCTTTTTTCAGCCCATTCTTGAGGCTTTTTTCAGCCCATTTTCGAGGCTTTTGAGGCCCGTTTTCAAGGCTTTTTGAGGCCCATTTTGAGGCCCATTTTTTGGGCTTTTTTCAGCCCATTTTTGAGGCTTTTGGGGGCTGTTTTCAAGGCTTTTGGGGGGTCGCTTTCGAGGCTTTTTTCAGCCCATTTTTTCCCAAAAAAAGGGCAAAAAAAGGCTTCCAAAATGGGCCAAAAAAATCAGGGTGTGTGGAAGCCAAAAAATGGCTGGCAGGTGGGCGGGGCTTCGGCAATATTCGGTCTATAAGATGAACAGACATTTTCACCCCCTTTTGGGAGACAAAAAAGTGTGTCTTATTGTCCGAAAAATATGGTACCGTGGCTTGCACACTTCTGATCTTTTATAGGTAGGCCTCATTACAGCATTTGAATATCTTTTCCATAGTCATCATGGCTACTGTACCTAGTGGTAGTCTGCAGCATACAGCTTGTCTACTGTTGTTGGTTGATCCTAAAGGGCAGAATATCTATATAGATTCTCAATCATCCAGGTCATGATTGTCTGAAAGGTGCTTTTCAAAAGGCAACTGGATTTTCTTGGTTTTTTCTTTGAAAACATTTCGCTTCTCATCCAAGAAGCTTCTTCAGTTCTGAAGAATGAACTTCTGATGAACTGAAGAAGCTTCTTGGATGAGAACCGAAATGTTTTGAAGAGAAAAAACCAAGAAAGTCCAGCTGCCTTTTGAAAAGCACCTTTGGGACTAAAGGACAGAAACTATCAACCAATATCTTCAATATTTTCAATTATTGGCAACTCTAAAGCTGGTTGTTGTATCTGTTATCATTAGTTCGTCTTCTTTACATTTAGTTTTAGTCCCAGTTTTTTCCATTATGCTCCTTTACTTCTGCTACTAAAGCTTGCAGATCCCTTGCACTTTCAGCTATCAGATTAGTTCAACCAGTCCGGTACAGGTTATTTGTGTCTCTCCCTCCAATTTTAAAACCATGCTCATTGTCTTCCTCCTCTCAATAGAGGAGCCTGGATAGCTCAACAGACTAAAAGCCTGTTATTAACATTCAGCTGTCTGCAATTATTGCAAGTTCGAATCTCCCCAGGCTCAAGGTTGACTCAGCCTTCCATCCTTTCTAAGGTAGGTAAATTGAGGACCCAGTTTGTGGGGGCAATAAGCTGACTTTGTATAAAATATACAAAAGGATGAAGGCTATTGCTTAACGCACTGTAAGCCGCCCTGAGTCTCCGGAGAAGGGCGGCATATAAATCAAATTTAAAAAATAAAAAAAATAAAAAAATATATATATTCAGATTCCTCTTCAAATTGGAATGCATCAAACCATTCGTTTGTCTTCTATCTGGTGTGAAGAAACAAGGATGCCTGTAATTTTCTTATTCTGTGTATTGGCTCCACCCTTCCCACAATAGAGCTCGCTTTGGGCCCTGTCCAAGTTTCTCAATTATGTTCTGACACCATGTTATGTTTGTAAGCATAACAAAGCTAGAAATTAATTTTAAAAAAAGACAGACAAATACATGAATAGACTTTACTGGTAGCTTGCAAGTTACATCAGATGTAAACAGCCACTCCCACGTATATCTGGCTTCTTTTATCTACTTTTTCCACTCTACCCGCAAGCAAAGACACTACAATTCAAAACAGATATTCATCTGGGTACTGCCACTGAGTGGATTCAAATTACACCCCAAACATTTTATCTTGGGAATAGCTAATGGATACGTTTTTCCCAAGATATGATTAACATGTGTTATAATGGCTAACCCCAGAACAGGGGTGTCAAACTGGTCGCCCACAGGACGAATGCCTCACGCGCTGGCCACGCCCATGCCCAGTTTAGCAAAGGGGGGAAAGTCACAATACATCACGTGACGACAAAGTGACGCTGTTTGATACCCCTGCCCTAGAACATTCAACCTCTTGGAGAGTGCATTTTTAATTGATATCTTGCCTTTGCACAGAAAGGAGGCATATATTGTGCTTCCTATGTCAAGCACGGAAATTAGGAAACCCAGGCAGTTCAAATGAATATAAGGATTTATTGCAAGCTTAAGCTCCCTACAAGAATCTGAATTATTAATGGTCAAAGCAAATCGGTGGTAGATAAGAGTCAATGGAAATCAAGGTGGGCTGGATTTAGATCTCTTGTGGATGCGAAGGGACTCGAGACTGATGACACATTTGACTCTTCCCTCGGGCTCAGCTTGGTTATCTCCTACATCCTCTGCCTATTCTTCCCAATAACAGCAACCTTTCAGGTAGACTGGATTAGACAGAATGGCTGGCTAGGGAGGTTTCATGGCTGTACATGGACTAAAGGCCAGGTCCCCCGTTTCTAATCCAACACCTTAACCATTACACCAGGAGTGTCAGATCTGTTTGGAAAAGCTAATCTAACCATCATTACGTAGAATAGTGGGGAAGAGCTGTCTATGTGGCTGTGGGAGAAGAAGTACAACAGAGGGTTTTCTGGTTACTTGAGAGGTCAATGGGGATTATATACCGCTTCATACTGTAATGCTCAACAGCCCTCTCTAAGCGGTTTACAGAGTCAGCCTATTGCCCCCAACAATTTGGCTCCTCATTATACTGACCTCAGAAGGATGGAAGGCTGAGTCAACCTTGAGCGGCTCAGGATTGAACTCCTGGCAGTCAGCAGATTCAGCCTGCAATACTGACTTCTAACCCCTGTGCCACCATAGCTCTTCAGGCACTTCATAATTTTATTTCAAGAACTTTGTAAATGCCATTGGTTTAGGAATTGGTCACTGTATTTGCTGCTTTTCCTATTCCCTAGTTTTCTTTATTTTGTGTCCCATGTCATTTAGACTGCAAAGCTACTTGCAGCCATTATCTGCATGTGGGATTTAGAAATTTAGCAGTAGCCGCTGCATACTATGTTTAAGCAGGCACAAATTCCTGACTCATAGATAATCATCTTTTAACCAAACGTACTACATGGATGTTATGGAGATAAAAGGGAGAAAGACAGTATAATTATTCTTTTTTAAAATAATCCTTTTTCATTCCAAGAGATGGATTATTATAGAGATATACATTCACAAAAACAGTGATGGTAGTAAAACCAATTATTCATATAACCTCGAAGGCATGTTTAACACTGCTGTGGGAAAAAAAATCATTGTTCTACATTTGATAAGGGAAGTGTGATCCCTTTGCTGCATTCCTACACAATGATTATTTCCAATTCTTTATAACCTTATCTCAACAAGGAATAGCAAACATGGTAATACACACTGCTTGATCACTTGGTTCTGCCTGATTGCTAGAGTAATAAAACAGCCCTGGGAATAATGTTCATGGTTCATGTAGCTTTAAACCTTATCTTTGGCTTGTTCCTCTCCAAACAGGTCAGAACCATAACTATGGCTTCTTGGGTGGTGACTCTAGCTTGTCAAGGGACAAATAGAACAGGGATCCCAATGTCGGATAACGCTAAGTAAGCCACAGATAGGTCTGATTAAATATTCTGGTGGCAGAAGAAAACAAATGGGGAGGTTGGAATACTAGCATGTTTGCTCATCTTTGATAATGTGCTGAGTACAGCTGCAAAGTTTTTCTCCAATTTGTTAGCCCTGGCATCATAAATAGAACAGATTGAGTTTCTGGATAAATACCATCTTGTGCAATGTAAGATTGGGGTTGGAAGAGAGCAGGTGAAAATGGAATGACCATAGTTGTCTTTCTCTATAGATACAGGTAGAAACATGGATCTTTGGCTTCCTATGGTGGATTAATCCAGAGGTGGGATTAATTTACCTTCACTATCGGTTTGCAAATGTGAATGCACGGGCCTCGTCTGCGCATGCATATGGCCTTCTGCGCACGTGCAGTAGGTGCGCATTACATCCGGGTAGGTGGCCGGAGCCTCCCACAGTCGCCACTACTGGTTTGCCTGATCTGGAGAGAACTGGCTGAATCCCACCACTGGATTAATCCCTATCAGCCTTTGTCTTCATGCTTATAATCTTCCACTTCATTTGCCTTCCCTTTCTACTCTCATTTAGAATACTTTTAAGCAGGGGTCCCCAATCCCTGGGTCACGGCTCATTTGGACCCAGGCCACGGAAGTGGTGGGTGACCATGTCCGTGCACACAGCTCCATTTGCATGCGTGGCATGTGCGCACACCCACCACTTGGGCAAATGGAGTTGTGCGTGCTCACATGGAACCATCTCCTCTCCCCTCTCCCCACCCTGCCAGTCCATCAAGCTGGAAAAGTTGGGGACCGCTGCTTTTAAGCACACTTTTCTCCATGAAAATTGCTGCAAGAACAGGATGCCCTTTGGAAGAAACAGCTGTACAAGCTAGACATTATTAGAACCAAAAAGAGGCATCCAATCAGCAATCAGGTAAGAGGTAAAAAATAGTACAATGAGGAACACAGCCTCTGTTGATAGGCTGACTTGGTCATGATGGGATCAAATCAGGGGTGAAATGCTACCGGATTGCTCCGGTTCGGACAAACCAGTAGTGATAAAAACTACTGGTTCGGGTGAATCGGTAGTAAAAAAAAAGTTGAACCAGTAGTTAGCTACCGGTTTGATTGAACTGGCAGTTTAAAAAGCTCCGAACCAGTATTTCTGACAATCAGCTGTGCAGCGGGATTTAGCTTTGCTAGAAAGCAGGAAACCTGCTTTCTAACAAAGCTAAATCGCGCACCACAACTGATTCCCCTCTCGCTGTTCTACTTACCTTCCCAAGCCACCTTTTGGTGTGTACTTCACATGCGCGCGTGCACAGCACGGGCCAAAAGGAGGCTTGGGAAGGTAAGTAGAACAGCAGGGGAATCAGCTGTGCAGCGCAGTTTAGCTTTGCTAGAAAGCAGGAAATCCTGCTTTCTAGCGAACTACATCACATGCCACAGTTGATCCCCCCCCTCACTTCTACTTACCTTCCCAAGCCTCCTTTTGGTGCGCACTACACATGCGCATGCAGCACGTGTTTGGCACGCAGTGCGCATGTGCGGCTAGCAAACCAGTAGCAAACCGGTTTGGATTTTACCACTGGATCAGATGCTTGTGTAGCTTTCCCATCTCTCATTCCATCTCTAATAACATAATCATGTATCATCCTTTCCTACAACTCAAATCTTCCCATCAATTAGCCCAATTATTATTTCCTCTCTTATTGTCACTTTCTCTGAAGAAATCTCTGCTTTCATTCTGAACGTTGTACAAAAATGCAATTAACAAGGTATGAAGGGAAACAAATCCATCTATTAACACCATTTTTTTTATTTGCATGCATGTAGCCCTTACAGCCACCTGGTTAGCAATTGTTTGAAGTTACAACAGCACTGAGAAAAATGACTTCTGATCAGAACTCTCATTTACGATCGTTGCAGCATCCTCACAGTCATGTGATCAAAATTTTGGACCCTGACAACTGGTATTTGTTGACCACGGTTCCAGCATACCGGGGTCATAAGATTGCCATTTTGCAACCCTCGCAGCTGGCTTATGACAAACAATGTCAATGGAAGAAGCTGGATTTCCTTAATGACCACATAATTCATTTAACAACTGCTTGTTGTTGTGATTATAAAAGGTGATTCATTTAATAATGGCAGAAATGTCATAAAATTGAGCACAATTCATTTAACAATTGCCTTACTTAGCAATGGAAATTCTGAACTCAACAGTGCAGTGGTGGGTTGCTCCCGGTTCGTACCGGTTCTATAGAACCGGTAGTAAAACTGGCGGGAGGCTCCGCCCACTGACCCCGACGTCATCAAAATGCGCTTGTGCAGAAGAGCACACACGCGCAAGCGAAGCAAACATGTGCGCGCGGCCCCGCTGCAAACCGGTAGTAAAGGTAAGTAGAACCCACCCCTGCAACGGTGGTCATAAGTCAACCTGACATTTCCCAACAATGTGGCTTACAATGATAAAAGTATCAATGATAACTAATGTAAACAAGAACATTTGATTCAACATAAACTAACTGCAATGGAAAAGAATAATATCTTCAAACTGTCAGGCAACATCCACCATTGTACAGATTTATTTTCAATTTAATCATTTCTTTTAAAGCCCTGTAAAGATCAAAAGTCCTCATCTAGAATGGCAAAACGTCAAAGTAGTCCACGTTTCCAAGAAGATTTTTATAAATACGGAACCAGGCACGAAAAAAGCATTTTCAAGAGCCATGTAACGTAACTCATTTGATGAGGATATTTGAAAAAAATCCTAAAAGGATCAACTCAAGGTTTATATGTGTAGAAAGAATGGAACCATTAAGTTAAAACTAATGGCAAACTGTGATTTGAAGAGCATGTTGGCTGCCTGAAGCTTTAATGGTGGGAACGGATGCACCACATCTCAAAATTGCCAAGTTTGAAAAACGCTAGTTCAGATGTTCACTTCAGAGAATATCTAAATCAGTATTTTTCAAACTTGGCAATTCTGAGATATGTTATTGGCTGAGAAATCCTGGGAGTCCAGAAGAGATGCAGCTGCTTTAGAATATTCCTGTCAAACTATATATACCCACTCATTCATGTTCTGAATCTCTTCCAGCTCTTTGAATCCAGATGCTGCGCAGCCAAAATAAAATATTAAAACCACCACTCTCGAGTTGAGTTTTCAAACCCAGACAAGGCAAGGCAACATCAAGTCAACAAATCTGGCAGTTTCCATTGGACTAATGGAGATTCTGGACCATTTTCAACCCACTGCGATATTACAAAAGAAGAACGATTCATTCTACAATTCAGGAACAAAGAAAAATATTCATTCTGCATCAAATCTCAGCGATCTAAAATCTTTCTGTCTGGGAAATTCTGGGAGTCGAAGTTCACACATTATGTTGTCAAGGTTGATAAATGCCGATCTAAAGATCTCTCTATGTATTTGAAGAAACTACCTGAGTTCACTTGGGAGTAGTATTAGGACTCTTGAAAACAATGATGCACTCTTTAGATTGAGGAAATATTTGCCTGCACTGCCACTGATCACACAATTGGGCCAATGCAATTGTGACTTGTAAAAAGACTTCAGAAATGGAAATACTATATGAGCATAGTATTTCCATTGATGAGGATTTTTGCTTTACTTCGCTTCACTTCTCACCTTCCGATTCCTGCAATAATGCCATGATGGCTTAAGGAAAAGTGCCAGATTGTGGAATTCTTTGCATGCTAGGTGTGTCATGTGCATTTTAGTGGTAAGAGTCAGCAGAAAAAGAAAGATGAAAAAGGAAGAATAAGTTCAGGATAGCTTTGGTGCAGCTTGGCCAAATCTAAGTGTTGGGGTTTCATCCGAGTTGTAGTTTGAGCTGTAAAGAATTACAGAATTTCAGAGGTGGGACCTTGGAGGTCTTCTGGTCCACCTCTCAAGCAAGAGATTCTATCACTTCTTAAATATCCACAACTTCTGGAGACAAGCCATTCCACTGGTTAATTGTTCTCATCATCAGGAAATTTCTGAATTCTAGGCTGGATTTTTCTTCATTAAGCTTTTGCACTTCTTGTCCTGCTCTTAGGTGCTTTGGAGACTAGGCTGACTCCCCCTTTTCTCTGTGACAGCCCCTCAAATATTGGAAGACTGCTATCATGTCACTCCTGGTCCTTTTTTTCATTAAATGAGACATACACAATTCCTTCAATTGTTCTTTGTATGTTTTGGTCTCCAGTCATCTAATCATCTTTGTTGCTCTTCTCTACTCTTTCTAGGATCTCAACGGCTTTTCTGGTGGAGAAGAGTTGAAAGACCCAAAGACACATGAGCTGGTGGCGCAGTGGTTAGAATGCATTGCTGCAGGCTAAGTCTGCTCACAGTCTGGAGTTCGATTCTGACATTGAGGTTGATTCAATGTTCCATCCTTCCAAGGATGGTAAAATAAAGATCCAGATTGTTGGGGGCAACTGCTATAAAGCTCTAAGGAATGGTATATAAGTCTAAGTGCTATTGCTATTGCTATTGCTAGCTGGTGATGTAAGACATTGTTGGAAGAAATACCCTTCTGGGTTCAGTTCCAAGTGGGGAGAAAGACACTGGAAACATGGAGGCTGCTTGGAAAGATGGTTTTAATGGTGGACAGGATCACATGCCTTGAAGATCTTGGGTGAAGAAAAAAAGGGAAGAGATGCTGAGAGTGCCTCGGTTTTATACCCCCTCTGGGCTTTTGAATTTGAGCTTGTATTTTGATTGGTAGTCAGACTCCCACGGGGCCATGCAGGGGCAACTCTGTAGGCTGTGTTTTTGAGAACCAAGTTTGGTTGTGTCTTGCTGGGTGATGATGTAATGAAGGGGCTTTGGGATTCCTGTTATGGCTCTGCCTGAAGGAGAATAGATCTTTGTTATGTAAAATAGACCGGCTCAGGCCTTAATGGCCCATTGACAAGGGGGGGGGGCTGAGTTTCTGCCTCCCTTTTAGGGGAAATATTCTGCCCTTTTTAATATTTCCAACAATATCTCATTTTCCTAAGAGAGGGGTGGGTGCTAACTTCCTACAACATCAAGGTAGAATGTTGTGACAGTGGGAATAGGTAACGGCCATTTCCTGAATGAGAGAAGAGGGGCAAAGAGATTGCTAGAAGCTTCCCTGGGAGCAAAGAAGCAAAGACTTTTAACATGCTTCACCCCAACCCCTATTCAGACAGGGACAGAGGGAGTGGCCACTTGCAGAAAGATGCCTGCAGCTTCTGAGGAAACCCCAAACAGGACACACCCATGTAAATCAGCCAATTTTCTCCTTATCAATCTTAGTGAGGGGGAAAGGATGGAATTGGCCTAAGCAACAGAAATGGGAGTTACTAGCAAAAAGCTCTGGGCAAGAGGCAGAAAAGGTCAAAGTCTTTCCTGAAACAGGAGGAAGAAAAAAACTTCGCCCAGGAAATTTGGACATATTGCAGTATGGTATATAAATTTGTTCCTCCCCCCCAATTCATCTAAATTTATAACATTATGACCTTATGATAATAATTCACTGGGGTTATGCAAGAGAGACGTAAGTAGCAGTGGTAGGGTGCCCCCAGTTCGGACCGGTTCGCAAGAACCGGTAGTAAAACCGATGGGAGGCCCCACCTACCATCCCGGATGTCGTCATCAGCGATCTGTGCATGCGCAGAAGCTTTGCACGATCCTGTTGTGAGGTGGTAGTAAAGGTAAGTAGAACCCACCCCTGGTAAGTAGGGATGCGGTGGCTCAGTGGCTAAGACGCTGAGCTTGTCGATCAAAAAGTCGGCAGTTCAGCAGTTCAAATCCCTAGTGCCGCGAAACGGGATGAGCTTCCGTTACTTGTCCCAGCTTCTGCCAACCTAGCAGTTCAAAAGCACATAAAAATTGCAAGTAGAAAAATAGGGACCGCCTTTGGTGGGAAGGTAACAGTGTTCTGTGTGCCTTTGGCGTTTAGTCATGCCAGCCACATGACCACGGAGACATCTTCGGACAGCGCTGGCTCTTTGGCTTTGAAATAAAGATAAGCACCCCCCCAGAGTCAGGAATGACTAGCACATATGTGCGAGGGGAACTTTTACCTTTACCTATGCAGGAATGGGGGATTGCTGTGAGAATGATTGGCAAGGGTGTTGATGCCTTCTCAAACATGTTCTAACAACGAATCTCCTGGTCCTTTTTTTCCACTCAAAATAACTCTAATCATTCTTGGAGAAACAAGGATAAACAAATGCAGAAATACATAGTCAGAGAAGAGAGGGAACACCAGCCTGCTGAGGTCCAATAGAAACAGAGGAGCAGCCCAAGACACATTCTCATTGGCCATCATGAATGACAGCAACGATGGCAGATTGGCTGGCAGTTCTCTGCTCAGTTACAGGCAGAAAGGTTGGACTGAACTGACCGAAGGTTTTCTCTGAATTTTAGACTCCCAAATACACAGAACCAACCAATTTCATATTGTTTTGATAAGCAAATAAATGTCAAGGTACTTTAAAAAAAAGTTTAATCAATCCTATATGTGTTTGAAAATGACTTGAGAAAGATTGAAAGGCTGTTCATCTAAACATACGAACAAATATATGATGTGTACATTTTTACACAAACTTTTAGTACATAAGCAATTATCTAATCCCCTTTATCTTTTTTTGCAGGTGATTCAAATATAATTTAGAAGAAGGATGACTAAACTAGGGATGATTGATATGCTGCAGGTCAAAAACAGGAGGCGGTTGAAATTTGATCCTTGTTATGATTTCATGGAAAAGGATTTCCCCTGGCAACTTCTCTTCATTCTCGCTCTCTTTTGCTGTCTGGAGGATGTGTTAGGATTACAATTGTCTGCATTCTCAGAAAGCATGCCAACGCTTTAATCCATGCTAGCTTGACATTCTGAGAATTACAACATGAACGCATTTGGAAAGTGTCAGGTTGGGAAAAGGGGCACAAAGCTTCAGTAGAAGCACCTGAGGAATAAAATAGGAATGAAGATCAGCATTTTGTTGCTGCTTTGAGGAAGGAAGGAAAAGGGAGGGAGGGAGGGAGGGAAGGAAGGAAAAGGGAGGGAGGGAGGGAAAGAAAGTGAGTGAGAGGGAAAGAAAGAAAGGAGAGAGGGAGGGAGGGAAAGAAGGAAGGAAGGAAAAGGAAGGAAAGAAAAGGGAGGGAAGGAGGGAGGGAGGGAAAGAAGGAAGGAAAAGGAAGGGAGGGAGAGAAAGAAGGAAGGAAAGAAAAGGACGGAAGGGAGGGAGGGAGGGAAAGAAGGAAGGAAGGAAGGAGAGAAAGAAACAGAGAGAGAGAGAGAGAAAGAAAAAAGAAAGAAAGAAAGAAAAAAGAAAGGAAGGAAGGAAGGAAGGAAGGAAGGAAGGAAGGAAGGAAGGAAGGAAGGAAGGAAGGAAGGAAGGAAGAAAGAAGCTGGGTTACCCTCAAGTTCCTTTTCTTTGAATGAGGCAAATTTCAGGGGAGGCAGGATATGTTATGAGTCCCCTCTCTTAAGGAGATCCATCTCTGTGAAACATCCGTATAGAAATAAGATTGGCCCCGATTTGATACTGTTTTGAAAGGCTCTGAAGGCGTGTCTTTGCCAGCAGGCCTGGGGGACACAGATGACATGGAGCCCATCAAGCAGGGGTGAAATGCTACCAGTTCGTTCCAGTTCAGGCGAACCATTAGCGGCGGTGGCACTAACCGATAGTGGCAGCAGCACGAGGCTCTGCCAACCCTCCCGGACAACCAGGAAGTAACCTGTTTTTTACCCTCTGCGCATACGCAGAAGGTTTTGCACATGCGCAGAGGATCCAAAATCGGGCGTGAAGATGGCGCATGCACTTCCGAACCAGTAGGGAAGGTAAGTAGATTTCACCCCTGCCATCAAATGGTAAGTTTGATTGTTGTCACCACGGGGACAGAGGCCTGTTGGGTTTCACATTCGGTTTCATTTCTGTAAACTGACTACAGTCATCATGAGGGAATGGGCGGCCCTATAAATTTTCTTAAGAGATAAAGATTGTTCATCAGACAATAGACTTGTTGAGACAGGAGGTTCACATCTGATAGCAGGGCTTCATAAACTGCCTCCATCCTCACCAATTACACAATGCCAGAAACTCAAAGAAAAAGGCTTCTCGTTTGCCACCTGTAGTATATATTCAAAGAATATGTATGCACATAGGAATGAAAACCTTGCAGACTTGTTATTCCAAAATGCACAACATATTACTAAATATATATATACAAAATAAAGTAATAGGAAGAATTAATATTTATAATGAATACTAATGATTAATAACATTGATATTGATAAAAATAAACATTACTGTAAAATAACAAAAACAACAATGGATTTGGGATGTCCTGCTGAATGAAGATATGTCATTTCTGAAGCATGTTTTAAAACAGAAATTTAAATTATGCTAGTTGAGTGTAGCAAAGGGTGTTAAGGACTTTGAAACAGCTGTTCCCAGAGGTGAATTTTAGCAACAGGTTCATTGGTTGTGAGCTCTGTGCCTTGCTTTTTTTTTTTTTTTTGCTTTTTTTTCTGCCTCTGAAACTTTGTTTCAGAAAAAAAAACTTTCTTTTCTGCCTCTGAAAGCCTCCGAAACAGCTTCAGAAAAAAGGCCTCTGAAGCTCTGTTTGGGGGCTTCTTTTGAAGCTCTGTTTGGGGGCTTCTTTTCTGAAGCTTCATTTCTGATGCTTTTTTCAGCCTCTGAAACCTCCATTTGAGAAGCTGGGTGGGGCTATATTCAGAGTATAAGACACAGCCAGATTTTCACCCTCTTTTTTGGGGGGAAAAGGTGCGTCTTATACTCTGAAAAATATGGTAATTGATCCATGTTACCAGCTTAAATGTATACATAGACTATAATTTATTTGGTTAGAATCAGGGGTGGGTTCTAAATTTTTTACTACTGGTTCTGTGGGCGTGGCTTATTTTGTGGGTGTGGCTTGATGGTCATGTGACAATTCTTTAGTATTTAGCAGAGGTACTGGTCTACCAGGCTTTTAACTGCTTGCAGAGCTGTACCGGTCTACCCATTTATTTTTTGCAGGCACTGGTCTAGCCATTTATTTTTGCAGGCACCGGTCTACTCATTTGTTTTTGGAGGCACTGGTCTATCACCAAACTGCCTTTTACCACTGATCAGCTGTAGGGCGGCCCTTTGAAGCCCCGCGGCAAGAGTTTAAACAGTTTTTTTCCTTATAGCCCATCAGCTGGGACTCAGGAGGCAGCAATAGATTGGGGGTGGGGCCAAATAAAAGGTAAGAATAACAGGGGTGGGGGGTGGGGGGCAGAACCATTTCGGTGACATCATATTGTCACCGCTACCGGCTTAGCGGAACCGAATTCTAACCACTGGTTAGAATTAGAAACCAATTTCATTTGTCATGTAATATAGCAATAGCAATAGTACTTAGATTTATATATCGCTTCATAGTGCTTTACAGCCCTCTCTAAGTGGTTTACAGAGACAGTATATTGCCCCCAACAATCTGGGTCCTCATTTTACTGACCTCAGAAGGATGGAAGGCTGAGTCAACCTTGAGCCTGGTGAGATACGACCTGCCAAACTGCTGGCAGCCAGTGATCAGCAGAAGTAGCCTGCAGTACCGCACTCTAACCACTGTGCCACCGCGGCTCATATGTATTTCCTGTTTTTGTTTTCTAAAACCTGGAATATGGAGAAGTGATAAATTCCTTTCACATCCCACTTGCTGAGAAATGTATTAAATAACTTATTTGAACTACTGATGTTTTAAACACATTAATCTTTCCCCCATTCTGTTCACAATTGCTGTAATTTCCTTTAATAACGATTTAAGCTTACAGCCAGTTTCTTGCATTATTAGCTCATATTTTAACTCTATTGAACAGACTTTTAACAACTCATCTATATCTCCTTGCGCACACTACAATTTGTGAATGTTATAACTGAATTGCAGTGTAAATGCACATATGTAGGGAAAAACATTAATCAAGAGTTTTAAATCAGGTTAGTGAAATTGCTTTTCTAATGTTATACATTCCATAGCTCAGTAATTACATTCACACTTAATTAACTTTTGAAATTAAATATTAGTCTCATGGGTTAGCTGGAAATCATTTATCTCTTGGAGAAGCTATCTATATTTTTTTAACGCGTCTTCAGACCAAATTATAGACAGAAGGCTGATTTTTAAAATCAACCAATTGAGATTTACTGCATTTGAAAATGATGCTACCACAAATATAATCCAACAGGGAAAGTGGAAAGGAACCAAGTGACGGGCTTGTCAGGTATCACACTGTTAGCCTGTGCCTGTGTGAGAATTGGCTTTCTCACCAATTCACAAATTCTGTGGATTTATAAATATGTAAAAATACAGTTTGAAGTCCTGAAGGATGGGAGGGGGTAAACAGGAAATGGGGGGCGGGGCGGTCTTAAACTCTGCAAACATAAATATTACTCCAATTAAAATGCCAGTTTTGTCCTTTAAAACAGAGCCCCCCAACCTGTGGACCGCCACTCACTAGTGGGCCGTAAGCAGTGGTGGGTTCCAACCGGTGTTACCACGGTTCTCTTTGCACACACGCGTTAGATTTCTGCCCAGCTGAGGCGCAGCAATCCACTCTGCCGCGCCTATCAGCTGGGCTAAAAAATGACAAATAAAGGTAGGTATAACGCGGGGACGGGCAGGAGGGCCCAGCTCCCAATCATAGAGAACCAATTCGCTGACGTCACATCATCACCACTACCGGATCGCCCAAACCGGGCCGAACCGGGAGCAACCCACCACTGGCTGTAAGGGATTTGCAACTGAGCCGTGGAAATGGCTGGCAAGCATGCGTGCATGCACGCCCATCCTTATGAGTGGGCATGTGCATGTGTGCTCCAGTTGCGTGAGCAGCAAGTGTGTGTGCATGCCGCTTGCACAAATGGAGCTGCATGTGCACGCTTGCCGGCTGTTTGCACAAACACAAACCATCCACCACCACCACCAGTCCACAGAAGCCAGAAACTTTAGGAACTCTGCTCTGAAATCCCTCAAAAATCACAGAAATACAAATAAGGACCCAAAAATTTCATTCTGCCTGTTCCTGACATTCTAGCCTCACTATGTGGCAGTGGTGAAATCCAATTTTTTTTTACTACCGGTTCTGTGGGCGTGGCTTGGTTGGCGTGGTGTGGCTTGGTGGACATGGCTTGGTGGGCATGGCAGGGGAAGGATACTGCAAAATCTCCATTCCTACCCCACTCCAGGGGAAGGATACTGCAAAATCCCCATTCCCTCCCCACTCCGGGGGGAAAGGTATTGCAAAATCTCCATTCCCACCCCTCTCTGGGGCCAGCCAGAGGTGGTATTTGCCGGTTCTCCGAACTACTCAAAATTTCCGCTGTTGGTTATCCGAACTGCTCAAAATTTCCGCTACCGGTTCTCTAGAACCTGTCAGAACCTGCTGGATTTCACCCCTGCTATGTGCCCTGAAGTCCCCAGACTGAAAATCCTAGTAGGATCCCAAGGCTGATAAAATGTGCTAAAAGAACATCGGGATGTGTGTGCGTTTTCAAATCAATGTTGATTCTTGGCAACAGCCTGGACAAATCCTTGCAGTTTTGAAGTGAGCCTGGCTGAAGCCATCTTGTGCTGCCTCATAGTTGCCATGATCACTGAGAGGGGGAAGGGAGAGGGAGTAGATAGGCTGGCTAATAGTCAAAACAAAAAGTTTTCTTGTGGAAACCAAGGTCATCCCAACAGGTGGCAGTTGAAGGAAGAGAAGAATGACCAAGCAGCCTACCAGCTACTTTCATTGGACAATGTGACCAGCAACATCTGGGGAAGGAAATATTTGCTCCTTTAATTAGGGAAAAACCAGGGAACTTTCAGAGTTGGCTTTTACTGGCTGTGCTGATATGATGTATTCAATAAACATGTTTTTTGAGGAATTTAATCTAACTTCAGAGTTCTGAATTTTGCGGATGTTACTCGGAACGCTGACAATTTCCTTCCTAGGGCTGAGAAGGATTGACTCAAGGGATTCCAGCTGTCTTTTATGACCAAGGCCTGGTTTCTAGCCTACAGGTCATCCTTCACTTACAACCACACCAGGGATGAAATTCAGCCGGTTCCTACCGGATCGCGCGATATGGTAGGCTGACTGCGCGAAGCCCTGCCCACCCACGCGGACATCATGACATCCCTTTTTTGCACCGTTTTTCAGCCTCTGCGCATGCACAGAAGGCTTTGCACATGTGCAGATGCCGGCGTGCACAAGCAAAGCGAGTGAACTGTTGTAACTCAAAGATTACCTGTACCGCTTCATAGTGCTTTACAGCCCTCTCTAAGCGGTTTACAGAGTCAGCATATTGCCCTCAACAATCTGGGTCCTCATTTTACCTACCTCGGTAGGATGGAAGGCTGAGTCAACCTTGAGCTAGTCATGATCGAATTGCTGGCAGTGGGCAGAGTTAGCGTGCAATGTTGCATTCTTACCACTGCACCACCATGGCTACTTGATATGAGTAGATAATGACTTTTATCAGTTTTCCTTCATAGTTCTTTAAAAATCAGATACTGTTCAGCCTGAAGATATAGTTATATTCCATGAGAATTCCACCAACAGCAAGTCAATCAATAGCTTTGGGATGTCAATAACACCTATAGGACATCTAGTCATATTTTTTCCTCTGTGATCTACCTCTTCTCTCTAGGATATTATTCACTGATTTAATCATTTATTTTCTAAAGCACTTTGTCTTTCCTCTGGAGACTAATGATACGGGGGGAAAGTAGGATTCTCTTTTATATGCTATTTTAAAATAGAATTTTACTCATAACTGAGATCAATGTTAATAATATTAACTACTAAAAGAAATATTTACAAGCCCCAAAACATGGCAGGTTTACGAATCTTAGTTAAAACAAATCAGACAAATATCTGAATCAAATACAATAAAATCAGTAAAATCAGGTGCTGTTATTCAGTCATATCAATGTTCATTAGAACTTGTCTTTACCTTTCAATGTTCAAATGATTTAAATCTCATATCCTTGCAGCATGTCGATTATGTTAGTTGTTAATAAAAAAGGACAATGTTACTGCTATTCATAGCATCAAAATAGAAGATATAAGAACATAACCTCAGACCTTACAATCCAGAACTTACAATCTAAAATTCAAACCATAATTAAATGAAGAATAAATGAAGATTGATCAGTATAAACAAAGTAAGAATTTGCAGTTATTTCATTTGGGTGTGCTTAGCTTTATTACTAAAATTAATAAAAGATAATATGGAACACCTTACATAAATTTATGTTGAGGAACGTTAAACTTGGAGATTGGAGTTTTGGCTTGCCCATTACATTTTCTGTATGGCTTTTCCATGATGTTCAATTGATTGTTGCTAATGGTGGTGATATTGATTATAAGTATTATATGGAAGTTTTCGTTGTTTCTTTTTAAAGCCAAAAGCTAGCTAAATACGACCAATAATAAGGAAGTTCATTTAATTGAGATTAAGTGGATAAATGTGAAAGATTAAGAACAAATGAACCCATGTTATAATTTAAAAGCATTACACCATTAAACTGTGCTTTTGTAATCATCTCTGCCTTATTTTTTAAAAATAATAATATCACTGGAGAAAAGCCAAGAAAATGTTTTAGGATTGTTATTATTATTTTGACAAAATAATTTTAATTTTGGATGAGACAACGAACAACAATCCAACAATCGCTTTTCTTCCATGCCCTGGAAGTTGGGGGAAAAAAGGAATTTTTTGTATAAGTGCCATATACAATTTATGTGCGTACACACACACGAATATGCCTGTTGAGGAACAGGTAAAGATGATACAGTGTGAAGTCTGTTTTTTTCTCACTTTCCCTGGTGGTCAATTTGCAACACAGAAAGAAATGAATGTGTGATTTTTCAGTCTTTCTCCTCTGTTTCCAATCTTGAAAAGTTTATTGGAAAGTTATTGTGTCTATCCAAAATTATATGGGTCACTTGATCAATCCAGAAACTGGTGACTATGGACTATAAGAATAGTGTTTCACCTATCTACAAGCAAGCCATTCTTTAAAAAAAAAATCTGTGTGTTTGTTTGTGTGATATGTGTTTGTGTTTGGAGAGGTAGAGGTAGAGGTAGAGGTAGAGGTAGAGGTAGAGGTAGAGGTAGATAGATAGATAGATAGATAGATAGATAGATAGATAGATAGATAGATAGATAGATAGATAGATAGATAGATGAGGTGGTATTCAGCAGGTTCTGACCAGTTCTGGAGAACCAGTAGCGGAAATTTTGAGTAGTTCGGAGAACCGGTAAATACCACCTCTGACTGGTCCCGCCCCCATCTATTCTCTGCCTCCCGAGTCCCAGCTGATCAGGAGGAAATGGGGATTTTGCAGTAACATTCCCCTGGGGTGGGGAGGGAATGGAGATTTTACAGTATTCTTCCCCTGCCACACCCACCAAGCCACGCCCACAGAACCGGTAATAAAAAAAAATGAATCCCACCACTGAGAGAGAGGGGGAGGGAGGGAGGGAGGGACAGAGAGACAGAGAGACAGAGACAGAGACAGGGAGAGAGAGATCCTGAGCTCTTTGTCCATGTATTAAATTCTTACCTCCCAACTTTAAATTTGTCTAGAAAATCTTACTCTTCCTGGCCTTGTTTAATTTTCTATCCCAAAATAGGGAAGAAAAACAAGACATTGCTCATTTCAATACAGGTAGCCCTTGACTTAAAACAGTTCGTTCAGTGATCGTTCAAAGTTACAACGGAGAGTAAAAAAATTGACTTATGACTGTTTTCACACTTAATGATCGTTACAGCATCCCCATGGTCACGTGATCAAAATTCAGAATCAAAATTAACAACTATGGCAAGGAAGATCATCAACATTCACTAAACAAATGTCTCACTTAGCAACAGAAATTTTGGGCTTAATTGTGGGCATAAATCAAGGACTACCTGCATGCAGTAATTGAACAATTAGTCCCAAACGATTTGAGTTTTGGGGGGGGGGGAATCTCAGCCAGATTGTACCAGACAGAGAAAATGTTGCTGTTTTCGGCTTTAAAAATCATTAAAAGAAAGCGTGCTTTCCTGGAGGTGCTAGTTAGGATTAATAATCGACAAAATGGACTGCTCAGATTTCAAGCTAGCAAATCAGACTGATTTATTTACTTACTTGTAGTCTGAGGCATAGGCTTCAGAAGACAGTTTGGGTAATCGTAAAACATATAATACTTCAGAAACAAGCTAACCCAGACATTTTAAGAAAGCAGCACGATTGTTATGTTAAACAGAGGCCAGCGATTCCAAACAGTACTAAAAAAGAAGCCAGAATTTTGATAAATACATAATAAACCATTTCAAAAGACAATCAACAACTTCATATTAAAGGGACAATCTATAGTAACGATGTTTAAAATCTGCTCTGGATTTTGTAATATCTCAGTCTTCAGGTTTTAATGGAAAGGAGGACTATCTATAACCCAAAAGCCATTTAGAAGAAAATCCAGTCTCTTGTGTCCAATATCCAAATCAACCTTGCAAGAGCAGAATTACAGTTTGGGAAGGAACCACGGAGGCCTTCCATTTCAACCCGCTGTGCAGGGCCAGAATCGAAATTAGAACACCACACAAAATACAATTTCTACTTAGAGATATTTCCTCGATATTTATTTATTGTATTTATTTATTGGTTCGATTTATATGCCGCCCTTCTCCGGAGACTCAGGGCGGCTTACAATGCGTTAAGCAATAGCCTTCATACTTTTGTATATACCTGCTTAGTAGGGCTTTCGCCCCTCCCTAAGTGGTGTTCTTTTTTATACAAAGTCAGCTTATTGCCCCCACAATCTGGGTCCTCATTTTACCTACCTCGAAAGGATGGAAGACTGAGTCAACCTTGAGCCTGGTGAGATTTGAACTTGCAGTAATTGCAGGCAGCTGGTGCTACTTAACAGCACTTTAGTCTGCTGCGCCACCAAGGCTCTTCCTCAATAGATCACACTCATAGACAACTTTTACCGTTAGGAACTTTCCTTGCGGTCAACAGGAATCTGCCTTTTGTCTTTGATTTGAGCTCCTAAAGTCTGGAATTATAGAGAACAAAGCTTCTTAGATGAGAAGCGAAATGTCTTCAAATAAAAACCAGAAAGTTTTCCAAGTTGACACTTGGAAAAGCGTCAGTTGCCAAGCACCTGAATTCTGATTATGTGACTGTGGAGATGCTGCAATGTTGTAAGTCTGAAAAATGGTCATATGTCAGTGACGTTCTAACTTCGACGACTACCTGTACTAGATTTTATTTTCCGAGAATTTATTTCTTCTGCAGTCAAAACAAGATCATCCATGAACAAGGAAGTGTCATGTCAGTATGTGCCCAGAAGACCTGCAGCATTATTTAAATATGTAAAAAGAACTTGGAAGGGAAAATATTCCAAAATCTAATGAAAACTGAGCATGCTTAATAGTCTGAGTAGGCTTAATCAGTTTGGAGAGGGGATGAGAACCAATGGAGGAAAATGAATTTTATTTATTTATTTATTTTTTGCAAGATGGCTGGCCAGCACTTGAACATAGGCCTTCTAACAGAGCAGGAAATAAGAGTATGAATCCAGCAAATAAACACCTGCATTTATTGTAGATTCGATTTGTTTATAACGACTATCATTCCGATGTATAAAGCTTCTCCTTTTAAACTGGAAATGCAATGACTTCTAATTTAATTGCAATTAATTTTGATTTTTAAAATTGATTAAACACTTTCTTCAGCTAAACCTACCCACCCACCCACATAAAACTTGAGTTTATGATACAGGCCAGCACATCGACTGAATATATCTTCAAGACCTTTGAGTTTTTCACCAGTTATGTGTTTGCTAATACAGGTTAAGTTCCAATGGAATAGGCAGATCAATATGCCGCCTTTCAGTTTTGCGTGATAGTTTTCATGCACTGTAATATATAATGGGGTCAATGCCTGTTACAGGATCAGGGGCATCCGAAGCAGGACAGGTGGGAGGAAAAGATAATACATGGAGGATGATGTCATCCTCCATGTCATTGTTATGAGCCTGGTGGTGCAGTGGACTAAACTGCTGCTGTTAAAGTAGTATTTAGCTGCCAGCTGCCTGCAATTACTGCGAGTTCACTTCTCACCAGGCTCAAGGTTGACTCAGCCTTCCATCCTTTCGAGGTAGGTAAAATGAGGACCCGGTTTGTGGGGGCAATAAGCTGACTTTTTATAAAAATAGAACACCGCTTAGGGGGGGCCAAAAGCCCTACTAAGCAGGTATATACAAAAGTATGAAGGCTATTGCTTAAAAGCATTGTAAGCCGCCCTGAGTCTCCGGAGAAGGGCGGCATATAAATCAAACTAATAATAAATCACCCAAGTAGTATGTAAAACACACTTGCATTCCATGCCAGGTTTGGGAGCTGCCCAGAGTTGGTTATGGGTGGCCTTATAAATGTAATAAATTAAATAAATAAATTAAACAAATAAATAAACAAACAAAATTATGCAAGTCATAATTACAGGTTTTGCATGGTATCATCCCAATCTATGATACATGCCACTGGGTGGGACTTTTGTGCAAAGCAAATGGTACTGCAGCACGTACAGTAGACCCTGACTTACAACCACAACCGAGCCCCAAATTTCTGTTGTTAGGCAAAACATTTGTTAAGTGAGTTTTACCCCATTTTACGACTTTGCTTGCCACAGTTGTTAGCAATAGCACTTAGACTTATATATTGCTTCACAGTGCTTCACAGCCCTCGCTAAGCGGTTTACAGAGTCAGCCTCTTGCCCCCCCCCAATAATCTGGGTCCTCATTTTACCCACCTGGGAAGGATGGAAGGCTGAGTCACCCTTGAGCCTGGTGAGATTCGATCTGCCAAACTGCAGGCAGCTAGCAGTCAGCAGGAGTAGCCTGCAGTTCTGCATTCTAACTGCTGCGCCACCGCAGCTCTTAACTGTTAAGTGAAACACTGCAGCTGTTCAGTTAGTAACATAGTTGCTAAGTGAATCTGGTTTCCCCATTGACTCTGCTTGCCAGAAGATCACAAAAGGGGATCACATGATTCCAGGATGCTGTAACCATCATAAATACGAGTCAGTTGCCAAGTGTCTGAATTCTGATCAGGTGAAGTCTGGGGATACTGCAACAGTCGTAAGTGTGAAAAATGGTCCTAAATCACTTTTTTCAGGGCTGTTGTAACTTTGAATGGTCATTAAATGAACTGTTGTAGACTAGACTAGACTAGACTAGATTAGACTAGAGACGAATAGAATAGAATAGAATAGAATAGAATAGAATAGAATAGAATAGAATAGAATAGAATAGAATAGAATAGAATAGAATAGAATAGAATAGAATAGAATCAGAGTTGGAAGGAACCTTGGAGGTCTTCTAGTCCAACCCCCTGCTTGGGCAGGAAACCCTACACCACTTCAGACAAATGGTTAACCAACATCTTCTTAAAAACTACCAGTGTTGGAGCATTTACAACTTCTGCAGGCAAGTTGTTCCACTGATTAATTGTTCTAACTGTCAGGAAATTTCTCCTTTGTTCTAAGTTGCTTCTCTCCTTGATTAGTTTCCACCCACTGCTTCCTGTCCTGCCCTCAGGTGCTTTGGAGAATAGCTTGATTCCCTCTTCTTTGTGGCAGCCCCTGAGATATCGGAACACTGCTATCATGTCTCCCCTAGTCCTTCTTTTCATTAAACTAGATTTAGCCAGTTCCTGCAACCGTTCATGATATGCTTTAGCCTTCAGTCCCCTAATCATCTTTGTTGCTCTTCTCTGCACTCTTTCTAGAGTCTCCATATCTTTTTAACATCATGGCGACAAAAACTGGATGCAGTATTCCAAGGGTGGCCTTACCAAGGCATTATAAAGTGGTATTAACACTTCATGTGATCTTGATTCTATCCCTCTGTTTAGGTAGCCTAGAATTGTGTTGGCTTTTTTGGCAACTACTGCACACTGCTGGCTCATATTTAAATGGTTGTCCACTAAGACTCCAAGATCCCTCTCACAATTACTACTATTGAGCAAGGTACCACATATACTGTACCTGTGCATTTGGTTTTTCTTGCCTAAATGTAGAACCTTACTTTTTCCACCATTGAATTTCATTTTGTTTGAAAGTGCCCAAGTAAATTGAATCTATCAAGATTCAAGTGAATCACAAGAACTAAGAGTTAGAGACAACAGAATGGGTCATCGAGCAAGACCTAAAGGGTTCATCTAGCCCAAGTATTCTGATCTTGTTAAGTGGTGCCTTTAATTCAGGAGATATTTGTGGATCTTGCTCCATGAATCAAAAGTTTCCAAGTGCCAAGGACAAACAGTTTTTGATAAGATACTGTTGAACTCTGATGAAAAACTAAAGAATAGAATAGAATAGAATAGAATAAAATAGAATAGAATAGAATAGAATAGAATAGAATAGAATAGAATAGAATAGAATAGAATAGAATAGAATAGAATAGAATAGAATAGAATAGAATTCTTTATTGGCCAAGTGTGATTGGACACACAAGAATTTGTCTTGATGCATACGCTCTCAGTGTACATTAAAAGAAAAGATACATTCGTCATGAATCATAAGGTACAACACTTAATGATAATCATAGGGTACAAATAAGCAATCAGGAAACAATATGCTTTTTGCTTTGCTTTTTTTTGCTTTTTTAATTTATATGCCGCCCTTTTCCGGAGACACAGGGTGGCTTACAATGCGTTAAGCAGTAGCCTTCATACTTTTGTATATTAATACAAAGTCAGCTTATTGCCCCCACAATCTGGGTCCTCATTTTACCTACCTTTGAAAGGATGGAAGGCTGAGTCAACCTTGAGCCTGGTGAGATTTGAACTTGCAGTAATTGCAAGCAGCAGATGTTAATAACAGTGCTTTAGTCCACTGTACTACAGGATCAATATCAATATAAATCGCAAGGATAGAAGAAACAAAGTTACAGTCATGCAGTCATAAGTGGAAGGAGACGGGTGGTGGGAATGATGAGAAGATTAATATTACTGCAGACTTAGTAAATAGTTTGATAGTGTTGAGGGAATTATTTGTTTAGCAGAGTGATGGCATTTGGGAAAAAACTGTTCTTGTGTCCTGTTGAGAAGGTATATAACTTCTTACTAAATTTAAAAATGGAGGATGAACAAATAAAAGACACAGTGGTATAATGGGGGGAAAAAACCTTTGGCTATAACATAGAGCTAAAGAAATGGCAAAATTTATGGGAAAGGAACTACAGATTAACAATGGCAATTTCTTATAAAGAAAATTTATATAAAACGTTTTATAGATGGCATTTACCACCTGCTAGGTTAGCTAAAATGTTTAAAAATATGTCTAGCAAATGTTGGAAATGTAATAAAAATAAATGGGCACATTTTATCGTATGTGGTAGACCTGTGTTAAAGCAAAAAAAAATTGGGGCAAAAATACACAGATGACTTGAAAAGATAATAGAGAAACAAGTAGATTTTAAACCTGAACTGTTTTTATTGGGGATAATGTGAGGAAATATTTGATTTAAGAAGTATGTATTTAATATTAGATGTCTTAACAGCAGCAAGGATTATCTCTGCACAATATTGGAAAAATGAAGAAATACTGCAAGAGATAATTAAGAAGATACTAAAATGTACAGAAATGGATAGTCTTACACTGAAAATCAAACAGAAAGAAGACAGAGAATATTATCAAACATGGAACTTATTTTATCAGTGATTGGGGGAAAAAGGGTGGAGATTAAGAATGGAAATTGTATTGCTAATCAAATACCCAGACAACATGAAGTTTATTAAGCACTAAGAAATGTAATCAATAGAAAATCAATAAAATTTATATTTAAAAAAGTTTCCAAGTGCCTACCTCCAAGGATCATGCCAGCTTGACAGCACTTCCTCAAGCGACATGCAGGGCAGTTCTTTCGACGAATCTTATCCACTATGCAGTCATTCCGTCCTGCACATAGATAATTATGTTGACCTGCAAGAAAGAAAGAAAGAAAAATGCAGTGCAATGAAGTTATCTGAAGCACAGCTTTAAGAGATGCTCAGAACTGCAGAATCATCCACCCAAGAGGAACAACTCCTGAATCCCATCAATTTGAAGAGGAAACAAGCCCCATACGCACATACTTTGCTCTCCCACCAAATCAATGAGACGCAAAGCTAGCTAAATGCAAACTTATTCAGGACACAACTTGTACCATAGAAAAGATGCCACAATGGCTGTAATATATAAAAGATTCAGATTAACCGAGTGGGAAGGGAACTTGTAGGTTATCTAGTCTACCACCCCCCCAAGCAGGAAACCCTACACCATTTCAGTCCAGTCTCTTCTTGAAAGCTTCCAGTGATGAAGCTCCCACAACTTCTGAAGGCAACTTCTGTTCCATTAGTTGATTGTTCTCACTGTCAGAAAATTTCTCTTTATTTCCAGGTTGAATCTCTCTTTGATCAGCTTCGATCCATTATTCCTTGTCTTGGGAAATAGCTTGATCCCCTCCTCTCTCTGGTAGCCCCTCAAATATTGGAACACCGCTGTCATGTCTCCCCTGGTCCTTCTCTTCACTAGACTAGCCATGCCCATTTCCTGCAACCGTTCATTATATGCTTTAGCTTCCAGTCGCTTAATCATCTTGGTTGCTCTTCTCTGCACTCACTCTTTCTAGAGTCTCAACATCTTTTTTTATAACGTGGTGACCAAAACTGGATGCAGTATTCTAGGTGTGGTCTTCTAACTAAGGATTTCTAGAGTGGTATTAATACCTCAGATAAAGGTAGAGGTGTCCCTGCAGGTTTTAATGTGCTAATCATTCCCAATTTTAGGGGGCTGGTGCTCATCTCCATATCTGTAAGCCATTGAGTCAGCACTGTCCAAAGACAAATCCGTGGTCATGTGGCCAGCATGACATCACACTGCAGCACAGAGCGTACAGTGAAATATGGAAGACTGTTACCTTCTGACTAAAGTGGTACCTATGTATCTACTTGCCTTTTTACATGCTTTTGAACTACTAGGTTGGCAAGAGCTGAGGCAAGTGATGGGAGCTCGTGATAGGACTCGAACTGTCAGAGCCTAGACGTCTCCTGCATATATTAAGCCAGTGAGCCACCGCATCCCCTTGGCTGTAATATATATATACAGAGAAGTAAATCCTGTTGAACCATCTCTACTGGCCTTTAGAAAAGCACTAAAAATGTGGTTCTTTCCTTGGGTATTAGGACCAATGTGGTTGCATCTGGATGGATGTACTATAAATTTGAAATCATACAGATGAAAGTGTAATAAAAAAAAATATTAGAATGCACTGAGATGGATAGATTAACACTCAGAATAAAGGAGAAGGAAGAAACAGAATATTTTTTGACATGGGATTCATTTTACCAATGGTTAGTTAACAGAAACAGAAGTCAGAACTCAAAAGTTTAAGAGAATGATTAACTATACATGGAAGGTTTATTAGTATGGATGCAAATACTATTATTATTAAGTGACTATTATCAATGCTATGAATAATATTGTGATTACTATTGTTATTTTTCAAAACTAACTGTACCCAGACAACACAGTTGTCGATACTGAGTTTTTATTTTTACTAAAGAAAAATGTAAAAATGTATAAATAAAATATATTTTAAAAAATATATTTGGCTGCTTATTAAATTTAGTGGTTGTTTTTAACACTGTTGTTTACTTGTGGGCTGACTTTATGCTGCCCCAAGTGACAATTGCTCCAATTGGGCAAAGAAAAGACAAATGGCAGCGGTTCCAGAGCGTGTTTGCTTCTGTATTGGCAGGCCAGGAGAACTGGACATTTGAGACTAGTTCTGCTGTTACACCATCAAAAAAGCCAGCATGAAATGAAAATGAAATGAAAATAGAAAAGGGAAAAGATAAGCAACTTATCAGTACAGTACAGTGGCTCAGTCTAAGTGCTCTCCCCTAATTCAGCCAAGCTTTCAGACAGAATAAGGACTCCAGCTCTAATCAGAACAGATGCAGAGACATCTTCACTATATGATAGATAGATAGATAGATAGATAGATAGATAGATAGATAGATAGATAGATAGATAGATAGATAGATAGATAGATAGATAGATAGATAGAGAGAGAGAGATAGAGAGAGAGAGATAGATAGATAGATAGATAGATAGATAGATAGATAGATAGATAGATAGATAGATAGATAGATAGATAGATAGATAGATAGATAGATAGATAGATAGATAGATAGAGGTAGATAGATAGAATTCTTTATTGGCCAAGTGTGATGGGACACACAAGGAATTTGTCTTTGGTGCATATACTCTCAGTGTACATAAAAAGAGAAGATACATTTGTCAAGAATCATAAGGTACAACACTTAATGATAGTCATAGGGTACAAATAAGCAATTGAATCATACTAGGAAACAATATAAATTGTAAGGATACAGCAACAAGTTACAGTCATACAGTCATAAGTGGGAAGAGATGGGTGATAGGAACGATGAGAAGATTAATAGTAATAGTAAAGCAGACTTAGTGAATAGTTTGACAGTGTTGAGGGAATTATTTGTTTAGCAGAGTGATGGCGTTTGGGAAACAACTGTTCTTGTGTCTAGTTATTCTGGTGTGCAGTGCTCTATAGCAGTGGTCCCCAACCTTTTTATCGCCGCGGCCCGCTGAGCGCGCGCAGGGGTGGGGGCACGGCCCAGGAGCTTTTGCGCACGGCCCATTGCGCACGGCCCAGGAGCTTTTGCGCACGGCCCAGGAGCCTTTGCGCTGCAGCGTTCATGTCCCCCGGCTGCTGTGCGGCCCGGTGCCAGGTACTCCACGGCCCGGCACTGGTCCGTGGACCGGGGGTTGGGGACCATTGCTCTATAGCGTTGTTTTGAGGGTTGGAGTTGAAACAGTTTATGTCCAGGATGTGAGGGGTCTGTAAATATTTTCACAGCCTTCTTTTTGACTCGTGCAGTATACAGGTCCTCAATGGAAGGCAGGTTGGTAGCCATTGTTTTTTCTGCAGTTCTAATTATCCTCTGGAGTCTGTGTCTGTCTTGTTGGGTTGCAGAACCAAACCAGACAGTCATAGAGGTGCAGATGACAGACTCAATAATTCCTCCGTAGAATATTTACTGGAATATTATTCTGCACACCAGATTGTCATTAAGAGAAAAAGCAATAACACCCATTTTAAAATACAGCCTGAAATCAATGTAACTCAATTTCATTTTCATCCTTTTAGAACCTTTTGCAGGTGGACAAGATGAACAGCCTATAAAATGGCCTTCATCCAAAATGAATGGCCGTAATGACTTCAAGAACCGCAGAGCATATTTATTCTGGCACGATAACAAGTATTAAGATCATTTGTTATTTAATCTCCCTTTGACTATTCCTTCCTTCTCATCATTAATTAAATATATCTTGGAAATAACTTCATTATCTACCGTGGTACTTCTCTGTTTTAGTGGGAAGTTTAATGCAAGAAATACTTGAATACTTGGAGGCTAAGTGCATGGCCACTTAGCAGTCACATTTTGCTGGGTTCTTTTTTTCTTCCTTGCTTTGGGTCGTATTAAATAGGAACAAACCAATCTGTTCCTGCTTAACATGACTCAACAGATGGAAGACCTAGCATCTTATGGACTTTAACAATGCGAGGGTCACCATGACATTACAAGTGAGTTATTATGATCAGTCAGTTGTTATTGGTGAACTGTTTGGTTGTAGACATGAACTACAAATATATATTTTATAACAGATGCTTTGCTCCAAAAAATATGCTCAAGCATAAATTTTGTACCTTTCAATACAGTGCCTTATTAGAGGCAGGAAAAGACAGTTTTCACCTTTGAGTTGTCAGTATTTTAAAGTCTTACTATGGAATTAGGAAACCTAGGTTCAAATTTCCATTCAAAATCCATTCAAACCTAGGTTCCAAATTCCCATTTAGTACTTTTCAACAGTGGGTTTGAGCATCAGAATAACAGAGTTGGAAGGGACCTTAGAGGTCTTCTAGTCCAACCCCTTGCTCAAGCAGGAGACCAAGCCCTTCCTAATGCAACAATCATAATAACATTGATATTTCTAGACAGAATGTAACTGGTTGGAGGTGTAGACCACCAGTTTGGAAAAAAGACAGTAATAAGAAATACTATGATTAATGAGGCTCCTTCTCAAAGAAACCTGAGTCCTCTGTCCATTATAATGTTTCAAAAGCACCACCATTCAATTCTCCAAGGGCTGTTTATAGTCAACAACTGAAACCTCATATAGCATTGACTTTTGTCAGCCCATGAATTAAACTCAACCAGTTTCAACAGCCTATGATACACAAAGAAACAAATGGGTTAGTACTACCATTTAGCTAGGCTTGTTTATAAATTATCCTTCTCCAGCAGATTATTTACATCTATGTTCATTTGAAATTTTCTTAATCAAAACTGAAAGCAAGTGAAAAACATTCTGCATCTCATTTTCTTCACCCACCCAAAGCAAGCAACAGCCTATCCCACAATATGTTGTTTTTTATGTGTTGTGTACATGTCTTTGAGTCAATGTTGACTCCTGGAGACTGATAGTCCCTGCAGTTTTCTGGAATTTTCAGAAATTGTTTGTTATTGCCTTCTTCTTCCCAGACCTAAGAGTGAGTGACTCATCCAAGTGACTATTCCAAACCCAGCTGGTTTTGTGACAGGATTAGAAATGACAGTCTCCTGAATCTTAAGATGTTACTAGAGTCTGCCAATTCAGACTGCAAATGGGGTATCAAATGTTTCCCCTCAGAGGAGTGTATTTGGACTATGACAACATTACTGCCATTTTGACACACACACCCATGGACACCACTGGTTTCTCTGCATTGTGAGATGTGAGATAATAGATAGATATAAGTAGATAGATGATAGATGATAAGAGATAGATAGATATATAGATAGATGATAGATAGATGATAGATAGATAGATAGATAGATAGATAGATAGATAGATAGATAGATGATAGATACATACAGATAGAGAGATAGAGATAGATAGATATAGAGAAAATGATAGATAGATGATAGATATAGATGATATATATAGCGATAGATAGATAGATAGATAGATAGATAGATAGATAGATAGATAGATAGATAGATAGAGACAGATAAAACAGAGACAGATGCTGTACACAGAAAGAGAAAGAGAGACTTTCATAAGCATAGCAGTAATCTGCAATGGCAGGGTTCTAATTCATCTTTCTCAGACAAAATCATTTTGAATGGAGGAACAAATGAACATAAAAGAGCTCCAAATTATCTGGTATCTTAGTATCTCCAATTACATTAGGTCCTGATAATAGGCATTTCTCCCTAAAGTGTGATCACCACTTCCCATCTATGAAGGACTAACTGCAATCTTGTCCTCAGTTTCATCAAGAATCTCTTTATTCAACACATTTTTTTTTCTCCATCAACAATTGTATAAAGGAAATAATATCTTTATAGTATCTTTTGCTGGGAAGAAGGAGAAAAGAGGGAGGGAGGGAGGGAGGGAGGGAGGGAGGGAGGAAGGAAGGAAGGAAGGAAGGAAGGAAGGAAGGAAGGAAGGAAGGAAGGAAGGAAGGAAGGAAGGAAGGAAGGAAATAAATTCCCAACATACAAACATCAATCAAGTATAAAAATGGGTTATTTTCCCATAAAGAAATCTTTTCCATACAAAATACACAGCATTTTTTTTTATGGTCTTTAAACACCTGAAGGCTTTTTAGAAAAGAAAACCAGTTTGCTGGGGTTACAGCAGTAAATATTGCAGTTGTTTCATATACTGCATAATCATGTCAGCTATATTTTTCACTGTTGAATTTGTTAAGGTTGCCAAACAAAGACTTCTTGGCCAATTCATAACAATTGAAAACCCACATTTCACATAAAATCTATGAAACAAGCTGTCATTGAGGAAATGCAATTATTGATCAGCATTGTGGTGGCAGAGGTGGGGTTGAATTCAACACTGCACATCTTAACCGCTGAACAACCTGTATTTTACAGCTGCCCTGGAGCTTATTCTTTTGGAGATGAGACATTCATTTGATGATCCCATTTCAATTTAGCATCTAGTGAATCAAAGAAAACCTATTCTTTTCCCTCTAAACCAGGGGTGTCAAAACTCAAGGCCTGTGGGCCAGATCCGGCTCGCGGGGTGCTTAAATCTGGCCCATGGAAACAGCGAAGGACTGGCCCGTGCTGCCTCTGGCAGCCAAAATGGGGCATGGGGGCACACACGGCTCCCCGAGCCCTGTTTCGGCCAGCAAAGTGCTGCAGGAGGCCATCTAGGCTGAAAATGGGGCATGGGGGAGCTGCACGCGGGCCCCCCCCAGGCCCTGTTTTGGCCAGCAGGGTGCTGCAGGAGGTATCTGTCCTGTCTCCCTCCCCCCAGCTGGCCCAGTGGTGGGGTGCCCGCGGTTCAGAGCGGTTCTTTAGAACTGGTAGTAAAACTGGCGGGAGGCTCTGCCTATTGACCCTGACGTCATCAGAAGCGATCTGGGCATGCGGGCATGATCCCGTTGCGAACCGGTAGTAAAGGTAAGTAGAACCCACCTCTGATCCGGCCCTTGAAGAAGTCCAGTTTGACACCCCTACTCTAAGCTAACTATACCTTACCCACCATATCACAACCTCCATGATTTAAAAGCCTTGGGTAAATATAGCACAGTTTTAGGGGGAGAACTATTCACACATTAGAGTTTAGCATGCAGCTCCATGAAGCACACACTAGTTGTTTCAACGTCTTCTACCCAAAATTGGGGCCTTTCAGATGCTGAACCATCATCGAATCAACAACGAAGGATAAATCTATTGCTAACTACAATACTAATAATGTTCTTTTTGTAATCTTTGCACTGGCATCTGGTTCACCATTGTGGGAGCCATTTAATCCAGCACGGTTTTTACTCCATTGACTGAAACATTTCATTTAAGATTCAGGTTGATTTTACTTAAACTTAAATTGACCCACTTGATTAGGACTCTGGGTTTTTTTTTCCCCACTCATACTTTAATTCTAAACATGCGGTCATTTGTTACTGTTTACTTTGGTCCGAACAGATGTTTTATGGAACTTGAATGGATTTTGGTCAAATTTATAGTCATCATCGCAGGCTAAATATTTGTGTTTATTGAATGCTGAAGTTAGGAAATGTTATTATTTGTTTGACCTTTGCATTAAAATTCCTGTGCGTCTCTGAAGAATAAAATATATGACTATTAGAGAGAAAAATATGCTAGATGCTTGCCTAACTCCAAATTTGGAGAATGATATTGAAGTGGCACAAGGCCATTTAATATTAGCTATATATTTAACACTTTTTTTGGCCAAATTCTAAGTGCCTTTGATTAGTACTTTTTTCTGATTTACAATCTTTTCAGTATTTTTTCCTATATAGCGAGAAAATAGTCTAAGTGCCTGTAAAAGAAATCAAGAGAAGGACAAGATCATTTCTTAACACGTTCTGCATTGTAACTAGGTAATTTATTCAGTGTGTAAATTGAGGAAGATTAGACTGATTAGGTTAAATAAACCAACAATCTGATTCTGTTGCCCAAATTATGTGTCACCATTACAAGCCACCAATTCAGATGCTGTTTTCGTGCTTTACGTATTCTTGTAACAAGTGATTAAATTGTCATTTGGGCTTCGCCAATGAGGATCAGAGCTGGTGTCAAAGCAAGCTTCTAGATGCCCTGCCTGTTTCTCTGCGCTAATGAAAACAAAGGAAGAGTCATATTTGCTTAGTGAGGTTGGTGGCATATAAATTTAAGAAGTAAGCAAGTAAGTAAGTGAAGTAAGTACGTAAGTAAGTAAGTAAATAAGTAGGTACCCTGTTTCTCCAAAAATACGACCTACCCTGAAAGTAAGTCTTAGTTTGATTTTTACACATGCGCCCAATATAAGCCCTACCCCACCCCAAAATGAGACCCAATTAAGATCCCGCCCACTCCAGAGCCAGGCCTCGCACACCCCAACACCTGCCACGCCCGCCCATTTCTTCTGCAGCTGGCAAGGCTGGCAAAGCTTTCCTGAAGGCCTCTGTAGCTGATAGCAAAGCTCCGGATTGATCCGGAGCTCTGTTATCGGCTGCAGAGGCCTTCAGGAAAGCCTTGCCGACAGCAGAAGAAGTTCCTGACGGCCTCTGACAGCGAAAAGGAGGCCGGGGTTGACACGCGCAAGTGAGGTTAGCATGTGGATGACATCCCCCCAAAATAACACCTGGTACCATTTTTGGTGGCAAAAAAAATATAAGACAGGGTCTTATTTTTGGGGAAACACAGGTAAGTAAATAAGTAAGTAAGTAAGTAAGTAAGTAAGTAAGTAAGTAAGTAAGTAAGTAAATACCACAGGGTTTCCTCTATAGAAGAGAAAGATGCTCTACAGAGCCAGCTAAGTAAAAAAGACTAAAGAAGTATGTTAATTACACTATATTATAATATAATATTAAATTATATTATTTTATTTTAGGAATTTATAGGTCATTGCAGCCAATCAATTATATGAGATACATAAGAGTAACAATCAAAGTTAATATACCATATAATTCCTCCCCCCCCCCCCAAAAAAAGGTAGACGTTTTTATTTTGGCAAGAAATCAAGTATTATCATAAATCACAGTTGAAATAGTAAAGCTGGTTATGGAGTTGTGTGGCATATCCATTCTGATAACCCTGCGTATAATCCAGGGTTGGGTTTCAAAAGTTTTTACTACCGGTTTTGTGGGTGTGGCTTGGTGGGCGTGGCATGGCTTGGTGGGCATGGCAGGGGAAGGATACTGCAAAATCTCCATTTCCACCCCACTCCAGGGGAAGGATACTGTAAAATCTCCATTCCCACCCCACTTCAGGGGAAGGATACTGCAAAATCCCTATTTCCTCCTGATCAGCTGGGACTCGGGAGGCAGAGAATAGATGGGGGTGGGGCCAGTCAGAGGTGGTATTTACCGGTTCTCCAAATTACTCAAAATTTCCGCTACCGGTTCTCCAGAACTGGTCAGAACCTGCTGAAACCCACCTCTGGTATAATAGGCAGACAAACACTCTCTATGTATTTGTCCACACAACGTAATAGGCTGCAGGCATTTGGGTGCAGGAAAGCAAATAAGAGCCTTCTCCAGAGTTCCCACTTACGGCACAAAAGTTGTGGCTCAAATGATCCTATAGTACAGGGGTGTCAAACTCAAGACCAGATCTGGCCCACAGGGTGCTTAAATCTGGCCCGATTTAAATGCCATCGGGCCACGTGATTGGCCAGCCAGTGCGTGCCTCTGCACGCACACACGGCTCCACTCGTGTGAGCGTTGTTGCAGGCGCTTGCTTCCCCATTCGTGAGAGTGTCACCACGAATGTCACGAGCCCTTGTGCACATGCACACACATGTGCTTCCCCTTCCCATAAAATCATGCCTCTTCCCCCCTCCCCCCGCTCTGGGCTGCCAACCAGTGGTGGAATTCAATTTTTTTTTACTACCAGTTCTGTGGGCGTGGCTTGGTGGGAATGGCTTGGCTTGGTGGGCATGGCAGGGGAAGGATACTGCAAAATCTCCATTCCCACTCCACTCCAGGGGAAGAATACTGCAAAATCCCCATTCCCTCCCCACTCCAGGGGAAGGATACTGCAAAATCCCCATTCTGTCCCCACTCCTGGAGGAAGGATATTGCCCACCCCACTCCAGGGGAAGAATACTGCAAAATCTCTATTTCCTCCCCACTCCTGGGGGAAGGATATTGCAAAATCTCCATTCCCCCCCCCCCACTCTGGGGCCAGCCAGAGGTGGTATTTGCCAGTTCTCCGAACTACTCAAAATTTCCGCTACTGGCTCTCTGAATGGCTCAAAATTTCTGCTACCGGTTCTCCAGAACCTGTCAGAACCTGCTGGATTTCACCACTGCACCTCATAGCATTTTTCAGCACTCTGTGAGTGGTTTACAATGGAAAGCATTATTTGCATACTGCCTCCAACTATCTGTGTCCTCATTTTATTGACCTCGGAAGGAGAGAAGGCTAAGTGAACCCTGAGCCACATCAGGATCGATCTCTAGGTTATGGGCAGAGTTTGCCTGCAATACTGCACTTTAACCACTGCGCCACCAGGACTCAAGTCCTTTAGAGGGATAAAGAGGTTCCAGATCTGTAGCTGACAAGAGCTTCTAATTGGTTGCTATCATCTTAGTTTCTGAATGTAAGTAATTTCTGAAAGTAATTCTCATTCATAATGAGAAGGTGATTCTCCCCTCAGAGGTTAGAATGCACCCAACCATGTTGGCTTTTTGCAAAGCTTTAGAAACTTGACTAGGTACAGTAGGAAGTTAGCACTTACCCCTCTCCTAGAAGAATGAAATGTTCTAGGAAATATTAAAAAGGCAGAATATTATATTTCCCTGGATGAGAAATGGAGAAATATTTTTTTTAAGGCAGGAAGCAGACTCGCTCTTCATAGCACCCACCCTCCTCAATAGCCCACAGCAGATGTCAGCATTTAAGAGATAAAGATATGGCTAGCTCTATTCATAAGCAAATACCCCCACCCAAGATCCAACAAAGAAAGGATCAGGAATTGCCTAAAACCCCCTTCATTACATCATCACCCAGCAAGATTCAACCAAGCCTGGGACTCAAGACAACCTACAAAGTTACCCCTGCATGGCCCCATGGGAATCTGACAACCAATTAGGATACTTGCCCTTACACAAGAACAGGAAGCTCTAAGGCTTCCATGTTCATATATATTCCATGTGCTCATTTTGCCCAGGACCCAAAAAACCCATGCGGTCCTGTCCACCATTAAACCATCTTTCTAAGCAATCTCCATGTTTCCAGTGTCTTTCTCCCCACTTGGAATTGAACCCAGATGGACATTTCTTCCAACAATTTGGCACCCAAAGATGGGACTCCAAGCTAACCTGACCAATGGACTTGGCCCAGGTAAGCCTCCCTTGCCGGCAGCAGACCCATTGAGTCTGCTGGACTTTGGCCATTTGGAACAAAGGTTTTAAAGGGGTTTTGAGTGTTGAGATCAAAGGCTGCTTGGAAAGAAGGTGAGTACCTCTAAATTTTAACTTTTAAAGCCCAGAAAAGTGTGGGAAATGTGTGTATGCCTGTGTGTGTGTGAGCGAGAGGGCCCTTCTCCCAATCACAGCTGGATCTTGCTCCCTCTGTGCATTTCCTAACCGCAGAAAGACCAACCGTCTGGAGAGCATGGGGGATTTGCCAGAGTACAGGACCTTCTGTTAGGGAAAGGAGAGAGTGTGTGAAAATGGAATGGAAAAGTAAATGAGAGAGTTGAACTTTGGGGAAGCAGCTGAGAAGTCACTGAGCAAAGCCCTGTGTTAGGAGGTGCCCACCCTTGTTTGCTTAGGAAAAGTAGCAAGTCCTCCCAGACCCCCAAGGGTTTGAAAACTGATAGGCAGAATTTTAGGAGGTGCCCGTACTCACTGCAGAGGGGGCAGCAGGTCTTCCCTGATCCAGGGGTGAAATGCTCCCGGTTCGGACCTGATTGCCCAATCCGGTAGCGATGGAGGCAGGTGGTTCAGAGAACTGGTAGCAAAAATCCCTGCCCCCCCCCCATGCCAGCTGAGCCGCACAATCATCAGAGGCTCTTTTTAAAAAAAATTTAAAAGCATTTTTTCTACAACCTCTTCAGTGGAAAAAATTCTTTCAAAAGTAAAAAAAAAAGCCTCTGATGATCGCATAGCTCAGCTGGGATTGTCAAATGCTTTTAAAAGCCTCTGATGATCCCAGCTGAGTTGCCTGATTGGCAGAGGCTTTTTTCCTTTTAAATGCCTCTGACGATCCAAGCTGAGTTGCCTGATTGGCAGAGGCTTTTTTTCTTTTAAATGCCTCTGACGATCCAAGCTGAGTTGCCTGATTGGCAGAGGCTTTTTTCCTTTTAAATGCCTCTGACGATCCAAGCTGAGTTGCCTGATTGGCAGAGGCTTTTTTTCTTTTAAATGCCTCTGATGATCCAAGCTGAGTTGCCTGATCAGCAGAGGCTTTTAAAAGAAAAAAAGCCTCTGCCAATCAGGCAACTCACCTGGGATTGTCAGAGCCTTTTGAAAGCATTTTTTTTTTACATCCCCTTCACTGAAGAGGTTGTAGAAAAAATGGTTTTAAAAGTAAAAAAAAAAAAAAAGGCAACGCCCACCCAGTCACATTACCACGCCACCAAGTCATGCCCACAGAACCGGTAGTAACAAATTTTAGATTTCACCACTGCCCGGATCGCTTTTTCTTTTTGGTCCAAAAACTGATAGATGGTAGTTCCCTGGTAAGGAGCTGCCCGTACTCTGTGAGGGAACCAGAGTCCTCCCAGACATTTTTTTTTTGGTCCAAAAAGTCTCTCTTTTTTTGTCGTCTGATAAGCGGATTTTTTTTCACCCAGCTAGGCCAAAGTGAACCCCACATTGGAAAGGGAACATGGGAAGCTGTAGCTCGAGGGTTGTGACAGAAACCCTTCTAGGAGATTTGCTTGTGGTTTGGGATGAACAGCAGATGCCTGTCCTGGCTGGTAAGAAGATGTGAGCAAATTGTGTAAAGAGTGGGCTTTGCTCAGGGATGAAGCTGGAAAACCAATTTGGCTAAATAAAGGTACTTAAAAGAAAACAAATATATAAATAGGAATGTCGGGGGTTTTGTTTGTTTATTTCTCTCTTCCTCTCTGACTTCCATGCAACCATGTGGTATGTTTGTTAAGATTTGTGCCTTCCCTAATTTAACTGGGATTTATGGTGGGAATGACCAGTGTGTGTTTACCTCTCTTTTTCTCCTTGTTTTTGTTTATTTTATTTATTTTTATTTTTTATTTTATTGGATTTATATACCATCCTACTCCCGAAGGACTCAGGGCGGTGAACAGCCACAGAATAAAACACATAAATACAAAAATTTAAAATAGAATAAAAATGAATTAAATAATTTGGCTGAGACAAATTTAAAATACCCAATAATTTAAAAACAAATTAAAATTTACATTTAAAAGGGGAAAAGATTCAGGCCAGGCCAGCTTGATGAAATAAGGAAGTCTTGAGCACGCGACAGAAGGTGCGCAGATCCAGGATCCTCCGTATCTCCGGGGGGAGCTTGTTCCAGATCATAGGTGCCCCCACAGAGAAGGCTCTCCCCCTGGGGGCCGCCAGTCGACATTATTTGGCCAACGGCACCCGGAGGAGCCCCTCTCTATGGGAGCGTACTGGCCGGTGGGAGGCTATTGGTGGTAGCAACAGTCCCGTAGATAACCAGGTCCTAAGCCATGGAGCGCTCTAAAGGTGATAACCAAAACCTTGAAGCATACCCGGAAGACCACCGGGAGCCAGTGCAACTCGCGCAGGAGAGGTGTTACATGGGAACGCCACGTCACTCTCATAACCACCCGCGTGGCCGCACTGCCAGTTGGAGCCTCTGAGTGCTCCTCAAGGGGAGCCCCATGTAGAGAGTGTTACAATAGTCCAGATGGGAGGTGATGAGGGCATGAGTGACTGTGCGTAGGGAGTCCCAATCTAGAAAGGGACGCAACTGGCGGATCAGGCGAACCTGATGAAAAATCCTCCCGGTTACAGCCGTCAAGTGCTCTTCTAAAGACAGCCGTGAATCCAGGAGGACGCCCAAGTTGCGAGCCCTTTCCGTGGGGGCCAATGATTCGCCCCAACAGTCAGCGATGGCACCAGCTGACTATATCGGGACGTCGGAAACCACAGCCACATATGTGTGTATGTCACAGTCTCTGTGTGTCCTCGAGGTAATTGCAACTGTTAAATGTCTCTAATCCATAGTGATATGAATTTTAAATTGTTAGAAAAAAATTAAAAGCACTGAAAGAAAATGCCTTCACCCAGTTTAGTCTGGCTAGCTAGACAGGGTGAAGAACAGTGAGTTCAATTTTCTTTCCTCTTTGTACTTTTAAGAAAAGCCCAAGTTTAAGAGGGAGTGTTTTAAGTTCACTTACAGGAGAAAGTTTCATCCTTGTATTTACTGTGTGTTTAAATGATTCCATCTGTCCAAGCTTGACTCCCTCGTCTTTGTTGCAGCCCCTTAGATATTGGAACACTGCTATCATGTCACTCCTAGTCCTTTTTTTCATTAAACTAGACGTACCCAATTCCAGCAACCGTTCTTCATATGTTTTTTTCTTCACTCCCCTGAAATCATCTTTGTTCTTCTTCTCTGCACTCTTTCTAGAGTCTCCACATCTTTTTTTTTTTGTATTGTGATGATCAAAACTGAATACAATATTCCAAGTGTGGTATATCATCTCCTCCCTATTCTCTCTCCCCAATTTGCTTTCTTTCTTTAGATTTTTCTTCTGACTTTCTCATTGACCTGGTGCACTGATTAGTACCATAACTGAACCCACCCTCTTTGCTCTTGGTCATCCTCTTCTCTTTCCTTCCACCTTTTCTAGCATGACAGCCAACTTCAGAGATAAGATCTGTCACATAAGCCTTTTTACCAGGGTTGATCCTGTTACAGCTTGGAGGATATGAGGGCCAACCTCGTTGCTATAAGATCATGCAGATCAGTAGTGGGATTCAGCCAGTTCGCACCTCTTCGGGAGAACCGGTTGTTAACTTTCTGAGCAGTTTGGCAAACTGGTTGTTGGAAGAAATCATTAGAGCAGAGAACCGGTTGTTAAATTACTTGAATCCCACCACTGATCCAGATGCTATTGTTCTTCCACATTGGTTCATAGGAATTCCTGATTACAGGGAGAAAAGGAAGTTGTCCACCAACACTTGCTGACATTTGTACTCTTTGACATTGTAAAGCTTTCACTTTAAGCCTATGTTCTTTTCTTGCCTGGAATGTTTTTGGCTTGTGTGTGTTGGCATATTCGTTACTCCACAGCCTGAATTCATTTCCATTTTTCATTAGCTGAAAGTAAATGTTTGGTCACAGTCAGGATCAGATCAAGACATTGTGCTGTTTGTAGTAGTCAGGCAGTCTACTCCCCCCTGCACATCCCCAGGTCAAAGTATATAATATCCCAAGTCAGCCAAGCGATATTTTGGGACATGAGGTGGGGGGAGGGGAAAACCCTGGTAATAAATATAAAACATTAACAGATCAACTTGCTTCCTTTCATGACATCTAAAAATTCTGTTCCCTGAGGCAGCTGGTTCATTTTGACCAACGGTGTAGCTGGTCCTGATCTTAGACAATTAACTAATTAAATAAAATTTGATTCCAATTCTTCTGTTTAACCCACTGTGGCAATCTGCAATACAATCCTTTTTTTACAGATCCAAGAGTAAGCTTGATCTATATTTTGCTGTTGTTGTTTTTTTTTAAAGGGAGTGTGTAAATAAGTCTTAATGGACAAGCTTGTATTGTAAATTGGCTAAAGCAGCGTTTCCTAACCTGAGCAGTTTTAAGAGGTGTTAATTTCAATCCGCGTAATTCCCCAGCCAGCATGGGTAATAGTAACAGAGTTGGAAGGGACCTCGGAGGTCATCTAGTCTTGGCTGCCTTCCTGTTGTAGGTGCTAGGGAGTGAAAGAGAAGCCTTTAAGGGTGTGTTGGAAAAAAAATGTCCTTCTGGGTTCAGTTCCAAGTGGGGAGAAAGACACTGGAAACATGGAGGCTATTTGGAAAGATGGTTTAATGGAGGACAGGACCACATGGTTTGAGGTCCTGGGCAAAAAAGCACATGGGTGAGAGAGAGAGAAGAGAGAGAGAGATTTATATTTTATACCCTCTCTTGGGCCCTGCCTTGGAGCTTCCTGTTCCTGTACAAAAAATGTATTCCATTGGCTGTCAGTCTCCCAGGAGGCGGAGGTCTTAGCTAACTTTGTAGGCTGTCTGTGTCCCAGGCTTGGTTGAATCTTGCTGAGTGATGCAATGAAGGGGCTTGGTTGTGCCATGTGGTGAGTTCTGTTGCTAAATGGGTAGAGGGCTAATCCTATTATGTCCTGGAGGCCAGAGGTGGGTTTCAGCAGGTTCTGACCAGTTCTGGAGAACCGGTAGCAGAAATTTTGAGTAGTTCGGAGAACAGGTAAATATCACCTCTCACTGGCCCCACCCCCATGTATTCTCTGCCTCCTGAGTCCCAGCTGATTGGGAGGAAATTTTGCAGTAACCTTCCCTTGGAGTAGGGACGGAATGGAGATTTTACAGTATCCTTCCCCTAGAGTGGGGTGGGAATGGAGATTTTATAATATCCTTCCTCTGCCATGCCCACCAAGCCATGCCCACCAAGCCATGCCACACCCACAGAACCGGTAGTAAAAAAAATTGAAACCCACCACTGCTGGAGGCCATGTCTTAATCCCATCACCCTGGGGCTGAAGGTGGGGGCAGGGAGCTGCTATTTCTTTCTTTTTTTTTTTTTTAATTTGATTTATATGCCGCCCCTTCTCCGGAGACTCAGGGCGGCTTACAATGTGCTAAGCAATAGCCTTCATCCTTTTGTATATTTATACAAAGTCAGCTTATTGCCCCCACAAACTGGGTCCTCAATTTACCTACCTTAGAAAGGATGGAAGGCTGAGTCAACCTTGAGCCTTGGCGAGATTCGAACCGGCAGTAATTGCAGCTGGTCTTAATAACCAGCTTAATAACAGGGTGCCTTAGACCACTGTACTACCAAGGCTCTTTAAAACATGTTTCTCCTTTTCTCATCCAGGGAGGTATAATATTCTGCCTTTTTAATATTTCCTAGAATATTTAATTCTTCTGGGAGATGGGTGGATGCTAACTTCCTACAGGTGATAAAATTTTTAATTTACTGACATAATTCAAGTTTCTGTTAATACTTTTGGCTTCAACATGTCTCGTACGGATGAAACAATAACTTTTGATTGACTGGCTAGCAGGGCCTTCTTAACAGCATTATGGACCCCGGCCAGGTAAAGCAGTGTACTGGGGCCCTTACAACAACTACTCACAGGAATAAAAATGTAAATGGTCGATCACATTAAACATATATTTGCATGTTAGTATTAATTTAAAAAATGCAGTAAAATGTAATAAATACGTTGCTGTATTTATATGATACAAAGTGTATTGAAGGGTTAACATACACGGATTAGTATGGGGCCCTTTATGCTCGTGGGGCCCACAGGCAAATGCCCATCAGGCCCATGCGTTAACACAGCCCTTCTGGCTAGTATAGCTTGAGCTGCGTTGAATGCTTACACCCAGTAAATTATTTCAAGGATTAATATGATATAAATCTGATTATATAGCAGTATGTTTGCCCTATCCTGGTCCAATAACTCACTCCATTTTTTTATTTAATTTCAACTCATTGTGGCATAAATATTTGTGACAACCAAAGGCCTGCAAACACATTTAGGATACCTAATACTTTTTGCTTGCTTAAATAGGCATTTTCTACTTGATATTTGCCAGAGGCACTGCAGCTAGTTTTCAAAGTTTCCAGTGAGTAGTATGCCAAAAAAAACCCCCCACAAAAACACACACACCAAAACCCTGAATGAGAATTTAATTCAGAATAACAAAATTACAGACCTTCTGTGAACAAGTGCAATAACCTTATTTAAGTTATTTCATTAAAAGTTATTTCCTCCACAAACAATGCAAGTAATATATAAAGCTTGTCTGTATTTGAACAGCAGTTTCAAGGATTTTGGTATGAGAGGTATTAAGCTCCAATGTCCAGAGGTGGGTTTCAGCAGGTTCTGATCAGTTCTGGAGAACCGGTAGCAGAAATTTTGAGTAGTTCAGAGAACCGGTAGTAAAAATGTTGACTGGCCCCGCCCCCATCTATTCTCTGCCTCCCAAGTCCCAGCTGATTCGGAGGAAATGGGGATTTTGCAGTAACCTTCCCCTGGATTGGGGAGGGAATGGAGATTTTACAGTATCCTTCCCCTGCCACGCCCACCAAGCCACGCCCACCAAGCCATGCCACGCCTACCAAGCCACACCCGCAGAACCAGTAGTAAAAAAATTTGAAACCCACCACTGCCAGTGTCCCACTCCTGGAAACCAAAATGAAGAGGACTTCAATGTCTGAGCCTGAAAAAATTAAACAGGATCAGACCTGGTTAGTAGCACGGAGAGTCTTCAACTGTATGACCACAATTGAGCCCAAAATTTATGCTGTTAACTGAGAAACTTGGTAAGTGAGCTTTGTTCCATTTTTGATTTTTCCTGCCACAGTTGTTAAGTCAGTCACTGCAGTTGATAAATTTGTAACCCGGCTGTGAAGTGAATCTGGCTTCCCCATTGAGTTTGCTTGTTAGAAGGTCACAGAATGGGATCATGTGACCCTTTTAAAAAAAACATATTAACAGAGTTGGAAGGGACCTTGTAGGTCATCTAGTCCAACCCCCTGCCCAAGCAGGAGAGCAACAGTCATAAATATGAACCAGTAGCCAAGCATCTGAATTTTTGAGTACGTGATCATGGGGATGCTGCAAAAGTTGTAACTGTGAAGAATGGGCATAAGTCACATTTTTCAGTGCAGTTTAAATGGTCATTAAATGAACTGTTGTAAGTCGAGGCATATCACCAGGAAAGCTTAGAGCTAGAAACTCAAAGGGCAAGTAAAAAGATGCAATCAGAATTAATCAACAGGGTGCTAGCTACTTCAGCAATGTTGTAGAGGCAATGTCATTATTTCACCAATTTATTAAGCTGGACTTCACTTGGTATACAGAGACATTTTTAAATTTTCATTCTTGGTTACCAATAAACCTTACACACCACAGTAATCTTAAAATAGGAGACACAGTTAAGTAGAGTTTGATATTGAGATGAATGAGATACTATTAAGTCCCCAGTGCTTTGCTTCAGTAGTAGAAGTCAGAAAGGAGTCAGATGGACCAGTTAACACCGATAATAAGTTTGTTTGCCCAGCAGTCAGAACAGAATCTGCCACAACCACTAGATCCTGTATTATCAAGATCCAAGATTGGTTCAGCTATATCAGCAGCTGTTCTGTACCAAGCACTGGCCTCTCTGCTGGATAAATAGGATGGGAAGCTGGGAATCACAAAGAAGAGGGAAGGTCAACCTATTTTCCAAAGCATCAGAAGGCAAGACAAGAAGCAATGGATGGAAACTAATCAAGGAGAGAAGCAACCTAGAACTAAGGAGAAACTTCCTAACAGTGAGGACAAATAACCAGTCAAACAACTTGCCTCCAGAAGTTGTAAATGCTCCAACACTGGAAGTTTTTAAGAAGAGATTGGATAACCATTTGTCTGAAGTGGTGTAGGGTTTCCTGCTTGAGCAGAGGATTAGACTAGAAGATCTCCCAGGCCCCTTCCAACTCTGTTACAGGTAGTCTTCGGCTTACAATCACAATTGAGCCCAAAATTTATGTTGCTAAGTGAAACATTTGTTAAGTGAGTTTTACCCAATTTTATGATTTTTTTCGCCACCGTTGCTAAGTGAATCACTGCAGTTCTTAAGTTAGTAGTTAAGTTGTTAAGTGAATGTGGCTTCCCCGTTGACTTTGATGTCAGAAGGGGATCACATGACCCTGGGACATTGCAACTGTCATAAAGATGAACCAGTTGCCAAGCATTCAGTTTCGATCACGTGACCATGGGGATGTTGCAATGGTCGTCAGTCACTTTTTTTCATAGGTGTTGTAACTTTGAATGTTCACTATATGAACTGTTGTAAATTGAGGACTACCTGTATTCTGTTAAGAATCTGTTAATGATAAGGAAGTATGCTGCACTAAAATGCTACATTTATTTCCTCGAGCCTATCAATTCCTTAAAAAGACAAAATGCTAGTCTAAGGAGTAACTAGTTATTGAAGCAGTGAAACCAAAGTTAGATTAGTGTATGGTCTGCTGATGTTATTTAGCTTCACCATCCCAAAGATGCTTTTTCAAGAGGCAACTGAACTTTCTTGTTTTTCTTTGAAGACGTTTCACTTCTCATCCAATAACTTTTTTCAGAGTTGAAGAAGCTTCTTGGATGAGAAACGAAACATTTTCAAAGAAAAACAAGGAAATCCGGTTGCCTCTTGAAAAAGCACCTTTGAAACAACCATGACCTGGATGACTGAGAATCTCCATGTCAGGATTCCAAGGGATGCCCTAATTACATCATGAGCCTCGAGCCAAGCTTCAAAAGAAATCCAGTTATTTATTAGGAGCTTCATGTTGGCACGTTCCCAAGTGAAGCTAGCTCTCACCCTATGTCATTTACGCCCCAATTATGACCCTGTTTCCCCCCTCCCCCCAGGGTGTGTCATCAATTACATTCGCCAACGGAGCAATTTCGCAGGTTGTAGAGATCATTCCCCTCCGACCGCTGTGGGTAACCTTGGGATACAGCCTTGAGAGAGAGAAGTCTGGAATGTGTATCTGTCTTTGGCTGCCGTGCCGTTTCATTGGTTTCCCATCCGCCTTGCTTATGACAATTCAAGAGCAGGCCAGGGATGCTTTGCGAGTTGACACCATAGACATTTAGCTTCACCATCGTCCAATTTGAGGAAACAAATAATCTCCTTGTCACCAGCTCCTCTGTAGCAATGTGTTAAATTCATTTATTTGCTCATTCATTCAGACAGTAGGCAGTCATAGCCATTTCAACCTCCTTTATGACTTTCATCTCACTCTCTTACCCCAACAATTGTGTTTTGACTCGAGAATTAACAGCAGAATTGATGTAGCCCATTTCTTTGGGAAAGGCACGATTTGTCCATTAGTGCATGACATTTATTAAAAAGAAAATACTGACGTTAAATAAATTGGACACTTGCAATTAAGGCAGTCCTACCTGCCTTGTATTTATAGGGCACAAAAATTGCACTAGAGGAAAACTGTTTAAAAGTAATGTACAACCTAAGCTGCTGTAGACCAGCAGTTAATTGTGCCACAAGGAACAAAGTCAGCAAGGATCCACCTTCATTTTCAATCTTGTGCCATCAAAAGATGTAAAAAAACCAACAACAACCCCACAGTATGTGTACACTATCAATATCAAAATAACGAGAGTCATCACAGGGCATGCTAAAAACAGATTTTGCCCAGCTGGTATCTTCCAGATCTTCTAGAATTCATCTTCAAAAATTCACACCCAGCTTGACCAACGGATATAATTCTGGGAGTTGCTAGAGAGCCTCACTTTGGCCAAGAGTGTATGAAACCATGGTGTGCACAAGATACAAAATCAGAGCCCTGGAAACATATCTGATCTCTCATACAAATAATGAGAGAGAGAGAGAACAATGAACCCATCAGCCCTGCCCTTTTAATTAACTGTACTTTAGCATATTAAAAGATTAACAGAAGGGACCTTATAGGTCATCTAGTCCAACCTCCCGCTCAAACAGGAGACCCTGCACCATTTTTGACAAATGGCAGTTCAATCTCCTCTTGAAAGTCTCAAGTGATGAAGCCCCCACAACTTCCGAAGGCAACTTCTGTTCCATTGGTTGATTGTTCTCACTGTCAGAAAATTTCTCCTTATTTCCAGGTTGAATCTCTCCTTGGTCAGTTTCCATCCATTATTCCTTGTCTGGCCTTCAGGTGCTTTGGAAAATAGCTTGACCCACTCCTCTCTGTGGCAGCCCCTCAAATATTGGAACCTGCTATCATGTCTCCTCTGGTCCTTCTCTTCACTAGACCACCCATGCCCAGTTCCAGTAACCGTTCTTCATATGTTTCCAGTCCCTTAATCATCCTGGCTGCTCTCCTCTGCACTTTATCTAGAGTCTCAACATCTTTTTATAGTATCAATCAATGCAATCGACCCTGATTATCTTGAGGAAGTTTTATTGAAAACAACCAACTTTGTGGCTTTCAAAACTGGTAAGCATAGTTTTCGGTTAAAAAAAAACCACAGTAAATTTGCAGTGCATTAAAGTCTTTCTTTCTTTCTTTCTTTCTTTCTTTCTTTCTTTCTTTCTTCTTTCTTTCTTTCTTTCCTTTCTTTCTTTTTCTTTCTTCTTTCTTTCTTTCTTTTCTTTTCTTTCTTTCTATTGTTTGTTTGTTTGTTTGTTTGTTTGTTTGTTTTCCTGCCTTTATTTGTCTATGGAATTCTCAGTCATCCAGGTCATTGTTATCCCAAAGGTGCTTTTTCAAGAGGCAAGCTTCTTGGATGAGAAGCGAAACGTGTTCAAAGACAAACCAGAAAGTCCAATTGCCTCTTCAAAAAGCATCTTTGGAACCCACCTTTATTGTTTTTAACAAGTAACTCAAGGCGGCAAACGTACCTACTACACCTTCCTCTTCCTATTTTCTCTAGATAGAACAGAGACACTGAGGTTAGTTGGGCTAGGAGAGAATGACTGGCCCAAGAGCAAAGCCTCCCAATTCTTATCTTTTGGTTATATTGTTGATGCGGGAGAGGAAAATGAAGTTGGATGCTCATTTCAAACGTATTAGTAAGACAAGTACAGCCTTGACTTACGACCACAGCTGAGCCTGAAATTTCTGTTGCTAGGTGAGACATTTGTTAAGTGAGTTTTGCCCCATTTTAACACCTTTCTTCCCACCGTTGTTAAGTAAACACTGCGGTTGTGAAGTTAGTAACACAGGTTGTTAAGCAAATCATGGTTGTTAAGCCCATTGACTTTATCTGAGGGTTGCAAAAAAAGGTGATCACGTGACCCCAGGACTCTGCAACCGTCATAAGTATGAGCCAGTTGCCAAGCGGCTTAATTTTGAGGACATGACCTTGGGGATGCTACAACGGTCGTAAGTGTGAAAAATGGCCCTATGTCACTACTTTCAGTGCCTCTGTAACTTCGAACAGTCACTAAATGAACTGTTGCAAGTCGTGTAGGAAGTTAGCACCCACCCCTCTCCTAGAAGAATGAAATATTTTAGGAAATATTAAAAAGGCAGAATATATTTCCCTGGCTGAGAAATGGAGAAACATGTTTTAAAGACATAGCAGCTCCCACCTTCCTGCCCCCCCACTTTTGTCAATGGGCCAAAGGCAGAAACCCAATCCCCCCCCACCTTTGTCAATGGACCATCATCTGCAACACAATAGGACCCATCTAGCAACAGAAACTCACCACATGGCATCTGAGAAGATTACATCAGCCAGCAAGGCTAGCTAAGACCCCCACCTCCTGGAAGTCTGACAACCAATCAGGATACTCTTCCTGTGCCCCAGGAAGTTCAAAGCTCAGAGAGGGCATAAAACCAAGGCACGCTCAGCATCTCATCCCTTTTTCTGCTCAGGAACTCAAACCATGTGATCCTGTCCACCATTAAACCATCTTTCCAAGCAGTCTCCATGTTTCCAGTGTCTTTTTCCCCACTTGGAACTGAACCCAGAAGGATATTTCTTCCACCAGTCGAGGACTACCTATACCTACTAATATTATAGTATGGTTACTTCCATTAGTATAACAGAAAAATTTGTGGCATCTTAAAAAAGTACTAAAGCATGTACATTTATGGGCTAAAAACTGAAAGTATTTTTGTGTGCTATATATAAAAGCACAAAAAACATATTTATTCAGAAAGACTCATAATGTTCCACAAAGCATTTTCCCACACAAGCAAGTCCCTGGCTTTATACTTTCTACCTTTCATTCTTATTGCTTTCCTTTAGCATCAGACAGCAACACATATATTTTTCGGAAGCTTCATCACAATCCTTCTGAAGCAAGGAGGTTTTTTCACAACACTCATAGAGTAAGTTGCGTTGATTCCCACCGACATGACTAGAATGTAAAATGTAACCCTGGCCACACAGATCTGTTTAGGTACAAGTTCTAAGAATCCGGAGTGAGCCACGGAGGAGGAATGCTTGCTTCTGTCCCATGTCCCATAACCAAAATTATGCAAAATAATAAATAATCCAAATCTTTGTTTGAGGGGCTCACACTTCTTGTAAATGTTAAACATGTCACTGGGGAAGGAATAAACTTTTTAAAAGGAGTTCAAATAGCCTTGAGCACAATCTTCCAAGCACATTCCCAAGCAGAATGTGATTCTAAGTACATTCCACAGTTTGACATAATTATAACACAATCAAAGGCATTTCTATAATCAATGAAGCCCATATTGACTTATTTCTATTATTCTTTGGCTTTTTCGATTATGCAGTTGAGAATTATGTCGCATATTCCTTGGCATTTTCTAAACCAAGCTTAAATCTCTGTTGTCCAGGTCCGAATTTGTGTTGGAGGATCCTTAATTTTAGTTTGCTAGTGCATCTTCTTCTTCTTCTTCTTGTGCCATATCTGTCATCGGACGTTGGCGATCATGTTGGCAATCCTATTTTTGTCAACAGCCGCATGAAAAAGTGCTGCTGAGTTTTGTCCAAACCAGGCCCTTAGGTTTTGAAGCCATGATGTTCTTCTTCTGCCTGGACCTCATTTGCCTTCAATCTTTCCCTGGAGGATTACCGTATCTTTCAGAGTATAAGCCGCACTTTTTCCCCCCTAAAAGAGGGTGAAAATTTGGATGCGTCTTATACACCAAATGTAGCCCCGCCCACCCACAGGCCCCCAACCTTTGGCCTCTGCCTCCCAGCAATTTACCTCCTTGCAGCAAGCAGCAAGCAGCAAACTGCAAACAGCCCGTTTCAGCTTCAGCACAGCTTGATAAGCACAAGCAGTTGATTGTCTGTTGGATCAGCCTCCCAACCCTCAGCTGTTTCAAGCTGCAGATTGCCATTGCCTATTGCCCCGCGGGCCTCCTGCAAGCAGGCAAATTGCTTTTTCCTTGTGCTAATCAAGCTGTGCTGAAAACGAAAGTAAAGCAGACTGTTTGCTGTGCTGGGAGGCAGAGGCAGAGTTATTGTGAGTGTTTTATGAGTCTTATTTTCTTCTTTGTGTCCTTTTGTTGTAAAATTTCTGTCTAGAATCAACAATCAGCTGGAATTTAAAAAGCATTTCACTAACTTAAAACATTACCTGAAGGAAAATAAAGAGGGGTGGCGGAAGCTTTACATCTAACAGATTACGTGCTGAATAACTTACTGATTCTGATTACAATACCAATCTATGCAAAGAAAAAAACTTAAAACAATTCCGAACTGGTAAAATTTCATATTATTTCCCATATCCATGCACTAGCGTATATCTTGTTTTCCTCCCCAAAAAAGACAGGTGTGTTTTATAATCCGGAGCGTCTTATACGCCGAAAAATACGGTAAGTGAAGGATGCCGTATTTTTCTGGGTATCGCATCACATGTCCAAAATATAGTTTGCTAGTGCATGAAATAAAGAATACTATATGATAGTTGACACATGCTGTTAATTCTCCTTTTTGGATATTAGAATATTGATTGACCTCCAATCTTTTGGCCATTGTGTTATTCTCCAAATTTACAGGAATAGCTAAACTAGAATCTTTACTCATTCTTCTTCTATTGCTTGCCATATTTCAGGGAACATTCCATCAGCTCCTGCAGCTGACTCAGTAAGATTGGAGGGCTGATTTAACTTCGTTTTTTTAATACTAGAGGTTCTTGTAAGTAGGGAAGATCTTCTAAAATATCTTGTACAGTATTTCAGTATATTTTTCCCATCTTTGATATTTTTTTGAATCAGCTGTTTGTCCATTGACATCCTTTAGGTTGAAGTTGGAATCTTCTTCTAATTTCAGATAACTTTTTGAACCCTTCCTTTTGTTCCATATCTGTTTTCATCTTCAAAGTCTTCACAAATGTTGTTATAATACTTCTACTTGTATCTTCGAACAACTCTCCGAAATACTTCATTAAGTATTTCCTTTTGGCCTTTTAGCCTTCTTGGCTTTAACTTCTCTTCTTGGTCATTTCCATGATTACCTTTTTTTTCGGAGTATAAGATGCACTTTTTTCCCCCCTAAAAGGGGGTGAAAATTTAGGTGCGTCTTATATACCAAATGTAGCCCCGCCCACCCACTGGCCCCCACCCTTTGGCCTCTGCCTCCCAGAAGTTACCTCCTTGCAGCAAGCAGCAAGAAAAAACAGCTCCTTTCAGCACAGCCTAATTAGCACAAGTTGATAGGATCGGCCTTCCAATTGGATCGGTATAGACCTGGGTATATACGAGATCGCCTTCTGCCACCGATAGCCTCCCACCGGCTAATACGGTCCCACAGAGAGGGGCTCCTCAGGGTGCCGTCGGCCAATGTCGACTGGTGGCACCCAGGGGGAGAGCCTTCTCTGTGGGGGCACCAGCCCTCTGGAATGAGTTGCCCCTAGAGGTTCGTATGATCCCCGACCTGCGTACCTTTCACCGCGCCCTTAAGACTCTTTTGTTCCAACAGGCCGGGCTGGCTTAATATGAATTTTAAATTGGGCGTTTGTTAGCTTTTAACTTTATGGGCCAAATTTTTATATATTCGTTTTAAATTGTTTTTAACTTTTGTGAGTTTATATGTGTTTTAATATGGCTGTACACCGCCCTGAGTCCTTTGGGAGAAGGGCGATATAGAAGTTCAATAAAATCAAAATCAAAAATCAAACTCTCAGCTGTTTTGCTCTCAGCTGTTTTGCGCAGGCCTCTGCTACTTGCTGCAAGGAACAGATTTTTTTTCCCCTTGTGCTAATCAAGCTATGCTGAAAACAAAAATGAAAGTAAAGCAGGCTGTTTGCTGTTTGCTGCAATGAGGCAAAATTGCTGGGAGGCAGAGGCAGACTTCTTTTTCTTGTTTTCCTCACCAGAAAAGGTAGGTGGTCTTATAGTCCAGTGCGTCTTATACTTCAAAAAATACGGTAGTTCTGACATCTATTTCTTCTATTTTTTCATCGTTGGAAATCTGTTTCCACATTCATCCTTAATGACTTCTTTGGTTTATTTTCCTCTGGTTCTCTAGCAACATGATGGGTATATGCCCAAGATCATATTATAGAAATAACCTCCAACCACCTCCACCTCCACCTATCTCTTCTCCTCCTCCTCCTACCCCTTTCTTCCCTCTCATTCTCCCTCTCCCTCTTCATCCACACCAGCAATTTGTAGTGTGTCCTACAATCAGCACCTGTGTCTGTGGTGCTAAACCTGAGTTCCTTTATCCCTTTTTAGAAATACACACCCACCAAGACACATACCATACATATATATCCAGACACACATACTATCTGTTGCTGAAATGCTGTTGGCATATATTATCTACCAGTCTACCAACAAATATCAAATTTAAATTAACACAACCAGAAGAAGAAAAGCCACTGTAAGAATACCTTCCATTGCTCTTTTGAAGAAGACTTTGCAGCTTCCGCAGGTGAGGACACCGTAATGGCACCCAGAAGCTTCATCACCACAGATAAGGCAGATCTTCTGAGGCAGAGGTTCAAACCCATACTGAGGACTCTGACCAGCTTCGGCATCAGACCTAAACCAAATAGACAAAAATAGAGAAACTGAAAATGAAGAGGGAAGCAAATCTTATTCACAAAGGACAATCAAAACAGAGCACGTACTTGATCAATAAGGGAGATTTTTTTTTTTTAAATTTGATTTATATGCCGCCCCTTCTCCGGAGACTCAGGGCGGCTTACAATGCGTTAAGCAATAGCCTTCATACTTTTGTATATTTATATAAAGTCAGCTTATTGCCCCCACAAACTGGGTCCTCATTTAACCTACCTTAGAAAGGATGGAAGGCTGAGTCAACCTTGAGCCTTGGCGAGATTCGAACCTGCAGTAATTGCAGGCAGCTGGTCTTAATAACCAGCTTAATAACAGGGTGCCTTAGACCACTGTACTACCAAGGCTCTTTTCCCAAAGAGTTATGAATACAGGTCAACCCTCTGGTTGTAGGACAGATTTAACAGCTCTTGCAGGGAGCTATTAAACTGTTTCTTGTAAATACTCATCTGCTTCCATCTATGGCACATATGGGGTGAAAAAATTGGTGATAGGCAAATTAAAGCCTCACCCGCCCCCCCAAAGCAGTGGTGAAATCCAAATTTATTTACTACTGGTTCTGTGGGCGTGGCTTGGTGGCCATGGTGGGCGTGGCTTGATGGGCATGGCAGGGGAAGGATACTGCAAAATCTCCATTCCCACCCCATTCCAGGGGAAGGATACTGCAAAATCTCCATTCCCACCCAACTCCAGGAGAAGGATACTGCAAAATCCCCATTCCCACCCATCTCCAGGGGAAGTATACTGCAAAATCCTCATTCCCTCCCCACTCCTGGGGGAAGGATATTGTAAAATCCCCATTCCTTCCTCACTCCAGGGGAAGGATACTGCAAAATCTCCATTCCCACCCCACTCTGGAGCCAGCCAGAGGTGGTATTTGCCGGTTCTCGGAACTACTCAAAATTTCCGCTACCGGTTCTCCAGAACCTGTCAGTACCTGCTGGATTTCAGCCCTGCCCCAAAGGATATACATTTTAAATAAATAAATAAATGGCAGAATAAACACTTCTGGCATTAGAACTGTCTGGACTTTTTTGTAAGGGTATGCTTGAATATCCAAGAATTCAGTTCAAAATTTCTCCTCTTGCATGTCTGCGTATTCCTTTAAAAAAAACAACGAATGAAAACATCAAGTTTTATTAAGAAGGGGTCCCAACAACAAAACACAGAAGCACATCCTCATATCATGGAAGGAAGTCTCCAGCTCAGGGTTTCCAACGAGGAAGCTGTAGGAAGTTAGTACCCACCCCCCTCTTAGAAGAATGAAATATTCTAGGAAATATTAAAGAGGCAGAATATTATATGAGAAAAGGAGAAACACGTTTTTAAAGACAAAGCAGCTTCCTGCAGCTCCCTGCCCCCCACTTCAGCTCTGGGGTGATGGGATTAAGACATAGGCCCTCAGGACATGATAGGATTAGCCCTCTACTCATTTTATCACATGGCACCTGGGAAGATTACATCACCCAGCAAGGCTCAACCAAGCCTGGGACACAGACAGCCTACAAAGTCAGCTAAGACCCCCACCCCCTGGAAGTCTGACAGCCAATGGGATACATTTCTTGTGCAGAAAGAGGAAAGTAAGGCAGGGCCCAAGGGAGTGTATAAATATATCCCTATCTCCACTTCATGTGCCTTTTTTGCCCAGGATCTCAAACCATGTGGTCCTGTCCATCATTAAAAACCATCTTTCCAAACTGCCACCATGTTTCCAGTGTCTTTCTCCCTACTTGGAACTGAACCCAGATGGACATTTCTTCCAACAAAGCCAACAGCAAAATTTCTCAGTTGAGTAGCAGCAACAGAATATTCCATCCCTATAGATTTACTCAGTCTTCTCTCCCAGTTCCTGGGCTCGTTGTCAATAAACAGGCCTGGAAAAGAAGCTTTGGCCCTCAGACCATCTCTTTACAAACTAGGTTTTTTTAAAAAAACAAACAAACAATGGAATAAATCAACTCCAACGTCCAATTTTAATATGCAAATATTTTTTTAAACCTCGTTCAAGTATTCTACCTGCTGGCATCGTTCAAAGCAATATTCCTTTTTCAGAAAAAGGTGCAAATACACTTTAAGATCCAGCTGCTGGAGGAAGAAATCTAACATGAGAGTGAAGTGGAGCTCAGCTCACAGTGAATTATGGCTGGCTAATCTGCAGCAGTTCCTGGGGTGTTATTTATTTCCCAGCACTCAGCTGTTCAGCCACCTCTTAAGCACTGGGACATAAATCACTTCTTCCCATTGCTGGCACCCAATAGCAGAGGAAGAGAGAATTATTGGATGAGACTAAGGTCCCTATTTGGAAAAACAACAATCACAAAAGGAAGCAAGGAGGCTTCCCTCTGGTCTTTAGCAACAGGAAATCAAATTGGATCATTCGGAGGCTAAACAAAAACTATTTAAGGGAAGCTAAGCAGGGCCAGTTCTGGTTAGTTCTTGGATGGGAGACATTCGATAATTCAAAAGATTGAAAGCGAGGTCAAAAAACATCTCAGAAGAAATGCAAACCACTTCCACGTGATTGCCATAAAAATTGCATGGACATACCCACGAAGATCTCAACAGAATTTTTAACTAAATTGGTCATAGCTGCGATGGCGAACCTATGGCACGCGTGCCACCGGTGGCGCACAAAGCCCTCTCTGCGGGCATGCCAGCCGTCGCCCCAGCCCAGTTCCACCACACATACGTGTGTGCCTCCCACCAGCCAGCTGGTCTTCGGGTCTCTGCCATGCATGCGTGGGGGAGCTGGTCCTTCCTCGATCTCTGCAGGTTCCCCCCAGCGCATCCTACCTTTCTCCTCCATTTCTGCTGCCTGTATCAACCTGGAAACCAAAATGGGACTCGGGGGTGCTGTGCGAGGTCCCCCTGCGCCCCGTTTTGGGCCTGGAAAGCCTCCTGCACCAACCTGAAGCCAAAACGGGGTGCGGGGGAGCAGGGCGCATGTGCAGGGGATGCACACACATGCACAGGGGATGTGCATGCATGCATGGGGATGCGCATGCATGCGCGGGACGCTCACATTGCATTTTGAGGGTTTGGGCACATGTGCGTGCATTCATACGCGCACACACTTTGGGTATTGGCACCAAAAAGGTTAGTCATTTCCAGTTTAACTTTGCACCCAGCAAAGTTACTTCCAATCAATCCCCAATATCCAGATCAGGATAAGCGCCACAGCTCACTCAGTTCAGCTGGCATAAAAATGCCACTTGATGTTTCTTTATCGATCATCAAAACAGTGGACTAGCAGAAGTAGGAAAGGCAGGGGGAAGCAGAGAAAGAAAGAAAGAAATGAACAACAGACAAGAATCTGTTGAGCCTTGATAGTACAGTGGTTTACGCACCCTGTTATTAACACAGCTGCCTGCAATTTCTGCTGGTTCGAATCTCTCCAAGGCTCAAGGTCGACTCAGCCTTCCATCCTTTCTAAGGTAGGTGAAATGAGGACCCAGTTTGTGGGGGCAATAAACTGACTTTGTATAAAATATACAAAAGTATGAAGGCTATTGCTTAACGCACTGTAAGCCGCCCTGAGTCTCCGGAGAAGGGCGGCATATAAATCAAAATTAAAAAAAAAAAAAAAGAATCTATAGACCTTCCATCCATTTATCCATCTACTGATCTAGATTGAAAGACATAAAACTTTCCTGTAGCACTGGAAACAATATTGCAGGTAAATAACACGGATAGTTCTAAAAGAAGCAGCTGTAGGTTTTCTACCTTAACCAGTGGTGGGTTGCCCCCGGTTCGGACCGATTCGCAAGAACCAGTAGTAAAACCGCCGGGAGGCTCCGCTCACCATCCCGGATATCGTCATAGGCAATCTGCATATGCGCAGAAGCTTCTACGCATGCGCGGAAGGTCGGCGCATGCGTGAGCAAAGCCAGGGCGCATTCCCGATCCCGTTGCGAACCAGTAGTAAAGGTAAGTAGAACCCACCCCTGACCTTAACCCTTTCATATACATAATGGCAAAAGAATCAGCATGGAAAGCAGGACCCCCGGTGATCCCTCCTCCAAATGACACCGTGAAATAAGAAATTGGGTGCATGGGAATGATGTATCTAAAGAAAAAAATAAATAAAACCACTAACCCTGCTTACTGCGGAATGAGGAAGCTTACTGGGAGAAAAATGGTTTAGAAAGATTAAAATATAAGAACGCAGGTGCAGCCATTCATTTAGCAATCGTTCAAAGTTACAACAGCACTATTAAAAGAAAGTGATTTACGACCAGTTCTCACACCTCATAGAATCCCCATGTTCTTTTTTGGGGGGGGAGGGTCTTTTAATGACCCTGTAATTCCTTGCATCGGGGTGGAGTCTGGGCAGAGACATCTCCCTGCTAACAAAAGTGTGCATAGTCAAGGCTATGGTTTTCCCAGTTGCAATGTATGGCTCTGAAAGTTGCACCATAAGAAAGGCTGAGCGCCAAAGAATTGAGGCCTTTGAGCTATGGTGCTGGAGAAGACTCCTGAGAGTCCCTTGGACTGCAAGGCGATCAAACCGGTCAGTCCTAGAGATCAACCCTGACTGCTCGTTAGAAGGCCAGATCCTGAAGATGAAACTGAAATATTTTGGCCACTTAATGAGAAGGAAGGACTCACTGGAGAAGAGCCTAATGCTGGGAACGATTGAGGGCAAAAGAAGGAGGGAACGATAGAGAATGAGGTGGCTAGATGGAGTCACTGAGTCTAAATGGTCTCCGGGTGATGGTAGAGGACAGGAAGGCCTGGAGGAAAGTTGTCCATGGGTTCACGATGTGTCGGACACGACTTCGCAACTAACAACAACAACAATCCCTTGCATCAGGGTGGAGTCGGGGCAACTGAATGGAGCTGAGTGTTTGCTGGCCAGATGCCCTTCCTGTCACCAACACAGAGTTCAAAGCTGATATTTACTCATTGTGCCCAGAGAGAGAAATACCTGCCACTACCTAGGATCGAACTCACAGTGTCCTGATTGTGAGGCGATCAGAATCCCCATGGTCTACGGTCATAATTTGGGTGCTTGGCAACCAGCTTGTATTTACGATGGTTGAAGGATCCTGAGGTCACGTGATCACCACTTGTGACCTTCCCAGCCTTCTAAGAAGCAAAATCAATTGGGGGGGGGGATTCACTTAACAACCAGATGATTCGCTTAACAACTGCAGCAATTTGCTTAATAATTCTTTTGTGTGGCAAAACTGCTCATAAAATCAGATATGGCTCACTTCACCATTGCCTTGCTTAGTGTGGATAGTCCTCAACTTACAACAGTTCATTTAGTGACCGTTCGAAGTTAGAATAACACTGAAAAATGTGACTTAGGACCATTGTGGCATCCCCAGGGTCATGTGATCAAAATTCAGATGCTTGGCAACTGACCCATATTTGTGATGATTGTAGAGTCCTGGGGTCATGTGTTCACCTTTTGTAACCTTCTGACAAGCAAACCAGATTGACTTAACAACTGTGTTGTTAACACTGTATTAACTTAACAATTGCAGTGATTCATTAAACAACTGTGGCAAGAAAGGTCATAAAATGTCCCATTTTACTTAACTGTCTCACTTAACAGTTGTTTTCGCCTCCCAGTAAGTATTACTCCAAGTAGTAGTAGCAGTAGTAGTAGTTATAGTAGTAGGTCCGTGCGTCCCTTCTTTAATAGCCTAGCTACAGGTGCATACTTCTCTCTTAATTGATAAAAGATACTAGGTATTTTTTTTAATTGGAAGAGGTCTATTTGGAAGTACCTAACCCATACTTAGTTCTGAGCAGTGGTTAGAATACAGTATGCAGGCTATTTCTACTGACTGACTGCTGCCAGAAGTTTGGCAGTTCAAATCTCATCAAGCTCAGGGTTGACTCAACCTTCCATCCCTCCGAAGTCAATAAAATGAGGACCCAAATTGTTGGGGGCAATAGGCTGACACTGTAGACCGTTTAGAGAGGGCTGTAAAAGGACTGTAAAATGGTATATTTTTCAGAGTATAAGATGCTCTGGACTATAAGACACACCTACCTTTTGGGGGGGGGGACAAGAAAAAAAAATCTGCCTCTGCCTCCCAGTAATTTGCCTCCTTGCAGCAAACAGCAAACAGCAGAGGCTGAAAATGGAGCTCGTGGAGGTGGCAATAGGCAATGGCAATCCCTGCAGCCTGAAACAGCTGATGGCCGGGAGGCCGATCCAACTGTCAATCAGCTGCTTGTACTAATCAGGCTGTGCTGAAGCTGAAACTGAAATGGGCTGTTTGCTGCAAGGAGGCAAATTGCTAGAGGCAGAGGCCAAAGGGTGGGGGCCAGCAGGTGGGCAGGGCTACATTCAGTGTATAAGACACACCCAAATTTTCACCCTCTTTTAGGGGGGAGAAAGTACGTCTTATACTCCAAAAAATACGGTAAGTGCTATTTCTATATTGTATTCCTGTTTTCTAACATATTGGTGCAAAAATAGGTGTTTCCTTGAAACTACATTTTTTCCTAACAAAAGTATAAACTATCAACCCCCATCAATCCTCAAACCCCACCTTGATGGCTTTGTTTTATGTGAACCAAAAACTTCCCCTTGGTTTCACAACTCCTCAAATGTCTCCATCAACACGCCCAGTAGCTGGACTGAGTTTCACCTCTGCATTGATGTCACGCCAGATAAATCTAGTATCTATGTCATTTACTTACAAAGCAGAAATTTCAGTTTCCCATCACTAGGGCTAATTCTGTATAACTACCAGGTTTTAACTAGGACAGTGATGGCTAACTTTTTGCTGTCACGTGCCAAAAGCGGGGGTGGCAGAGGGGGGTCGCGTGGGTGCAATCCCCTCACCTATAATTCAATGTGCCCTGCTCCCCACGCATGCGCGCACAACCACCCCACACACACTTCCTCCCACTTTTGGCACATGATGGCATGGTGGGCCTGGTAGGCCCATTTTTCACCGTTTCCAGGCATGGGGATGGCAAAACCGCCTGGAGGGACAAAAACGGCCTTCCCCACCCCCCTGGAGGCCCTCTGGAGTCCGGAAATGGCCCATTTCCCGACTTCTGGTGGGACCAGAAGGCCCGTTTTTTGCCTTCACAGGCTCAAAGGCTTTCTAGGAGCCTGGGGAGAGTGAAAATGGCCTTCCCCACCCCCTGGAGGCCCTCCAAAGTCCAGAAACAGCCCATTTCCTGACTTCCGGTGGGCCCGGAAGGCCCGAAAATCAGCTGGCCAGGGCGCATGCCCACTCGAGCTGAGCTAGGGCAATGCTCACGTGCCCACAGATATGGTTCCGTGTGCCACGCGTGCCATAGATTCGTCATCACGGAACTAGTAGAAAGGCCTACTTAAAAATCTGGTACCTACTCTTTAACAGAGGTTACAGTTACATATACTGTATATTGTAAAGAATGATCACCACAAACAGTGAAAGTGTCGTACAAACTCTGCAAACTGTCAGGGGACTACATTTGTTTTTAACTACAGGACATCCTCGACTTACGACCACAATTGAGCCCCAAATTTTTGTTGCTAAGTGAAAAATCCATTAAGTGAATTTTGCCCCATTTTATAACCTTTCTCGCCACAGTTGTTAAGTGAATCAATGAAGCTGTTAAGTTAGGAACACGGTTGTTAAGTGAATCTGGTTTTCCCATTGACTTTGCTGATCGGATCACATGACCTCTCGTGACACTTCAACGGTCATAAATGCGGGTCAGTTCCCAAGCATCTCAATTTTGATCATGTGACCGCAGGGATGCTGCAACGGTCATAAGTGTGAAAAATGGTCACAAATTACTTTTTCCAGTTCCGTTGTAACGTTGAACAGTCGCTAAGTGGACTGTTGTAAGTCGAGGACTACCAATATGGTTTAGGACAAACAGCCTGTATTTTTCTCGTAAGACACAGTTATCTGTCTGCCAGCTGTTCATATTTTTTTCAGCATCATTTGTATTGTAGAAGCTTGACTCATAATAAGCAAAAACAAATTCTGACAGTTACAGTAACGTCAGTGAATATAATGAGATCCGTTAATGGCAAATTGTAAGGATGAATGGAAGAGAGAAAAGGTTTTGCACATTTATCCTTTAGTATATATCAGAACTGCTCTTTTTCCAGGCTGACATAGAGCATATGTTTTTCTCCTACCTGGTCTATTTTATTCTCACAACAACCTTGTCAGTTATATTTTAATTTCAGGTCACACAGCAAAGGACTGTGTGAAAAATAGGAAATGTCCCTGTGAATTTAATTTATCCCAACGCTAAAAAGTGGATATCAACTCAATATCCAAAAGTGGATATCAACTCAATATTTTAAAATCTGCAGTTGAACAAAACTTTCAATAAGTATCAACAAGCAAGACCAAAAGTTTTTTTTTTTTTAAAGAGGAAATCAGATAACGAACAGCTGTAACTAACATTCCCAGGCTGAAAATGCAAATGGTTTTGCAGAATAATGAGTTGTCATGATCATGAATTATCGCCATCAGCTAAAGCGCATTTAATCATTAACAACCGCAGCCTACTTTTGTTCATTGAAAAACAAATCCTACAATGGAGCCACAGCCTTAAGAAACTAAAATGAACAACCAAATAACCATTATTATTCATAAGAGTCCTATCCCAGACTTCTTAACATAGAATAACAGAGTTGGAAGGGACCTTGGAGGTGGTAGATTTTGGAGAAACCCTTCCATACTTCCACCTCTCACAATACTAGACAACACAGTATCAACAGTAGAGACCTTCAAATTTCTAGGTTCTACCATATCACAAGATCTAAAATGGACAGCTAACATCAAAAACGTCATCAAAAAAGCACAACAAAGAATGTTCTTTCTGCACCAACTCAGGAAGCTCAAACTGCCCAAGGAGCTGCTGATTCCGTTCTACAGAGGAATTATTGAGTCTGTCATCTGCACCTCTATAACTGTCTGGTTTGGCTCTGCAACCCAACAAGACAGACACAGACTTCAGAGGATAAGTAGAACTGCAGAAAAAACAATTGCTACCAAACTGCCTTCCACTGAGGACCTGTATACTGCACAGTCAAAAAGAGAGCTGTAAAAATATTTACAGACCCCTCGCATCCTGGACATAAACTGTTTCAACTCCTACCCTCAAAACGACGCTATAGAGCACTGCACACCAGAAAAAACTAGACACAAGAACAGTTTTTTCCCAAACGCCATCACTCTGCTAAACAAATAATTCCCTCAACGCTGTCAAACTATTTACTAAGTCTGCACTACTATTCTCATCGTTCCCACCACCCATCTCCTTCCACTTATGACTGCACGACTGTAACTTTGTTGCTTGTATCCTTACGATTTATATTGATATTGTTTCCTGATTGCTTATTTGTACCCTATGACTATCATTAAGTGCTGTACCTTATGATTCTTTATGAGCTATAATTGCACTCAACAATGAACTAAAGGGCCACCATCAGTGAGCTGTTGGACAATATTACTTGGTCTGTTGTGTGGATGTTTGGGTGGTTTAGGGGTGGACAATTGTGGTGGGTGGGGGTGTGTTTGGGAATTGTTATGTGTATTGGACCTGGTCTTTGGGTGTTAAGTGAATTTCATTGTATGGGTATACTGTGCATATACGTACAATGACAATAAAGTTATTATTATTATTATGAATGTATCTTCCCTTATGTACACTGAAAACATATGCCCCAAGACAAATTCCTTCCTTCCAAATCACACTTGGCCAATAAAAAATTCTATTCTATTCTATTCTATTCTATTCTATTCTATTCTATTCTATTCTATTCTATTCTATTCTATTCTATATAGTCCAACCCTCTGCTCAAGCAGGAGATCCTATACCATTCCAGCCAGGTGGCTGTCCAGTTTCTTCTTGAAAGCCTCCAGTGATGCAGCACCCACAATTTCTGAAGGCAAGCCATTTCACTAGTTAATTGTTCTCCCTGTTAGGAAGTTTCTCCTTAGTTCTCAGATGGTTAGTTTCCATCCATTGTTTCTTGTCTTGCCTTCTGTTGACACCCTCATCTTTGTGGCAGCCCCTTTCTTCAACCTGAAGCTCTCCAGATAAGTTGGGACTAAATGTTTGAGAATTCTGCGAAACGGGAAAAGGCCATTTGGAATATACTCAAGTGGAAAACCCAAAGGGCTTATTATGATCCATACTTTAATAATGCTTCATAGCTATCAACTAGTCCTGCTCCACTGAACAGCTTTAATATTTTACCAACCTTCTCCAACCTGGTATCTTTCAAGGGGTGACAGATGACAACTTCTCTAATTTCCCAGAACAGGGAAGATGGGATTTGTAGTCCAACATTAATGGAAAACCATGCAAGGAACATTAATTGGGAGATAAGACATTCTAGTAAAATTACAACAGTCTAACAGGAGAATGCAGTACAGTCACAGCAGATGGCAGTATTGAGCAGATTCTGTCTGATTTTCTAGAGAAGTAAAGTCCTGGTAGGGGTTGAGTTAGAAGCCAGGAGATTGTGAGTTCTAGTCCCGCCTTGGGCATGAAAGCCACCTGAGAGATTTTGGGTCACTCACTCTCTCTCAGCCCAACCCACCTCACAGGGTTGTTGTCATCGGGGCAAATAGGAAGGAGTACTAGGTATGTTTGCCACCTTGAGTTACTTATAAAGTAATGAAGGTGGGATGCAACTCTAATGAATAAAATAAATCAATGAACTAAGCACAGTTAGATCTCGTAAGGGTGGGACACCACTAGGAAAAGATGAAAGCTGGACTGGAAAGTTGATAAACCTCTAAAAGAAGGCAGTGTAAATTTTGCCAAGGACACGCTGTGGAAATGCCCACCAAAAGTCAAGCTGACCCTGATGAAAAGCTAGCCACTGTTTTTTTTAAAAAAAAGCTATTTTTAAACTATTCTGATATTGGAGTGTTGCAATGTGTGTGTGTACAGACATGCAGTGGTGAAAGAGCTGGATTCTTCTGGCTTTGTTAAAAGATTTGCCAATTTTTTTTTTAAAAAACTGCCTCTTCACACATCGCAAAGCGTTCCACACACACAATTTACCAATTCTATTATTTCTGATTAACGATAATGGTGCACCCTTAAGTCAGGGGTCCTCAAACTTGGCAGCTTTAAGACTTGTGGACTTCAACTCTCAGCATAGCTGGCTGGAGAATTCTGGGAGTTGAAGTCCACAAGTCTTAAAGCTGCCAAGTTTGAAGACCTCTGCCTTAAGTTATTTTCAACTCTTACCGACTACCCTGATAGATCCATATTCTTTCTAGCTGTAGGAAAAACTGACCTCCAGTAGCTGCTAGGGTTCAAAAGCGACAAGGGGCAAGGGGGAGTGGATGAATCCAGACCAAAGATATCCCAATATTCTCCAAAGCACCTGAGGGCAGGTCAAGAAGTAATGGGTGGAAATCTGGAGAATTGTAAGCACGAAATGATTTCAACCGATTGAGATGCTGTCTATAATTGTTTGTAAGGATGATATTTTTATGTTGTTGTTGTGTTTTTTTTTTTTTAATCTAAAATAAAACTTTTTCAAAAAAAAAAAGAAGTAATGGGTGGAAACTAATCTATTTATTATTGTTGTTTTTATTGTGATTTTATTGCTGTGAGCCACCCCGAGTCCTTCGGGAGAAGGGCGGCATATAAATTCTAATAAACTTAAACTTAAACTTAATCCAGGAGAGAAGCAACCTAGAACTAAGGAGAAATTTCCTGACAGTTAGAACAATTAATCAGTGGAACAACTTGCCTCCAGAAGTTGTGAATGCTCCAACACTGGAAGTTTTTAATAAGATGTTGGATAACCATTTGTCTGAAGTGGTATAGGGTTTCCTGCCTAAGCAGGGGGTCAGACTAGAAGACCTCCAAGGTCCCTTCCAACTCTGTTATTCTATTAATTAAGATTAACTTGCTTTCAGAAGTTGTGAATGCTCCAACGCTGGAAGTTTTTAAGAAGAGATTGTATAACCATTTGTCTGAAGTGGTGTAGGGTTTCCTGCCTAAGCAGCGGGCTGGACTAGAAGACCTCCAAGTCCCCTTCCAACTCTGTTATTCTGCTAATTATAGATTTTGAGGAGTCTCATTAGTATCTTTCCCACGTACTGATAACACATCGAATTAAATGAAACTTCCACTGGGCAGAATGAGCCTGCTAAATATTCTTTGTTTAGGGTTCTCCCATAACTTACCAAGCCCTACTAAGCAGGTACATACAAAAGTATGAAGGCTATTGCTTTTAACGCTTTGTAAGCCGCCCTGAGTCTCCGGAAAAGGGCGGCATATAAATCGAACCAATAAATAAATAAATAAACTAATAAATAAACTAATAAATAAATAAATATATATATAAAGAAAGAAGAAAGACAGACAGACAGACAGACAGACAGACAGACAGACAGAAAGAAAGAAAGAAAGAAAGAAAGAAAGAAAGAAAGAAAGAAAGAAAGAAAGAAAGAAAGAAAGAAAGAAAGAAAGAAAGAAACTTGACAGGTGTCAGTCATACTGACAGGGCATCTTCGGGTGGGGGGGGCGGGGAGGAGAGTTGTATGATCATATAATAATTCACGGAAACCTCTTTGAGCCAAGGTGACCGAAGAAGCCCACTTACCTCATATAGCCCAGGTAAGGCGAATAAAAGGGCTGCTGGCCGTGGAAGCCGAGCGGCTGGTACAGGCCTTGAGGCGGGGCGGCCGAGGTAGAGGGCAAAGCAAGAGCCTCCCTCTGCGTTATGGAGCCGGCGGAGGCTTTGTAAGGCGCTGGTCCGTATGAGGCCGGGAGGGCGCCGGCCGTGGCAGCAGCCACCTCCGCCTTGTAGAGGACGCACTCCAGGGTGGAGGACGGGGCGGAGGTCGTGGCGGCGGCTTCTAGGCTGCTCATGCTAGTATTCTTGGGCAGCGAAGGGGCGCCGATCGGCGGAGCGTAGTCCGGGCAAGGCCCCGGGGCGGCCGTTAAAGTCCCGGGCCCCAAATGCCCTCCGCCTTCGCTGCTGTTTTGGCCCACGGCCGCCGCGAGGCTCTCCTCTTTGATCTTGAAGCTGGGCTGAAAGTCCCCGCCGGTGCCCAAGAGGTAAAGCGGCGGCGGCGGCGGCGGCTGGTGCCCGTCTTTGGGCGGGTAGACGAAGCCGGAGAAGTCCTGGAGGTTGCAGGAGGCGGGCGAGGAAGCGGCGTTGGGGTGGCCGCAGAAGGGGCTCCAGTCCTGGCACTCTTCCACGTCCAGCAGCTGCCGCGTCCGGGCGGCTAAGTAAGCCGGGTTGAGAGGCAGGATGGGCACGTTGAGAAATTCGGGGCAGGCCGAGGGGGCGGCCAGGGGGGAGCGCCCCGAAGCCGCCAGGAGCTTGCAAGAAGGGGAAGAGGAGGGAGGCTCTACTACCGCGTGGCCGAGCCCGGGCACCAGGTCTTCCTCCGCCGAGCAAGGCTGTTGCTGTTGCTGCTGCTGCTGCTGCTGCTGCCCTCCTTTAGGCAGCGTGGAGGCTCCGGGGGCTGGAGCCCTGCCCCTCGGGCTCTTAAAAGGAGCTCCCGCCGCATCTTTAGCCGCCTTCCAAAGGGAAGGAGAGGCGGCGGCCGGGGGCGAAAGAGGCGGAGGAGGCGGCGGCGGCAGGAGGGAAGCGGCGTCGGCGGCGTCGGCGGGCGCGCCCTCTTCTTTGCCGTCGAGGGAGCGGCGGGTGGGGAGCCCGGAGGACAAGTCGGGGATCTCCGAGCCGAAGAAAGACGACCAAGCCGCCGAAGGGCTGTCCGTGTGGCTGGAAGCCGAGGTCAGAAAAGTATCCAGGACTCGGTCCAGGGCATCTTTGCCCGACGGCAAGCCCGAACTTTCCTGGGTCAAGGAAGAGGCCGCGGGCTGGTCTCCTGCCTTGAGACATGAGTTTTCTTCCTCTCCCTGGTCTTCCTCGTCGTCGTCCTCCTCCTCCTCGTCTTCCTCGTCCTCCTCGTCTTCGCTGCTTCTGGCATACAGGAGGCCGTCCAGGGTCAGATCGATGGCCTCGACCCTCTCCCTTCCAACGAAAGGATCCCGATCCGATGGGTGAGGAGGTACCAGGAGGATTGACCCATCCTGGGTGGAAGAGGTGGAGGCAGCCGAGGGCTCCCTGGTCACTCCCTTGGCTTTCATCTTCCCTGGCACACCCCGAAAATTTCACGGAAGGCGCACCTGAGTAGACCTAAAGCTGGACGGGACGGGCGGGGCGCAGCCTCTGCACCCTGGACATCCAAATCCTTCGGTTGGTCACATCCTCGGAACCAACGGGGTGGGGGGATGGGGGGGTTGCTTACTCCTGGAGCTGGGTGTGGGTGGGGGGGCTGGAGAGGAGGGGAGGGGGTGCTCCGGCTGGACAGGCCTGGTTGCTCGGCTAACTCCCACTCGGGATCGCGTTTCACGTGGAAGAAAGTGGCTGGATCCGAAAGGCTTCACGCGCGCTTGGCTCGCCACCGCCGCTCCATGCCAAGGCTGGCTGAGGTCCGTTTCCCAAGAATCAGCCCGTCCCGGGTGCAGAAGAGTCCCCGCAGGCACCTCGGAAGGAGGTTTCGGGGGCCGCACCTGCTTTGCTTTCCCAGGAAAAGGAGGGGGAAAAAAAATAATGCACCTGCGTGGCGGTGCTGGATCAGCGCTCTCGAACCCGACGGCGGTTGCAAACTTTTGTCTCCTTTAAGGATTCCGCCCGTCCCGTCCTGCCACGGCGGCTCTTCTTGCGAGAAACGGCGGAGGCGCTTCCTCCAGGTCTCAGGTCGGTTACCTCTCGGTCCCCCAGGCGGCTGCAGAAAGCCGTCCCGACTTCTCGCTGTCCTGTCCAGGATGAGCGCCGGATTGTAATGCTAAAGCGAGAAGTGGGGAAGTCGAACCAACCTGCTCGCCTGAATCCGAAACCCGAGCTCTGCGCTGCCCCCTGGCGGCCAATTCCTGCTCACGGCGGAATTTAGGAAACGAGGCGGTGGGGCCAGCCCTACTGGCCGGGCGCCCTTCGGCTCCTCCTCTTTGCTCTGATGCTTTCCACCGCCTCTAATCGCTAGCCACGTCTCCCCTTCTTTGCATCTCTTCTCTTTCTCTCTCTCTCTTTCTCTCTCTCTCTCTCTTTTTTCCCCTTTTCAGATTTGGGAGGAGGAGGAGGGACCCAGGCTGCAACTTTAGCAAAGTCAAAAAGGCAATAGGGCAGTGTTTCTCAACCTTGGACGCTTGAAGATGGGTGGACTTCAACTCCCAGAATCCCCCAGCCAGCGCTGCTGGCTGGGGGATTCTGGGAGTTGAAGTCCACCCATCTTCAAGCGTCCAAGGTTGAGAAACACTGGCATAGGGGATGGATAATTCCAAGGTGCACATCTGCAGGGAGCAGGAGGCGGAGAGTCTCACAACCCTCGGACTCCGCAACCCTCACAACCCACAACCCTCTGGGCGTCGCTGCTGCTCTCGCTGGTCCTGAGATGGATCAAGGGAGTGAGAAAAGTGAGGAGAGAGAGTGACCCATCACTGGTAGCAGATAAGTGAAGCAATCAGGCAAATGTGTGTGTGTGTGTGTGTGTGTGTGTGTGTGTGTGTGTGTGTGTCCATCCGTCCATCCCCTTGGAGATTGCCCCGCTCTTTCTTTCTGTCCGTCCCGCAATGCACAGGGCTTAGAAAAGTCAGGAGAACCTATAATGTAGTACATCAACCTTACTCACACCTGACGTGCCACAGCTACCTTTTTGTCAGATGTGTCCTCATAACAGAGCCTTCTTGTGGTCTCCAGCTTTAAGCCTAAACCAGTAGGTAGCCCTTATGACCGCAACTGAGCCCAACGTTTCTGTTGTTAAGTGAGACATTTGCTAAGTAAGTTTTGCCCCCGTTTTACCATCTTTCTTGCCACCGTTTTTTTTAATGTATTTTATTCATTTTAGGAAATTTCTATTGCCGCGTATTCGCACCTGGCTACTAAAGGCGGCTTACAGGAACAGATAGATAGATGATAGATAGATAGATAGAGAGAGAGAGAGAGAGAGAGAGAGAGAGAGAGATGATGGATGGATGGATGGATGGATGGATGGATGGATGGATGGATGGATGATAGATGGATGATAGATAGATAGATAGATAGATAGATAGATAGATAGATAGATAGATAGATAGATAGATAGATAGATAGATACATGAGAGAGAGAGAGAGAGATATGATGGATTGATGGATGATAGATAGATAGATAGATAGATAGATAGATAGATAGATAGATAGATAGGAGAGAAAGAGATGATGGATGGATGGATGGATGGATGGATGGATGGATGATAGATAGATAGATAGATAGATAGATAAATAGATAAATAGATAAATAGATAAATAGATAGATAGGAGAGAAAGAGATGATGGATGGATGGATGGATGGATGGATGATAGATAGATAGATAGATAGATAGATAGATAGATAGATAGGCAGGCAAGCAGGCAGGTAGATAGATAGAGATAGGTACAGGTATAGAGATAGAGATAGAGATTAGATATAGATATAGATATAGATATAGATATAGATATAGATATAGATATAGATATAGATATAGATATATCCTGTATATATCCTGTATATATTGTGGGTGTGGGTCAGTGGTGGATTGCCTCCGGTTCGCACCGGTTCTATAGAACTGGTAGTAAAACCGGCGGGAGGCCCCACCCACCGACCCCGACATCATCAAAACGCTTCTGCGCATGCACAGAAGAGCGTGCGTGCGACCCCACTGCGAACCGGTAGTAAAGGTAAGTAGAACCTACCCCTGGTGTGGGTATGGATGTATATCAGTGGTTTTCAAAAAATTTCACTACCGGTTCTGTGGGTGTGGCTTGGTGGGCATGGCATGGCTTGGTGGGTGTGGCTTGGTGGGCGTGGCAGGGGAAGGATACCTCAAAATCCCCATTTCCTCCCGATCAGCTGGGACTCGGGAGGCAGAGAATAGTTGGGGGTGGGGCCAGTCAGAGGTGGTATTTACCAGTTCTCCGAACTACTCAAAATTTCCACTACCGGTTCTCCAGAACTGGTCAGAAGCTGCTGAAACCCACCTCTGGTGTACACACACACACACACACACACACACACACACACACACACACACACAATAAATGTTAAGTGAATCACTGCAGTTGATAAGTTAGTAACCCAGTTGTTAAGTGAATCTGGCTTCCGTATTACCTTTGCTTGTCAGAAGGTTGCAAAGGAGACCCCAGGACAATGCAACCATCATAAATATGAGTCAGTTGTCCAGCACCTGAATTTGGATTAGATGACCATGGGGATGCTGTATAGGTCATAAACGTAAAAAATGGTCGTAAGTCACTTTTTTCAGTGCCGTTGTAACTGTGAACTATCGCTAAACAAACTGTTGTAAGTGGAGGACCACCTGCATTTCTCAACCCTGGCAACTTTTAAGAGGTGTGGACTTCAACTCTCAGAAATCATGGTGCTAGAGCTTATTGTGGTATTCTCCGTGGACAGCCTCACTGTGTACAAAAACCATGGGAAGAGGAGCAAATAGAGGTAGGACAGTAACCACCAGAACCCAGCTGTCAATTTCATTCGGAGGTAATTTTCTGCCGACAGGAATATGTGTGAAGAGTACTTCAGCTCAAACAAAGAAGATACCTTTACTTACCAGGGATGCTGTTAAAGGCTGAACTACCAAATCATTAATCCAAAGCCACATTTTGCATACTCCATGGGTTGATGCTGCTGGGCACTGCCCCCAGGGGTGAAATGCTATCAGTTCACACCGGTTTGGGAGAACTGGTAGCGGCGGTGGCACGTGGTTTGGTGAAGCGGTAGCGGCGGCAGCGCGAAGCTCCGCCCATCCGCCTGGACGTCATTATTTCCTGGTTTTAACCAGGAAGTAACCTGTCTTTGACCCTCTGCGCATGTGCAGAAGGCTTTGCGCATGTGCAGGGGGTCCAAAACCGCATGTGACACGCGTGCTTCTGAACCGGTAGGGAAGGTAAGTGGATTTCACCCCTGGCTGCTCCCCTTGCCATGCTTTGGTAGTGGTAAGTCCAAGTGGGGTCAATTGTTCCTTCCTTCACATCACTCTTGCTCTGCATTGACTGGCAGGTCGAAGAATAGAATAGAATAGAATAGAATAGAATAGAATAGAATAGAATAGAATAGAATAGAATAGAATAGAATAGAGTAGAGTAGAGTAGAGTAGAGTAGAGTAGAGTAGAGTAGAGTAGAGTAGAGTAGAGTTGGGTAGAGTAGAGTAGAGTAGAGTAGAACAGAACAGAACAGAACAGAACAGAACAGAACAGAACAGAAAACAGAACAGCAGAGTTGGAAGGGACATTGGAGGTCTTCTAGTCTAACCCCTTGCTTAGGCAGGAAACCCTATAGCATTTCAGACAAATTGTTATCCAATCTCTTCCAGATGAAGAAACCCAATGATCCTTGCAACCTGTAGGCGGACAATCCAGTTCTTTCTGAACGTGGCTCTCGCACTCTAAACCTGGGTCTATAAATAGAGTCCATAACTTCTGGGAGGCTTGTTTTTCACCCACCTCAGTCTCCAGAGGCTTTCCTCGAGCCTCTGGGAGGGCAAAAAGAGCCTCCCATGGGCTCTGGAGGCCCTCTGGAGGCCGGAAACCTGCCCGTTTCTAGACTTCCGGAACTTCCGAAAGGCCCATTTTTCGCCCTCCCAGAGCCTCTGCACAGGCGCTGTACTTACCTGGCATCCAAAACGGGCCACGTGGAGACTCCTTGGAGGGGAGGGGAGGGGTGGGAGGGGCCAGCCAGTCCTTGAAACTACCGGTTCGGCAAACCAGATGTAAAATTAGCATCCGGTTCACCCGAATCGGTCCGAACCTGCTGAATCCCACGCCTGGGTCTATAAATAGAGGTAGACCTTTACTTATGACCGCAACTGAGCATCAGATTTCAGTTGCTAAGCACGGCAGTGGTTAAGTGAGTTTTGCCCCATTTTGCAACCTTTTTTTGCCACAGTTGTTAAATGAATCACTGCACTGCTTATGCGTACCATGTAGTTGTTAATTGAATCTGGCTTTCACCACGGACTTTGCTTGTGGGAAGATGGCCAGGAAGGTTACAAAGGGTGATCCCATGAACCCAGCACAGTACAACTCTCATCAATACCTGCCATTTGCCAAGTGCCCAAATTTTGATCACATGACATGGGGATGCTGCAACAGTCATACAGTATGTGTGAAAAATAGCGACAGGAATAGCACTTCGATTTATATACCACTTCATAGTGCTTTACAGCCATCTTTAAACGGTTTACAGAGTCACCATATTGCCCCTCCCCAAAATCTGAGTCCTCATTTTACCAACCTCGGAAGGATGGAAGGCTGAGTCAACCTTGAATGGGTCAAGATCGAACTCTTGGTAGTGGGCAGAGTCAGCCTGCAATACTGCATTGTAACCACTGCGCCACCGCAGTTCCTGGTGGTCATAAGTCACTTTTTTCAATGCCAATGGAACCTTTGAACGGTCATTAAACGAATGATTGTACATCAGGGACTACCTGTAGCTCAGCTGCTCAGGTTTCAGGTGCAGGGAAGGCAGTGTGGAATTCAATTTTTTTTATTACCAGTTCTGTGGGCATGGCTTGGTGGGTGTGGCAGGGGAAGGATACTGCAAAATCTCCATTCCCACCCCACTCCAGGGAAAGGATAGTGCAAAATCCCCATTCCCTCCCCACTCCAGGGAAAGGATAGTGCAAAATCCCCATTCCCTTCCCACTCCTGGGGGAAGGATATTGCAAAATCTCCATTCCCACCCCACTCTGGGGCCAGCTAGAGATGGTATTTGCCGGTTCTCCAAACTACTCAAAATTTCCACTACCGGTTCTCCAAAATACTCAAAATTTCCGCTACCAGTTCTCTAGAACCTGTCAGAACCTGCTGGATTTCACCCCTGAGGAAAGGGTTCTATAATGAAGTGGAAGAGAATTCTTCTCAGTCCCTGTTCTAATGCTGCCCACCAAGTCTCATGGTGTCTCACTGGCTAGGTGGCTCAGTGGCTAAGACACTGAACTTGTCGATCAGAAAAGTTGGCCGTTCGTTGGTTCGAATCCCTAGTATAGGTCTCCTGCGTGAGCAGGGGGTTGGACTAGATAACCTGCAAGGTCCCTTCCAACTCTATTATTGTTTCCTGTTCTGTGTCCCATCAGCCAGGCTATTTTTAGATCCAGACTATTGCTAGACTCCAGAGCCAGCTCGCCTGACAGTTCACAGAGAGCAGTTGGGACCTGTCACTCAAACAACGCATCATTCTAGACACCAAGCAAGACTTGCCAAGTCCACCCTACTTCATGGAAGTGAAGCAATTGTCCTTTCTCAGCAATGCTGTTGAAGGTAAGGAATCTAAAATTGGGAGACCCTACCAGTTACTTCTGCAACTTGCCCTATATTACTTTTCTGCCAGCATAAAAAACTGGAGCATAGCATGTCGATGACACGGTGAAGAAATAGGAGGCTGTTTTTCTTTCATTGGCTGTCCTGAAAGTTTCTTTATTGATCTCCAAGAGCTAAACTTTTTTTTTATGGGGGTGGGGGGACTGCTCTAAACCAGGGGAGGGATTCAAAAATTTTAGCAACCGGTTTTCTGCCCGGTTGCTGGGTGGGCGTGGCCATGATGGGCATGGCCTACTCGGCCTTCTGCACCACGTCGGAGGGAGGGGTGTTTTCGCCCACCCCAAGCTCCGGAGAGTTTCCTCAAGCCTCCGGGAGGGTGAAAACAGCCTCCCTTGGCCTCCAGAGGTACTCCGGAGACCAGTAACAGGCCCATTTCCAGATTTTTGGAACTTCCGGGGGGCCCGTTTTTTGCCCTCCCCAGGCTCCGGAGGCTTTCCTTGAGCTTCCAGGAGGACAAAAACAGCCTCCCCCAGGCTCTGGAGGCCCTCTAGAGGCTGGAAATGGGCCTGTTTCTAGACTTCCAGAACTTCCGGGAGGCCCGTTGTTTAACCTCCCAGAGCCTCTGCATGGGCACTGCACTTACCTGGCATCCAAAACGGGCCACATGGAGACTCCTGGGAGCGGTGAGGTGAGGTCAGCGGGGCCAGCCAGTCCTTGCAACTACGGGTTCAGCAAACCAGATGTAAAATTAATATCTGGTTCACCCAAACCAGTCCGAACCGGCTGAATCCCACCCCTGCTTTAAACTCTCTCTCCTGCCTTCTGGTTTTTCTGAGCCCTCCTGCTCTGCTTTCCAGCATGGTCTCTGTTTTCAGTAACATTTTTGGAGAAAGACTGCAGATCTGACTTTAGTCAACTGTCGTCTCTGAGGTTTAGTAACTAATTTAGGTTAGTTACAAAGGTTTGGCGCTCCAAAACCACAATGCAATTCAATACATTTTGGTGTGTCTGCTAGGAACTGGTTGAGTAGTGCCTATTTAACACAGATTCTTCTTCAGATATTCAACAATGTTATTTGATACATGTAGAAGGGTGTATGTATGTTTATAGGTAAATAAGAGCTTTCCAAGTAACACCTGTCTTTTTCTCTTCGGGGACGGTATTGCTAAGGTATTGCTTGTGGGCACAAAGGGACTCGAGACTGATGACATGTTTGACCTCTCCTTCGGGCTCAGCCTGGTCATCTCTTACACGTGAGACCATTCACTGCCTCAGTCCCTGCCTTCCGCAGGGAATCAGTTAATACAGGTAGCTCAACTTATGACCACAGTTGAGCCCAGAAATTCTGTTGCTAAGCAAGACCGTTGCTAAGTGAATTTTGCCCCATTTTACGATGTTTCCCGACACGGGTGTTCAGTGAATCACTGCAGTTGTTAAGTTAGTACCACGGTTGTTAAATGAATCTGGCTTCATGATTGACTTTGCTGGTCAGAAATTTGCAAAAGGTGATCACGTGACCTTGGGGCATGGCAACCGTCATAAATATGAGTCAGTTGCCAAGCGGCTGAATTTTGATCACATGACCGTGGGAAGGCTGCAACGGTGGTAAGTGTGAAAAAGTCAGTCGTAAGTCAGTTTTTTTCAGTAATTTTGTACTAAATGAACTGTCGTAAGTCATTTACAGACTATCTGCCTAGGACAGTGATGGTTAACCTTTTTGGTGCCGAGTGCTCAAAACACGTGCACGCATGCACGCATGCACACACATGTGCCCGAACCCTCAAAATACAATGTGAGCATCCCCGCGCATGCATGCACATCCCCATGAATGCGTGCGCATCCCCTGTGCATGTGTGCACATCCCCTCGCATGCGCCCTGCCCCTCCGCACCCTATTTTGGCTTCCAGATTGGTGCAGGAGGTTTTCCAGGCCTAAAACGGGGTGCGGGGGGACTTCTTCCGGTGCCCCTGCGCCCCGTTTTGGTTTCCAGGTTGGTGCAAGCAGCAGAAATGGAGGAGAAAGGTAGGGCCAGTGGTGGGTTCCTCCCGGTTCGGCCCGGTTCTGCTGAACCGGTAGCGGTGACGATATGACGTCACTGAACCGGTTCTTCCCCCGCCCTCCCCCCGCATTATTCTTACCTTTCATTTGGCCCCACCCCCAATCTATTGCTGCCTCCTGAGTCCCAGCTGATGGGCTATAAGGAAAAAAACTGTTTAAACTCTTCCTGCAGGGCTTCAAAGGGCTGCCCTACAGCTGATCAGTGTTAAAAGGCAGTGTGGTGGTAGATCGGTGCCTCCAAAAACAAATGAGTAGACCGGTGCCTCCAAAAACAAATGGGTAGACCGGTGCCTCCAAAAACAAATGAGTAGACCGGTGCCTGCAAAAACAAATGGGTAGACCGGTGCCTCCAAAAACAAATGAGTAGACCGGTGCCTCCAAAAACAAATGGGTAGACCGGTGCCTCCAAAAACAAATGAGTAGACCGGTGCCTCCAAAAACAAATGGGTAGACCGGTGCCTCCAAAAACAAATGAGTAGACCGGTGCCTCCAAAAACAAATGAGTAGACCGGTGCCTGCAAAAACAAATGGGTAGACCGGTGCCTCCAAAAACAAATGGGTAGACCGGTGCCTCCAAAAACAAATGAGTAGACCTGTACGGCTCTGCAAGCAGTTAAAAGCCTGGTAGACCAGTACCTCTGCTAAATCCTAAAGAATTGTCACATGACCATCAAGCCACGCCCACAAAATAAGCCACGCCCACAGAACCGATAGTAAAAAAATTTAGAACCCACCCCTGGGTAGGGCGTGCTGGGGCGAACCTGTGGAGATTGGGGAAGGCCCCGCCCGCTACGCATGTGTGCTAAAGACCCGAAGACCAGCTGGCTGGCGGGAGGCACACTCACATGCGTGGTGGAACTGAGCTGGGGCGACAGCTGGCGTGCCCGCAGAGAGGGATCTGCGTGCCACCTGTGGCATGCGTGCCATAGGCTCGCTATCACAGGCCTAGGAAATAGCCTTTTTCGAAGAGAGGATCATTTCTACTTGGTAAATATAGGGTAGTTGTTGAAATCCACCCATCTTAAAAGTTGCCAAGTTTGAGAAGACTTGATTTACAGTCTTCGGGGCTGCAGAGATTGTAAATCACCCTTTCCCAACCTGACTGACACCCATGAATTCTTAGAATTGAAATACATACGAGAGGCATAAATAGGAAAGGCTGCTTCAAAACTTTAAAAGCAAATGGCCCTATTAACAAAAAACCTCAAATTCCACCCAAATTTGGTTTTCTCGGTTTCATAGTAATGGCGCTATTAATCATTTTTAAATTGCTTCGTTTCATCTTTTAAATTTCAGAGGAAATCTGCTTCTCATCCCCCTTATTAGGCTTTTAATGCGGGCAGAACTGATTCTGTTTAAATAATTGCCAACATGCGTATTTGTTTACTTAAGATTTATTAAGATGAATGCTTGCTCTGTTTCTACTTAAGCTTGCATTTGTATTATAATTAAACGTTGTGGAAATGCGCTCATAAATATGTGCTCGTGCATATTAGAATATGTGTACGTTTCAATAGAATACGTGTGCATTGCAAGACGTATACATGCACATTAGAGTATGTGTAGTGCAACCCCATTTTACCTGATAAAATGATTAAACCCACAATTAAACTCACAACGTGTTTGAATGACACCAATATTTTGCCAAGGCACATTTTGTTTTTCTAAAACAGGCCCGATGAGATTGTTGAATCATGTTTTCATAGGCAACATATTCAATAATCCTTACTTCCCAGCATTTTTCCATTCCACTTTAGAAGAGAATGTCTCTTTCTTTTCTTAATCAAAAATCTAATTTTAGAAGCATTCCAACAAGCATAATTTCTTTACAAAGATCATTTCAGGGTGGCATGCAGATTTTAAGGCCACTGTCAAGTAAGATAGAAGGGCTGGCATGCGATCGTGTTTCATCTGGCACGGTAGCAAAATTCTGTCAGGTTCTTGTGGAGCCAAATTGCACTTTAAAAATATATTTCCGTGCAATTGGCCTGCAGGAGCGGCCATAAAATGCACATGTTCTATGTCATTTAACAGAGGAAGGGCATTTTGCAGACAATGGGTCAAAACAGTAAAAGATGGCAACCAGAACTGCATGGTGGAAGCCCTAATCCTTTTTACAGATCGTCCCCGACTTACAACAGTTCATTTAGTGACCATTCAAAGTTGCAAACGGCATTGGAAAAAGTGACTTGTGATCATTTTCACACTTACGACTTTTGCAGCATCCCCATGACCATGTGATCATAATTCAGACCCTTGGCAACTGGTTCATATTTATGACGGTTGCAATGTCCCGGGGTCATCGGATCCCCTTTTGCGACCCTCTGACAAGCAAAGTCAATGGGGAAGCCAGATTCACTTAACAACCGTGTGACTAACTTAACAACTGCAGTGATTCACTTAACAACGGCGGCAAGAAAGGTCGTAAAATGGGGCAAGATTCACTTAACAAATGTTTCACTTAGCAACATACATTTTGGGCTCCATTGTGGTCATAAGTCAAGGACTACCTGTAATTAATGCTCATTAAAAATGCCCTGTCTGTTAGCATGTGCTTATTACAGCCATCTAGATTTTGTTTTTGAACCTCTGGACATCTCTGCTTGCAGCTCACCTATGTCTCCCCTGTCCCTGATATTTAACAGCAAACTATCCAAAATCAATTTTCCACCCATTTTCATGAGAAAACAATTATGCTAGCACTTCCATGCAAAAAATCCCAGGTCATGTTCTGCTCTTAGTGACATCCTTCCCTCCCCAGATTTCTCCTGATTAAAAAAAATCACATGAAACATGTCACTCCACCCCCCCACTCCCCAACCAACTTTGGGCTAAGGCTGCATTGAAGATTTCTTAAATTCTGGAAATTTGTGGTAAGGGCTAGAGCGGGGTTGCCATCAAGATGAAGCAGGAAAAACTGTTCTTCTTCTTCTTCTTCTTCTTCTTCTTCTTCTTCTTCTTCTTCTTCTTCTTCTTCTTCTTCTTCTTCTTCTTCTTCTTCTTCTTCTTCTTCTTCTTCTCCTCCTCCTCCTCCTCCTCCTCCTCCTCCTCCTCCTCCTCCTCCTCCTCCTCCTCCTCCTCTTCTTCCTCTTCCTCTCCTCCTTCTCCTCCTCTTCTTCTTCTCTTCTTTCTCCTCCTCCTCTTCTTCTTTTCTTCTTCTTCCTCTTCCTCCTCCTCTTCTTCTTCTTTTCTTCTCCTCTTCTTCTTCTTCCTCCTTCTCCTCTTCTTCTTCTTTTCTTCTTCCTCCTCCTCTTCCTCTTCTTCTTTTCTTTTTTCTTCTTCTCGTCTTCTTCTTCTTCCTCCTCCCCCTCCTCTTCTTCTTCTTCCTCTTCCTCCTCCTCCTCCTCTTCTTCTTCTTCTTCCCCCCTCCTCTCCCCCTCCCCCTCCCCCTCCTCCCCCTCCCCCTTTATCCTGAAAGATGGCATGGCTGGAATATTAAAGAAGGCTATTTTTTTCACGGCAATGACTATTTATTTATTTCACATATTTCAAACAATTTAAAAAATACTCTTAGTGACTCATATAGAATAAATAATGCCATGAAAACATCCAAGGTGCAACCTAAAAACCCAGCAATAGTAGAAACAGTTACAGAACACAATAAAACCAAAAGGAACATAAAGATAGCAAACTCACCAAATACTTGGAGATTTCCGGGTAGGCATAACTGGTTGCCCAGGTTAAAGTTAAAATATTTTCTCAGTGATTTTGATTCTTTTGCAGTCAGCCTGATTTGAGGTGCCCACTCTATAAAGTGAGAAGACATACATTTAAAATAATAATAATAAAAAAATATAACAAAGATATGTTTTAGAAAAGATAATATGAAAATGATTTTTCTCATATTCTATGTGTTAATTAAGTATGTATTAAAGCAGTTCTGGGCTCTCAAGATTAAGAGGTAGAATTATCACTGTTTCAGTGTGTAGGAAGTTAGCACCCACCCCTCTTCTAGAAAAATGAAATATTCTTAAATATTAAAAAGGCAGAATAATATTCTTAAATATTAAAAAGGCAGAATGGATGAGAAATGGAGAAACATGTTTTTTTAAGGTAGGAAGCAGACTCACTCTTAATAGCCCCCACCCTCCCCACAGCAAATGTCAGCCCTTAAGAGATAAAGAGATAAAGAGATAGCTAGGTCTATTCATAAACAAATACCTTCACCCAAAATCCAATAAAGGAAGGATTAGCCCTCTACCCATCTATCAAGAGAACTCACCACATGACACATTGCATCACCCAGCAAGGCTCAACCAAATTTGGGATTCAAAAGACAACCTACAAAGTTATCCCTGCATGGCCCTATGGGAGTCTGACAACCAATCAGAATACAAGCTCAAATTCAAAGCCCAACAGAGGGTATAAATATCTCTCTCTCTCTCTCTCTCTCTCTCTCTCTCTCTCTCTCTCTCTCTCTCTCTCTCTCTCTCTCTCTCTCTCTTTCTCACCCATGTGCCTTTTTTGCCCAGGACCTCAAAACCATGTGGTCCTGTCCACCATTAAACCATCTTTTCAAGCAGTCTCCATGTTTTCAGTGTCTTTCTCCTCACTTGGAACTGAACCCAGATGGACATTTCTTCCAACAAGTGGATAGTCTAATGGATTCCTGCACAGAACAGGGGATGGATTACATGATTTAAAAGATGTTTCACAATTTCGTATATTCCGTGATTCCAATGAGATGTTTTGTCCTAATTATTTTACTATTGTCCTAATTGTTTTACTATTGATTTTGTGGTGCTTTCAGAAATGTTTTTAACAATTGCGATGCTTTTCAAAGATTGTGTAATCCACCATGAAAAATTATAAATTTGGACAAATCAGAAGTATAATTAATGATGACAAATGTTCCAGACTGCCCTGGTTTCCTCCACAGTGTGCCATTTCAGCGTCAATGAATTCACAGAAATCAATCCTTTGAAACAGAAGCAGTATAAAGGGTGCTGTGCATGATCTGGACACAAATCCAGCCTATTTCCTCTGGAACACTGTGTCAAAATGGGTTCCGGTTCAGAGGATTTAGTTCCAGAAAACACGTGGTCCAGGGGTGAAATGTAAAATTTGTTACTACCGGTTCTGTGGGCGTGGCTTGGTGGGGGGGGGTAATGTGACTGGGTGGGCATGGCCAACTTTTTTTTTTTTTTTAACTTTTCAAAGCATTTTTTCTAATGCTTTGAAAAGCCTCTGCCGATCAGGCAACTCAGCTGGGATCGTCAGAGAGGCTTTTTTAAAAATGCCTCTCTGATGATCAGGCAACTCAGCTGAGACTTTTCAAAGCATTTTTTTTTACCACCTCTTCGGCCAAGAGGTTGCAGAAAAAAATGCTTTGAAAAGCCTCTGACGATCCCAGCTGAGCCGGACGATCATCATAGGCTTTTTTTTTTTTACTTTTAAAAGCATTTTTTCGTCGGAAGAGGTTGTAGAAAAAATGCTTTTAAAAGTAAACTAACATTTATTTATTATTTATTATTTTATTAATTTTATTTCTATACCGCCCTTCTCCCGAAGGACTCAGGGCGGTGTACAGCCTAATTAAAAACACAAAGACAGACAGTATTTAAAAATAATTAAAATTATTAAATAATAGGCCTAATTTATAAAACCCCGAATTTAAAAACCCAATTTAAAACCAATTAAAATCATTACACTGATAGCCCAGCCTGGCGGAACAATATGGTTTTGAGGGCACAGCGAAATACACGGAGATCAGAGATTTTGCGAATTTCTGGGGGGAGTTCATTCCACAGGGCAGAGGCTCCCAAAGAGAAGGCCCTCCCCCTGGGTGTCGCCAGCCGACATAGTTTGGCCAATGGCACCCTGAGGAGACCCTCTCTGATGCCAGCCTCTGATGATCGTGCGGCTCAGCTGGGCATGGGAACGGGCGCACAGGGATTTTTGCTACTGGTTCTCCGAATCACCCGCCGCCATAGCTACTGGATCGGGCGATCCGGTCCGAACTGGGAGCATTTCACCCCTGACGTGGTCCAAAAAAAAAGATTGTGCTAAAAGGTTATTAAGAATTTTTCTAGATCTAAGGGAAATTAATGGTTGTCAATGCCTAATGCTGTGATGGCGAACCTATGGCATACATGCCAGAAGTGGCACACAGAGCCATCTCTCGGGGAACATGAGCCGTTGCCCGTTGCTCTTCCAACTTCCGGCACACTGGCCAGCTGGTCTTCATGTGCACGGGAGTGTTGGAAACTGGAAGAGCAGCCGCACGGCGCTCAATTTGCAGATGATCTTCCAGTTTCCAGTGTGCACATGCATGCCGGAAAGCTGGACTTTGCGCATGCATGCACACCAGAAACCAGAACATCAGGTGGCCGGTGCGCATGCATGCACCAGAAACCAGAAGATCATCTTCCATGCGCATTGGGCAGTTGCTTTCTGGTTTCTGGCGCATGCATGCACACTGGCCAGTTGGTCTTCATGGGCACATGGGTGCCAGAAACCAGAAGAGCAGCCACCCGGTGCGCATGCACGTGCCAGAAAAAGGAAGACCATCTTCCTGGCACGCGCAGTGCACTGGGCGGCTGCTCTTCCGGTTCTGTGGCACACACACGCGCTCCTGTTTCTGCACTCGATGCTGAAAAGGTTCGCCAACACTGGCCTAATGGATAGCAAGGAATAGCAAAAGAGGAATTTCTGTTTCTATCATCTCAAAGGTGCTTTTCTGTTCTGCCCCAGCTACGGATCCCAAAGAACACAGCACAGACAAAGTTTGTACAAAACTTAATTTACTAAAGTAACTCAGTCTTTTTCAAAATGAAGGCTGTTAATAAGCTTTCTTAACAGCCTACAAGAAATCAAAGATAAAGTAATCACAATCTACACGAAGGTTGGCAGAAAGCCCAGAAGCAATGTGCAGAGAATCCAGACGCGAAGTAGAGTGAACTAAAGTTGTTCCCTACAACTTGCTTCAGTCGGTGTTCTTCCTTAAATAGGCTAAGGGAGTGGCCAATTAGCCCCAAGCCTTACTCTCGGGGAGACCTCCTCCTGAGGAGCCACTCCTGCCTTTTGGCAGCTCTGCGTGCCCGTGCATCGAGAAGAGGCTCCTCCTCTTCGTCCTCTTCACTTAAAGGAGCTTCTGGAGGTTCTGAAGGCCCTGGCTGAATCCCTGCCTCTGGCACCACATCTTCTCCAGCCTCCTCACTGTCCGACTCGGGTGCCAGCTGCACAGGCTGCTGGTGCAGCACCACACCAGAATCCTCGCTGTCAGAATCAGCTACAATCCGTACAGGCCGCTGACGGGCCACAACATTTTCCAAAAGGCAACTGGGTTTTCTTGGTTTTTTATTTTTTTTTCCCCCTTGAAAACGTTTCGCTTCTCATCCAAGAAGCATCTTCAATTCAAGGAAAAAATCAAGAAAGTCCAGTTGCCTTTTGGAAAAGCGCTTTTGGGCGGGACAACCATGACCATTGGATGATTGAGAATCTCCATAGACATTCCGCTTCTTTCAGAAACATGAATCACTCACCTGAGTTGAGCAAGGTTCATTTTGAGAGGGGGGGGCACTAAGAATGGGATTAAAAATACTTTGCTGTTCATTGATTGAAGGCAAATTAGGCATAGCACGTAGCAGTCATGACAATGAAATTGAATTCTGGAAAAATCAGGGTAGACAAAAGGGATTTTTTTAACCATGCTTTGTGGAATTTGCCTTAGAATTTACGACCAGGTGATGGTCGTATTTGCTACCAACTTGGCTGGCTTCAAAATAAGGGCTGGACCAATTCATGGATGTCATGGAGACCATTGGCTATTAGCCTTGTTGGTGAGATAATAAATAGTACCCACAGTAATGATGAGTTTGTCTTCTTGAACTACTTCTTCCTTTAGAAATAACAGAGAAAAACAAGGAAAATTGTTCAAAGCAAATGGAAATTGATTTCTACCTCACATTCTGAAAATCGATTAAAAATAACAATGAAACATCACATGGGTTACCAGAAGAAATTCAAGCCCTGTGGTGCATAACCTGATTAGAAAAACACGTTACTGTATTTTTCGGAGTATAAAATGCACTTCCTCCCCCCTTAGAGAGGGTGAAAATTTGGGTGTGTTTTATACACCAAATGTAGCCCCGCCGGCCCCCACCCTTTACCTCCCAGCAATTTACCTCCTTGCAGCAAACAGCAAACAGCCCGTTTCACCTTCAGCACAGCCTGATTAGCACAAGGAGTTGATTGTCAGTTGGATCGGCCTCCCGACCCTCAGCTGTTTCAGGCTGCAGGGATTGCCATTGCCTATTGCCGCATGGGCCTCCGCTGTTTGCTGCAAGGAGACAAATTGCTTGGAGGCAGATTTTTTTTCTTCTGCTAATCAGGCTGTGCTGAAAATGAAAATGAAACTAAAGCAGGCTGTTTGCTGTTTGCTGCAAGGAGACAAATTGCTGGGAGGCAGAGGCAGATTTTTTTTTCTTGTTTTCCTCCCCAAAAAAGGTAGGTGCATCTTATAGTCCGGAGCTTCTTATACTCCCAAAAATACGGTAATATCGGCAGTGAAAAAGAAGAATAATTAAAAATGGTTTGATCACCATAATCCTGTGCAAGAAAGCTGGCAAATTAAACACTAACAGGTATGGGAGGAGGGGGAAGATTCAAAGATGGAGCATATGATGTACATTTGCATATGTACTTCAACTTCAATCCAGAGCACCATCTTTATAAAAACACAAGCAGCAGAGCTTGTAAAAACTTTTGCAAATGTAGAATTGCTTGCAGCTCTGATGTTCCAATCCAGCTACAGAAAACATGCACTGTATAAACAAGGGTCTAAAATAATGAATCCCAAATGCGATGGTCAATAATGCATATAATCGCTGTTGCTAGAGTGCAGCCAGCAGCTGGAGGTCCAAGGCCTCAAATACAATTTCTAAATGCCTGGAAAAAAATGTTTGATATAATTTTTGCATCTGTACCCTGTTTCCCCCAAAATAAGACCCAACCAGAAAATAAGTCCTAGCATAATCTTTCAGGATGCTCATAATATAAGCCCTACCCCCAAAATAAGCCCCAGTTAAGATTGTCAGCCAGATGGATGCATTTAGTACCGTATTTCCCCCCAAAATAAGATCTAACCAGAAAATAAGCCCTAATGCGTCTTTTGGAGTAAAAATTAATATAAGACCCGGTCTTATTTTTGGAAAAACACGGTAGATTGCAAGCCTATTTTACTCTTTCCTTGGATAAGAATTGACTGCAGGACTGCAATTTCCCACCTAAAATATATCTTTATGTCTCTGGATTACCCTTAGGCATTCCTCCCAAAAGTAACAGAGATAGGAAGACTATTAGCAGATGAAAAGGAGTAACTACTTTAAGTGTCAATGTCAGACTTCGATGCTATCTCAAAATAAATGAATTTCCAACCTGCCAATCTTTAAGGAAATCTTTTCTTTAATTGAGCACAGCCACCGGATCATGACTCGATGCAGACAAGACTGACCTTTTGCCCCCCAATCCCTCCCTTTCTGATCCCCAAATCTCTGCTTCCCATTGGCTATCTTCCAAGTCATTCTTCAGACTTCTTGTCTCGTCATTTCCCAGGAATGTTCCCCCCCTCTTCATTTCCACGACAACCTGATTTCAAAGGGATTTAGCAGGCAAAAGTTCAGAACTTATCTCTCTCTCTCTATGCCAGCATTGCAGCGCTGACATCCGGCCCCTCTCCCTTCTCCCCCCCCCTCTTCATTTCCATGACAACCCGACTTCAAAGGGATTTAGCAGGCAAAAGTTCAGAGCTTATCTCTCTCTCTCTATGCCAGCGTTGCAGCGCTGACAGTCAAACTGAGATCTGAACCAGGGCCAAGGTTTTATTTACCCTCCTCATCTCTCAACCCCACCTCACCTCCATTGTGGATATCACACTGTGTTTCAACATGATAGTTGCAGAGAAGGGCAACTAAGATGCTGAAGGACCTTGAGACTAAAACATATGAAGAATGGTTGCAGGAATTGGGTATGGCTAGTAAAGAGAAAAGAAGGACTAGGGGTGACATGATAGCAGTGTTCTAACATCTAAAGGGCTTCCACAAAGAAGAGGGGATCAACCTATTCTTCAAAGCTCCAGAAGGCAAGACAAGAAACAATGGATGGAAACTAATCAAGGAGAGAAGCAACCTAGAACTAAGGAGAAACTTCCTAACTGTGAGAACAATTAACCAGTGGAACAGCTTGCCTTCAGAAGATGTCATACTCATTGGAGGCTTTTAAGAAGAGATTGGACAACCATTTGACTGAAATGATATATGGTCTCCTGATCAAGCAAGGGGTTGGACTAGAAAACCCCCAAGGTCCCTTCCAACTCTATTATTCTGTATTCTGATACTGTTCTGAAAATTATTGGGTAACTGTTTGTGGGTTGAATGATAATCTGCTACCAGGGAGTGGTGAGTAGAAGTGGGCACAAGGGAAGTATTAGCTTCTCTCACTTCAGCAAACCCTAAAGCAGTGGTGTCAAACTCAAGGCCCGCAGGCCAGATCCGTTGCTTAAATCTGGCCCGCAGTGCTGGCCTGGAAATAGCAAAGGACCAATCCATGGCCAAAACAGGGCATGGGGGGGCTGCACATGGCCCCCCATGCCCCATTTTCAGCCGGGATGGGCCCCTGCAGAACTCTGCTGGGGCCCCCATGCCCCGTTTTCGGCCTGAATGGCCTCCTGCAGTAACCTGCCAGCACTCTGCTGACAGGGTCCATCCCATCTCCCCCACACTGCCCCCCCCCCGGCCAACCCACACAGGAGAACTATAATGCTGATCCAGCCCTTGAAGAAATCCAGTTTGACATCCCTGCCCTAAAGGGTCCTCTCTCCCGATAAGATATTGGGTCTTCTTGAGGTGATCTTGGTAGCTTTTCAAACAGTATATCCATGTAATAGATGCTTGCTAGTCCATCTTAAAAGGTATTACTCCTATGGCTATTTCTCCAACAAAGTTTACTGAGCAAGTTAATTATTAAGAGATAATGAACTATTCTCTCTCCCCCCTATATGCACACAGAATGAATTCATAACATAAAGATACTCTATGAATCTAGTAGAGTTGGCTTAATGGTAGGATTGGCCCTGATGACAAAGGAATTGAAGAGAACTTCCTCCCCTCCCCAGTTTTATATAGATTTTTACACTTAATGAAATCAACAATGCTATCGGTGTGTATCAGTGGTTGTGCTCCTTGTGCATCCTAAAGAGGCATGGTTTATCTGACAAAAAGGTGATCATGACCTCTTCTCTTTCGGAGCAAAATCCAGACATCTCCCAGAAGAGGCTTTTTGCTGGCATAGAAAAAGAGCATCGCAGAATTTTTAACTGCAGAGTTGCCCTGAAACAGACAAACAGGTCAAACAACTTGCAGCAGAAAAGCAAACAGGGGAAAAGATGACTTTGTTTGATAATAATCATAGCAGAATGTTGGGAAGTTGGCCTCCTCACAGTTCTGGAGACTCAAATCTCAGAGATATGTATGCATTGGACAAGAAGCTGAGCTTCTTCTCCGCAAACAAGTGGGGAACGAGGACCAAGTTAGGAGCTATATCCTGCATGCTACTCCCACCAACCTATTTTGGCCTGCACAGCCAGAGGTGGTATTCTGTAGGTTCTGAACAGTTCTAGAGAACCGGTAGTGGAAATTTTGAGTAGTTTGGAGAACCAGTAAATGCCACCTCTGACTGGCCCTGCCCCCATCTATTCTCTGCCTCCCGAGTCCCAGCTGATCAGGAGGAAATGGGGATTTTGCAGTAACCTTCCCCTGGAGTGGGGAGGGAATGGGGATTTTGCAGTAACTGTCCCCTGGAGTGGGGAGGGAATGGAGATTTTACAGTATCCTTCCCCTGCCACACCCACCAAGCCACGCCCACAGAACCGGTAGTAAAAAAAATTGAATTCCACCACTGTGCACAGCTGTAATGGGCACGAACAATATCTCTTTGTTGACTGAGTGGGTGAGACTTACTAGGTTCCTGGAATCTTTACGAGGCTTAAAGGCCCCAAATTTACATCATAATGATCTTCTGGTGGAAAGATGGGTTCAAATTTCACAAAGATTTGAGATAAGTATTTCATTTAAAAAAAAAATCCTTAGCACTCAAACCATTCTGTGAAGTTTGCTAAATCTTTTTAGGCAAGTATGATGAATTCCTCAGATAAATATATATTTAGGAATTGAAATCAGTATTTATTTATTTATTTATTTATTTATTTATTTATTTATTTATTTATTTATTTATTTATTTATTTATTTCCTGTCTTTATTTTTATATATATAAATAACCCAAGGTGGCGAACATATTCAAATACACTTCCTCTCTCTCATTTCTTTAAGCAAACTAATAACCAGAAGAAGTAGATATTGGATAAGGTTTAACAATAATGTTTTTCCTCTTCTTTGTTGCAAGTCTCATGGCCTTATTATTAACCTTCTTATTTTCGATGTGTTGTCTTGGAAATTTCATTGATTAATTGACTGATTATGTGCTATAGCATAACAATAGCACTTAGACTTATATACCACTTCACAGTGCTTTACAGCCCTCTCTAAGCAGTTTACAGAGTCAGCCTATTGCCCCCAACAACTTTGGGTCCTCATTTTATCTCAGAAGGATGGAAGGCTGAGTCAACCTTGAGCTGGTCAGGATAGAACTTCTGGCAGTTGGCAGAATTAACCTGCACTGCGCCACCACAGCGCCATCAACTTAGTGTTGACTCTTAGTGATTGTGTACATAAATCTTCTCCAGGATGATCTATCCCCAATTTAATCGTTCAGTTTTTCCAAAAGTGCGTCATCTGCAGCTGAAATCAAGTCCATTCACCTTCTTACTAGTTGTCCTCTTCTCTTTCCTTCCACTTTTTCCAGGATTGTAGAATTGTCAAGGCAGTGTCCAAAAATAATTTGAATCTAGTCAATTCTGTAAAAGAATTAAAATTAAGCATAATTTGCTTAACAACCACGTGATTCAGACTTACAACCACATGATTCACTGAACAACCACTGTAAAGATAGTTGTAAAATTGGGTCCAGTCATGTATCTTCCTCAACTTATGTCTATTACAATTTATGACTGAAATTCTAGTCCCAATTCCCGTCGTAATTTAAGGACTATCAAAAACATAACATTCCTGGAATCTCTGTAGTATCAGTTTCTTGACCTGCTTTAGCTCAAAAAACTTACTCAAACTCTTTGCAAGTAATTCCTTCACTGCTGCTCCATCATCTCAAAAAAGTAGAGTTGGAAAGCTTTATTTCAGTTGCACATATCAAGCAGAGAAAAATGCACCCTGATTCCAGTTAACTTATTAAATTTTAGTCACTCCTTCCAGCTTATCTTCATGGAGTAAAATCTTTTTCTTCTCTGGAAGTATCAAAGACTTGTAGTCCTTTCTTTTTAAACTGAGATCCTCAACCTTGTTAATGTCCTTAAAGAAAAAGTCCCAAATTTGACTATTTTCTCGACGCTCTTCTTTCAGTTGTGAATCTAATCTAACAGCATCTGTCCCAGGGAAAGCAATGGGAATGATGATGGCGCATGAGCAGTATTTAGCTATTTGTAATGTTATTCTCAATTTGCAATGAGCAATTTGCAATTTAATTCATTTCTATTGCAGCCATTTTTTTTTCCTGTAAGGGAAATATGGTGGTGTCTAATAAATATCCACTGCAAGTTCTGAGTTTGTACTTCGCTAACTCGAGAAACTGAACAGGGGACAGAAAGATTTTTCCTGGCGGTGCCTGAAGTAACAAAGAATTGAAAGGATTCTGCAGCTGTGACTTGCAATGCTTACAACATGTGTGTGTTCCTGCCAAAAAACTTGGCAACTCTAGCAAGTACACCCTTATAGTGGTCCTTGAAGAAAAAGTAAAAGTATCAGAACACCGAGTGGTATACTTCAGCTCTTTCAAGAGGATAACAGTTTTCCAAATCAAACAATGAAAAAAGAAGCTGATAGAAGAATCATCCATGACAAAGAAAGTCAAAGAAAAAAGAGCCAAGACAGGGAACAAGAGTACATGGTAGCAAGCAAGGTAGTGTAGGTAGTCCTTACTTAACAACCACAATTGGGGCCAGCAACACTATTACTAATTTCTGTCAATGGTCCGACTAGTAAATCCAAAAAAAGGAGGCACTCTCATGTATTTTGTAATCCCAAAAGCAAAACTTTATTGGATACACCATTTTGGTACTGAAGAATCAAAACCAGCTCTGGTTTTTCCCATGCGATGCTTGCATGGTGAAACAGTAGCTTTGCCTTCTCCCTGCCCATGGATGTTCACAGTGTCCAATTGTGAATCATCTGTTTGTTTTGAGAACAGTTCACTTCTTTGGCGGACACCTGCATCAGTGACCTTGGTGGGTTCTTGGCTCTCACGGTCTATCCCTGGAGCCAGTGGTGGGCTTCAAGTAATTTAACAACTGGTTCTCTGCAAGTGATGCAAGATTATTGGGCTGATATCACTTTAAGAGCCTGTAAAAAGAAGAGACCAGGTTGGGGCGTATCTCTCTCTCCGTGTGTGCTTCCGTGCTGTAATAGCTGATTGCTGTTTGTTTGAGATCTGACTAAATAATGTGTATGTATCAGGGTGGGTTCTACTTATCTTTACCTACCGGTTCACAATGGGAGCGCACGCATGCGCTTCTGCGCATACGCAGAACAGTGGTGGGTTTCAAAATTTTTTATTACCGGTTCTGTGGGTGTGGCTTGGTGGGCATAGCATGGCTTGGTGGACATGGCTTGGTGGGTGTGGCAGGGGAAGGATACTCTATAATCTCCATTCCCACCGCACTCCAGGGGAAGGATACTGTAAAATCTTCATTCCCTCCCCAATCCAGGGGAAGGTTACTACAAAATTCACATTTCCTCCCGATCAGCTGGGACTTGGGAGGCAGAGAATAGATGGGGGTGGGGCCAGTCAAAATTTTTACTACCGGTTCTCCAGAACTGGTCAGAACCTGCCAAAACCCACCTCTGGTGCAGAAGCTTCAGCACATGCGCAGATCACCCATGATGATGTCGGGGCAGGTGGGCAGAGCCTCCCATCAGTTATACTACCAGTTCTATAGAACTGGACCCATCCGGGAACAACCCACCGCTGGTATGTATATATTCTTTGTAGATAAAACCACTATTTAAATACAAATCTCTGTTTACTGTATTTGCTCCTGGTTGTCTCACATCATCACACTGTCTGCACTCTGACAAAACCACTCATTGTTGTCAATGACCTGCAATCACATGACCATGAGGCAGTACAATAATCATAAATGCCCACTGGTAGTGATTGTGGAGATGCTGTGATGGTTATAAGTGTGAGGACTGGTCATAAAGTTCTTTTTTCAACACTGTCATAACTTTGAATGGTTCCTAAACAAGGCACTCATTAAGCAAGGTGCTGTATGCATCACTAGAAATAAGAAAGAGATTTCAAAATCTTGAGGAAAGAGCAGAGAAAGAAAAAGAGAGGGAAAAACATGTAAAATAGAAGTGTGATGTAAACTGAAGATCAGAGGAACAAAAAGAAGAGGTCTGTTTTTGAATCTATACTACAAGGAAGCAAAACAATTTTTTTTCTTTAACTTGTCAGGTGTGTCATCAGTCATGATACATGATCAAGGACCGTGTTTCCCCGAAAATAAACCTCCCCTGAAAATAAGCCAGAAAATATTTAAACACATGCGCAGCTGGTCCCCGCCATTTCCTCTGGTTAGGGTTAGGGAGACAGAGCTGGAAATCAGGTAAGATGGCAAGAGGATTCCTGTCTTGCTCCACGTGCCCCAAAATAATAAGACCTCCCTGAAAATAAGCCAAGCGCTTATTTTGGGGTTCAAAAAAATATAAGACAGGGTCTTATTTTCGGGGAAACACGGTATATGACAGAACAATGTCCATGGCTTTTCAAGGCCACCAAGAATGATCCCTTCCTCTTCATTTATATGAGGACAAATGATAATACAGCTCCAATTGTATCACCATGGGCTTCAACAATCTAGGAAGGAAGCTCAAAACCTTGGAGCACGGGTGTCAAACTTACCACATCACATTGCCGTCACGTGAGGTTTTCCCCATTCTCAGAGCTGGGGTGGGCATGGTCTTTGTATAACACATCCGGTCTGCGGGCCACCCATTTTACACCCCTGCCTTGGAGGCTCAGGTGAACTTCAGCTTTCTCACCTATGGAAGAGGTCTTCAAAGGGGAAGAAGAATCCAGCAAGTGAATGGTGTGGAACAGAGAGATTTGGTTTCTGGGACTGTAGGTTTCAGTTATCTAGATTATAGAGTGCTGTTGCAACTCACAAGGACCAGTAAAAATGTATTTAGCCAAAGTAGGATGACTTTGGTCAGAAGGACTTTCAACTGAAACAACTGAGGGTTGAGAAGAAAACCTGAAGTAACCATCTCAGATAAAGGTTTGTGCAATGTAAAGGAGATGGGAAAATTGCTTCAGTTGAAGTAACTCAGCTGAATCAGGTTATCAGAAAAACATTGGCTCATAATGCTCCTGGCATTTGGTTTTATATCCTAATGTTCAGAGTATGGGGAACTAAAGAAGTTGAACTTGAACTTTTTAGAACAAGAAAGCAAAATACAATTAAAATTATACAAAGATCTAGCGAGGGGAGTTCCCTCACTGGAATATAGCAATTTTAAGGATGCAGTTTCTTGAAAAGAAACAGAAGCAATAGCAATAGCTAGGGAAGAGAATCACACAGTAAGTTATGAGTATCATTGCCATCAAGCCAAAGGAATGAATTTGATGATATTGGAGAGAGAGATGGGTTACAAGAGGGGCAATAGATAAGATTGATACGGTTGTTGCAGAGGTGTCTACAGAACACAATACAGATACAATACAGAATACAGGGGGTTGATTGAGTGGAACCCCTTTGTTCTATACTCTTAGTTGGTTAGTTTAGTTGATTATTATTAATTATTTTTTCTTAATTATGATTTCTTAATTATGATTAACCTTAATTTTAATGCCTTTAATATTTATACTTTTATGTTATTGTCAGTCACTAAGAGTCACTTGGAACAGTGAAACAGTCAGCATATAAATTTAATGAATAAAATAAACAACCAGTGCCTTGACTTGCATCTGGACAGTAATTGTAAGCCAGAGCGGTTCATGCAACAGTGTTGTTACGTGACTTAATTACAGACCATTCAAAACTGTGTCTGGCACTGCATTCTGGACCAGTTGCAGCTCCCAGACGTCCTTCAAGGGCAGTCCCATGTGGAGCAGATTGCACTAATCCAAACAGGAAGTAATTAAGGCATTAGAAAATAAGAGTATTAAATTTATAGCAAACACTCCACAGAGGACATTATCAGGATTTGGGAGGATACTCACAAGTGGAAATGGACAGAATCTAACGAGATTAATTTAGTGGCAAATGCAAAGTTTTTCGTAATGAATTAGATGGCAGAGGCTTGTACTAAGCAGCTATACATGCAAGATGAATCTGGGATCACATGAACCAACCTGTGTTATAGCTATAAGAGAATCAAATTTAAGCTTAAGATGCATCATCTGAAGTATAGTATAAACTCAGGAGAGACATTATCATTCTTCTCTATTCTACTTAAACCTAAAATTGTATTCAGGTCCAATTTTAAGAAGGGCATTGAAGAATTCAAGCCTTGAAAAATTCAAGAATTCATGTCCAAAGGAGACTAGTCATAATTAAAACAAGCTTGGAAGAACTAAAAAAGAGAGGAACCATTGGAAACATTGGGGATGTTATGCCTGAAAAAGAGAAAATTGCTGGAGGACATGGTATCTGTCTTCAAGAATCTTCAGGGCTGTCATGCAGGAGATGGATCAGAATTGTTTAGTGTCACTCATCTATTCCAAAAAAAAAAACAGATAAGAAATCATTGGTTTGAATTACAATGAAAGAAATTTCATAACAGAAAGAACAAGGGCTATTTAGGACTTTAGGTCTGAAACTGAAATGGCAATTGGGAGGGACTAGTCTTCTGCCACCAATAGTCTCCCACCGACCAGTCCGCTCCCACAGAGAGGGTCTCTTCAGGGTGCCATCGGCCAAGTTATGTCGGCTGGTGACACCTAGGGGGAGGGCCTTCTCTGTGGTAGCCCCAGCCCTGTGGAATGAACTGCCCCCGGAAATACGTAAGATCTCTGACCTCCGCGTGTTTCGCTGCGCACTGAAGACCCTGTTGTTCCGCCAGGCCGGCCTATCAACATAATAGTTTTAAATTGGGGTATTTTAAATTTCTGGGGTTTTAATTGAGCCAAATTTATTTAATCATTTTAAATTTTAATTGCTGTTTTGTCTTGTGTTTTTAAATAGGCTGTACACCGCCCTGAGTCCTTCGGGAGAAGGGCGGTATAGAAATAAAATTATTATTATTATTATTATTATTATTATTATTATTATTATTATTATTATTATTATTATTATTATTATTATTATTATTATTATTATTATTATTATTATTATTATGTATACTGTATGTTACACCTGTATGTGCTTTCTTAAGAGAGAGCTTCTTAAAAGAGTTGCTGACAGACACAGGTTCAAAGCACCTGTGAACCCAGGTGCTTTCCAAACCATTTTTTCCCAATCTGAAGTACCGCCTATTTCTAATAGTTCATTCAACAACCTTCCAACAGTAAAAGCAGTTTGACAGTGAAACCAATCACTGAAAGATGTGGCCTGCCCCCATTCATTGGACACATACACTGAACCAGTGGAGACTGGATAGCCACTTAGGGGGAATGCATTACTTGGAATTCCTCCTGGAGGGAAAGGGTTGAAATCAGTAGGCAAAATGTTCCCTTCAAACTGTACGGGAATAGAATAGAATAGAATGGAAGGGAAGGGAAGGGAAGGGAGGAGAGGAGAGGAGAGGAGGAGAGGAGAGGAGAGGAGAGGAGAGGAGAGGAGAGGAGAGAAGAGAAGAGAAGAGAAGAGAAGAGAAGAGAAGAGAAGAGAAGAGAAGAGAAGAGAAGAGAAGAGAAGAGAAGAGAAGAGAAGAGAAGAGAAGAGACCTTGGAGATCTTCTAGTCCAGCTCCCTGCTCAAGCAGGAGAACCTATACCATTTCAGATTATGTCAGGCCTAATAAAAACCAAGAATGACACATGAAGATTCTTCCAAGATGAGTTCTTTATTGCTTCCACCTCTATAGACAGAATCTGGTCAGACCAAGCAACTGTTAAGGAGGGGCTGTCTTCACCCTCTTTCTCTCACACAAAGTATCTGGACTGAGTTGTCTCCTATTCCTCTGGAATGCACCCCCTCCCTCCTGGGAATCCATGGTATTACATTCCATCACACTTAATCATATATGCTTGCATATAAGCCCATTTCTGGAAAAGCCGACTTTTGAAGTTTTAATCAAAATACTCCACCTACAGATAAGCTGACAGACAGATACACAAAATTCTTTGTTGTGTTTTGGTTAAAAATTTGGGGGCCAATTTTTCCAGATATGGGCTTATCTGCAAGTATATATGGGAAATATGGGGACTTTTAAAAAGTATTATAGTATATACTTGTGGATAAGCCCGTCCACAGATACCCCAAACCTGATTTTTTTCAGTGCATTTTGGCACCTAATAGTCTTGGTTTATCTATGACTGTGTATGATATATGATAAATCACCCTTTGCAGAAGCATTTTTGAATATGCTCTTACCTTACAAACGAGAGAAAATTGAAATATAAATTACAGCATTATTTCTTTTATATTCCAGTTCAGATCATCTTTAAATGTCTTTCTTTCTTTCTTTCTTTCTTTCTTTCTTTCTTTCTTTCTTTCTTTCTTTTTTCTTTTTTTTTTGGTTTTTGGTTTATTACTAGAACATCTCAAGTTCTCCAAAAGGAGACATCTTGGGTTAAAGGCACAGAATAAATCAAATTTTTCATAATACCAGTGGCAACTTCTTTATGGCAAAATGGCCATTATACCAAAGGACACTGACATTACTGATTTTTTTTCTTTATTTTATTAATGAAATTTTATGGTTATAAATGATACTGTAATGCTAATGCAATCATAGAGATAGCTATATCTAGAAATATAAATACAGATGTTTCTCATCTAGATTAAATCATATGTTTAAGGATTGTGATGGGTGCATATAAATACTGTAAGGCTCTTTTTATTTAAAGTATTAGTTTCTTTTTTATCACAATTATAAAAATGATCAAACAGGAGATTTAGTTATACCACAAAACTAAGCCTCTTTTTATTTAAAGTATTAGCTTCTTTGTTATCACAATTATAAAAATGATCAAATGGGAGATTTAGCTTTACCTCAGAAAAAATGACCTGGTTAAAAGAAACTGCTTTTATTTTGTTTTTGTTTGGATCTGTCCTCATTTGGAAAAAAAAAATCACCTGGCAAATCAGTCCCGAGATTAAGGGAGATTCAACTGTGTACGTCACACTTCATTTGCAGATCTAATTAGTTTATTTTAGGGTCTTCACCTCTCTTATTTGCTCAGAAAAACCACCTTTGCTTATCCTCGCAAATATATGCTCTGCAAAGCAGCAGAAAGCCACAAAACAGGAAAGAAAACAGGGAAAAAACATGAATTGATTAACCATGGCAACAGCGCGATGGATGTTTTTTTGGCCAAGAGCTAGAAATAAATTCTAGATGTAACTACAATGTTATCAAAGTCAACCCATTTTGGAACACACACAAACCCAACATCCTCTGCTGATTCTCATCTGTTCCTTGAACTATGGACTCTGGCAACCGAAGGCTTCCACCTCAGGGCCAAATTAAACATAACCTGTGATTCCATGTATTTCTTCAGTTGAGTGTTTGGCTTTCCTCAGGAGGCACTGATGGAGAATGCCATCAAGAACAAAAATGGGTCTAGTGTGGAGAAGGTCCTTTTCCCTTCTCCACACTAAAATGTGGCAAACCTCAACACCTTGCTTAGCAATGAAAAGATTGGGCTCAATTATGGTTGTAAGTTGAAGACTACCTATACTATAAATTGAAGACTAAGATATTGGATAACCATATTTCTGAAGCGGTGTAGAGTTTCCTGTCTAGGCAGGGGATTGGACTAGAAGACCTCCAAGGTCCCTTCAAGGTCCCCCAACTCTGTTATTGCAGGGGTGTCAAACTCGATTTCATTGAGGGCCGCATCAGGGTTGTGTTTGACTTCAAGGATTGGGCTTGGCCAGCTCGATGTCATTCGTGTTGGGGCACCTGTGGTGCCTGAGTGCTCTGCCAGAGAAAATGGGCTCCCAAGCTCCATTTTCTGCTATGATGGCCTCCTGCAACCCTCTGCCAGTAAAAATGGAGCTCGGGAGGGCCATGTGCAGCCCTCCTGAGCTCTGTTTTCGCTGGCAGAGGCACCACGGGCCAGTCCTTCACTGTTTCTAAGGCACCTGCATGGGCCAGAGCAAAGCAGCCCTGGGCCAGATCCGGCCCCCGGGCCTTGAATTTGACACCCCTGACTTATAGTATATAAAAAGAAAGCAAACCTCACTCCCTTTCCCTTAGGATTTTCTACCTTGCTTTGAGGATGTCTATATACATCTTCATGTGTTTACATTAATTATCTGTCTCTTTTTGAGGAGCTCCTCAAATTTAATCATGATGAGTCCTCAGGGAGAAGGGCGGTATACAAATTTAAAAATAAATAAACAAATAAATTTTCTTGCCTTCTTCCTAGATTCAATTTTTTCATTAAGGTTCAATAAAAGATAAAATAGAAAAAGAACAAAAAAAAAGATATGGAAAAGGAAGGTGTTTTTTTTTAAAAAAAGAAAAATAAGTCAAGTCAGAAGCGTTTTGTGAAATGAAAAGAAGAAAAAAGAAGGAAAGGAGGAAAAATAATAATTTCCAACCTTTTTTGGTACAGGTATAGATAGATCTTCCTCTAAAATCAGCAATAATGCATAGTAGCTTTATAAACAATGCTAATGGTCAAATCCCAAAATTAAATTTTAATTTCTTCTGTTTGTAGCAAAATGTCCAACAGTGGTTTCCAAGTAGAAACAAGTCTTTTCTTTAATTATAATAGTCATCTTTTCTTGACCTTCTTCACTTCTCCATTCATTCACTCTTCCTTCATATATCCATTCAATATTTTTATATGATTGATTCACCATCAAACGTTCCTATCGCACAGTTCACTCATTTTTGTTTTCAATCCACTTTAATTCAAAACCCCTTCATCCTTAACTCTATCTTTTTTTGATTTACCCTTCCCACTGAATTCATAAAGGGAGAAGTCAAGATACACATGTATGTATTTAAATTGACTTGTGCTAATTAATTAAATTATGTAATTTTAATTAAAAATCCCTGCCCACCTTGTGTCTAGCTCAGCTCTGGCTACTAGATAGACACATCCCTTTCTTTCTTTCTTTCTTTCTTTCTTTCTTTCTTTCTTTCTTTCTTTCTTTCTTTCTTTCTTCCTTCCTTCCTTCCTTCCTTCCTTCCTTCCTTCCTTCCTTCCTTCCTTCCTTCCTCCCTCCCTCCCTCCCTCTCTCTCTCTCTCTCTCTCTCTCTCTCTCTGTCTCTCTTTCTCTCTTTCTTTTGCAACCACACAGAAGTTGTCATTTCCTTTTTGCAAATATTTATTTTACATTTCTAGTCTAATCTATACCTTGGAATTTCCCAGTGATCGCTGACCAAGGTACTAATCAGGCCACAATCTGTAAAAAAGACACATGATCACTTTTCTTGGAAAGATAGGATTTGCTTTAAAGTTGTAGTGCCTAAGAAATTCTCTTAGACAAATAATAATAATACCGGTATATCATGATTCTTAAAGATACATCTTTTGGCATATCACAACCTACCTGCACCATAGAACCTATTTATGCATTTTATTTACAATTAAGGATAATTAAAAGGAAAGTAGACATCCTGCAAAGCAAAACACCAGCCTTTGATATCCATTTTTGTAAGAATGCCTTCTGGTGAACAAATATTTGTATTTGGTTACACCTTCCGTGGCAGCTATTTTGCAAGATAATTCATTGGCTCATGGGATCCTTTTTGGAAGATCAACAACAGAGTCACAAGTTTCTAAATGGGATGACTGACTCAGAAAGTCTGCTATTGAAATTTGGTTTGTCTGTCTTTTATTCCCTTTTATCACATACTGTACACCCACGGACAACATAATAATACAGTGGGGATCTTAATACTGAAGTAATTCATTTCAAACTGAAGCTATTATCACATAAATACTACTTTGATATGATATGCCATGGTCATAATGTTCTGCTTTCAATATTAACATTGAATACTATTAATACTGATAGAATTTTTACTTCTCTCATATTTTCAATAGTTTAAGCTAAATAATAGAATGTTCATAGCGGTTAAAGTTGCTGAGCTCGTCAGCTGGAAAACTGACAGCCCAGGTTCGAGATCCGAGCACCAAACTATGGGGTGAGCGCCTGTTACTTGCCCCAGTGTCACGCAGGAGGCCAGGGTTGACATCCTGCCCACCTTCCAGTTCAAAAGCACATAAATGCAAGTAGATAAATAGGTACCACTTTGGTGGAAAGGTAACAGTGTTTCATATGCCTTGACCACCAAAGATTCTTTGGACAATGCTGGCTCCCTCAGCTAAAAAATGGAGATGACATCACCTTCTAGAGTTGGATACAACTGGAGAGGGGAAAGCTATACTTTTAATTTATAATCATATTATAGAAATATTATTGCGTCAAAATTTGCATTAAAATAACACATTAAGATTTATAACATTACAATAAAAGGAAAGAAAGGCTGCTACTCCTGCATTGCACCAGCAATAGGTCTGCAGAGATTCTCAGTCATCCAAGTCATGGTTGTCCCAAAGGTGCTTTTTCAGGAAACTGGACTTTCTTGTTTTTTCTTTTGAAGACATTTCGCTTCTTATCCAAGAAGCTTCTTCAGCTCTGACAGGATAGTGGGTAATGGAAAGATTTATATTCCTTGCCGATAACTGGTAATCTGCATTCTTCAATGACCCGTTAAAAGGATGCAGATTACCAGCTGTCTGCAGGGAAGATTTATAAATCCTCCCATTCCCCATCATCCAATCAGAGCCAAAGAAGCTTCTTGGATGAGAAGTGGAACATCTTCAAAAGAAAAAACAAAATCCAGTTGCCTCCTGAAAAAGCACCTTTGGGGCAACCATGACGTTGAGAATCTCTACAGACTTTTAGCTATACAATTTGGGATGAGCACCTGTTGAATGGTGTGGGAGTAGGAATGGATTTCCAGAGGAAAAATTGCAGACTACAGAAATCAGGAGCACCACTCAGGTGACCCTGAGGACACAGATAAACCTCCAAGTACTTCAATGACCTGCTAAAAGGATGCAGATTACCAGCTGTTTTCAAGGAATATAAATCCTTCCATTCCCCACTATCCTGTCAGAGCTGAAGAAGCTTCTTGGATGAGAAGAGAGACGTCTTCAAAAGGAAAAAAAACAAGAAAGTCCAGTTGCCTCCTGAAAAAGCACCTTTGGGTATACCAGCAATAGCTTTTACTTCATTATTTGAAAATCATTTCTTTCTCTATGTTGTTTCTTGATGCTTCTCCTTCAAAACTGCTATTATTGTAAATTCTCACAGAAGGGAAAATAAATAACAATCTTTGCTTACACTTTAGCTTTTCTACAATTTAGGAAGCATCTTTCATTTTCTTGGAAACTGAAAAATCTTTATTGGGGGGGAAACTTCATTTGTTAAGTGGAGGGAAATCTTTCAGGGATGTATTTAAAAACGGGTTGTGTACAGTGAAATGTGTCATCAGTTATGGGGAGCAAAAGTAACAAAAATAAAAACATGTGTGTTCCCATGATCTAAAGTAACCCATTTTCCTCTTTAAAGGGAGGATATTTCACATTTATATCCCAACTAGCAGTAGATTTTTCCATCTGGCTCCTGTTTCATTTATGAGCTTGTTTTGCATACAAAAACATGGTTAATGTCAGCCTGACTTTAGGAACAGTGTACATTATTTAATTTGGGCTGCCAGAGACAGAAAACATTGTAAAAGCTTGAAAGGCACAGTTCTGATTTTCTTTTGGCAGGTGTAAAAATTCTGCATGTTTGCATGTTCGTATGTCACCAGACGTATGTGCTTCTCAGCTTGATAATAAGGCCTTGCCTTCTGTCTACGTCATGAACAGTGAAGCCAAAAATAGTCTACTTGTGTCCAATTTGCTAACCATTTGCTAACGTTATCGCAACATTATTTTTATTATTATTATTCTCTACCAGTAAAATCTTTGAAGAAGGGATGTCATTTTGACTCTGGCGTAAGTATCTACATGTGCAAAAAAAAAAAAAAAAAAGCATACAGAATGCAAAGTTTGGCTTTTCTTGTTTGAAAGATGGCCCACAAGATCTGGATTATCTAATCCATCTATAGCAACCACAGAAAAATCCAAGAGCCTAATACTTAACAAAAGGAATGAAGGGCTAGTCAGAATAATAGAATAACAGAGTTGGAAGGGACCTTGTAGGTCAGCTAGTCCAGCCCAAGCAGGAGACCCTACACCATTTCTGACAGATGGCAGTCCAGTCTCTTCTTGAAAGCTTCCAAGTGATGAAGCTCCCACAACTTCCGAAGGCAACTTCTGTTCCATTGGTTAATTGTTCTCACTGTCAGAAAATTTCTCTTTATTTCCAGGTTGAATCTCTCCTTGATCAGTTTCCATCCATTATTCCCTGTCTGGCTTTGGAAAATGCTTTGGAAAATAGGTTGACCCCCCCTCCTTTCTGTGATAGCCCCTCAAGTGTTGGAAAAATGCTATCATGTCTCCCCTGGTCCTTCTCTTCACTAGATTAGCCGTGCCCATTCTTCTCATATGTTTTAGCCTCCAGTCCCCTAATGATCTTTGTTGCTCTTCTCTGCACTGTTTCTAGAGTCTCAACATCTCTTTTATAATGTGGTGACCAAAACTGGATGCAGTATTCTAGGTGTGGTCTTACTAAGGATTTATAGAGTGGTACCACACTTGTTCTTGATTGAATCCCTCTGTTAATGCAATTTAGGATTTCATTGGCTTCTTTGGCTCATATTTAATTGGTTGTCTACTAAGAATCCAAGATCCCACTCACTGGTACTGCTATTAAGCCTGGTTTCACCCAACCTATATGTGTACTTTTGGTTTTTCTTGCCTAAGTGTAAGACTTTACTTTTCTCTACATTGAACTTCATTTTGTTAGTTAGGGTCTAGTGTTCAGAGTCTGTCAAGATCCATTCCTTGTCTCTCAACCCAAGCTATCTCAAAAGGCTGTTGTTATGGGAAAACAACAGGAAAGGATTATTAAGTATAATAATCCTGAGCTCTTGTACCCTAAATGGGATGATATAAATTTAAAAAAATTAAAAAATCAAATCAAATCATATAAAAATGTCAGATTGTACTGGGTTGCACAGCAATGATGAACAAGAGCCAAATATGAAAAAGCAAGGACCTCAGCCGGGCAACCAAATATAGGTTACTCCTCTCTATCGTGTTCCCGATAGCTACCTACAGTTGTGAAAAAATTGGCCTTAAAAAAGCAAGACAGGAAGAAAATTGACTCGTTTGAGCTGTGGTGCTGGAGAAGGCTCCCATATATGGCTTGCCAATTGCACAGTGGCAGATAGGACAGCACTCCAGAGGGTCAACGTCATTGCCCAGAGGATCATTGGTTGCCCTCTCCCCTCTTTGGAGCAGCTTTATAGCTCTTGCTGCCTTAAGAAAGTTCAAAAGAGCCTTGGTGGTGCAGCGGACTAAACTGCTGTTAAGTAGCACAGCTACCAGCTGCCTGCAATTACTGCGAGTTCAAATCTCACCAGGCTCAAGGTTGACTCAGCCTTCCATCCTTCCGAGGTAGGTAAAATGAGGACCCGGATTGTGGGGGCAATAAGCTGACTTTGTATAAAAAAGAACACTAGATGGGGGGGCCAAAAGCCCTACTAAGGAGGTATATACAAAAGTATGAAGGCTATTGCTTAATGCATTGTAAGCCACCCTGAGTCTCCGGAGAAGGGCGGCATATAAATCAAATAAATAAATAAATAAATAAACAAATAAACAAACAAACAAACAAACAAACAAACAAACAAACAAACATTCTTAAAGATCCATCTCATCCTGGGCACCCTTTATCTGAACTACTACCATCTGGTACAGGATAATAAAAACAAGGCTGAAAAGCAGCTTCTATCCCAGGGCAGTAACCTTACCGAATTCTACTGTATAGTGCAATATTAATGCAATATCAGGGGTTTTCAATTCAATTGTATAGAATGTGAAGGATGTGTGTTTGTGTTTTATTTTTATAGTTATAATGTACAATGAGGATGGCATTTAATTTCATTATACGAGGTGCAATGGCAATAAAGTAAACTACTACTACAACTACTACTACTACTACTACTACTACATCATATATTCTTGAACAGCAAAGGTGATTAACAAGCAAGTACTGGAGCAGATAACACAAAACATGTCACTAAAAGAAAAAAAATTCAGAACTGCATCTCACTTATGTTGGCCATGTCATATCGGAGAATTCACTGGAGAAATCAATTATGTTTGGAAGAGTTAGTGGTAGAAGGAAACCAGGCTGTCAAAGAATAAGTGGCTGGACACTATCAAAGCTGACACCAACCAGAGCATAGAACAACTCAAAGAAGTAGTGCAAGATTGGAAGAAGTGGAGAGATGAGGCCCACAGAACTGCTGAGAGCCAGACATGACTGAATGGATTATATCACTATAATCATAGATCAGATTTGCCAATCACTTGATAATTTGCACCTTTTAATTTGAATAGGAACAGTTCCTCATTAGAGATCCCTAGCATAACGCTATCTTTGCTGTATCATTACGTCTTCATATCATAGCAATATGCTGAAATGGGGGGTCCTTGGTGCTTGCTGAGCTTGGTTGTTACCTAGTTTGGGTAATGAAACATCTTCAAGAAAACAACCAAGCTCAGAGAACACCAAGGTCCCCTCCACATGCAGTCCTAACTCTTGTTGAGGGCATAGCTAATTACCAAAATTCACTGTCATTACAGGTGAGGGAAAATATTTTGAATACGCCAATGGTCCGATGAATAGCTAATGGTAGATATTTCCATATTTTCAGTGGAACCTCAATGCAAGGAGAAAAGAGAAAGTGCCATGCCATATGTGATCAATCCAATCCAAATAGTATAGGCTTGAGCAAGGGGTTGGACTAGATGACCTCCAAGGTCCCTTCCAACTCTGTTATTATTCTGTTTATTCTAACCTTTCAGGGACTATAAACAAATTCTTATTTTCATGTGATGGAGCAGATCTTCTCTTCCCAGCCAGGAAAATTCAGGTTCTGCAACAGAACTGCCTGATTAGCCTTCTGGGACAACAAAGGCAACTTAACCAGCAATGAAGTACTTAAGTTAATATATTGCACAAGGCCATTATTTGTTTAGTCATCACTTATTCAACAAAGCACAATTGGCTGGGTTTATATTAAATGCTAAGCTGCAGAGGTCAATATGTGAACACATTGCTGCGTTGCTTATGAGGCTGGCTTAATGGCACATTGGTTTTCAGCTTCCAGAATGGTCAGCCAGACTGGAGTCTTAGAAAACCTTCTAAGCAGGGGTGAAATCCAGCAGGTTCTGACAGGTTCTGGAGAACCAGTAGTGGAAATTTTGAGTAGTTCGAAGAACTGGCAAACACCACCTCTGGCTGGCGCCAGAGTGGGGTGGGAATGGAGATTTTGCAATATCCTTCCCCTGGAGTGGGGTGGGAATGAAGATTTTGCAGTACCCTTCCCCTGCCATGCCCACCAAGCCACGCCCACCAAGCCACACCACCCCCACCAAGCCATGCCCACAGAACCAGTAGTAAAAAAAAAAATGGATTTCACCACTGCTTCTAAGCTTTTGATAGTTTTAGGGAACCAGAATAAGATTTTTGGCACCTCAGTCTTGTATTAAATGAAGCCTGCTTGTCTAACCTTGACTTAATTGTGCTCTAAACACATCAGCAGTGACCTCCCATGGGTCACACAATGTCTGAATCGATGGAGCAAAAAGTACCACTCATGACCTTGCCATTAATGCTGCTTTGAAAGCGCCGCATTGTGTTCTAGAGGGAAACAGCTTTATGTTTTCCCCTGAGTTAATACTACATATCTATGTACTGGATGAAAACATGAAGCAGCCCCTCAGATATTTCAGATCCAAAACTCCAACTCCAGGGGCACAACCTATACAGAACTGGAATCACTGTTTTCTGCAGAATTGTTTTCCAAGCCATTATTGTCGTCATTCGGTTGCTAAATTGTGTCCGACTTTTCGTGACCCCATGGACAATAGCACACCGTGCTCCCCTGACCTCCCCTGTCTCCTGGAGTTTGCCAAATACATGCTTATTGCATTGATGACACTATCTAACCATCTTATCCTCTGCCATCCCTTTCTCATTTTGCCTTCCATCTTTCCTAACATCAGGGTCTTTTCCAATGAGTCCTCCCTTCTCATTTGTCGGCCAAAGTATTTGAGCTTCGGCTCCAGTATCTGTCCCTTCTAAAGAAGAGACATTACAGCAGGCCTTATTATTTTTTAATATTCTCACAGACTTTTTTGGGCTTCTTTTTAACTACTTTTCCTTGTACACTAATATTTAAATTCGTTTGTCTTTTTAAATTTTGGGCCAAATTGAGATATTTCCTTTTAATCTGTTCTTAATCTATGTATTATGTATTATGTATTTATGTGTTTTTACTTGGCTGTACACCGCCCTGAGTCCCTAGGGAGAAGGGCGGTATATAAATCTGAAGTAAAATAAAAAATAAAAATAAATTTATCGCATTAACACATTCTATACTTTCTGTTCAATTCACTCATTCCCTCCATTTCATTCCATCCTCAATATTTTCATCCCTTTCATTTACTTCAGTTTACACTGCTGAAGGCTCCTTCTTTGGCTCTTTAGAACCACTTCAAAAAACATTTTTTTTAAAAAAATCTCCATAAATTTTTCCTCTGCATTAATTCTGCTTCTTTCAACCTTAAACCTGTTGTAACTGATTTTAACTACGTTCTTTCTTGTAGAACTGTTTTTTTCTCCCTATACATATTATTCAATAATTAATATTCAGTATTATTCCATATTTCCCTAGGGAGATACACCTGGTGGGAGCCAGAAGAAGGGCCTTCTCCGTGATTTATTTATTTATTTATATTTATTTATATTTATTTTTATATGCTGCCTTTCTCCGGAGACTCAGGGTGGCTTACAATGCATTAAGCAATAGCCTTCATACTTTTGTATATTTTATACAAAGTCAGTTTATTGCCCCCACAAACCGGGTCCTCATTTTACCCACCTTAGAAAGGATGGAAGGCTGAGTAAACCTTGAGCCTGGTGAGAATTGAACTCGCAGTAATTGCAGGCAGCTGGATGTTAAATGCTGCCTTAGTAGGAGGCATTAGCCTCCTACGCCACTCAAGCTCCCTCCCTCTGGAACATTATCCCCCAGAGATTAGAATGGCCTCCACTCTAACACTCTTCCAGAAGACACTGAAGACCTGGTGCGTAGAGAAGCAGCTGCTGCCCCAGAGAGCAGAGATGGGGAGCAGGCCACAAAAGGTTGAGCCTTGCTGCATGGCGGAAGCCATGTACGCACGCATGCGCAGAAGCCGTGTGCATGCACTCGCATTTTCAGCAAACCGGTGGTGAAATTATTCGAAACCCACCACTGCATAGCAGCATGATTTTTGTGGCTTCCTAAATTCCTGAATGGATGGGGGCCATTTGAATCTTTTTTCGGATTGGGAGAGGCAGGTTCAAACTCCTGTCATTATTTTCTGGCAGCAACTCCTTGTTACCTCATTCTTTTCTAGGTAAACCAAGCGGTCCCAAAAATGTAGCCGCTTTCTCAATTGGATAAATTCAAAAACAATGAAAATTGCAACAAGATTACTGTATGCACAATGCCGGAACAAATAAGGAAATTCCCACAGTAGAAGGGTGGATTGTGAAAATGTCAAATTTTGCAGACATGTTTGACAAACAAGCAATATAAACTTTTTTGAAAGACTGAAAGCCTTACAAGGACTTTTTTTTTTTGCAAAAAAAATAAATAAAAAATGAGTTGATGATTTATGGATGTGAAAACTAAGAAAGATAAGGACGAAATGAAAAGGGAGGAGAGACAATAAGAATGTAATTATCTGTTGAAAAGCAAGTTGGAATTAATTTACATGTTTCTTTGGTTTTCTTTTTCTTTTCTGGTTCTTTTTTTCCTTTTGGTTTGTTATTATTATATGAAAATGTTTAATACATATAACTTAAAAATATTGAAAATATGACAGGAAGATACCCAGTTACAGTAACATAGCAAAATATCAATTAGTTTTTCTTTAAAAAAAAATAGATTGACAGCAGTGTTCCAATATCTAAGGGGCTGCCACAAAGAAGAGGGGTCAACCTATTTTCCAAAATATTTGAAGGCAGGACAAGAAGCAATGGATGGAAACGAATCAAGGAGCGATCCAACATAGAAATAAGGAGAAATTTCCTGACAGTGAGAACAATTAATCAATAGAATGACTTGCCTCCAGAAGTTGTGGGTGCTCCAACACTGGAAGTTTTTAAGAAGAAATTGGACAACCAATTATCTGACATGGTATGGGGTTTCCTGCTTGAGAAAGGGGTTATTCTGTTATAAATCTTATGTATAAGATAAATGCACTATTAGAAATTACTCAGTGCAGGAAAAGTGGCAGGGTTCCAAGTTCCATATCAAGCAAAATTCCAAGGCAGGTAGATTCCTCAAAAAATAGCTTTATGGGAAATATCATATTGGCACAGATCTGATGAAAACCGACTCCAAGAGGCCCAGTGGTTTTCACCTAATTAAAAGTAAGTTTTTCCCTCAACCCCAATCAATCAGTCACATGGTCCAATCAAGGCGCTGTCTGGTGATTTGGTGACACCACTCCTCTTTCCTCTGGCCAGGTGTGAGAACCTGGTGAGATCCTTGGTTCCCAAAAGAAAGTATTTTATTTTGATTTCACAACCCTAGCTATTTCTAATCCCCTCTCCCCATCCCTCAGCTCCAGTGTGGCAGCATTGAAGCTCCAAGATGACTTCGGCCAGGCCAGCTTCAAGGTTGACAAAAAGTAATTTCTTTAAATTTCTTTAAATCCTCACAGAATCCACATGGACAGATGAAATGGTGATTGTTATGTACTGAGAGTTCTCTTATCACACTACAGAGATCACACGGGCCTTTTTTTCAGCACTACTTCAAACTTCTCCGAAAAGCTTTTGTCACGTTGCTTAGATACTTTAATATATATTCATTTCAGGTCTACTTGCCCAAACAAGCAGAGATGAACAAGATATAAAGTGACAAAAGCAAAATCAGCCATCTCTCTCTAGATAAAAAGAGAATTGCCATACCTTGAGCTGCAAAAATCGAGGTAATTGATAAAGGAGAGCAGAGAAACTTTAATGTATTTCTTTGGTTCCATCGATCTAGTGGGCATTTGGATTTTTGTAGCACAATTTGGCAGCCCTAATAAAACTAACCATCCTCCAACTGATACCTGAGAAAAATCTTACAGGTTTTATTTATTCACTTTATATTAAACATATTTATATGGCCACCTAACTCACACACAACATTAAAAATTCATAGTTAAAAAAAAAATCACAATATAATACCCCCCCCCCCAAGCATTCCATCCCACAGTGGTGACAACACAATCAGACAAGTTTCTTAGTCAGCTTGGAGTCTCCAAATCTGCCAACAAAACCATGTTTTCAAGGCCTTGCAAAAAACCAATAAGGCCTCTTAGTTCTGAGGGAATGATGTTCCAAAGAAGAACCCACCATAGAGTAGGCCTTTTTCCTTAGGTTCCATCAGATATACTTTCTTGATAATTGGGACTCATAACATGCCCTGACTAGTTATTATTGTGACATCTAGCTTCTTACAGAAAAAAAAAGAAGATATTATGTAACCAGATTATTAGGACTTATTTCCTTATTTTAAATTTATTTCCTCATTTTATAGTTGTTCAGTTTAATCTTTCTGAGAATTGTAGCAGCTATAAATCAGCATAGCTGAATGATACCAGATTTAAAAAGATGGCCTTAGCAGGAAGAGTGTAGAAAGGTTTATTTGCTTGTCTGTTTATTATTGATGAAAATTTATATGGCTGCTCACATCACATGTATAACCCTGGGAAATGAACAATATAATAAAACCTCTGTAAATGAAACAACAAACAGAATTAAAATAATTGAAATACAACAAGCTTGAGCTCATAAAATTCAAACCCTCTTGAATATTTAATTCTAATTTTCAGATCATTTGTACCTAGTTACTTACTCATTTTCTACAAGGTCTCAAAACTGTCACTCAATTTCTCTCCGGGATTTATAATTATTTCTTTTGCTACACTGTTTATTCATCAGCCAAAAACAGCAGGACAGCATTTTCTTATCCCAAATGAATTGGAAATTGTCTTTTGTTACAGTAATTATATTTAGTTAGATCCACTTAGATTTGTGTGATTAGGTTAATCACAATACATGTTATGTTTTATTAATCTTGGTGAATTTACTCAAAATATAACTGGACCAGCATCCAACCTGTAGCCTATATTAGGCATCATCATCTTCTTTTAATGACCCTATAATCCCTTGTGGGGTGGAGTCTGGGCAACTGAATGGAGCTGAGTGTTTACTGGCCGGATGCCCTTCCTATCACCAATGCGGAGTTATATTCAGCAGATATATCATCATGCCCCGAGAGAGAAATATCTGCCTCTACCTAGGATCGAACTCACAGCCTCCTGATTGTGAGGCGAGAGCTCCACCTCTAGGCCACCGCACCACTCAGTCTATATTATGCATAACTATGGCTAAATGCCATCCTTCAGGCCCTCCTCTCCAACACGTGGGATTCCTTTACAATTGCCCAGTTAGACTTCCCCCAACAATTTTCTGAGCAATCCAGAATTAACCCAGAAAAAAAAAATCTCATATGGCTTTATGTAAAAATGCAACATCCAAAGATGATCAGCATCTTCCTCATTGTCTCATCTGTCTCATCTTCTCATTTCTCCTACTACTTTCTCCTATTGGTGTCTATGATTTATCACTTCTTGTTGTATCTTATGATTAATGATTGTAACTATGATCTATGACCTATGACTTATTGCTTTGTTATTGCATGTACAAACAACAGACTATAAAAACAGAGCCAACGAGACTGTGGGAGGAGATCACAATGGACTTTATCACCGCTGACCATGGAAACCGAGATGTATAGAATGCCCGCCTCAACGACTGAAGCGAAAAGGGATGAGTATTGGTGGGAAAAAGTCCCTAAAACACCCGAGGTTGAGTTCCCCCACCCAAACTACCATTTTAAGATGCAGCCCATAAGTGGGCTAGAGGGATTGAAGTGGAGGAGGGAGTGGGAAGAGATCGGAACCCCAAAACTCCTACTCGAAACCCAAAGTGAATCCCTGGAGCAATTGAGAGAGAAATTTGGCCGAGCCACCCTTCAGGATGAGGGGCTGTTGTGCCGACCAAAGGAAAGGGTGAAAGAGATGGAGGGTGCAGTCAAGCTCCCTGAAGGGAAGGGAAGCCCGATTCAACCCTAGCATGTTGAATATGTGCTAGACATAGCACCCTGGGCAATTTTCTCCACGCATCCCAATTTTTGCAAAGGAGGGGATGAATTGCCTGTAGAAGTTTGTGAATCCCAGGAAGCTTTGTGGCTGTCTGTGGGTGCGAGGGGGCTGCTAGTCTAGAATGGCCTGAACTTTGGTTGCATCCATCTCTATCTCCTCATTTGACACTCAGTAGCCTAGGTAGTCTAGCCACGAGCTGTGAAATTTGCATTTCGACAGCTTGACATATAGGTTTGCCGCCAAAAGCTTTTCAAGTACCTGACGGACTAGGGGTATATGGTCCTCCATGGTCTCGGTAAAAATGCGGATGTTGTTCAGGTAGACAAGGACTCCCTTGTAGAGGTGCTCATGCAGAACTTGGTTTATCAGTAGCATAAACACCGCCAGGGCTCCCTAATAAGCTTCTCTGAGGTCTAGTTTAGTGAAGACCTTTCCTTTGGCTAAGTGGAACAACATGTTCTTCATGAGCGGGAGAGAGTATAGATCTGTGATGGTGAACCTATAGCATGCATGCCACAGGTGGCATGTGTAGCCATATCAGTGGGCACGCGAGCTCAGCTCCAGCATGCATGCGTAAGCCGGCCAGCTGAATTTTGGGCCTTCTGGGCTCACCAGGGAAGCAGGCTGTTTCCTGTCTCTGGAGGACCTCGGGGGATGGTGGGGAAGGCCTGTTTTTCTTTCTCCCCAGCCTCCAGAGCCTTTCTAGAAGTCTGGGGAGGGCGAAAACGGCCTTCCTCACTCCCCCGGAGGGGTGGGGAAGTTGCCAACTTCCAGTTGGCAAAAAACGGGCCTACTGTGCCATCACGTGCTAGGAGCGGGGGAAATGGGGAGAGGGTTATGCATGCATGCGCAGGGGCAGGGCGTATAGAATTATGGGTGTGGTTTTTGCGCACGCACGACCCCCCCGCCCCGCTCCTGGCACGTGATGGCAAAAAGGTTAGCCATCACTTGTATAGATTGTGCACACACACGCCGTTTATCGTGCAAAAGTCAAAGCACAATTTCATAGTCCCGCAGGTCAGGGAAGCTTCACAAGTTGACATAGAGACTATAAAGTTAATGTGGTGGCATTATTAACATCAGGTTGAATATAGCATTCAAAAGAGGTGCTTCAGTTTTCAGGAGCATGGTATGTAAAGCTTCAGAGTAGCAGAAAAACAGAAAAACAGTGGTGGAAGGGACTGTGGAGGCGTTTTCAGACAAATGGTTGTCTGAACTGTTTTTGAACACCTCTACTGTTAAGAGCACCCATAACTTCTGAAGGGAAGCCATTCCACTGATGTTTAATTCAAGGAACTGTTTTGTGCAAGGCTCAGAGAAGGGTGCATTTGATTGTCAGTGTATCCATGTACGCTCAGAGACAACACTTTACACAACAACGCAGAGAAGTGGCTGTGTGTATGTGCAGACAAGAGCAGCTAGGGAGAACTTTCAAAGCAAAGCAGTAAGTCTTGCAAAAGCATTGCTGCGTCAACAATTAGAAGAGATCCTTACTTGTGCTACTACATATTGTGAAAGACTTTTGAATGTTTTGCACAGCACTCATATCTATAACATAGGACGTCATTTAGCTAATAACACCCTGAGGACAATTCTGGGTGGACACATTGTTCTTCGTCCTTTCTCAAAATTATTTCACGAAGACTCCATATTTTATGGTCATATTTGGCTATATAGCAAAAACGTATTACGTTATTTCTGAATAAGAATTATGGTCAAGTTCAGTGTGGCTCTTTGACCCCTTAGAAATCATTAAAAGAATATTTGGTTTTGTAATTGGGTGGTTCAATTTATTTATTTCAGATTTTTTTTTAGGGAGGTATATTACTTTCTAGCTATGGGAATGTAGGATATGAAAAATCGACATGAAGGGGTTTAAATAACATATCAGAAAAATGTAGACTGTAGATGTAAAAACACTTGGAACATTGTGTTGGGATACAGAAACATAAAGCATTGGCAAATGACACTAAAGTGGCCTCCAGATTTGAAGTAATACTTTGGCAGGTCATATCCGCTATTATATTAATGCATAATATATGATCTCCAGATGTTGCTGGACTAGACCGTTTATTAACCCTTGTTGTTGGTCATCCTTGACAGGGAAAATTGAGGGTTGGCAACATCTGGAGTTCATACATTGTCCATTCTTGTTCTATAATTGTCATAAAACTATATTTTGAAATTTCAGATGTTGCATGGTTTTAGGTACTAACACTGAGTTCTCCTTGATTGATTTCAGAATCACTAGATGGGATAAGGCCATTGAAGGGCTATAAGCTAGACTGAAACTTTTAAAAAAAATGTTCTGGAAAAATGCAACAATTTATTTCCTTATTATCACCCAGAAAACTGTGGATGATGTGTCCATAAAAATTGACTCAAGGGAGGCTTGAATTTACAAGGAAACAGGTGCTCAAAAAATATTTATGAGCCTCAAGGAATGTTACAGCACCAGTTCTCTTATTCACTGTGATTAGCTGATTTCTAGAATAGAAATAATATTTCAGACAATCATACTATATAATTCTGTTCAAAACTTTTGAATTTCTAAGTCAATGCAGACACTCCAACCCTGTGGCATCGGAGCATGGTGGCTCATGAGGTTAGTACACTAGGCTGCTGATTGGCAGGCCTGTGTTCAAGACCTGTTGCTGCCACGGGAGGGGTGTGTGTGAGCTCCCATCACAGGCTCCAGCTCCTGCTGAACCAGCAGTTTGAAAGCAGGCAACTACATGTAGGGTACCAAGTGAGTTGGAGCAAGTAAGGCATTTTTTTGCCAGTTACTCAGGAAGGTAGCAATGAAAATATGTTAGTAATAGACAGTTGTTGTGTTGAATACTACACCAATATTCAGTGGCAGACAGTGAAATGTGTTAAAGGGAATTATAGCCAAATCAGAAACATTGTGGTTATGTCAAATTCAAGAAATATGAATCTTTCTTGTATTCTGCAATTGCATTTATATTATATTTTACACACATACATACCCATACATTCTGTGTATATGTATGTATTATACATACATACATACACATATACTTCCTATTCAGGGGTGGGTTCTAAATTTTTTTACTACCAGTTCTGTGGGCGTGGCTTATTTTGTGGGCGTGGCTTGGTGGTCATGTGACAATTCTTTAGGATTTAGCAGAAGTACTGGTCTACCAGGCTTTTAACCGCTTGCAGAGCTGTACCAGTCTACTCATTTGTTTTTGGAGGCACTGGTCTACCCATTTATTTTTGCAGGCACCGGTCTACTCATTTGTTTTTGGAGGCACCGGTCTACCACCATACTGCCTTTTAACACTGATCAGCTGTAGGGTGGCCTTTTCAAGCCCTGCGGCAAGAGTTTAAACAGTTTTTTTTCCTTCTAGCCGATCAGCTGGGACTCGGGAGGCAGCAATAGATTGGGGATGGAGCCAAATAAAAGGTAAGAATAACGCGGGGGGGGGGGCAGGGGGCCAGGGGGGAGAACCAGTTCGGCTACCGGCTCGGCGCAATTGGGCCGAGCCTGGAGGAACCCACTACTGTTCCTATTGTTGTAAGCCTGTCAGCTGCATGCAATCAACCATACATGAACACTCTCAAGCAGAAGCTTTATTGTTAGTTGTGTATGTTACAACAATCTCCCAAGACAGATTACATTCCCTTGGGAATGGTTAGATAAGACTTCAGGGATTCTGGGGGAGGTCAGGCCTGTGCTGCTTGTTGCAGTGAGAGGACTTTAAGCCTGGCCTCCTCTTAAAACCTCCATCGAGTCTAGCTGGAGATTCCACCACAAAGTGATCCTGAATGATAGAAAAATAAAAAAGTGCTATATCATTCACACAATCAATCACCCTCAAATCAACCCTACTTGACCAAAATGAGAGTGATTGACCAACAGTGAGCTCCATGGTTAAATCCAGATACGAACATGGGTCTCTCAATAGATCTTTCATGCAACAACTTGAGCTGAGAGAGGATGATTGGTCCAAAGTTACCAGTGAGGTTCTGTGGCTGAATATGAATTTGTTGAATTTGAACCTAAGGCTCCCTCATTCCAGTCCATATCGACTTGATACCTTCAAATCACAGTGCAATTCTTTCAAAGCAAAGGGATCCAAGATGATTAAGAGACTGGAGGCTAAAACATATGATGAATGGTTGCAGGAACTGGGCATGTCTAGTGAAGAGAAGGACCAGGGGAGACATGATAGCAATGTTCCAATATTTGAGGGGCTGCCAGAGAAAGCACCCGAAGGCCAGACAAGGAATAATGGATGGGAACTGAACAAGGAGATATTCAACCTGGAAATAAGGAGAAATTTTTTGACAATTTTTTGAATTTTTTTTGAGTGAGAGCAATCAATCAATGGAACAGAAGTTGCCTTCAGAAGTTGTAGGAGCTAGACTGAAGAAGAGGCTGGACTGCCATTTGTCAGAAATGGTGTAGGGTCTCCTGCTTGGGCGGGGGTTTGGACTAGATGACCTACAAGATCCCTTCCAACATCTGTAATCTGTAAACTCTGTGCAGAAGTAATTGTCAAGAGTGATGTTAGTGGCTCCCCCAATATTTATTGATGATAAACGATTTGATTTCAGAAAGATTTAATTTAATTTAATTTGAGCTCAGACGTCCAGCCGGATCAGACTCTCAACATCATTCAGCACAGAGTAGCAATGCTATTAGAGGGATCTGAAATTTGATTGACATGGTTCCAGATAATCCATTCATTTATGATCCTTGGTAATTACCCATATCTTGATGACTTCATTACAAATCACCGTTTGTTTGTTTGCTTGTTTGTTTGTTTTTTTAATTTCCAAATTGAAAAAAAGAAATTCAGAAATCTATCACATCTTTTACAAGTAATAGTGAGCTAAAACACATTTATTTTTTTTCATCAATTCCCATCTTCTCCATTTTGGTAGTGTTTTGGGAATTTTACTGGCAACCAGAGACAGTAGTTGTCTTATTTCCCCTTAGAAATTCTTCAGAATGAATGAGATGATATTATAATATTGTTTCCTTCTGAAATTTAAATTGTGGTTGCCATGCAACAAGAAGTAAGCCAGCATGCATTTCCTGGTGGTGTTTATTTGTCTCATTGGCTGACAATTACATAACTTCATGAAATCCCTCAAAAGAAGCCAAAAATATAGTCTTGTATTTCCTCCTATCTCCTATTTCCTACCTGTAAAAACCATCTTTCTAGGCATAGTTTATGGCTGGGCAAAGGAAAGGCAAAAAAGAAATTCATAAATAAATCAGCAGATAACTGCGTAATAAGCAAATGTCCAGGCATTCATCCATCCCTTTTCTTCCTAGAATTAATTAATAACCCGCAATACCGAGCTATAAATTTTAGATCGCAATCTATTAAACATCCTCTAGATTTATTGCTTAACTTCAGTTGGTAGCGAGGGTTTTTCCCCCCCTTTTATTTATTTATTTATTTGCCAATGTTTATACATCATCACAGCTATACATCTCTAAGCAGTTGTGCCTTCCTATTAAAAGGATAAACAGGACTTCTCTGTTTCAATTAGGGTCATGCCTGGGGGTGGGAAGAATCCAAAGGAGAAAATGATACATGGGCAATTTAAGACAATAAAGTTTCTGGTTCATTTCCTGGTTCATTTTCCCATTTTTTTTTCACTGTAAAGAGGAGGAGTTTTGTCTCTTGTGTTGTGCTACTTTTCATCAATGTGAGAATCAGCCCTTATGCTTCCCACTTTGCTTTCTTCTGACAAGGTCACCAGATGACCAAGATGTTCCTCTTTCAATGGAACCAAAGGATGGGGAGAGAGAATTTTCTCTTTTAGGAAGGTATCGACTGCAGCATAGCTGACTCTCTCAAGTTGTGAGAATCGTATGGATTTCAGATAAAAAAACATAACCTTGAAAACTGTAAGAATAAATTCCCTGGCATAATTGTAGCACAACCACTAAGAGAGAATCTGTTTGAAACATCTATTTCCCAGGATCCCCATCGCTGGGCTAGGCAGCCACTTCTCAAACCAGCTGAACTCTTCCTCCCTTGCCTACTGCTCTCTACAATGTCGATATTGGAGAGTTCCTAACAGTCCAATGTCCTAGCCAGAGGACTTCTCCAAGTCTAAACCCCACCCCTGAGTGGCATGGAGGGGGAGTAGAATAGAATAACAGAGTTGGAAGGGACCTTGGAGGTCTTCTAGTCCAACTGTTGCTTAGGCAGGAAACCCTACACCACTTCAGACAAATGGTTATCCAACATCTTCTTAAAAATTTCCAGTGTTGGAGTGTTCACAACCTCTGGAGGCAGGTTGTTCCACTGATTAATTGTTCTCACTGTCAGGAAATTTCTCCTCAGTTCTAGGTTGCTTCTCTCCTTGATTAGTTTCCCTCCATGGCTTCTTGTCCTGCCTTAAGGTGCTTTGAGCTTGACTTCCTCTTCTTTGTGGCAGCCCCTGAGAGATTGGAACACTGCTATCATGTCACCCCTAGTCCTTCTTTTCATTAAACTAGACATATCCAATTCCAGCAACCATTCTTTATATGTTTTAGCCTCCAGTCCCCTAATCATCTTTGTTGCTCTTCTCTGCACTCTTTCTAGAGTCTCAACATCTTGGTAGGTGTCCAAGAGTGTCCATGTCAGTTCTAGAATCTGAGGAAAGAATGTCCATTTCAGGTTCAATGTTATGCAGTGAACTTAACCCCACTATCCATGATAACCTGCCAAGCACCTGCCCTATTCTCCTATTTGGAGAACAGGTTAAACCTCTTCTTCTTTGTGTCAGTCCAATATTTGAGAGGATGTCACAAAGAAGAGGGGTCAACCTATTCTCTAAAGCATCTGAGGGCAGGGCAAGAAATAATGGTTGGAAACCTATCAAGGAGAGATGCAGCCTAGAAATAAGGGAAAAAAATCCTGATAGTGAGGAAAATTAATAAGTGGAATGGTTTGTCTCCAGGAGTTGTGGGTGCTCCATCAATAGAGGTTTTTTAGAAAGAGATTAGATTATTTGTCTGGAATAGCATAAGGCAGGGGTGTCAAACTCACATCATCACGTCATCGTCACATGATGTATTGGGACTTTTCCCCCCTACACTAAACCAGGGGTCGGCATGGCCAGCATGTGACGCATCTGGCCCCCGGGCCATAAGTTTGATGCCCCTTCCAATTTTGTTATCTGTATTCTATTCTACTAAATGACTAAGGGTGTAATACTTAATTGATCAACAACGGAGCAGTCTCTCACAGTGGAAGCCACTACAAGACTTTAAGTGAACTATTTCAAGAAGCAGAGCTAGAACTACTGTAACAGTACAGTGGCCAGCTCCTGAAACATGACAGGTAAGAAATAAATTTAGAGGTACTTGATAGAAGAGGATTAGAAAAATTCAGACTCTAACTGCAATTTCATAATTGAAGCTCCATCCCTGTTTTGCATGTGTCACATATATATAAAAAAGGGCAGGGCTTTGATCATTTGGGAATTGAGGAAATTGTTACTCTAGAACAGTGGTGTCAAACTCAAGGCCTGGGGGCCAGATCCGGCCCACAGGGTTCTTAGATCTGGCCCACAGGGCCGCCCTGGAAACAGCAAAGGACCGGCCCGCAGTGCCTCTGCCAGCAAAAACGGAGCTCCATTTTCGCTGGCAGAGGGTTGCGGGAGACAGTCACAGGTGTCCCCGACACAAGTAACATCGATCTGGCCATGCCCACCCTGGCCCTCTGAAGTCAAACACAACCCTGATGCGGCCCTCAGTGAAATCAAGTTTGATACCCCCGTTCTAGAACACCAGTAGACTTCCAAATAGCACATTTTCTTATGCTTACCTTCATATGGGAACTATCCAAATTTTAAGCATCTGCTGAGAACAAAGCCTTCATAACAAAGTTACTTCCGGAGATTGGTAGGTTGATATTTGCTAAGGGCATACAGCATTCTTGCTCTTCTCAACGCACGGAACAGTTCAAATATACACAAAGTAATTTTCTTGAGATACACGTCATTTCTTCTAAGCTCACAATTTTTTTTTTTTACCTGGTTGCTCATAGGTACTTAGGAAAAAAATACATTCTGTGGTTAATGTCTCTAACATCATCATATTTTTAAGTGGATTAATGTCACTGTGCCTCCAGCCTCTTGACATCAACTACAACTGTCTTTCAGCTCAGCATCTTGAATGCTTCCTTTTAATTGATACCTTTCAACCTTCATATGCCAATCTTTTAGCTCCCTGGAAGAGTTCTTTAGGTTTTATATTTTAAAAAAGAGAAACCATTTTTCTGTAAGATGGGTCTTGTTAACTGCTAATGTCAGGAAAATGAAGAAACAAATTTAGCCTCAGGCATCACGCTACCTAGCAACGTTCATATTGGTCCTAGCAGAGTAGTTATGCTGACACCCAAAGTGCAGTGTGTCCCAGGAAAGAAAACTAGAAAACAATTCAGCACACAAAGTTGGGAAGCATTTTCCAAGCTGGGAGAAAGACACTGGAAACATGGAGGCTGATTGGAAAGAAGGTTTAATGATGAACACATGGCTCTGGAGCAGCTAGCAAAATGGAGTTGGGAGTGAGGGGTTTTTATACCTTCTTTGAGCTTTGTATTTGAGCTTCCTGTTCCTGTGCAAGAACATGTATTCTATGGGCTGTTGTCAGATTTCCATGGGGCCATGTAGGGGTTATGCAGGGGTCATAGCTGGCTCTATAGGCAAAGTACAAATCCTAGGTGTTTGTCTGAGCTAAGTTTGGTTGAAGTTTGGACTGCTCTGAGGGTGATACAATAATTCCTATTGTGACTTAATGGCTTTTTCCTGTGTTGGACCTTGGGTGATGGCTGCTTCTAATCCTACCATTCTGCCTTTACTTCAAAATATCCTGTCTTGAATGGATTACCACATCTGCATTTCTAAAAGCTGGCCTCAGTATCTGCTAGGGCTATTAAGGAAAGTCGGGGTTGCTTTCTGCCTCTAAAAAAACATGCTTCTCCAAAAAACATGTCCCTTTGGGAAATATAATAATTGGTCTTTTTTAAAATATTCCTCAAAATATTTCATTCTTCTAGGATGAGGGAGTGGCTTTCCATATGTGTGACTCTCTTCAATTTGGGAAATTATGGGATAGGAATTGCCAGGTTTTTACTTAACAAGATGCTCCATGATAAATATGGAGATCTTGAGTTCCAGTCAGGGTTATCTTGCACTAGAGGGGAAAATGACATTAGGAAGAGTGGTGAAATATCTTGCACATTACTTATCCTTTCCTTCTCGCAATATTTGACTTTATTGTGATTCATATTAACCATGTTAGTTCTTATGTAAGGTCTAATCATTTCCCCCCCGATGTAGTCTTAATTTGGTTTTAGTTTTATTACTGGCTCATCACACAGTCTGCCACATGTTTAGACTGAATTTAGCATATCTGTCCACCAACTGAGTCCTTCCCAAGGATCTGGGGTAATGCAGATGTTGTTTGATGGTGTTAAATGAATTGTCACAGGATGTAAGTTGTTCCAAGTAAAGCTCCTTTTTGCAATTGATTAATGGTGATTTTGCTAATGCTGATAGTGTTTAAGTAGTGCTCCAGATGTTTTGGAATTGCATCCAAGATGCGTATCATTATTGGTACTACCTTTGTTTTCTTTAGCCACAGTTGTTAATAACAGATTTTTATTTCTTTGTTTTCAGTCAGGTAAAAACACTTTTTATTCCAGTAATCTTGCAGTTGCTGACCCTGGTTGCTCAGCCATTAGTCTTGAGTCCTGTTGCCCATTTGTCACCAGATTTCCAGGAACTTCAACATCTATTGCAGTTGAGACTTGTTGACCTGAGTGATGACTGATCCAGTATGGGTTTCTGTAAATTACATTTCACTATATTGTTTTTGGGTCCTCTGATGAGACTTGTCCAGTATGGTTGAATATCTGGCATAGTTTTCATTTTCTGAAAGCAAATTGGAATGGAATGGAATGGAATAGAATAGAATAGAATAGAATAGAATAGAATAGAATAGAATAGAATAGAATAGAGTAACAGAGTTGGTTGGGGCCTTTGAGATCGTCTAGTCCAACTCCCTGCTCTGGCAGGAAACCATATACCCGTGATGGCAAACCTATGGCAGGCGTGCAACAGTTGGCACATGTAACCATATCAGTGGACACGCCAGCTCAGCTCAGCTCTGGTGCACATGCGCGTGCCGGCCAGCTGATTTTCGGGCCTTCTGGGCCCACTTCTGGGCAGGCTGTTTCCTGCCTCTGGAGGGCCTGAGGGGGTGGGGAAGACCCGTTTTTCTTTCTCACCTGGCTCCAAATCCTCTCTATGCAACTGGGGAGGGCGAAAACAGCCTTCCCCACCCTCTCGGAGGCCCTCCAAAGGCCTGAAATGGCCAATTTCCCAACTCCCGATTGGACAGGAAATGACATTTTTTGCTGTACCCAGCCTCCATGAGACTCACATTTCAGGCCTTCAGAGGGCCTTCGAGGGGGTGGAGAAAGCTGTTTTCACCCTCCCCAGATGCATAGAGAGGTTCTGGAGCCAGGTGAGAAAGAAAAACGGGCCTACCAGGCCATCGCGTGCCAGGAGTGGAAGGAGGGTTGCATGCACATGTGCAGGGTGTGGCGCATAGAATTATGGGTGTGGGCACGCGCGCACTTGAACCTCCCCTGCCCCCCTCCTGGCACACCATGGCAAAAAGTTTAGCCATCACTGCCCTATACCATTTCAGACAAATGCTTGTCCAATCTCTTCTTAAAAACTTCCAGTGTTGGAAGTTTATCTATCTAATACTCCTTCCTCCTCCTACTTTCCCCCACAAAAAGAACCCTGTGAGTTGAATAGAGCTGAAACAAATTGATTATCTCATGTTGACCCAAAATAACTTTCATGCCTAAACTGGGACTAGAAACCACAGTCTCCTGGTTTTTAGACTGAAACCCCTTAACCAGTATTGGCTCTATCTTTTAAAAATGGTTTTGTCAACCCAGAAGCTGACTTGACCGAAGCCATTTTGAAGCTTCAGTGTTGCCACACTGGAGCTGAGGGATAGGGAGGGGAGGGAGGAATAGAGATAGCTGGAGTTTTGTAGCCAAAATAAAACACTTTCTCCTGGGAACCAAGGACATTCTCACACCTGGTCAGAGAGAGGAGGAGTGACGTTACCAGGCAACTGGATGGCAACCTGATTGGACCATGTGACTGATTGTTTAGGGAAAGGGAAAAACTTTTACTTTTAATTAGGTGAAAACTGTGGGAACCTTCAGGGTCGGTTTTCACCAGAACCATGTCAATATGATATATTCAATAAAACTATTCTTTGAGGAATCTACTGGCCTTGGAGCTCTGTTTGCTATGGGATTATTACTTGGAACTCTGACAGGTTTCTTTTCATAGTTTTATAATGGCCTATGTTATTTTCAAATGGTCCTGCTGGGATCCAGCATAAGATAGATTTCCAGCGCTTATACAGTAGTCAGTTACATGGCCCACAATTGGCCATTACCACTTGGTGAAATGATAGCGGTAGGCATGGCAATGTAGCCCTGTAGCATACTTTATGAGCATTATTCCTTAAACAAGAAGGTGATTTATTTATTTATTGCTTCGTGATGTGTGCTAAATTGTCATATGAACATGCAACAAAATGTTCTACAGATGGTCACGATGGAGCGTGGTGACCAATTGACCAGATCACAATCTCTGGCATTATCTTGGCATTCTACAGCCGATTCCAGACAATGCTGGGGGCAATTGTGCAAAATACATGATTGATGCGTAAAAAGAGTAAGTGACAACACTTATTTAAGCTATTGGGTAATCTGGGAAAAGCCTACAAGATAGTTATTTTTAAAACATGCTGGAATACAAAAACATGCAAGTACACATACACAATTACTATGGAGAATTTTTTTAAAAATGAAAGAAGGGCATCAACACGTAATCTGGGCACAATGTCTGACTGTTTTCTCAGTCTAAAGTTGTTATTATTATGGTCATATATTAGGACTTCTAATCTCACTTTTTCCACATTCCTCCAAACTACTCCAGAAACTGCAATATCAGAATGGCCCAAGGGGTCAGGATTGGGCAGAGATTGAAGATCTGAAGGATTTAAATCTACTCTGTACTCCATCATATATTCAAACCTAAATGTGGAAATAAGGGGAAATAAGGGAAATATATAGATCTAGACAAGAGAGCAACACGGTGGCCTAGAGGTGAAGATGCTCACCTCCCACTCGGAAGGTTGAAAGTTCAATCCTAGGCAATGACAGATGTTTCTCTATCAGGGTGCAAAGAGAAAACATCTGTTGTGATCTCTGGATAGGCCTCAAGAAAGGCATCCAGCCAGTAAATGCTCAGCTCCATTTAGTCATCCCAACTCCACCCCAGATAAAGGGATTACAGGGCCATAAAAAGAAAAAAAATGTATGGAATGGAATGGAATGGAATAAACAGAGTTGGAAGGGACTTTGGAGGTCTTCTAGTCCAACTCCTTGCTCAGGCAGTAAACCCTATACCATTTCAGACAAATGGTTAGTCAATCTCTTCTTAAAAACTTCCAGTGTCAGAGCATTCACAACTTCTTTAGGCAAGTTGTACAACTGATTAATTGTTCTAGCTGTCAGGAAATTTCTCCTTAAATCTAGCTTCTCTCCTTAATTAATTTCCACCCATTGCTTCTTGTCCTGCCCTCAGGTGTTTTGGAGAATAGCTTGACCCCCTCTTCTTTGTGGCAACCCCTGAGATATCAAAACACTGCTATCATGTCACCCCCTAGTCCTTCTTTTCATGTAGGTCTGGGTAAGAAGTGCCATCTCCAGATGCAGTATCTACAATGGAGACATCCAAAACTATCTTTTCTCACAGAAATATAAAAGAAGAGAAATGTTAGAATTATAACATTTTAACTTTAGATGTGACCTGGACTCCACTTAATTCAATCCAATACTCAATATAGATCTCCCATACATGACACTATGTTCATTTTGTTCTCCACCAGGGAAGGAAAAATCACCAGTCAGCCACATATAGTTACTTAGATGAGATATTTTAGCAAAAGGAATTGTAATTGGAAATGCTAGTTGTAGGGTCACTCTAATTGTTGGAACCAGATACAAAATGGGAAGAATGAAGATGTTTATTTAAATATGTGGAATTGCCCAGTGAAGCCAAGTGCTTCTAATGCCACCTTCTTTGTTTTGAAAACTTGTTCAGCCCTTGATCCTTAGAACAGTGCTGGGATCCTGACGGTTTAACAACCGATTCGGTGATCGCGCACATGCACAGTTTTACGGAAACTTACCTTCTGCCAGAGATGGGTTTCAGCAGGTTCTGACCAGTTCTGGAGAACTGGTAGTGGAAATTTTGACTGGCCCCGCCCCTATCTATTCTCTGCCTCCTGAGTCCCAGCTGATCCGGAGGAAATGGGGATTTTGCAGCAACCTTCCCCTGGAGTGGGGAGGTAATGGAGATTTTAAGTATCCTTCCCATGCCACGCCCACCATGCCATGCCCACCAAGCCATGCCACGCCCACCAAGCCACACCCACAGAACCGGTAATAAAAATTTTTGAAACCCACCACTGCCTTCCGCGTTACTGGTGGGGAGTAACACAGCTGAGGTGCAGCAATCCGCTCTGCCGCGCAAATCAGTTGAGAAGATATAGGTCAGTAAAGCGCAGGGGCAGGCGGGCAGGCCCAGCTGATTGTTGGAGGTACCGGTTCGCCCGAACTGGTCTGAACCAGTAGAATCCCACCCCAGCCTTAGAACCTAGGACAGTGTTTCTCAATCTTGGCATTTTTTAAAGATGTATGGACTTCAACTCCCATAATTTCCCAGTTTTCATGCTGGCTAGGGATTTCTAGGAGTTGAAGTCCATACATCTTAAAAAATGCCAAGATTGAGAAATACTGCTTTATGAAGTAATACTGAGCATTGGGCAGGGGTCAGCAACCCGTGGCTCTGGAGCCACATGTGGCTCTTTCATCCCTCTGCTGCAGCTCCCTGTTGCTGGTCAGCTCCACAATTGATAAGGCTTTTGGTTAGGGCAGGTAGAGAAAAAAGGATGTCGCACTAAGAGGAAACTATATAGTGGGGGAACCGGACTTCCGGTCAGCTCCAGAATTGAACGGGGGCTTCCAGTTAGGACCTTTGTGTCTCTTTGAGTGTTTAAGGTTGCCGACCCCTGGTATTGGTGCAGTAGAAAAGACTTGGAAGAGACCTGGAAAAAGAGTAAGAGACAGAAAAAAAGGAGAGCAAGCTACAAGGATAAGAAAAGAGGTTATCTGCTGGTTGAAAATAAAACTGTGAATGGACTTGAGATGTTTGGAATTTGCTAGTCAATGTATCTACTGCAGCCTTGTTTTGCATTATGGATTTCCTTCCTTCCTCCGATTTTGAAAAAAAGTGACCCAGGGACTCATTTACTTGGACTGGTGTGTTGCATAACGATTTCAGAGGCCACATTAACTTGTGTAATACGTAAGTAATGACAATGGAGCTTTATGAGAAAGCATTGCTTATAAATCAGCAGCAGCAGTTTGCAAAACCTGGGTGCTTCTTTGCATATCTTGCCTATGTATTTATCTCCTCACAGAGATAACGGGAAGGTGGTGTTTTGTAAAACTTTTCCTGCTGCTGTAGTTTGTTGTTGTCACAGCTGACGAAAAACCGTAGCTGATTGCAGTCTTTATGGAATAGCTTTTGGCATAGCTTAATAAGCATGACTAAATGTATCACTCGGGCCAAATTACTTGATGTGGCAACTCAATCTCTTTGGGAAACAGTTTGCATTTTAATGTCCAATCTCTTTCAGCATGGATAAAGTTGCAAGCAATCCAGGCATCTGCCCACTTGTTCAATACGGTGCATTTTGTTGTTAGTTTTTTCCTTAATGTCAAGTACAAAGCCTTAAAAGTCAACCCGTTAAGTCAGGAGCAAATGATAATTTTGCAAGAGAATGCAAGCCCCATTCTGTTCCTCAGCATTCGTTATTTAAGCATCACTTTCATTAAGGCAAAGGAAAAGAAAACCTTGTCATAAAGATTCTCAGTTTCCTCTGACCTCAACTTCCTGTGGAATTTGTACTGAGTCTCTAACGGACATTCCTGAGATAGAAGATTTATAGGATTTTCATTCCCCAAAAAACATGAATTGGAAAAATCGCTCGCTACATCCTTCTGCATTTTTCATGACAGCTGCGGTATCTACATTTTTAAAACTGCCAAGATCATCATGCAGTATAAAGAAGGAAAGGCGCCGTCTCCATTGTGCTGAAGGGAGAATATTGGCAAATGGCCAAAATAATGTCTGCAGCCTAATTACTGCACCCACATTTATGATAGTTTTGAATTCCTTTACTGTTGAGGTGAAAGACCAGAAGTATGCAACCACAAAATTGGTAAAATCAACTGTCAGATAGGTGAGTGGAAAATTGATGGACAAGGCATATGTTGCCTAGTTCAGTTTCAACTTTGCTCTGAAGATATTTGCAGCTCAGCTAGCAAAACATGCATACATATTCATTGCCTTGGAAGACCTTCCATCGGTCTGATATTACTCGTTCAATATCTATATTTTGCCACTTATTATGAGATACATCTGGTGATGCAGTACTATCATTTGGAGTGAGGGACGTTTTTTAAATTTTTATTTTCAGGATGGTTTAGGGCACCGATGGCTAACCTTTTTGCCATCACATGCCAGGAGGTGGGGCGGGGAGGGAGGTCACATGCGCGCATGCCCACACCCATAATTCTATGCACCCCACCCCCACGCATTCGTGCACAACCCCACCCGGTTCCACTGCTCCTGGCACGTGATGGCCCGGTAGGCCCATTTTTCTCTATCACCTGGCTCCAGAACCTTTCTAGGAGTCTGGGGAGGGCGAAAACGGCCTTCCCCCCTGCCAGAGGTCCTCCGGAGGCCGAAAACGGCCCATTTGCCAACTTCCAGTGGGACCGGAAGCCCTGTTTTTTTCTGTCCCCAGCTTCTAGGGCCTCTCTAGGAGTCTGGGAGGGTGAAAATGGCCTTCCCCACCCCCTTGGAGGTCTTCTGGATGCTAGAAACGGCCCGTTTGCCAGCTGAGCTTGCGTACCTACTGATATGGCTACATGTGCTACCTGTGGCATGCGTGCCATAGGTTCGCCATCACGGGTTTAGGGAGAGGCTTGAAGCTGCAAAATTGGCTTGTTAAGCTGTGCAGAAGTTCAATGCACCATTTTGATCACTTTGTGAAAACAGCTGTCTGAGCATATGCTGGCATTTTTCCCAATGGAATTTGCTAGCAGAACTGAGTGCTGTGAGGTCTCCACAATAGGAGCCAAAGGAAACCCTAGATCACAAGAGAGGCCGCTCACTCATATCTTAATCCATAATCTATGCCACCGCTTTCCAACCGTGGCAATTTTCAGGTGTGTAGACTCTTAAAAGGAAATCAACCCTGACTGTCCTTTGGAAGGATAGATACTGAAGCTGAAGCTAAAATATTTTGGCCACCTAATGAGAAGAAAGGACTCCTTGGAGAAGAACCTGATGTTGGGAAAGATGGAAGCCAAAAAGGAGAAGGGGACAACAGATGATGACATGGTTAGATAGTGTCATCTATGCAATGGACATGAATTTGGGGAAGCTCCAGGACACAGTGGAAGACAGGGGTCCTGGCATGCTATGGTCCATGAGGTCACAAAGACTCGGACATGACAACTGAACAACAACAAGACTGCAAAACCTAGAAATCCACAGGCAGCATAACCCGGGAGTTGAAGGCCACAGACTTTGAAGTTCTTAGAGTTGAGAAAGAGGGGTGGTTTTTTTAGCTCTAGGTCAATAAGACAGTATTCTGCTTTGCCCTTATAATAGAGGTTTCCATTTCTGCTGGGGATTTAAAAACGCATCTCAGCCCGACATAAGAGAGAGTTCTTAAAAAAAAAAAAGTAGTAGCAATTGTGATGTTGCATAATATACTCCATTTTGTTTGAACATGAATAGACAACACCCTGGGGATTGAGCAAATGGGGGGACGGGGAAAGAGAAATATTACTACAAAATGAGAGCTATGCGACTCTCTGCATCAACCATGGCAACTATTTTGTGTTTAGGAAAAACCATAAAGATGGTCTAAGTTTCCGAAGAGAAAAAACAAAACTACTGTTTGAACATGGTGGTTTTTTCCAAAATTCTGAGCATGACTTTCAATGCCTGGAATTCTGGTTCTTGCTCACATAAGGAGCGTGATGGAAAGCGTGGGCCAAATGGCACCTATCTTTTTCTCCCTGCCACCTAAAATAATAATAGAATGTTGCGTATGGACGTTCCTTACGCAAAGAAACAAGAGCTGCTGATTGGTCCAGTTGCTGGCAAGATGCCGGCGGGAAATCAGGACCTGCCAATTGGCCTGCGCACTGACAGCTGAGTATAAAAGAGCTGTCAGTGCCTCAGAATGGTGCTCGCTCTAGCCAAGCCATAAGCAAACAGAGCGAGTCACGGTTAGCTCAATAAACAGTTTGAACCAGGGATGAAATGCTCCCGGTTCGGACCGGATCACCCGATCCAGTAGTGATGGAGGCGGGTGGTTCAGAGAAAACCGAAAACCGGTAGCAAAAATCCCTTCCCCCCCCCATTGCCCAGCTGAGCCGCGCAATCATCAGAGGCATTTTTTTTAATTTTTAAAAGCATTTTTTCTACAACCTCTTTGGCCGAAAAAATACTTTTAAAAGAAAAAAAAAGCCTCTGATGATCGCACGGCTCAGCTGGGATCATCAGAGGCTTTTAAAAGCATTTTTTCTACAATCTCTTTGGTGGAAGAGGTTATAGAAAAAATGTTTTTAAAGGGAAAAAAAGCCTCTGCCGATCAGGCAAGTCAGCTGGGATCGTCAGAGGCTTTAAAAGCATTTTTTTTTACAACCTCTTCTGCCGAAGAGGTTGTAGAAAAAATGGTTTTAAAAGTTTTTTTTTTAAAAAGTTGGCCATGCCCACTCAGTCATATTAACCCCCCCCTACCAAGCCACGCCCACAGAACCGGTAGTAACAAATTTTACATTTCACCACTGGTTTGAATTGTTTCTCTGCCTGGCCTTTCTTCTGCCTTGTTCCACGAATGGAACATAGAAGTTTTCTTCAGATTAATCTTCCCTTTCGGGCCAGATTCCTGTTCCCATCATTTTTAGCCAGCTTTACGCTTGGATCTTTTAATCTAAGACTGCATTAAATCATTCACACTCCTTTTAATTCTAAATTTTAAATGCAGCAAAATAATATTAGAAAAATGACATTGGTAGTAGCCCTTTGATGATGAGTTTTCCCAGTATATCTGGTTGCTGACCTAGAAAATCTCTGTTAAACCATTCTTTGCATTTTTCTCTGTCTTTGTCCCGGGGATGTTTATATCTTGCACTGACTTTGTAAATCTCTTAATTTTTATTATATAATACTGTATATGAATGATTAGCTCCAGGTAGCTTTTTCTAGCGACTCACTCACCTCCACCTATCTATAACTTCTACCCTTCCCAGATTTTTTTTTTCCATGGATCAAAATTTCCAGGAAGGCTATCTAATTAAAAGACGGTCAGAACAAACTGGTGTATTTCCATACCTGCCCATCTTGATGTGCTGTGTGTGTTTATTCAATATTTGTTTGTTCTGGCATCATTCAGCTCCAACATGTCACATTGCCCCTTTGCTGCAGACGTTAACTCTTCTGTATATTTACTATGTCTGTCTTGGAGTTCAGGGAAAGAACTAGTGTAATTAAGATATTCATTAAAAATTAAGGATGGTGGGTTTTTTTCTTTGTTCAGATGTTGGAGACACCACTTCCAGAGTTATCTGCAGGATGTGAACAGAAAAGTGTAATGTGCATAATAAATAGACACAGCTTCAATCACATCGTTGTGGCTGCTGTTGTTTCCTTGGTTAACCATACTGCATGGACACTTCTGATCTTCTTATCGGTAGAAATAATAGTAAATCTGCAAGAGCTCATATATTCTATGACTTGAAGGCTGCACCAATCTTTGCCAGCATATGTATTTATTTATTTATTGGTTCGATTTATATGCCGCCCTTCTCTGGAGACTCAGGGCGGCTTACAATACGTTAAGCAATAGCCTTCATACTTTTGTATATACCTGCTTAGTAGGGCTTTTGGGGTCCCCCCTAAGCGGCGTTCTTTTTTATACAAAGTCATTCTGGACGGCAGAGAATTTTTGGGGGTAAAACAAGTTTTGCTCTGTAAACTCCCTTAAAGGTTAGAACATACAAAAAAACAGAAACAAAGGGCCACAACACTGATGTCGGTATCTGTGTTTTTAATCCCACTCCTGTTTTAATGTATATGTAGATGTGCTTTATTCATTTATTTATCCAGATTTATATGCCAGCCTGTCTTGTATGCAGCCCTGAGTGGCTCACAGCACGATAAATAAAATGGAGAAAAAAAAAAAAAGATTATACACTGTGTCAACAACCCACTAGTAACAATTCTGCAAAAGCACATCTATTCTATGACCTGAAGGCCATGCCAATCTTTGCAAGCACATCAGTGACTGCACATCAAAATCAGGTGAGGTCTAGATCAGGGGTGAAATCCAGCAGGTTCTGACAGGTACTAGAGAACCAGTAGCAGAAATTTTGAGCAAATACCACCTCTGGCTGGCCCCAGAGTAGGGTGGGAATGGGGATTTTGCAATATCCTTCCCCCAGGGGTAGGGTGGGAATGGAGATTTTGCAGTATCCTTCTCCTGGAGTGGGGAGGGAATGGGGATTTTGCAGTATCCTTCCCCTGCCACGCCCACCAAGCCACACCACATCCACCAAGCCATGCCCACAGAACCGGTAGTAAAAAAAATTGGATTTCACCACTGGTCTGGATGCATGTTGTCATCAGCAGTGTATTTTTAGGGGTAAAACAAATGTTGATCTGTAAAACTCCTTTAAACATTAGTATGCGCAAAAAGCAGAAAAAGGGACCTCAAAACTGATGTTTTTTTTATCCCACCCCTATTTTAATGTATATGTATATGTGCTTTATTCATTTATTTATCCAGACTTATACGCCTGCCTATCTTGTATAGAACCCTGAGTGGCTCACAGCACCATAAATAAAATGGGGAAAAAATAAGATTGTTACACCAGGTCAATAACCCACTACACCTGGTGCTCCAAATAACAATGTTTCCACTAGACATCCCATATCTGCTGGGCCTTCCTACATACTTTAATCCCTTCAGAACAGAGGTGATCTCTTTTCGAACCGGTAGTAAAGGTAAGTAGAACCCACCCCTGCTTACAACCATTCGTTTAGTGACAATTTGAAGTTACAATGCCACAGAAAAGAGTGACACTGATGATCATTGCAATATTCCCACAGTCACATGATCAAAATTTGGATACTTGGCAAGTAGTAGTGCATATTCATAAGGGTTACAGTCACCATCTTTGAAACCTTCTGACAAGCAAAGTCAATGGGGAAGCCAGATTCACTTAACAACTGAGTTACGAACTTAACAACTGCAATGATTCACCTAACTGTGGCAAGAAAGGTCATAAAATGGGATAAAACTCATTTAACAACTGTCTCGGTTGTTTTGGGCTCAATTATGGTCATAACTCGAGGACTACCCAGAGATCAGTGGTGGGATTCAGCTGGTTCGGGCCAGTTCGGGCCAACCAGTAGTTAAATTGCTGGCTGCCCCCCCCCCTTCACCCCCGTCCCTTCCAGGAGTCCCCATGCATCCCATTTTCACTCCCACAAGGCTGCATGGAGGCCTTCTAGGCCGAAAACGGGGTGCAGGGGGGGTGCGGCACACCCACCATGGCCCATTTTTGCTCCCAGGAGGCTGCAGGGAGGCCTGCTAGGCCTAAAATGGGGTGCGGGGTGGGCAGCGCATCCCCTCCCCCCCGTGGCCTGTTTTTGCTCCCAGGGGGATGCAGGAGGCTGAGTGCTGCCTGTCAAACCCCCTGGCCATGCCCACCATGGCCACGCCCACCCAGCAGGTTATTAGGGCAGAGAACCAGTTGTTAAATTATTTGAATCCCACCACTGCTGTAAATCACTGATTGAAGTGTTGTGTCGGCGCGTTACCATAGCGATGGAAATGCCTGCACCTGATTGGTTGGGACGGGGTTATGCTAAGTGCGGGAGGTTACTCGTTTCCTGATTGGTTAATGCTGTTCTGTTTGCCAAGTATAAAAAGGCGAGCTGTCAGATAGACTGACAGTTCAGTGTTCTAATGTTTTGCTGTTGCCTGAAATAAACCGATGTTACGTTGACATCCTCGCCTCAATTAATGACTATAATCCAAACACAATATATATCAGCATATATACATCATGATATACTTACAATCACCAATAATATATAAACAAGTATAAAATTATACATCCGTACGGATCTGGATGGGGAGGAACAGACTCAGACTCAACCCATCCAAGACCGAGTGGCTGTGGTTTCCGTCGTCCCGATATAGTCAGTTGGCGCCATCTCTGACTATTGGGGGCGAGTCGTTGGCCCCCACAGATGGGGTTCGCAACTTGGGCGTCCTCCTGGACTCGCGGCTGTCTTTAGAAGAGCATATGACGGCCGTGGCCAGGAGGACTTTTTATCAGGTTCGCCTGATTCGCCAGTTGCGTCCCTTTCTGGATCGGGACTCGTTATGCACGGTCACTCAAGCCCTTGTCACCTCACGCCTGGATTATTGTAATGCTCTCTACATTGGGCTCCCCTTGAGAAACACCCGGAGGCTCCAACTGGTCCAGAATGCGGCCGCGCGGGTGGTGACGGGAGCAATGTGGCGCTCTCATGTGACCCCCCTCCTGCGCGAGCTACACTGGCTCCTGGTGGTCTTCCGGGTGCGCTTCAAGGTTTTGGTTACTACCTTTAGAGCGCTCCATGGCTCAGGACCAGGGTACTTACGAGACCGCCTCCTGCCACCAGTAGCCTCTCACCGACCAGTTCGCTCCCATAGAGAGGGGCTCCTCGGGGTGCCGTCGGCCAAACAATGTCGACTGGTGGCCCCCAGGGGGAGAGCCTTCTCTGTGGGGGCACCTGCCATCTGGAATGAGCTCCCCCCGGAGATACGGAGGATCCAAGACTTACGCATCTTCCGCCGTGCCCTAAAAACGTTTTTATTCCAACAGGCTGGTCTGGCCTAACTCTCCCTTTTAAATTGGCTTTTAAATTGGCTTTTTAATTTGGGTTTTAAATCTCTTTTAGATAAATTTGGATGTTTTAATCTTTGAGCCTAAATTATTTAATCTGTTTTTTAATAGTTTTTAACTTTTGTATGTCTATGTATTTTATTTATGGCTGTTCACCGCCCTGAGTCTTTCAGGAGTAGGGCGGTATACAAATATGAAAAATAAATAAAAATAAATAAATAAATTAGAATCCTACATCAATAATTTGACACTTTGCTATCTGACTTTATTAATAAGATTTTACAACACATTAGCCTTACAATCTAATTTTATTGTCTGCTAGTCTCAACGTCTACTCACAACCACTTCCAATAATCAGACTCTATAATTACATACATTATTAAATACCAAATCTTTCTTTGATGAACCCAAAGACGTGTGGGACTAGAGTAGGAAATGAAGAGAAATCCATAATTTCTGGATCCACTTCCTGAAATGGATGTAAACAGGATGGAGCAACATGGAAAGGAGCCCATTGTGTTCCATAAACAGGATCGTGCCAAAACAGGAGTTGGGAGAGGCTATGGGAAGTGCCTAATTGCAGGGCCTTAAACATTAACACCCAAAAGCTTAAATTGTTCTCTAGCCCTAATAATGAGCTGTTATAAGTTACTATTGGAGAAATATAAATAGGGGGGGGGGGGCGGGGAAATAAGGAGGTCCAGTATAACACCAACTGTATATTTTTTGCACCAGGTTCAATGGATAAAGGGAAGTCAAGAGAAGACCTGCTGATAGACTGTTGTAATAGTCTATTGGGCCTGACATAATAAATGCACAGTGATAATAGATAGGCACTGCCCCGTTCAAAGGCTAATCAATGAAGATAACGTATCTTATTGTTACGATATTGTTAAGATAACAATATCTTATTGTTATGATAAAAAGCTAAAGACAGAGTGCAGCATCCAACAACACTCCAGAGCAGGCCTGTCAAACTGGTGGCCCATGGCCCGGATGCGTCATGCACAGGCCACACCCACCCCGGCCAGTGGTGGGATTCAGCCAGTTTGCACCCCTTTGGAAGAACCAGTTGTTAACTTTCTGAGCAGTTTGGTGCACTGGTTGTTGGAAGAAGTCATTAGGGCAGAGAACCGGTTATTAAATTACTTGAATCCCACCACTGACCCCGGCTCTGCAAAGGCAAAAAATGTCACAATACATCATGATACGTTATGTATGTGATCGAGTTTGACACCCATGCTCCAGAGATGGCCACTGACACTAGAGGCAGTTCACAGTCCAGAAGGAGAAGGGGAGGACAGCTAATGGAAAGGAAAATTTGACTGAAATATCAAGATTTCAATCTTATCTATTCAGTTTTAACTGATGTGCAGTCATCTACCCTGTTTCCCCGAAAATAAGACCCAACCGAAAAATAAGCCCTAGCATGATTTTTCAGGATGCTCATAATATAATTCCTATCCCAAAAAATAAGCCCCAGTTAAGGTCATCAGCCAGATGGATGCAATTAGTATTTTATTTTCCCCAAAATAAGACCTAACCAGAAAATAAGCCCTAATGGATCTTTTGGAGCAAAAAAATAATATAAGACCCTGTCTTATTTTCAGACAAACACGGTATGACTGTCTAAAAGACATACTGGTAGAGAGAACAATACATTCTCATTTATCTCAGGAAAAATGGTATCAACCTGGGTCTCACTGGTATAAATATAGCATTTAAAACCAAATAGTAAAATCAAATAACCAATAGAAAAGATTTACAAAGAAAAAAAAATAAGACAAAAAAATCTTGAGAGATAGTCACTGAAAGGTAATATGCCCGTAAACAAACTAATTCTAAAGTCATTGAAAAAGAATTATGCCAAAGAGATGATTAAAACCAGAGTAAATCATTGCTACTGATGTCCAGGGACTGTGGTCTGATCATTAGTATTTGGGGATCAAGAGTATCAACTTTTGCAGACAGATGTAGCAGTATTAATGAGAAAAGGTACTGGGGCTTGGTCTCCAGAATCCATTCAGTATTTAAGAAAGTACCCTCTCAGCAGGATCATTGTTGGTTAGACAAACAGCAGATTATGAGAAGGCAAATCTTCAAGAATTTTGGATAAGAAAGGAAGGAGTGAAACATGAATAGCAGTAAATGTGAGGGGTATCTTGGAGTTCTAGTAGGCAATCACTTAAATAAGAGCTAGCAATGTGCTGCAGCTGCCAAAAAAGCCAATGCAATCCTAGGCTGCATGAACAGAGGGATAGAATCAAGATCATGTGAAGTGTTTATACCACTTTGTAAGGCCTTGGTAAGACCACACTTGGAATACTGCATCTAGTTTTGGTCACCATAATATAAAAAAGACGTTGAGCCCAGGGGTGGGTTCTACTTACCTTTACTACCAGTTCACAATGGGGCCGTGTGTGCACGCTTCTGCACATGTGCAGAAGCTTCCTGATGATGTCAGGGTCGGTGGGCGGAGCCTCCCGCCAGTTTTACTACCGGTCCAAACCGGGGGCAACCCACCACTTGTTGAGACTCTGGAAAGGGTGCAAAGAACAGCAATTAAGATGATTAAGGGATTGGAGGCTAAAACATATGAAGAACAGTTGCAGGAATTGGGTATGCCTAGTCTAGTGAAAAGATGGACTAGGGGCGACATGATAGCAGTCTTCCAATATTTCAGAGGCTGCCACGAAGAAGACATGGTCAACTTATTTTCCGAAGCACCAGAAGGCAAAACAAGAAACAATGGATGGAAACTAATCAAGGAGAGAAGCAAACTAGAACTAAGGAGAAATTTCCTGACAGTGAGAACAATCAACCAGTTGAACAGCTTGCCTTCAGAGGTTGTGGATGCTCCAACAGTGGAAGTTTTAAAGAAGAGATTGAATAACCATTTGTCTGAAGTGGTATAAGGTCTGCTGCTTGAGCAGAGGGCAGCGGCAGCCAAAAAAGCCAATGCAATCCTAAATTGCATTAACAGAGGGAGACAATCAAGATCAAGTGAGGTACTAATACCACTCTGTCAAGCCTTAGTAAGACCACACCTAGAGTACTGTATCCAGTTTTGGTCACCATACTATAAAAAAGATGTTGAGACTCTAGAAAAAGTGCAGAGAAGAGCAACCAGGATGATTAGGGGATTGGAGACTAAAACATATGAAGAATGGTTACAGGAACTGGGCATGGCTGGTCTAGTGAAGAGAAGGATCAGAGGAGACATGATAGCAGTGTTCCAATATTTGAAGGGCTGCCACAGAAAGTAGAGGGTCAAGCTATTTTCCAAAGCACCTGAAGGCCAGACAAGGAATAATGGATGGAAACTGACCAAGGAGAGATTCAACCTAGAAATGAGGAGGAACTTTCTGACAGTAAGAGCAATCAATCAATGGAACAGAAGTTGCCTTTGGAAGTTGTGGGGGCTTCATCACTTGAGATTTTCAAGAAAAGATTGGACTGCCATTTGTCAGAGATGGTGTAGGGTCTCCTGCTTGAGCAGAGGGTTGGACTAGATGACCTACAAGGTCCCTTCCAACTCTGTTAATCTGTAATCTGTAAATATTTCCAACCTCCCAACTCCGATGATGAGTAATAGTGAAAGAAAGTGAGCATGGGGATCCAGGAGTGATTTATTCAGAAATGGTTGAACATTTCAACAATTGTATAGCATTAAAGAACAATCCACAAGGCAGGTCACACAAGGTATGACCAGAGGAAGTAGGGAAGATCAAAACTAAGCATGGAAAACATCAACTTGGCAAGTAATAAAGAAAAGAATAGGGTTCACCTTGGGAACTAAAAACAAAAAGCAAAAGTTGCAAAACAAAAACAAAGGGATCAGGGGGATAAACAGTGGCTGAAAACCCTCCAGATTGTTGACAATTCTGTCATGGAAACAAAGGTCAGCATCCTCAGGTGTTATGCCAGTGATTCAACCCTTTCTCAGGAAGGCAATGGAAGAACACCTGAGGATGCTGACCTTGGTTTGCGTGTCAAAATTGTCAACAATGAGTAACCATTAGGAAGAGCTTCTTTCAAAAACAGGATTGAGAAAAAGTAGCAGACTGGAGGTAAAATTTGCTTTCACTCATTCAGAAAATGACAATGATTAGAAAGTAAGGAAGATAGTGGGAAAGTCGTTGCTTCTCCGGGATGTTTCCTCCATTTATATTCAGTTCATTGAGCATTTGACTTTATTCCCTGAACCTCTCTGAAGAAGAAAGGTATGGAGCAGTGGTGAAATCCAAAATTTTTTAATACTGGTTCTGTGGGCGTGGCTCGGTGGGCATGGTGTGGCTTGGTGGGTGTGGCTTGGTGGGCATGGTAGGGGAAGGATACTGCAAAATCTCCATTCCCACCCCACTCCAGGGGAAGGATATTGCAAAATCTCCATTCCCACCCCACTCTGGGGCCAGCCAGAGGTGATACTCAAAATTTCCACTACCAGTTCTCCAGAACCTGTCAGAACCTGCTGTATTTCATCCCTGATATGGAGGATGAGAATCAATAACCGTTCATACTGGTGGGCCAGTAATGTTCACAACTCTCTATATAGGTGATTTCAAAGAGCTCTATCATGTTGCCCACAGAGTAATTACAGGTGCAAATGTTTGATCACAATTGAGTCCAAAATTTACGTTGCTAAGTGAGACATTTGTTAAGTGAGTTCTGCCCCCTTTTACGTCCTTTCTTGCCACTGTATTTAAGTGAGTCGCTGCAGTTGTTAAGTTAATAGCACAGTTGTTAAGTGAATCTGACTTCCCCATTGACTTTGCTTGCATTGTGACCTTCAAAAGGTCACAAAGGGGGTTCACATGACCCCCCAGGACACTGCAGCCGTCATAAATATGAACCAGTTGTCAAGCTTCTGAATTTTGACCATGTTAATTAGTTAGTTAGTTTATTTGATTTGTATACCGCCTACTCCCGAAGGACTCAGGGCGGTGAACAGCCAAACAATAAAATACATAGATACAAAAAATTTAAAAACCAGATAAAATCAAATTAAATCATTTTGGCCCAGACAGATTAAAACACCCCAATAATTTAAAAACAGATTAAAATTTACATATTTAAAAAAGGGAAGAGATTAGGCCAAGCCTGCCTGATGGAATAAAAAGGTCTTCACAGCGCGGCGGAAGGTGCACAGATCCGAGATGGACCATGTGACCATGGGGATGCTGCAACGGTCATTAAGTCACTTTTTTTCGGTGCATTGTAACTTTGAACAGTCATTAAATGAACTGTTGTAAGTCAAGGACCATCCCTCTCAATTCCTGGCAAATAGATGGGGAAGAAATGGAGGCAGTAACAGATTTTATTTTCCTGGGCTCCAAGATCACCGCAGATGGGGACTGCAGCCAAGAAATTAAAGGACACTGGCTCCTGGGGAGGAAAGCTATAGCAAATCTAGACAGCATACTAAAAAGCAGAGACATCACCCTGCCAACAAAAGTGCGTATAGTCAAGGCTATGGTTTTCCCAGTTACAATGTATGGCTGTAAAAGTTGGACCATAAGAAAGGCTGAGCGCCAAAGAATTGAGGCCTTTGAACCATGGTGCTGGAGAAGACTCCTGCGAGTCCCTTGGACTGCAAGGCGATCAAACCGGTCAGTCCTAGAGGAGATTACCCCTGACTACTCTTTAGAAGGCCAGATCCTGAAGATGAAACTCGAATACTTTGGCCACCTAATGAGAAGGAAGGTCTCACTGGAGAAGAGCCTAATGCTGGGAAAGATTGAGGGCAAAAGAAGAAGGGGACGACAGAGAACGAGGTGGCTGGATGGAGTCACCGAAGCAGTCGGCGTGAGCTTAAATGGACTCCAGAGGATGATAGAGGACAGAAAGGTCTGGTGGAATGTTGTCCATGGGGTCACGATGGGACGGACATGATTTCACAACACACCTGTGATCATTGGAGCTTCTTTTTTTTACTTTTTTAAAGCATTTTTTTACTACCTATTCGCCTGAACCGGTAGTAAAAAAATGCTTAAAAAGTTTTTTAAAAAAAGTTCCGACGATCACGTGTCGCTTAGCTGATCGTCGGAACTTTTTTTTTACATTTTTTACTACCAGTTCAGCGAACCAGTAGCATTTCACCCCTGAGAGGAAGTCAAGCTATTCTCCAAAGCACCTGAGGGTAGGATAAGAAGCAATGGGTGGAAACTAATCAAGGAGAGAAGCAACTTAGAACTGAGGAGAAATTTCCTGACAGTTAAAACAATTAAGCAGTGGAACAACTTGCCTCCAGAAGTTGTAAATGCTCCAATACTGGAAGTTTTTAAGAAGAGATTGGATAACCATTTGTCTGAAGTGATGTAGGGTTTCCTGCCTAAGCAGGGGGTTGGACTAGAAGACCTCCAAGGTCCCTTCCAACTCTGTTATTCTATTCTATTCTATTCTATTCTATTCTATTCTATTCTATTCTATTCTATTCTATTCTATTCTATTCTATTCTATTCTATTCTATTCTATTTGATTCGATTCACCCTAATTTCAAAAACATGGGAAAATGCATACTGTGTGAACTAATGTTTCTAAGATGTCACTGTTTATAACATGAGGACTTTTGCATTCTGTATTTCTTAATAACAAGAGATCTAAAATGGCTCAAAAAGTAGCAAGCCATCATGTTAGTTGTACAGTATATGGCTAGGCAGGACTTCTTCTAATGGATCGAGTGTGCTAACTATTCATGGTTGTCTTCTTTCTACGTGAGTTCTTCTGCCAATCATCTTTATTCAATGATCCTCTCATATTACGAAAGAGGCAAGAGCATTTATCTCTCTCTGCCTGCTTGCTCCATAACTATGACGAAGAATGAGAGGAATGGACAGGCTTGGTACGTATTTGCAATCTCTCTATGTGGCCTCCCCTTGTATGTTTAAATATTTAAATGCAGACGCTCACTTCTGCATGTTGGTGTCTCTAGCACAGATTGCCTTGATCTTCAGCAATTCAAGTTGCACTAGCTTTACAGTCCGTGACAAACAACCTGTTTTCGTTTCTTGGTGGCCTTGAGAAATCATCCTTTCTGCCTCATTTGCTGACCTTGTTGGTGCCAGTAGCAATGATTGGCCCAACTGCGATGACATTTATATTTCAAGAGTGTGACTTCCTGATTGTCGTATTTAAACTGATAACTCCAGGGTTACGCTGGTAGACACCCCCACACGAGTTGTTCTTTTTTTTTTTTTTAAACTCACACACAACATTTTAATGTTTTGCTACAGCATTTCGAGTTACCTTTGCTCTTTGCTGGAGCACTTCAACCAGGACATATCTGGAGATATATTCACTAGCATCTTTTTTTATTATAAGTATATATATATACTTAAGAAGACATATATATATATATATATATATATATATATATACGAAGCCGAAGACACCAACCTGAAGATGACGAGTGGGACCTCGTCGAAACGTCACCAAGATACTCTCAATCTTACACGGGAAAAGACCCGAATACACCAAAACTTGCATGCATGCATACATACATACATACATACATACATACATACATACATACATAGTCATGAATGTGACTGCTTGAGGGCTCCTGGATTGGAGCTGAAAGGCGAAAGGAATGCAGTATGCTCCCTCCCACATGCTGGGGTAGACCAGGTGCCTCAATAGAAAAACACTTTATATATATATGCCAGTCTTCCTAACCTGGTAAGCCTTCTTAACAGCAGTCATATCATTGGGAACTTTAGGCGTTAGGGAATCTGGGATAAGCTTTAATGCTGTTTGTTTATCTTTGGATTTATCTATTGTGCGAAGCCAGCCCTTGCCAGAAGTGGTATTCAGCCAGTTTAAATCGGTTCACGCGAACCGGTAGCGGAAATTGAGGGTGGATCCGCCCCACCCACCCTCCCGGCTCTATGCCATCCTATTTAGGCATGTTTTTGAGGCCTGGCACATGCACAGAAGGCAGGAACGTGAGCAAAGAATGTGTGCGGAAAGCAGGCGTGTGCACAAACCGAGCATGCGCACACAGGGTGAACCGGTAGTAACAAAACATGAAACCCGCTGCTGGCCCTTGCAGTTTATGGGAGAATAGAGGTAGTCCTCGACTTACGACCACAGTTGAACCCAGAATTTATGTTGCTAAATGAGACATCTGTTAAGTGAGTTTTGCCCCACTTTACGACTTTTCTCGCCACATTTCTTAAGTGAATCACTGCAGTTGTTAAATTAGTAACACGGTTGTTAAGTGAATCTGGCTTCCCCATCGACTTTGCTTGTCAGAAATTTGTAAAAGGGGATCACGTGACCCCGGGACACTGCAACCGTCATAAAAATGAACCAGTTGTCAAGCATCCGAATGTAAGTCATGTGACGACGGGGATGCTGCAGCAGTCGTAAGTGTGAACAATGGTCATAAGTCACTTTTTTCAGTGCCATTGTAACTTTGAACAGTCACTAAATGAATTGTTACAAGTCGTGGACTACCTATACTGTGGGAACATTTTTAAAAAAAAAAAAATAACATAGTTATTCAACATAGCAATTTGGATCATACCTTTTTCAGTATAGAAGGTAGTAATAATATTCAAGACAAACCTCCTTCAGTATGTCCATATTTTGATAGCAACAATGCAGAAGAGGTTCACTGCTGTATGGTTCTAAATTTTTCACTTTCCCAGGTTAAATTATAACCCTGGAATTTTTTGCTAGTCTCCCATTGAAGCACTAACATCCTGTAGGAAGTCCCACTTTCCCTCTCCTAGAAGAATATTATAGAATATTATATTTCCCTGGATGAGAAAAGGAGAAACATGTTTTAAAACCAAAGCAGCTCCCTGCAGCTTCCTGCCCCTACCCTGCTTCAGCTCCAGGGTGATGGGATTAAGATATGGCCCTCGGGACATGATAGGATTAGCCATCTACCCATCTAGCAACAGAACTCACCACATGGAAACCTGGGGAGATTGCATCACTCAGCAAGATTCAACCAAGCCTAGGACTCAAGACAACCTACAAGTTGGCCCCATGGGAGTCTGACAACCAATCAGAGTACATTCCTTACACAGGAACAGGAAGCTCCAAGGCGGGGCCCAAGAGAGGGTATAAATCTCTCTCCCTCCCTCCCTCCCTCCCTCCCTCTCTCTCTCTCTCTCTCCCTCCCATGTGCTCATTTTGCCCAGGACATGAAACCATGTGGTCCTGTCCACCATTAAACCATCTTTCCAAATACCCTCCATGTTTCCAGTGTCTTTCTCCCCACTTGGAACTGAACCCAGGTGGACATTTCTTCTTCCAACAATACTAAAACCCATTTAGCTTTTTAAAGATCAGCCAAGAATGTTCAGATGCTGCCACCTAGCTGGGCAAAGGAATATTAATTTCTTGGCATAAAAGAAGAGTAACTTCCTCTCTTAGACTAACAGTATTTTTCAAGATATATTTTTTAAAAAAAAATATTTATTAAATTTCCAAAGATTAAAATACACAGTACAAAAAGAAACATAATACACACAAAAAGCAAGAAAAACACACACAACCCCCCCCCACAAAAAATATAAACAACCAAAAACAAACACATCAAAATTTCAATACTAATAACAACTTTTCTGCATCGGTATCTCTAACCTATTTAACCTCTTTACACAAATTCTACTTCTGAATCTTAAACTATCTTAAACTTACATCTTTATTTAAATTATCTTGATTTCTATTTACAGTTCGATCTCATAACAAAAACATCCCTTAAGTTTTATGTTTACTCTCCAGCCGGGAATACCATTTATTCCATATTAAATAGTACTCCGTGTCCTCCCTCTCCTTCATTTCCATAGATAATCCGTCCATCTCTGCACATTCGTATATTTTTTTAATTATGATTTGATCTGGAGGGGTGTCTGGTTGTTTCCAATTTTGTGCTATCAGAATTCTACTTGCCGTTAGTATGTGTAATATGATATATTGTATACTTTTCTGCATTTCCCCTTCCAGAATACCCAGGAGAAACAGTTCTGGCTTTCTTTCTATCTTCTGCCCTGTTATTTCATTCAGCCATTTTTAAATCTTGCCCCAAATTTTTTTCAAGATATTTTTTAATATCTTGAAATACATGGATTTCAACTCCCAGAATTCCCCAGTCTACCCATCTACAGAGTATATCTATTCTGTTAATAGTCCTTCTGGATTCAGTGGGACGTATTCCCAGATTATACATCTCTGAACTTTAAGGATGAGTGTTTCTGTTGAGGTGTGTAAAATTCAGGCTGCAATCATACATTCAATTAAGCTATGTTTGGTTCAACCATTATTTGTTGACTAAACCATAATTGCTAAGTTCACATAATATATGACATGACTCATATTTATGACGGTTGCAGTGTCCCAGGGTCATGTGATCACCTTTTGCAACCTTCTGGCAAGTAAAGTCAATGGGGAAGCCAGATTCATTTAACAACCAGGTGACTATCTTAACAACTTAATAAATATCTCAGGGGCTGCCACAAAGAAGAGGGAGTCAAGCTATTCTACACAACACCTGAGGGTTGGACAAGAAGCAATGGAGGGAAACTAATCAAGGGGAGAAGCAACTTAGAACTAAGGAGAAATTTCCTGACAGAACAATTAATCAGTGGAACAACTTGCCTCCAGAAGTTGTGAATGCTCCAACACTGGAAGTTTTTAAGAAGAGATTGGATAAGCATTTGTCTGAAGTGATGTAGGGTTTCCTGCCTAAGCAGGGGGTTGGACTAGAAGACCTCCAAGGTCCCTTCCAACTCTGTTATTCTATTCTACTCTCTCTCCATGCCACTCAGGGGTGGGGCTTAGACTTGGAGAAGTCCTCTGGCTAGGACATTGGACTGTTAGGAACGCTCCAATATCAACTGTGGCAAGAAAGGTTGTAAAATGGGACAAAACTCACTTAAAAATGTCCCACTTAGGAACAGAAATGTTGGGCTCCACTGTGGTCATAAATTGAGGACTACCTGTATGTATGTATGTATGTATGTATGTATGTATGTATGTATGTATGTAGCACTACTCATGTGACCCTGAGGACACAGATAAACATCCAGGTGCTTCAAGGACCCTCAGAAAGGATGCAAATGACCAGCTATCTGCAAGGAATATAAATCCTTCCATTCCCCACCATCCAGTCAGAGCTGAAGAAGCTTCTTGGATGAAAAGCGAAATGTCTTCAAAAAAACCCAAGAAAGTCCAGTTGCCCCTTGAAAAAAGCACCTTTGGGACAACCATGACCTGGATGACTGAGAATCGCTACAGACCATTGGTAGATGAATAAGATTGGGGTTTTTCCTTTATATTTTACTAAAGTGAATAGTGAAGTTTAGCTGTGTAAGACAAAAACACCCATGCATAAACACAGACTCACACAATGCATATGTTGTAAGAGATTGAAGGCTAATGTTACATTTACAATAATCCTACGCCCCAACATTTTGAGTGATCACTCAACACTGAATGCAGATAGGTCTTTATCTAATGTCTATTTTGTGACAGAGACAAGCATTCCAGGGGTGGGTTCTAAATTTTTTTACTACCTATTCTGTGGGTGTGGCTTATTTTGTGGGCATGGCTTGATGGTCATGTGACAATTCTTTAGGATTTAGCAGAGGTACTGGTCTACCAGGCTTTTAACTGCTTGCAGAGCTGTACCGATCTACCCATTTATTTTTGCAGGCACTGGTCTACCCATTTATTTTTGCAGGCACCGGTCTACTCATTTGTTTTCTTTTAACATTGATCAGCTGTAGGGCGGCCCTTTGATGCCCCGTGGCAAGTTTAAACAGTTTTTTTCCCTCTAGCCATCAGCTGGGACTCAGGAGGCAGCAATAGATTGGGGGTGGGGCCAAATAAAAGGTAAGAATAACGTGGAGGGTGGGTGGGGTGGCGGGGGGCGGGGGAGCAGAACCAGTTCGGTGACGTCATATCATCACCGCTACCGGCTTGGCGGAACCAGGCCGAACCAGGAGCAACCCACTACTGAAGCATTCCCTTTTCAACAGCAGTTAACCTGTATGCTTTTAAACATAATTTGAAAACGTTTAAAAATGTTCTTTATTTAGTATAACAGCTTGAAAAGTTCTGCTTTATTATTGCCTATTTAGTCTCTATTACTTTAATTCATATTTTTCCAAATTATCTCGATGAGCAGTGCAGTGGCCTAGAGGTGAAGATGCTCACCTCCCAATCAGAAGGTTGAGAGTTCAATTCTAGGCAGCAGCAGATGTTTATCAGGGCACAAAGAGAAATATCTGCTGTGAACTCCATGTAGGCATCAGGAAGGGCATCCAGCCAGTAAACACTCAGCTCCACTCAGTCGTCCCGACTCCACTCCAAATAAAGGGATTACAGGGCTGTAAAAAAGAAAAAAATCCAAATGATCTTGGCATGTAGTATTTTAAATAAATAACATCAGATATCCTTTTTCTAAATTTCCTAAAATCCAAGAGAGCTGAAGTTTCGCAAAATAATTTATGTTTCTGTTGGCCCAGGGAAAGGATCCTATGTTTCTACTACATATATTATCATTATTCTAAGAAAATCTACGTCATGCACGCCTGAGAAAAGAAAGACAACATCAAGGATTTTGTCTCAAGACACTAATTAAAAGTTGAAAGAGAGGGTCCCACTTACATTGTTTATCCATAAAAAAACCGCAGATGTTTTTCTGTGAAGGGTAAAAAGTCATTTACAATAGTTATTTATAATATGGCGCAAATGCACCTGATTTTATTACCAATTTATCCATTAGAGCAATAAACTTTTAGGACATGCTGTTCCACATTTTTCCTTTCGAAATCACCATTCATGGGCCAGCTGAAAACTGCTTTCCTTATAAATTCTTAATGAAAGAAGTTTGTTTTATAAATTAATGCATAGATATAAAATTATCAGCCTTCACTTCTGGAAAAAAATATTGCTGGTGTTCATCCATATTCATCCATATTCATCATTATTCTAAAGAGAAAATTGTTGCTGTAAAGTGGACACTATTTATTTATTTATTTATTTTATTTGCTTGTCAAACATGTACAAGATAACAACTATAGGTATGAACATAAACATGAACAGAAGAAGTAAATACAGATAAATGGGGACAGTAAGACAGGGATGGTAGGCACACTGGTGCGCTTATGCATGCCCTCTTTACAGACCTCTTAGGAATGGGATGAGGTCAGAGGTGGGTTTCAGCAGGTTCTGACCAGTTCTGGAGAACTGGTAGTGGAAATTTTGAGTAGTTCGGAGAACCAGTAGTAAAAATTCTGACTGGCCCCATCCGCATCTGTTCTCTGCCTTCCAGGTCCCAGCTGATTGGGAGGAAATGGAGATTTTACAGTATCCTTCCCCTGGAGTGCGGTGGGAATGGAGATTTTACAGTATCCTTTCCCTGCCACGCCCACTAAGCCACACCCACAGAACCGGTAGTAAACAATTTTGAAACCCACCACTGGGTGAGGTCCACGGTAGACAGTTTCAGGTTGAAGCTGTGACGGTTTGAGGCTGTAACAATGGAGTCGGGTGGAGCATTCCAGGCAATGACCACTCTGTTGCTGAAGTCGTATTTTCTGCAATCGAGTTTGTATCTATTGTTTGCCCGTGTATTATTGTGGTTGAAGCTGAAGAAGTCATTGACAGGCAAGACATTGTAGCAGACAATTTTATGTACTATGCTTAGATTGGACCGCAGGCAGTGCAGTTCCAGATTGTCCAAGCCCAAAATTTCAAGCCTGGTGGCATAGGGAATTCTATTGTGAGTAGAGGAGTGGAGTACTCTTCTCGAGAATACCTCTGAACCCGCTCAATCATCTTAATGTCCAATATACAGTGTGAGTTCCGGGCGAATGAGCTGTATTCAAGAATTTTTTCTTAAACTCCTTCAGAAATTCAGACAAGCCAAAACTCAATGGCTTAGTTTTTCATCTTTTTGAGACAAAGAAGACATAATCAATATCACATCAACCCTAAAAGAGATTTGGCATGGTTTAAAATACAAAGAGGACATCCAAGAATATAAACTTGCCCAGAAAATGGTAACCTGACTTTGCCTCACTTTGTTTCCAGCTTCCAATGGATTGCACATACATAATATGCATTTCCCAAGATTTTATTTATTTTTTTGCTTCTGCTTATATAATTTATTGTCAGGAATGAAAGGTTGGGAAAACTTTCCATGAGACCCAAGATAGTTTGCTGCCTGGGAAAGTCACCGTCCCTTCACCCCATGGATTTCTATATACAGAAGTCAACCAAACTGGCCTTTGCATTTTGACTGGGTGAGGAAATGAGTGCGGGGGGAAAAAATTCATTTTTTTTTTTGATTTTCTACTTTATCCTCAGACTTTGATTAATCAGGGATTAATGTAGCACTCTGTAGCACTCCAGATGTTGCTGAACTTCAACTGGCCCTTGGTTGGGTCACAGTTGAAGGTTTAAAGTGAAGCAAGCAAACTAAATTGCAGGTAAATGTTTATGGAGATTCTGTCATTCAGGTCATGTTTGTCCCAAAGATGCTTTTTCGAAAGGCAACTGGACTTTGTTTTTTCTTGAAGATGTTTCACTTCTCATCCAAGAAACTTCTTCCATTCTGAATGAATGGTGGAAGATGGAAGGATTTAAATTCCTTGCAGTCATCTGTTCATTCTACAGAGGAATTATTGAGTCTGTCATCTGCACCTCTATAACTGTCTGGTTTGGTTCTGCAACCGAACAAGACAGACACAGACTTCAGTGGATAATTAGAACTGCAGAAAAAACAATTGCTACCAACCTGCCTTCCATTGAGGACCTGTGTACTGCATGAATCAAAAAGAGGGCTGTGAAAATATCTACAGACCCCTCACATCCTGGAGATAAATTGTTTCAACTTCTACCCTCAAAATGATGCTATAGAGCACTGCAGACCAGAACAATTAGACACAAGGACAATTTTTCCCCGAATGCCATCACTCTGTTAAACAACTCATTCCCACAACACTGTCAAATTAACTACTAAGACTGTATTACTATTCTTCTTCTCACCCCTACTAATACCTATCTCTTCCCACTTATGGCTATATCCATGTTGCCTGTATCTTTACAAATTATTTTTTGGTTTCTAGTATGATTTGATTAATTATTAGTATCCTATGACTATCACTAAGTGTTGTATCTTATGATTCTTGATGAACATATTTTATTTTTCCTTTATGTACAATGAGAGCATATACACCAAACACAAATTTCTTGTGTGTCCAATCACACTTTTTTTTTAAAATTTGATTTATATGCCGCCCTTCTCCGAAGACTCAGGGTGGCTTATAATGTGCTAAGCAATAGCCTTCATCCTTTTGTATATTTATACAAAGTCAGCTTATTGCCCCCACAAACTGGGTCCTCAATTTACCTACCTTAGAAAGGATGGAAGGCTGAGTCAACCTTGAGCCTGGGGAGATTCGAACCTGCAGTAATTACAGGCAGCTGGTCTTAATAACAGGGTGCTTTAAACCACTGTACTACCAAGGCTCCTGGTAGTACACTTGGCCAATAAAGGATTCTATTCTATTCTATTCTATTCTATTCTATTCTATTCTATTCTATTCTATTCTATTCTATTCTATTCTATTCTATTCTACTCTACTCTACTCTACTCTACTCTACTCTATTCGCACGCTTTCTGACCCAATGTTGAGCTTCTCTTGGCTATTTTAATTGCTTCCAACTTAGCCCTTTCTAGACTTCCAAAGGTGCAACCATCCCAGCTGTGATCAAGTCCATGTACCTTGTTCTGGTTATTTGTTCTTTCCTTCTATCTTTCCCAGCATTATGGACTTCTTAAGTTAACTAGGTCTTCATGTAAGGATTCCACAATCTGATAATTGGAGGCTGTTCATTTCTACGTGAAACAAAAACTCTGGATTGATTTGTTCTATGATCATTTGTTGGTTTCCTTGGCTGTCTGTGGTATTCTCAGGGATCTTGCCCAACTCCAAAGTACTAAAGCATCAATACTTTTTATATCCTGTTTTTTCAAAGTTCATGGACTTCCATCAGCTGTCCCAATGCTCTCCATCCAAACGACTTTCCTTTAACTAATTCTATCAGCCATCGTGACTCTTGTTCTTTGGCCTTTTCTAAAACCAGCTTGAGCATCTGGCATTCTTAACATGAGACATTTAATACAGTGACAGATCTAGAGATTAAAATTTCCCATAGCCAGAAAATGATATTAGAGGCAATGCTGCCAGGAGGCACACCTCCCAGGCTTTCCAGAAACTCATCTGTATCTTATTTCTGAGTTTCACAGACAAATTTTATGAACCCAATAAAGGATTCATGTTTGTTCATGGTGACTATTAATCTTTGCTTAAACATTAGGGAAAGCAATTGCTCAAAAAACACATCCCCCCCCCCCCGAGGATGGTGAGGTTGACACCTGTGAGCAATAATTTTCTTGTGCAATAGCAATCAAATGAAAATCCAGATTCGTGAAGGAATGTTCCCTGATGATGCAGATGATCTTCTGACTAGAATTTGGGCGGCCTGATACTTGAGGAAACGGTAAACAGCATAATCAACAGCTGTGCCTTCCATATTTTAGCTCTCTGTCCTTGTACTTGAGAATAGAATAGAATAGAATAGAATAGAATAGAATAGAATAGAATAGAATAGAATAGAATAGAATAGAATAGAATAGAATAGAATTCTTTTTTGGCCAAGTGTGATTGGACACACAAGGAAGTTGTCTTAGGTGTATATGCTCTCAGTGTACATAAGGAGAATAAAATACATTCACCAAGAATAAAAAGATGCAACACTTAGTGATAGTCAAGGTTACTAATAAGCTATCAAATCATACTAGGAAACAAATAAAAACAATATAAATTGAAAGATACAAGCAACATGGTTATAGAAATAAGTGGGAAGAGATAGATACTAGTAAGGAAGAGAAGAAGAATAGTAATACAGTCTTAGTAAATTATTTGACAGTGTTGTGGGAATTAGTTGTTAAGCAGAGTGATGGCATTCGGGAGAAAACTTCCTTTGTGTCTAGTTGTTTTGGTGTGCGGTGCCCTATAGTGTCGTTTTGAGGGTAGAAGTTGAAACAATTTATGTCCAGGATGCGAGGGGTCTGTAGATATTTTCACAGCCCTCTTCTTGACTTGTGCAGTATACAGATCCTCAATGGAAGGCAGGTTGGTAGCAATTGTTTTTTCTGCAGTTCTAATTATCCTCTGAAGTCTGTGTCTGTCTCGTTGGGTTGCAGAGCCAAACCAGACAGTTATAGAGGTGCAGGTGACAGACTCAATAATTCCTCTGTAGACAGGGCTGCATTAAGCCTAACTGATGTCTTAAGCACAGCACAACAGTAGTACCCCTCAACAGAAGCGAGAGAAACTCTCACACTATGAGATGGTAACAAAGGCGAACTCCGATGAAACCTTCAGACCAATTTTTCAAACCTTAGTCACTCACTATGCAAAGTATCTTTTTTTTTTTTAAACAGTGCAGCAGATAGAAACGATTACCAAAAATTCAACTAAAGTTGAATGGTTTAAGAGCATGAGAGCTGAGTAGGGAATTCTGTGGTGATCCCTTCCCTTGGTGTTTATTTTGCTTAATGATTAATCCAGGGCTGACTAAATCACCGTGATGATGAATTATCCCATGAAGGATGCCCTGTGGAAGATGGTGGGAAAACCCTTATGGTCATTGTCCTCCACACAGAAATGTTTGCCCAGTATGAATCAAAGGCTTCCACATGGGAAGCTAGGGGAATCCAAATGAACATGCTAACTGGGCATTGTTGGAATTTTGTTGGGTATTTCTCATTATGTATTATAGAAACATAGAAAACTTACAGCCGAAAAAGACCTGTGTTCCAGCAGACCTGCCTTTTGAGTTTGTTTTCAGGTCTTTCTTTCTTTCTTTCTTTCTTTCTTTCTTTCTTTCTTTCTTTCTTTCTTTCTTTCTTTCTTTCTTTCTTTCTTTTTCTTTCTTCCTTCCTTCCTTCCTTCCTTCCTTCCTTCCTTCCTTCCTTCCTTCCTTCCTTCCTTTTATTTTTGTCAAACAATAGACAGGTATTTATCCCGAGCATGTTTAAGCTCAATTACTGATTTCCTTAACATTGAAAATGCTGCCTTCTAGAACCGCATTCACACCCTTAAAACTTTTAAAGATTTAGATCATGTCAGATTCCCTTTCCCTTCTGTCCTCCAGGTTGTATATATTCAGTTCCTCCAATTTCTCCTGATCTGTTATGTCCCTCAGACCATGGGTGAAATTCAGCAGGTTTTGACAGGTTCTGGAGAACCGGTAGCGGAAATTTTGAGTAGTTCGGAGAACCGGCAAATACTACCAAGCCACATCACGCCCGCCAAGTCACGCCCACAAAACCGGTAGTAAAAACATTTGAATTCTACCACTGCCTCAGACCTTGCACTATTTTTGTTGCCCGTCTCTGGATTAACTCAATTTTATCAATATCTTTTTGAAGTGAGGTCTCCAGAACTGGACACAGTATTCCAAATGGGATTATCTTCTCCTCTTCGTAGTCCTTTTCTCTTTCCCCAATTTAGTTTCCATCCTTTCTACTTGTTTTTAATCTTAACTTTCTTCATTTCCTTCTCCTTATCTGTCACAGGTGATTGCAAAGACAGAACCTGCAAGAAATGAAATGTTAAAAAATCATGTGCGGTAACGGTAGACTACGCAAAGTAGAATGTGCTAGTTTTTTTATTTGTACAGCATGGCTCGTCTATATTTTATTGGTTTTGTAATTTGCTAACCTGTGTTTTTGTCTATATTCTGCTTTATTGCCATTTTAATTTTATTATTTAGTGACAGACTGGAAGTTCGCCGTCAACAGGAATAGAACTAAAAATAAAACTGCCATTACAGAAAATATCCTTATATAAATTTATGGTGAGACAATATTTGGAATGATTTTTATGTGGCTGGTGATTTACCCTCAAAAAGATATTGTAGCATTGACAAACAATTAGGAGGTTACAGATGAAAGCTAGAGGGGAAAAAATGGGGTGTTTAAGATTTTTTTAAATCTTGAAAACAGGGAGAAAAAAGTAGGTGTCTAAAGCATCATGTATAATATGGAAAATATAGCTGTAGGAAACCTTTCTCCTATCTCACAATATTAAAACTTGGAATCAACTAAATGCAGAGCAATTGAAGACTGATAGAAGAAAACACTTTACGTCAGGCAAATTGCGGAATTCTCTGCCATCTGATATGTCAATGGCTGCTCATTTAGATATTTTAAAGAGAGATTGGACAAATACATGAAGAATTAGGCTATCAGGAGACCATGATACAATAAGATGCTGAGAAATTGTGCAGAGAACAGCAACAAAGATAATAAAGGGTCTGGAGGTTAAATCATATGAATGGTTGAGGGAACTAGATATGTCTAGATCAGGGGTGTCAAACTCAAGGCCCGTGGTGTTTACATCTGGCCCACAGGGCCACCCTGGAAAACAGTGAAGGACCAGCCCACGGTGCCTGCCAGTGAAAACAGAGCTTGGGAAGATCGCGTGCAGCCCTGCCAAGCTCCGTTTTCGCTGGCAGGAGGTTGCAGGAGGCCGTCGCAGCTGGAAACAGAGCTCGGGAGCCAGTAGTGGGTTCCTCTTACCTTCACTACCGGTTCAGAACTGGGAGTGCATCTGTGCGTGCGCTTGCTTCGCTTGTGCATGGTGTTTCTGCGCATGCGCAGAGCATCCGTGATAACATCCAGGCAGGTGGTGGAGCCTCTCATGACCGCCACTACTGGTTCGCCCAAACCGGGGCGAACTGGTAGAAACCCACCATAGTCAGGTGGTGACATCTCCACCTCCCCGAGCTCAAACACAACATTGATGCGACCCTCAATGAAATCAAGTTTGACACTCCTAATCTAAACTATTGAAGAGAAGGCTTAGAGGGGACATGATAGCTGTCTTCCCGGTACTTGAAGGACTGTCACAAAGAAGAGGAGATTAACTTATTCTCCAAAGCACCTGAGGGCAGGACAAGAAGTAATGGACGTAAGCTTGTTAAAGAGAGATCGAACCTCAAAGTAGGGAGAAATTTCTGACAAGTGAGAACAATAGAATAGAGTGGTGGTGCTCCATCACTGAAGGTTTTCCAAAATAGACCAGACCACCATTTGACCAGGATAGTATAAGATCTCCTGCTTTGAGCAGGGAATTGGACTAGAAGACTCTGAGGTCCTTTCCAGCTCTATTTTCTATGTTCTATAGATTTTTTCAACTTCTTGTACTGCAATAAGCCCAGTGGTGGGTTTCAAAATTTTTTACTACTGGTTCTGTGGGTATGGCTTGGTGGGCGTGGCATGGCATAACTTGGTGGGCGTGGCTTGGTGGACATGGCAGGGGAAGGATACTGCAAAATCCCCATTTCCTCCCGATCAGCTGGAACTTGGGAGGCAGAGAATAGATGGGCAGGGCCAGTCAGAGGTGGTATTTACCGGTTCTTCAAACTATTCAAAATTTCCTCTACCGGTTCGCCAGAACCGGTCAGAACCTGCTGAAACCCACCTCTGAATAAGCCTATACCACAAGCTATTGGAGAGCAGTGATACAAGTGGCCAAAATCTTTCTGGTCAAACTTGTGAACTTTCTAGAATGCTGGACTTGGTGGATTTTTTACTCAAGTTAACAGAATGTTTTTTTTAACAGTTTTATCTACTTGTTTGTTTGTTTTTTAAGTTTCTTCTGGAAAACAACCAAGCTCAGAGAGCACTAAGGCCTCCACAGTTCAACACTGAGCTACATATATTCTCTCCTTTTAGAATCACAGATTGTTTTATGTCTGTTTGAGAAGCCAAAGATGTAATAGATAGCTATGCTGGACTACTATTTTCTGTTTCTGCAGCAGTGACTATATTTCATAGTAGGGTTGAAGGAAATGTTTTATCAGAGATTTTCATCTTGATGATTTATTATCTTGTGAACATGAAATATTTCCAAATACGTATACAAGTCTTAACTAACAAAACATATCTTCTTTCCCAAGTTCCAGGATCTTTCCTTAGAAGTCAGCAGTACATTTTTATAATCTTTTCTGAAGTTGGACAATTCATACTTCTGAAGCAAAGAGGTTTGCCAAATACATAAATTTTAAATTTTGCTTTCAAAATAAAGCAAAGCTCCCAAAAGTGTATAGGCAAAACGAAGATAGAAATGGGATTTTGCCCCAGCTCTGACTAGAAAATGAATCATTGGACATAATAATATGTGAGAAAAAATCATATTCTTGTTCAGATAACGTTACAACTGACTATTAAAGGTTATGCACTGAGAGACAGAGGAATGGTATGTATAATTACTTTTGCAACTGAAAGGATGGAATTGGAAGTTTAAGGTTGCAATACTCTCAGCAAATATTCCAGAAAGCATTGCATCATAGAATTTGCTCTTTAACATCATAAAAATATATAAGTTTGACTTCAGAATCAACCTCCTGGTTTCTATCCTTTGTTTTGTCCTAATTCAAGAGTTCAACAGGGGGGGAAAGGGTGCCAGAAAAATGGCTCTGATTTTACTGAATAAAACATTTTATAGTTTCTTGTACATGACCCCAACAGATGCAGGATTTTGCTAGACTGGAGAAACCTACTCCAATCTTTTATCTTTATACTTACGATCCAGTGGTTTTTATCATTCAGCTTATTTATATATTAGTTTTGAGGGGAAAAAAATCAAAATTGAAAAAGAGCCAGGAAAGAATCTAATGTTCATCACTACCTAATCCTTTCTTGCAAGCACGGTGTCATCTGGATACCATCTGTGGCAATTAATTCCACAAGGGAAGATTTGTCATAAATGACATCGCTCAAAAGAGCTCTAGGTTCCTTCAGCGAAGCAATGATATCTATCAATACTCTGCAAAGGCTTGCCCTCTGGAATGAATTCCCTCGAAATTGAGTGGCTCTCACCCTACTTCAAAGGGCCCAAAGCCCTGCATCGTCACCCAGGCCTTTGGTGAGGATGAAGGACACACCTTTCTTCCTTTTTGTTACCCTCTGGATTTCATAGATGGTATTCAGCCGGTTCGGAGCGGTTCGGGCAAACCAGTAGTTCCAATGATCAGCTGGCCCCACCCACCCGCCCCCTCCCTATCCTGTCCTTTATTACCTTTTTTCTGGCTCAGCTGATTCGCGTGGCACAGCTGATTTCCGTGCCCCCACTGTTCTATTTACCAGGGCTGCCTAAGGAGGTAAGCAGCTGAGCTTCAAATTGCTGTATTTTGAATGCTGCACGCAAGCGTGTTTGTTTATTTATTTATTTATTTATTTATTTATTTATTTATTTATTTATTTATCATATTTGTATACCGCCCTACTCCCGAAGGACTCAGGGCGGTGAACAGCCAAAATAAAATACAGAGACATATAAAAGTTAAAAACTATTAAAAACAGATTAAATAATTTAGGCTCAAAAAATTAAAAGCATCCAATTTATCTAAAAAACATTTAAAACCCAATTTAAAAGCCAATTTAAAAGTGTTAGGCGCATGCGCGAGCAAAGGGTGTGCTCATTGAACCAATTGTTAAACCAGTTGCATCCCACCACTGCTGGATTTGTTTACTTTGCCATAATTGTTCTTATGTCTTATACTGTTTTTGCTAGTTTCTAAATTGTCTAAATCAAACTCAAGGCCCAGGGTCCGGATCCGGGGTCCGGGGTGCTTAAATCTGGCCCATAGGCCCGCCCTGGAAACAGCAAAGGACTGGCCCAAGGTGCCTCTGCCTGCAAAAATGTTTTCACTGGCAGAGGGTTGCAGTAAGCCATTGCAGCTGAAAACAGAGCTCACAGGGGCTATGTGTGCCCCCCCCCAGGCTACATTTTCACTGGCAGATGGCTGCAGGAGGTGGTTGTCGACAGAAACGGAGCGCAGGAGCCCATTTTCACTGGCAGAGCACTCGGGCCACCAAAGGCGCCCCCGAGATGAGTGATGTTGAGCTGGCCACACCCACCCTGGCCACGCCCACCACAGCCCCCTGAGATCAAACACAACCATGATGCAGCCCTCAATGAAATCGAGTTTGACACCCCTGTTCTAAATTGTTCTTTATTTTGGAATGTTTTTAACAATTGTAAACTGCCCAGAGCTGCTGGGAGTTGGGTGGTATATAAATGTAATTTATTATTATGGTTGGTCGTACAGTCAGCCAGATGTTTAATCTGGATCTGGCATTTTTATCTACCTATCGAATCTTTCCCAAGGACCTGTAACGGGAATTTGAAGTTCGATGGTGTTAAAGCTATTATTGCAACATGTAAGCTGTTCCAAGTAAAGCTACCTTTTGCAATTGACCAATGGTGATTTTGTCAATGCCAATAATACTTAAGTGGTGTTCCAGTTGTTTTGGGATTGTACCCAAAGCAACTCTTATTATCAGTATTATCTTTGCTTTCTTTTACCACAGTTGTTCTACTTCTGTTTGCAAGTCTTTGTATTTTGTTATCTTCTACATTTCTTTTTCTTCTATTCTGATGCTTCCAGGCACTGTCAGTCCATTTATCCAGACTTTTTTTTGTCTTTCTTATCAACAGTTGTTAAGTATGGGGTGCTATGTAGCTGGTGCTTGTGTGTTTGAATCCTAAAGTCTCAGACCTCTTTAGCGTCTTCATTTTTTATTCCTTTGCCTATTTTGTGGTTCCACCACTTCTGGCTTCAAGGCAAATAGTATTTCTTGCAGATATTCCAATGCACCATTGTTGCTATTCTTGTCCTTTCATAACATCGTGAAGTGTTCTATATAGTATAATAAATCTGGAGCTGGAGGAACATCCTTCTGGGAGCCAATCTGCTCTCCTGAAGTCTAAGGCATCTGCAGGGAGGGCAGGATGTTGGCCTTGCAACATTTGCTGCAGACAAGAAGATTGTCAGGCTTTGTACTACTGAATATTAGTTGCAAGTGTGATTCATCTTCTCAGATTAATAGACAAATTATATCAATATGTCAATATATTGCTTTATTATTTTACTTCTGTTCTGTTTACACGCCTTTCATTCCTCTTCCTTGTTATTATTGTAAGCTGCTTAGAGTAGCCTCATGGGGAGATAGGTGGAAAATAATTTCAACAAATAAAAATAATAAAAAAATTAAATATATTTATATTTATATTAAAGGTAAAGGCTCCCCTCGCATATTTGTGCTAGTCATTCCTGACTCTAGGGGGCAGTGTTCATCTCCGTTTCAAAGCCGAAGGGCCAGCGCTGTCCGAAGATGTCTCTGTTGTCATGTGGCTGGCATGAGTCAACGCCAAAGGTGCATGGAACGCTGTTACCTTCCCACCAAAAGTGGTCCCTATTTTTCTACTTGCATTTTTTACATGCTTTTGAACTGTAGGTTGCCAACTGTAGGTTGGCAGAAGCTGGGACAAGTAACGGGAGTTCACCCCGTTACGCGGCACTAGGGATTCGAACCGCTGAACTGCCGACCTTTCGATCGACAAGCTCAGCGCCTTAGCCACTGAGCCGCCATGTCCCGTACTTCAAACAATATTCTGCTCTATATTCTCAGTTTTATGGAAATGGATTGGTAGCTGTAACAGTCGCTTTGCAAACAAATGGTATCATGCACCTGCTTTTTGAAATTTTGCTGCCCCAGCCTCTGAAGATTAATTCATTGAAAACACCTTCCAGGGTCAGAATTTTATTTTGATTTACAGAAAGCATCTTGCCTTTCTGACCATAACAACTCAAGGCCAGCCACTTAAATAAAAATAGAAACATACTTTCTAATTTTAAAACAATAGAAATTATTATCAGAGTAGCGGCTGCTGTTTCTGCCTTCTTTTGAGGAAGGGGAGTTCTTAAAAGTTCCCTTTATTGCTAGTCAGCCAATGCAAGATGATCACATGACCCTGGGACACTGCAACCGTCATCAATATGAGTTGGTTGCCATGCATCTGAATCAAAGGTGGGTTTCAGCAGGTTCTGACCAGTTCTGGAGAACTGGTAGTGGAAATTTTGAGTAGCTCGGAGAACCGGTAATAAAAATTCTGACTGGCCCCGCCCCCATCTATTCTCTGCCTCCCAAGTCCCAGCTGATTGGGAGGAAATGGGGATTTTGCAGTAACCTTCCCCTGGATTGGGGAGGGAATGGAGATTTTTACAGTATCCTTCCCCTGTCACGCCCACCAAGCCACACCCACCAAGCCATGCCACGCCCACCAAGCCACACCCACAGAACTGGTAGTAAAGAATTTTGAAACCCACCACTGATCTGAATGTTGATCACGTGACCATGGGGAGGATTGCAGAGGTCGTTAGTGTGAAAAAAGAGTCCATTTTTCCAGTGCCGCTCTAATTTCAACAGTCACTAAATGAACTGTTGTAAGTTGAGGACTCACAGTAGAGATACTCTACAAGGAGTGGTCTGCTAACAAACATATAATTGGCTCTGCCAGGTCTGTTGTCTCCACCATGCCATACAGTAAGCTGCCAAACAGCTGATCAGCTTAGTGGTTCAGCTTTGCCCTCAACCGGCTGGCAAAATTCCTGAAAATGCAACAACTGACTCTCACCAGCTCCATCACACCACTGTATACAAGGGTGTTCCTGGTCTAAATGAATTCCAAGAACTTTGCATGATTCTTTCATTCCCAGTGCTTTTATCTACTCATCCATCTGTCCACGGAGGTCCCTTCCAACTCCTTTACTCTGTTCTGATTATCTAAAGGAATAGTACTTGATTTCTAAATCCTCTATATACCTAATAAACAATCTAACAAATAAACTGCAATGGTTTACACAAGATTTTTTTTTTCCTTGATGAGTTATAATGACTTGAAAGAACATGACACAAAACACTGGTCCAATCAAGTATTTCGACACACTGGCTAGAGTCCATATTGGAGTGGGAGGAAAAATGATCAGACTTAAAAGTCTAATGGATACAGCCGAAAAAGTAAAGAACAGATTCTCTTTCCTATGCTTTAAAATGAAAAAAAAATCATATTTAAGTTTCATTGCATAAAATGATAATTCAGGTATGTTGCATCTCTTTATGAATGTTTAAACAAGTGTGTGGCATTTTCTGGCTACTTTGGCAAGAGTTGGAAGGGACTTTGGAGTCCATCCACCGGTTAAAGCAGGAAACTCAATACCAGGGATGTCAAACTCAAGGCCCACAGGCCGGATCCAGCCACAGGTGCTTAGATCCGTCCCACGGTGCCTCTGCCAGTGAAAATGGAGAGCCCTCCTGAGCTCCGTTTCCTCTGGCAGAGCACTTGGGTCACCACAGGTGCCCCCCGACATGAGTGACATCAAGCTGGCCATGCCCACCCTGGCTGGCCATACCCACCTGCCCCCCCCCAAGGTCAAACACAACCCTGATGCGGCCCTCAATGAAATCAAGTTTGACACCTCTGCTCTATACCATTTCAAGACAAATGGTTCCTTATGAGAGGAAAATATTTTTCAGAATAATAATTTTTCAGGAGCACTCAGCCTTCCGGGGGAGGTCAAACATGGAACTAGCTTGGAATCATTGCACAAATGCAAAAGGGCCAGGTCCAACCTCCCCCCACATTCCGTGGTGCATTATCAAGTTATCCTGCCGGGGCGTGTCACTTACTTGATGAAGATCTGTCTCCTCTCCAGCCTATTTCTTTGCCTGCTTCCTCCTTTCCCATCAACAAGGGGCTTGATGAGACCTCTGGTGATGAAAAAAGGAGGCCTGGAGTGGACACGTGGCCTTCGGTGCCTTCTTTTTCATCGCCGAAGCCTTCCTCAAGCAGTTTGGTGGCAGGAAAGGAGGCGTGGAGGGCCGCACACACAGTTGGAGGCTCCAACTGGGCCAGAATGTGGCCGTGCGGGTAATTACGGGGGCTGCATGGCGCTCCCACATAACACCGCTCCTGCGTGAGCTGCACTGGATCCCAGTGGTCTTCCAAGTGCGCTTCAAGGTGTTGGTTACCACCTTTAAAGTGCTCCATGGCATAGGACCTAGTTATCTTCGAGACTGCCTGCTGCTACCGTCAACCTCCCATCGACCCGTGCGCTCCCACAGAGAGGGCCTCCTCGGGGTGCCATCAGCCAAACAATGTAGGCTGGTGACCCCCAGGGGGAGGGCCTTCTCTGTGGGGGCATCTACCCTCTGGAACCAACTGCCCCCAGAGATAAGGAGAATCCAAGACCTCGGTGCCTTCCACCGGGCCCTTAAAACTTTCTTTTTTCAGCAAGCCGGGCTGGCTTAACATATTTTTAAATATTCTTTTAATTGTTTTTAATGTTTGTATTGTATGTTTTTATCTGGCTGTACACCGCCCTGAGTCCCTCGGGAGAAGGTGCGGTATATAAATTCGAAATAAAATAAAATTAAATAAATAAATTTCAGACCTCCTTCTGAAAGTAAGTGAGTGTCCACAGGCAGAGTGCCTGTGAAGACCCAGAAGTGTTTCTGTAAATAGGCAGGGTGAATGTTGCAGAGCCTCTGCGGTCATTCGTAAGGGCGAACAACTTCCGTGGTGCTGCAACAGTCGTAATTTCGGGATTTGTTTCTAAACACTAGGGGGCGCTTACCGCATAATTTCAATCGTTTGCTAAGGGAGCGCTCGTAACCCAGGGACTACCTGTACTCCAATGGGGTCTGATTAAAGCCCTATATAGCATGAATAGGACCTCTTTTTTCCTGGTGGTGATCCCTCTAGTGATGCATCCCAGAGTTTTGTTCTGCCTTCACAGCTGCCTAGCCACAGCGTTTGTCATTTTTACAGTCATCTGTTATGAGCGCACCTTTTCTTTTGTTGTCTAACACTAACACTGAATTGCAGTCTCCACATTTTTGACCAGTTTTCCAGCCAGGCCAAATCATTTTCCATGTTAGAAACATCCCCAGGAATATCAACTCTATTACACACCTTTGTTTCATCATCAAATAGACAAATGTTACCTAGCAATCCTTCTGTTATACTGTTCGAAGCCAGAGAGATACTATCAGTCAAAAAGAAAACAATTGTAGATAAGATCAAGAAATTTGCAAGAAGCCAATTCCCATTTTCAAAACTCGTTGAAGTGGAAAGTGGTGAATTTCTAAATGATATCAGCCCATTTCACTTCAAGCTTACAATCTTGTTTTGAAATTGTATTTGCTATGCAGTCAATCTCCAGGTGATCCCTAAATAAACAACATATTCATTCTTTGATGGTTATTACCCAACAGAAGCAGAATACACAGCAGGCAAGAGACATAATACATATTGTAGGTTAAAAAACATTGTCCTCATATATTGTTTTGGATATATATTTCTAGAAATTAAAAATCTATTTGTCAGGGTTACGACCGATGCCCTAATAAAAGCAGGAGCCCCAAGCCATTTAGCATGAAAAATTCAGTTGTTTATTAGGAACGCCATGTCGGCACGAACTAAGTGAAGCCAACTCTGACTTCACCCAGTTCGTGCCTTGCCTATGACTCTGTTGCCCCCTCCCTCCAAAGAGTATCACCAGTCACATTCCCCAATGAAGCAATTTCGCGGGTCGAAGAAGTCACTCCCTCCGGCTCTTGTGGGTCTATATGGAGATGGCCTTGACTTCGGGCAGCTAGGAGGTGTTTTGTTTTGACTGAGATGTGAATTCCTCAGTGCAGCTGCAAAGTCCAATTTCCTATCCCCCTACCTATGGCAACTCAGGAACAGGTCAGGAAAACTTCAGGAGTTGACACTAAAACTAGAAAATATTTAGTAAACATTACATAAAACGTGTTTAAATATATTTCATTTCAGAAAAGAAATGGAATACAACAGCTACAAATTATCTTGTTTTGTTTTGTTCTTCAAAATGGAAACAAAATACAGTACCTGTCTTAGGACAAGGCACACAAATATATTACATGTCATAAACCTCAGTTAACATATGAACCTCACAGTATAATTAACATTCTTCATTTTAGTAGAAAAAAAGTATCTGTATACAGGTAGTACTCAATTTACAACAATTTGTAACTGTGACTGTTCGAAGTTACAATGGCACTGAAAAAAGTGACTTATGGCCATTTTTAACATGGCTGCTGCAGCATCCCCACAGCCATTGGTCACCTGATCAAAATTTGGATGCTTGACCACTGACATGTGCTTATGACAGATGACTATTTGAAATCTTCCCAGCTGGATTCCGACGAGCAAAGTCAATGGGGTAAACCAGTAAACAAATAGTTTTAAGTCAAGGACTACTTGCATCTAATTACTTCCCAACTGTTCTTCATGAGACATCTAGGAGTTCCAATGGTGAGTGGAAAGAGGTAGCGGAATGGCTTTTAAATAGATTCTTTGCTTAGCCTGCAACATTTCATTATTATAACAAATTCAAACATTTAGTGACAATACATCGAAACACCTTTTAATGGTATGTGGCAATGGCCTCAGTGGGTGGGGGGAAAGAGATACAATCTAGGGAAAAATCAGATAAGAGAAGGTGTAGCCCACAGCTGCATAACAGGCAGAGAAAGAAACTCAGAAAAGAACCTTCCTAACTTATCAAGCAGTAAAAGAGACAGTGGGTGATTTATACTATCAGACCTACAAAATTCTGTTAAGGTAACTTTGCAGTAAAGTAGAATTAGTTCATCTAGTTATGATTTCAGTCTCATCTACCTAGGAAGGCTGATACATCTGCTCAGTTTTTCCACCACTGAAAGATTAGATCAAACCCAAGAGTCCACAGATGCTCTCAAACTCATGTCTTCTGTGTTCTATGGAGCTATCTCTTACAGACAGTGGTGGGATTCAGCCGGTTTGGGCTGGTTCAGGTGAACTGGTAGTTAAATTGCTGGGTGGCCCCGCCCCTTCCAGGAGTCCCCACATGCCTCATTTTGGCTCCCAGAAAGCAGGGGGTGTGGCGTGGCCCCCCCAAGGCCCGTTTTTGCTCCCAGGAGGCTTCAGGGAGGCCTCCTAGGCCCAAAATGGGGTGCAGGGGAGTGTGGAGCCCCCCCCATGGCCCATTTTTGCCCCAAGAAGACTGCAGAGAGATGTACTAGGCCCAAAATGGGGCACGGGGGGGGGTGGCATGTCTTCCCCACCGCGGCCCGTTTTTGCTCCCAGGGGGTGCAGGAGGCAAGTACTGCTTGTCACACCTCCTGGCCACACCCACCATGGCCACGCCCACCCAGCTGGTCATTAGGGCAGAGAACTGTGAAACAGTTTCTACCATGGGACACACAATTATAATGGAAGCCCTCAAACCCCAAACAAAACTAAATGAAGAAGGAAAAAAAACCCCAATTACCCTCAGGAAAACAGAGAAAGTCCAAATCCATCCTCACGTTTGTGACGTTCTGATGCTCCCTTTATAATCATCGCTACTCCTGGTGTAGTCCTCCAACATTCAGAATCTTTCAGCTCAGCTTTGGCTACCAAAACTCAGGCAGTCCTTGACTTATGACCACAATTAAGCAAGACAGTTGTTAAGTGAGTTTTGCGCCATTTTATGACCTTTCTTGCTACAGCTATTGTAAATCGCTGCAGTTGTCAATTTAGTAACATAGCTGTTAAGTGAATCTGGCTCCCCCAGTGACTTTGCTTTGCTTTGCAAAAAGTGATCACATGACCACAGGAACTGCAACCGTCATAAATACATGTCAGTTGCCAAGTGTCTGAATTTTAATCACATGACCATGGGGATCCCGCAGCGTTCATTAGTGTGAGTCGTAACTCACTTTTATCAGTCCTGTTGTAACTTTGAATGGTCACTAAATGAACTGTTGTAAGTCAAGGACTACCTGGGTATTGGGAGGAGCAGTGGTGACACAGTGGTTAGAATGCTGGCTAACTCTGCTCACTGACAGGAGGGATGTGATATGATTTTCCACTAAACACCTACCGTGTTTCCCCGAAAATGAGACCCTGTCTTATATTTTTTTTGAACCTTGGAATAAGCGCTTGGCCTTATTGCCATGCGCTCAAAAGCCCAATTGAGCTTATTATCAGGGGATCAGTGGTGGGTTGCTACCGGTTCTCCCCGGTTCTTGCGAACTGGTAGTGGAAATTTTGAGTAGTTCGGAGAACCGATAAATACCACCGCTGCCTGGCCCCGCCCCAATCTATTAGCTGCTTCCTGAGTCCCATCTGATTGGCTAGAAGGAAAAAAACTGTTTAAACTCTTGCTACAGCACTTCAAAGGGCCGCCCTACAGCTGATCAGCGGTAAAAGGCAGTGTGGTGATAGACCAGTGCGCTCCAAAAACAAATGGGTAGACTGGTGCGCTCCAAAAACAAACGAACAGTATGGCTCTGCAAGCAGTTAAAAGCCTGGTGGACCGGTACCTATGCTAAATCCTAAAGAATTGTCACATGACCATCAAACCACACCCACAAAATAAGCCACGCCCACAGAACCAGCAGTAAAAAAATTTAGAACCCACCCCTGCAGAGGATGTCTCATTTTGGGGGAAATAGGGTAATAGTATCAATTTAGAACGTATAGACATTTTTAGTTTCATTGGAAATTGCAGCATAAAACCAATTATAGGAAAGAAAATATTATGTGGTGCAGAAGAAGAAGATACAATGGATGTTCGCCTTTATTTTCTGCATTTAAAAGGGGTTTTACCTGTTCCTATATGTCAGCTGAGCAATATATCAAAGGACACACATTTTATGGCACATTATAATTTTATCACTCTTTCAAAATTGAGCTGTATAAAAACACCCACTCTAAAATACCAGCTGCTTCATCTTTGGCTCGAGTTAGGTCAATCAGATCATATTACCTATGTTTTTAAATATGTCTCTAGGCAGTTTTTCATATAGATTGGAAGCATACCCCTATTTGTTTGCAAAATTTTCCACTGTATCATGTTAGGGAAAATGTGATTACGTTGAGGGAAATAGAAGCTGTGTTGTAATAAAATTGCCTAATGAAATAAATTATGTTTAAACATGTTTAACTTTGAATGAATCATACTTGTATATAAAACAGGGGGAAGAAACCCAGATCAAGGGCAATATAAAGCAGTAGATGGACTGGTTTGTTATTCCATCTGCGTATATTTACTTAGGAAATAAACCTCTGTTAGCAGATGTTTGTAGTTTTAGGACTCTATTTTTTCAAGGGTACTTTTATACTGGTTTGATAGATCTCTGTCCCCCTAAGAATTCTGGGAAATGTAGTTTCATAACGATGTTAAGCACTCTTTTTAGCTGCTTTGCTCATTTCGTAGTTTAAATGCACTTTGTATATTGAATTAGAAAAAAAATCCTCTGTTTAGAATAGAATAGAATAGAATAGAATAGAATAGAATAGAATAGAATAGAATAGAATAGAATAGAATAGAATAGAATTCTTTATTGGCCAAGTTGATTGGACACACAAGGAATTTGTCTTTGGCGTATATGCTCTCAGTGTACATAAGGAGAATAAAATACATTCACCAAGAATAAAAAGATACAACACTTAGTGATAGTCAAGGTTACTAATAAGCTATCAAATCGTACTAGGAAACAAATAAAAACAATATAAATTGAAAGATACAAGCAACATGGTTATAGAAATAAGTGGGAAGAGATACTAGTAAGGAAGAGAAGAAGAATAGTAATACAGTCTTAGTAAATTATTTGACAGTATTGTGGGAATTAGTTGTTAAGCAGAGTGATGGCATTCGGGAAAAAACTTCCCTTGTGTCTAGTTGTTTTGGTGTGCGGTGCCCTATAGTGTCGTTTTGAAGGTAGAAGTTGAAACAATTTATGTCCAGGATGTGAGGGGTCTGTAAATATTTTCACAGCCCTTTTCTTGACTCATGCAGTATACAGGTTTATGGTTTTATTCCTGCCCTCTAGAGCATTAGAGAATAAGTCCATTCCTCTTTCGTTGTGATGACTCTTTGTTATTTGAACTCTGCTCTTATATCTGTCTTATATCTGTCTTTTCTGCATATCCAGATTTTCAAATTATTCTTCATAGGCTTTGTTTTCAAGACCCTTCACCATTTGAATTGCTCTCCTCTGAATTTACTCTTGTTTGTCACATTCCGTTAAAAACTGTGGTTCTCAATAGTGGATCCAGGACTTCATCTTGAGCAAGACAAGGTAGAATGAAATTGTTACTTTTCTGTGATCTGGACCTTATGGTCCTATTAATTCATTCCAAGATAGCATTTGTCTTTTTAGCAGCTGTATCACACTTCTGGCTCATATTTAATTTGTGGCCAGCAAGAACACCCATCTCCATTTCTCATATACTCATAATGATATGATAATGAACAATGATAATGATCATCATCATCATTGTTTAATGACCCCATAATCCCTTGTGGGGTGGAATCTGGGCAACTGAATGGAGCTGAGTGTTTACTGGTCGGATGCCCTTCCTGACGCCAATACGGAGATTTGTTCAGCAGATATATTTTCCCACCCTCTGGAATCAGTTGCCCCCGGAGATAAGAAGAATCCAGGACCTCAATGCCTTCCGTCGTTCCCTGAAAACCCATCTTTTTCAACAAGCCGGGTTGGCCTAAGAAGAAATTTTTAAAATTTTTAAATTCTTTTAATTAGTCTGTGATTCTTAACTTTCGGGCCAAAATTTATATATATTTTTAAATGTTTTAATATTTGTATCCTATGTTTTTTATCTTGGCTGTACACTGCCCTGAGTCCTCAGGGAGAAGGGCGGTATATAAATTGGAAATTAAATTAAATTAAATTAAATTAAATTGTGCCCAGAGAGAGAAATATCTGCCTCTACCTAGGATTGAACTCACAGCTTCCTGATTGTGAGGCGAGAGCTCCACCTCTAGGCCACTGCACCACTCCAAAAATGGTATGTGGCAAGGAATAATGGATGGAAAGTGACCAAGGAGAGATTCAACCTAGAAATAAGGAGGAACTTTCTGACAGTGAGAACAATCAACCAGTGGAACAGCAGTTGCCTTCGGAAGTTGTGGGACCTTCATCACTTGAGACTTTCAAGAAGAGATTGGACTGCCATTTGTCAGAAATGATGTAGGATCTCCTGCTTGAGCAGGGGTTGGATTAGATGACCTATAAAATCCCTTCCAACTCTGTTAATCTGTTAAACGTTTTGCTTCTCATCCAAGAAACTTCCACTCCCCACCATCCAGTCAGAGCTGAAGAAGCTTCTTGGATGAGAAGCAAAACGTTTTCAATGGGAAAAAACAACAAGTCCAGTTGCCTCTTGAAAAAGCACCTTTGAGATAAAGTCCTGCCTGTTGTTTGACACGGGCAAAACTGCACAAAGTCACATCCCATTTTGCATTTGTAAAATATATAAAATATGCTTATGAAAAAATCTCAATTACCATTTTTACACCTTGGGAAAATTGCATCAAAAGATAAAATACCGATTTTACCCAGGCATAAAATCCTATATGAATTTAACAGACATTCTGCTTTTAACAGACAAGGCTCTCCACCATCAGCCCATTAAATGGAGAGCTTTCAAATTCAAGTTTACAAAATAACGCAGGTGCACAGCTGGAGTTAATTAATTGCGGGGAGTTTCTTTTAGTTTTTAAGGCCAATAAGAAATGGTTCAGCTGCAGGTGCCAAGTTTAACAGGTGTCAGAAGTTACCTCGAAAGCGAAGTTTCCCAGTTGATAACATCTTCCATTTGAAAAGTTCTTCTTTGAGGAACCTATCATTATATCTTGTTGGTGCTTGAAAAAGATTTATCTTTGCCTAAATCTTTCCAGTATAAGGCTATTGCTTAAATGGTTTGGTTTAGTTTGATTTCATCTTCTTCCCCCTGGCTTTCCATGTTTTTTTAATTGTTTGCATGCATTGTTTTTATTCTTTAATAAAACACTTTCCATTGCAAAGTAATCTGAGATATGATTATGTGGGAAAGGATATAGAAATGTGCTAATGAAATAAAATATTATTTCATATATTTTAGAGTTAGACCCATTCATGGAAGTCACAGGAATCAATGGCTATTCGCCTTGATGGCAGTGGGAATGCCTCTGAAACAGGGGTGAAATCCAGCAGGTTCTGACAGGTTCTGGAGAACCGGTAGCGGAAATTTTGAGTAGTTCAGAGAACTGGCAAATACCACCTCTTGGGGAAGGGAATGGGGATTTTGCAGTATCCTTCCCCTGGAGGCGGGGGGAGGGGGAAACAGGGGTGAAATGCTCCCGGTTCGGACCAGATCGGCCGATCTGTTAGGATGGAGGAGGGTAGTTTGGAGAACTGGTAGCAAAAATCCCTACCCAGCCCCGCCCCACCACCCATGCCCCCCCCAATTGCCCGGTCACCCACTTGCCTGCTTGGCCGCTTGCTGCTTCTTTCAGGCTCGCTCACTTTTCCTCACTTGCTTCGGCTGCTGCAATCCATTACATTAGCTAGCAGCTGAATCTGCCTGCCTGCAATCAATCCAATCGGTGAGCAACTCAATCTGCCTGCTTTGTGCCTTCAATTGGGTAAGTAACAGGTTTTTTGGGGGGGAGAAGCTTTAAAAAAAATAGTTAATTGGGGTTTTTTTTAGGAGTTTTATTTTATTTTCTTAAACATAGCAATTTAAAGTTAAGGAAGTTTTAAATTTAGCTGCTTTTATCTAAAAATATAAATAAAATAAAATAATAAAATAAAATATTTGTGCCGCTTTCTGAGATTTGGTGTGTTTCTGTAGTGTTTCACTCTAACTACACAAACACACAAAAGCTCATAAAGCTGTATGTGGCATTTTGGAAATGTGGAAAAAGTGTGAAAGTTGGTTTTTGAGCTTTTTGTGGATGTGTGAGGTTCCTTCTTGTTGCAGGGGCCATTTTGGGTGAAGTGCAGCTGCTTTTACATTGTGTGTGAGTCAGTTGTGTTGTGTTGTGTTCTGTTGTGTTGTGTTGTGTGTGTGTGTAAAGTGTGAAAGTTGGTTTTTGGTACCAACTCTTATTGTTTTGTGTACTTTGTTTATTATTCTTATTATTTATTATTATTGGCCATGCCCACCCGGTCACCTGACCACCAAGCCATGCCCACGAATTAAGCCACGCCCACAGAGCAGGTAGGGAAAATTTTTAGATTTTACCCCTGGGTGGGAATGGAGATTTTGCATTATCCTTCCCCTGCCACGCCCGTCATGCCACGCCTACCAAGCCACAGCACGCCCACCAAGCCACGCCCACAGAACCCGTAGTAAAAAAAATTGAATTTCACCACTGCTCTAAAGGCCATCTTCTGGGAAGCTTCATGGCTTCATGGCTTCATGGCTACGTTAGATGCGAATTGCTTAGTTTCTTATGCTCTTGTTTGATTTCTAAATAGCTGCTTCTACTGCAAACTAGGAGCCACAGCCTGTGCAAAGTTACTTAGTTTATGCAAACAAGAGCTGTACTGGCCATTACAAGACCTCATAGGCTTGAAACTATTTCAGGAAGGAAATGGTATTAAAACAGAACTTTCTTTGAAATAAGAGAATGGACACATTGCCCCCTTGTGGTGCTTCTGGTTAATTTCTTTCTATTGTAGCATTCAAACAAGAATATTGAATTGCAATCATGATTGTAAAACAGTTTGTCATGTGATTGAATCAATTTTATGACTTTTTTAAAAGGAGTGGGTCAAAAGGGTTGCTACGCGACCAGTTGTAAGTCAAGGACTACTTGTATGTGACCCTGATATTATTCTAGTAGCTAAAATGCCCCAAGAGAAATGCAGTATCTTTTCACTAGTACTGAAAAAAAAACTGATTTGGCTACAATAGAAAATAATCTTATATTTGGTGTATATCTTATACACCAAAAAAACTAAAGAACTTATAATTGACTTCAGGAGGAAGAGAGATGTACATTGACCATTGTACATAAATGGTGAGGAGGTGGAGAGGGTTGGTAGTTTTAAATTTCTGGGCATTTATATCTTGGAGGACCTCTCATGGATTATGTATGCTGACATGCTTGTGAAGAAGATACAGAAGAGGCTGTACTTCCTGAGAATGCTCAGGAAGATAAATCTATCTCAGCATCTACTTCTGTCCTACTATCGCAGCACCATTGAGAGAGACATACGGCATTCTTGCATGGCATGTAGCAGTTCTGTAGCGGACAAAAAAGCTCTACAGAGAATCATTCAAACTGCCCAGAATATCATCGGACTCCAGCTACCAGCCCTGGATGACATTTTTGCATCTCGCTGTTTGAGGAAGTTGCATAACATTCTCAGAGACTCTTCCCATCCTGCTTACAATCTTTTTGGACTGTTGCCTTCTGGCAGAAGATACAGAACAATTAAAACTTGGACTACACGTCTTCTGAATAGTTTTTATCCCAGAGCTATAATTGCACTCAACAATGAACTAAAGGGCCACCATCAGTGAGCTGTTGGACAGTATTATTTGGTATGTTGTGTGGATGTTTGGGTGGTTTAGGGGTGGGGAATTTTGATGGGTGGGGGTGTGTCTGGGAATTGTCATGTGTGTTGGGCTTAGTCTCTGGGTGTTATGTGGATTTCGTTGTATGGATATACTGTGTATATACATACAATGACAATAAACTTTATATATATAAAATCCGTAATAGATGATTATTGAGTTTTTAATAATCTGAAGATCTTGTTTGGCGTGATAGAGGTACTTCACAGGGATGAGCTGATAGTGAAAGAGTCCAATTTTTTTATTTACAAGCTTGGAGTTCCTGTAAGAGTAAAATTATTAGATATTGCTAGTAATTACATGCTCTACTTTTTATCTTGGTGTCCTCTGGCAGGCAGGCATGGCCTTAAAATCAAATATCCAGCTTTTTTGAATGTCTTTTTTAAATTGTGAATTTTAATTATGTACCGTTTTCATAACTCTACTCATTCCAATGCTTAGGCATTGTCACTATATAAAAAGTGTACTTCTTTTTTTTTCTTCTTCATCCAGATTCCTCATCTGATTTCAGTAATAAGCTTCAATCCAGCCCCTTTTCAGTCAGATACTTAGTCAGATAACTCAGTCCAGATATTATGTGTCAGAGAAAGAGAGTAAAGACAGCCCGTCCGTAACAGTTCACAGAGTATATTGTAGATGCAGATAAACAGAGTCCTCCGTCTGACAAGGTTTTGTCTGTAGAGTGAAAACAATAAAGAATTCAGCTTGGAAGATGACAGAGATGAAGGAGTTGACTTATTCTCCAAAGCACTTAAGGGCAGAACAAGAAGCAACTGGTGAAAGCTTGTTAAGGAGAGAGAGCTTACCTGGAAATTTCCCAACTGTGAGAGCTATTAATCAGTGGAACAGCTTGACTCCTGGAGTTGTAGTTGTTCCAGTGGTGAAATCCAATTTTTTTTACTACCGGTTCTGTGGGCGTGGCTTGATGGGCATGGCGTTGTATGGTGGGTGTGGCAAGGGAAGGATACTGCAAAATCTCCATTCCCAGCCTACTCCAGGGGAAGGATACTGCAAAATCTGCAGTCCCACCCTACTCCAGGGGAAGGATACTGCAAAATCCCCATTCTCTCCCCACTCCTGGGGGAAGGAAATTGCAAAATCTCTATTCCCACCCCACTCTGAAGCCAGCTAGAAGTGGTATTTGCTGGTTCTCTGAACTGCACAAAATTTCCGCTACCGGTTCTCCAGAACCTATCAGAACCTCCTAGATTTCACCCCTGGGTTGTTCCATCCCTGGAAGTTTTCAATTAAAAAAAAAAAAGGATAGTCATTTGTCTGCAATAGTATAAGTTCTCCTGTCTTGGGCAGAGGCCTGGACCAGAAGACCTCCAAGATCCATTTCAGCACTGTGATTTTATAGAAGAATTGACATAATGTAATTCTTGGTTTTGAGCCTGACAGTAATTTCATATACATATAAAGCTAAATATATACTGTTTATAGACCCTGTTTCCCCAAAAATAAGACCTATCCCAAAAATAAGCCCTAGCATGTTTTTACAAGTTTTTATTTTTTTTTAATTTATTTTTTATTTAAATTGGATTTATATACCACCCTACTCCCGAAGGACTCAGGGCGGTGAACAGCCACAGAATAAAACACATAAATACAAAATTTAAAAACAGAATAAAACCGAATTAAACAATTTGGCCGAGACAAATTTAAAACACCCAATAATTTTAAAAACAAATTAAAATTTACATTTTAAATGTAAGGTACATGTGTACCTAATGTAAGCCCTAACCCCAAAATAAGCCCTACTTAAGAGCCTGCGCAGCAGGCCACCTGTCCATTCCCTTTGGTTGCTTGCATTGCCATAGCCACGAGTCCATGGGGCTTACCTCAGGGCCTTCGCAGCAAGGCCATCGATGCCACAACACCTGCCTCATGGTGGCAGCACCAGCAGCCGTATGCAATAGCCCACGTGGCCATCGACCCACATCTTCTGCTTGGTTGTGGTCTGCAATGGAGCAGGAGGCCAAGCAGCATGTTGGTGCCGCCTTTACGAGGCAAGGCAGGTGTTGGAGTGTGGATGGCCTGGCTGCGGGGGCCCTGAGGTAAGCCCGTGTGGGGTGCATGAGGCAGTTCCACCACCCCTTGCCTCACGGCAGCAACACTAGCACAGAAAATGGCCTCCTGCCCCACCATGACCAAGCAGAAGAAGTGGGCCTCCCATACATGGAAAAAAATAAGACATTCCCCCCAAAATAAGCCCTAGTGCTTATTTTGGGACCCAAAATAAAATAAGACCCATTCTTATTTTCAGGGAAACACATGTGTGTGTGTGTGTATTGTAGATTTTCATTGTGAATTTTGCTGCAGATGCCAATAAAATTAACCGTGTGTCCTCTTTTTCACCCCATCTGTTCTCTTTTTCCAGTTTTCCATGTCCTCCTTTGACTGTTATCTCTGGTAACCCTGTGTAAGAGCCATCTTCTCCTTCCTTGCAGTGCTATCAGAGACAAATGGGTGCTCCATTCTCCTTTTCCACTCTCCAACTGAGGGACTTAAGCCCTTCATCAGATTTTGGACCCCTCCCCTCTCCTTTGTAGCAAGCCAGGCTTATCGAACTTGTCCAGGTAAACACATCAGAGCTTCTGCTTTGTGTCTCCCAGATGGAGTTCAGAATTTTGCATAAACCACGAGATGTAGAGGTGAGTTAAAAATATGCGACTGTATTCTGAATTGACAGCAAAGAGTCAGAAGAGTTGACAAAAGCAAGGAAAAAAAGAACTTTTTGAAAGGATTCATTAAGACTTAGGCTAGTTAAAGGCCATTTGCCAGGACACTGTTGTATTTTAAATTAACAGGTGGTTTACCAAGTTGGCTACCTGCCCCCTTTTGAAGGCTATTTTTGATAATCTACCAGCACCTAACTGACTTGGACTGATGTTGTAGAATAAAACTGGCTCAGACCTGGTTAATACTTGGAAGTATTAACCAGGATACTTTCCGTGGAAGACCAACAGAAAACCCTAGGGCTGAAGGTTGAGATTGGAAATCTAAAAGCATTCAGGAAGAAGGCCACGGTAGTCGAGAAAACTACATGGATATGTCTACAAGGTCAACAGAAGTTAATGGGTTGAATTTATGTTTACCGACAAAGAAATAAAGGGAGACTAGTATAGATCTATTTCAAGCTATTTAGCTCTCATCAGCTAGCCATGCCCTTCTGGGATTCGAACCCGGGCTACTCGATACTAGTCTCCCTTTATTTCTTTGTCGGTAAACATAAATTCAACACAAAAATAGTTTGTCGTGAAAGCGAATGCCTGCAAAGGCTCCTGGATTGGGGCTCAAAGGCAAAAGTGGAAGCAGTATGCTCCGTCCAGACCCAGATCAAGTTGCCTTGATAGACCGGTTTCACGGGGGGAAAAAAGTTAATGTGATTCAAAGAAAGCACTTATCACTTAGACTTATATACCGTTTCAGTGTTTTGCAGCCCTCTCTAAGCAGTTTACAGAGTCAGCCTATTGCCCCCAACAATCTGGGTCCTCATTTTACCCAACTCGGAAGGACAGAAAGCTGAGTCAACCTTGGGCCTGATGAGATTTGAACTGCCAACTTGCAGGCAGCCAGCAGGCAGCAGAAGTAGCCTACAGTACTGCATTCTAACCACTGCACCACCTCAGCTCTTGTTGATTGTTATTTTGAGGCACCAATTTTGAACAGCATTTTGCTATTCCATAATCTTTATTTCATTCCATAAACCTGGTGTTGGTTCTCTGCAGGGAATGCCTTACATTGAGTCAGATTGTGGTACATTTAGGTTATTATGAGGTGGCTCCTCATTTCATGGAGGAGTTTTCCATCCCTATGTAGAGATGCCAGGTCTTATCCGACCATCTGAATTGGAAAACATCTTCTCATCCAAGAACCAGTGACCCTGCTCCCTTCCTGGAGAGACCATTTTGTTGTCCTTTTCTGCATCTGAGATTGTTTTGATGGGACATTCACTGACCATGAAGGGTAAATAAGAAGAAGCTCAATTACTATGAGAAAGTGTAAAACTGCACCATATGTCTGCAAATGTATCGCAAGGCATATTCATCATTCACCCAGTAACTGATGCAAGACTAAGAAGCTGAGAAAACCATCACCCTAAAGAGCAGGGATGAAATGCTACCAGTTTGCTCCAGTTCAGTTCAACCGGCAGTTTATTTATTTATTTTATTTTATTTTAATTTGATTTATATGCCGCCCTTCTCCAGAGACTCAGGGCAGCTTACAATGCGTTAAGCAATAGCCTTCATACTTTTGTATATTTATACAAAGTCAGCTTATTGCCCCCACAAACTGGGTCCTCATTTCACCTACCTTAGAAAGGATGGAAGACTGAGTCAACCTTGAGCCTTGGAGAGATTCGAACCAGCAAGTAATTGCAGGCAGCTGTGTTAATAACAGGGTGCTCAGACCACTGTACTATCAAGTTTAAAATGCTATCAGTTTAGGCGAACCAGTAGTTTAAAAAAGCTACTGGTTTCTGACGATCAGCTATGCAGCGGGGTTTAGCTTTGCTAGAAAGCAGGAAATTCTGCTTTCTAGCAAAGCTAAATCACGTGCCACAGCTGATTTCCCCCTTTGCTGTTCTACTTACTTTCCCAAGCATCTTTTTGGCATGTACTGCACATGCGCGTGAGCGCAGCACGTGCCAAAAGGAGGCTTGGGAAGGTAAGTAGAACAGTGGGGGTGGGGATCAGCTGTGCAGCGCAGTTTAGCTTTGCTAGAAAGCAGGAAATCCTGCTTTCTAGCGAAGCTAAATCGTGCGCCACAGCTGATCCTCCCCCCTCGCTTCTACTTACCTTTCCAAGGCTCCTTTTGGCACGTGCTGTGCATGCACAGTCAGCGAACCGGTAGCAAACCGGTCGGGATTTCAGCACTGCCAAAGAGGTAAGTGGGTAGCAAACCATTTTTTGTAGCACCTACAAGGAACCTGGACAGGTGGTATCAAGTACTCAGCAGAATGTTGAGTTGGGCTCAGAAGTTGATTTGGGCTTTGTTGGCAAGCAAAGAAAAAAAAAAGTCAAGATCAAGTCTCCATCCAGATTTGTTCAGTGTGCGAGGTGGGTGGTCGATAAACAAACAAATAAATAAATAAAACAGGGGTTTAAGGCACCCTGTTATTAAGCTGGTTATTAAGAGCAGCTGCCTGCAATTACTGCAGGGTTCGAATCTCGCCAAGGCTCAAGGTTGACTCAGCCTTCCATCCTTTCTAAGGTAGGTGAAATGAGGACCCAGTTGTGGGGGCAATAAGCTGACTTTGTATAAATATACAAAAGTATGAAGGCTATTGCTTAACGCATTGTAAGCCGCCCTGAGTCTTCGGAGAAGGGCGGCATATAAATCAAATAAAAAAAATAAATAAAAAAAAATAAAAAAGATGGAGCTTCAGTTGCATTTTTTTTACAACACACCCTGTGATCCAAACCCTTTTGGTTTGAGACTATCTTTAACTTTTATGTATTAAAACTGGTTTAAGGGAAAGCAATACTACTAGGAAGCATTATTCCAGTTCCCCACAAACACACACACACACTCACACTAAAAATCAACTCTGCGTGATGAGGCAGGGTGTGGAAAGCGTGGTTGTGTTGAAAGAATTAGAGCATACACAGAGCGTACCTAACTCAACTGGCCACCCCCCCCCCCGAGGGAGAGCCTTCTCAGTGGGGGCTCCTGCTCTCTGGAACGAGCTGCCCCCGAAGGTACGGAGGATCCCAGACTTGCATACCTTCCGCTGTGCCCTGAAAACTTTGTTATTCCAGCAAGCCGGGCTAGCCTAATTTTAATGGTTTAAATTTTAAATTGGATTTTAATGGGATGTTTTTAATTGTGGGCCAAAGTATTTAATCTGGTTTTAAATTGTTTTTAACTTTTATATTTATGTATTTGATCTTGGCTGTTCACCGCCCTGAGTCCTTCAGGAGAAGGCAGTATATAAATATAATAAATAAATAAATAACTTTTGATTCCCTGCTGAGCCGAGCTCCATTGTAACCTAACATGCCAACTGCAAAAATAAAGCCTCTAAGCTAATTGCCAGTAGCCTCGCTTGTAACTTAAAATGTGTATTCTCAGCAACCTAATGTAAAATAGCACCCCCTAACAAAGCTCTGGGCTTTAGGCCAGAAAATGTATTCCTTTCCCCTTCTAAGGTCCTTTGTTTGCAGAGTGCTGAGAAAATCATGAGGGTTGCATGAACTAATGGATAGGAAATTATGTTTCTAACATAATTCTACCTTCAACCTTCATCATACAATCAGAGGTCCTTCCAGGAGTCAGTTTAGTAATTTTTTAAACCAATCTTTAAGCTTTTAATGACCTCTTCTTCCCCTATTTACTTAACAAAGAGTGCCAGAGACACAGATTCATCCGAGTCACATTGGAAATGTATTAGCTTGCCTGTTGGGTATTCTCTGCATCACATGTGTAACTCTTCTGGCACAGCCATCACATATCTAGCCATGTTTAATTGAATAAACTGGGAAAGATTGTAATGCTGGGAAAGGTGGAAGGAGAGAGAGGAAGAGGGCAACCAGCAGCAAGGCGAATGGACTCATAACAGCAATGAATGCATGAAGGAAGAGCTGAAGGACCTAGTCAGGGACAGATCCCCATGGTGAAAATCTATCTATATGGCCAATAACAGTCAACAAAGACATGGCCAATCAATTCCTCAGAGCCAAGAAGGTATAAATACCCACCTAAATTTCATTCCTTTCTCTTATTTTCTTTCTTCTTGTTGCAGGATCCCTCCAGTTCAGTACTGAAACCTGAAGATCTCTATTGATCTTGGTTACCGGCAGAAGTAGAATTCAGCCAGTTCTGTCCGGTTTGGGCGAATCAGTAGTGGCAACTGTGGGAGGCTCTGCTCACCCGCCCGGATGTAATATGCGAGCAAAGAGCATGCGGGGAAGGCCGTGCGCATGCATAGAGGTGGCACGTGTGAACGAAGCGAGCGCTTACATTTGCGAACCGGTAGGGAAGGCAACTGAATCCCACCTCTGGTCACCTCAAGTACAGGTAGTCCTCAACTAACAACAGTTCATTTAGGGACTGTTCAAACGGCCCTGAAAAAAGTGACTTATGTCCATTTTTCACACCGTTGCAGCATCTCCAGGGTCATGCAATCAAAATTCTGGCACTTGGCAACTGACTCATATTTATGACGGTTGCAGTGTCCCGGGGTCAAATGACCACCTTTTGTAACCTTCTGACAAGCAAAATCAATGAAGAAACCAGACTCACTTAGGAACCAGGTTATTAACTTAAAAACTGCAGCGCTGGCTCTTCAGCTTTGAAATGAAGATGAGCATCGCCCCCTAGAGTCGGGAACGACTAGCACATATATGCAACGGGAACCTTTACCTTTATATAGTTTAGCTTAACAGATTGTCTCCCTATTAGTAACAGTCTGCTGATCGAGTGTTGGTAGGAGAATGTCTAATTCACTATTCCTTTTTATAAATACTTGTGGCAAAATATACTTGCATTGTTCAACTTAACCTCTTAGTCAAGGTCCTTGGCTTCTTCTTTATGGGAAACATACCACGCACCACATGCTCTGCAGAGATATTGTTGGCCCTATGTTCCTGAAATATAAATGTTCAAACACGGGTCAACAAAGAGATAACACAGCACTTCAACATAACATTGGGCTATTTAAAATGGTATCAATTCAGGGAGCGGGGGGGGGGGGCTGCCAAGGTCTTCGCTCCCACCAGCTTTGCCCCACCATTAAGATACATCACAGGGCTAAATGCATTCAGAACGCTGTAAGGAAATCTCTTTGCAAAAGGTCAGTGCTTAAAATATATAGCTAAATAAACTATCCCTTGCTTACTCTGAATGAGAGTCGAAGAGGATGACTCAGAGAGATAGAAAACAGCTGGTGGAGATGCTGGAGATCAAAACCTATGCCAAGGACTTAGAACAGAGGGACTTTAATCAGTTTTCTCTTGTCAGGTTTTCCTACCTGTTTCTCAAGCTGTTTTGTGTATGGTTGCAATCTCATTCCGACAGAAATTTAAGTGAATAGAGTTTATTTCTGGTGCGTGTATTTCATCTGTTTAGTTTTAATACCACAGATTAGAATTAGTAGAGAGAATGGGGATATTTAACCAGTAGTGGGATTCAAATAATTTAACAACTGGTTCTCTGCCCTAATGTTTGTTTATGTTTATGTTTTATTAAATTTATATACCACCCTACTCCCGAAGGACTCAGGGCGGTGAACAGGCACAAAATAAAATACATAAATACAAAAGTTAGAAACATAATTAAAACCAAATTAAATAATTTAGCCCAAGACAATTAAAAATCCCAATAATTTAAAACAAATTAAAATTCCAATTTAAAAATTTTTAAAAAAGGGGAGAAAATTAGGCCAGGCTGGCTTGCGGGAATAGGAGGTTCTTAAAAGCAAGGCGGAAAGTGCGCAGATCCGGGATCCTCCGTATCTCCGGGGGGAGCTCGTTCCAGATAGTGGGTGCCCCCACAGAGAAGGCCCTCCCCCTGGGGGTCGCTAGTGTACACTGCTTGGCTGACAGCACCTGGAGGAGCCCCTCTCTATGAGAGTGTACCGGCCGGTGGGAGGTTGTTTGTGGTAGTAGACGGTCCTGTAAATAACCAGGTCCTAAGCCATGGAGCGCTCTAAAGGTGGTGACCAAAACCTTGAAGTGCACCCGGAAGACCACCGGGAGCCAGTGCAGCTCGCGCAGGAGAGGTGTCACAATGACAGGTTGGGTGGGTGTGGCCATGGTGGGCATGGCCAGGGGGTGTGACAGGCAATACTTGGCCTCCTGCATCCCCCTGGGAGCAAAACAGGCCGTGGGGGGGAAATGTGCCTCCCGCCCTGCGCCCCATTTTGGACTAGTAGGCCTCTTTGCAGCCTCCTAGGAGCAAAAACGGGTAGCGGGGGTGGGAGCGCTGCAAGATAATAATGACGACAGCCTAGCTATTTAAAAGCCAGTGGAGAGTGAGGCAGATGTATAAACACTCATATATAAACTTCTCCTTCATTTGAAAAACAGTAATTTTAGGGTTTTCAGTAGTTTCTCAATCTTGGCCATTTGAAAATGTGTGGACCAGTGGTGCGTTCCTCCCGGTTCGGTCCGGTTCGGCCGAGCCGGTAGCGGTGATGATATGACGTCACCGAACCGGTTCTCCCCCCCTGCCCTCCCACCCCCCCATTATTCTTACCTTTTATTTGGTCCCACCCCCAATCTATTGCTGCCTCCTGAGTCCCAGCTGATGACTAGAGGGAAAAAAACTGTTTAAACTCTTGCCATGGGGCTTCAAAGGGCCGTCCTACAGCTGATCAGTGTTAAAAGCAAACAAATGAGTCGGGTCGTAAGTGCGAGGACTGGTCGTAAATGCGAGGACCTTCCAGAAATGACTCTGACCAGCTAGCCATGCCCACCTAGTCACATGACCTCCAAGCCACACCCACAAAATAAGCCACACCCACAGAACCGGTAGTAAAAAAATTTAGAACCCATCCCTGGTGTGGACCCAGCATAGTTGGCTGGGAAATTTTGGGAGTTGAAGTCCATCTATCTTCAAATGGAATCAACTCTGTATTTCCCAATCATTCTTAGCTGTTTATGGCTTCTATACTGCATTTATGTGACAGAACAAACCTTAAGTTTCATACCTGGAAAGTCATTTCTTCACTTTCATTTAATTGTATGCCGAAGCCCCCGAGAGAAATGTGTGTTTCCTGATAATGAATAAATCTGGCTTATCACATCATGCAAACAGCTCCATACACTTTATAATAAATGTATAAATATAATCCTACCATAATTTATACATATACTGTTGATACCCCCTTATTCAGCTTTTCGTAACTTGGTAATATAATTTTTGTGTGTGTGAGATGGTTTTTGTAATTCTACACGATATGGTTTAGCCTAGTGATTCTCAACCTCTGGTCCGTGGACTCCTGGGGGGCCGTGATGTCATCACAGGTCTGCAAAGACTAGAAATATTATGATTTAAATCTTGAGTCTTTGGGGCGGGTCTGTGGACCTGGTACGTGACCACAAAAGGTATTTAAAGGGGGGGGGTCCGTGGTGAAAAAAACAATACAGAACCAGTGGTTTAGTCCATTCTTCAAAAAATGCTGCATATGATAATTTCCTAAGAGGAGAGCTAGGTCTCCTGAGACATTTTCGTTAGGCCAAGACAGCTAAAATACTATTGTTTAAATTCCTTACAAAAATTATATTACAATACAGGTAGTCCTCGACTGACAAGTTGCTTAGCAGCCATTTGAAGTTATGACAGACTCCCTAAAACAGAGGTCCCCAACCCCCAGTCCATGGACCGGCAGCAGTCCATGGCATGCCAGAAACCGGTCCGCGCAAACAAACAAAGCTCCATCCACAGGAAATAGGCAGCAAGCGAAATCACGGCCCCTCCGGTCATCAGTAAAACCTCTCTCCATGGAACTGGTCCCTGGTGCCCCAAAGTTTGGAAGCCGCTGTCCTAAAAGGTACTCATGACTTGTATTCGAACTTCCTCCTTCCCTGCATGCTTGCATTTTGGGTACTTGGCAACCTGACCGCATTTATGGCTGTTTGCAGTATCCTGCTGTTATATGATTGAGATTTATGACATTTTTTGGCCAGAAACTGGTGTTTGCTTCTAGTTCCCACCACAAAGCAACCACTGCGAAGAAAAGATTTGCTTCAGAACCACAGTATTCTGTTCACAAGCACAATGTTTGCTTAACAACCGTAACATTTGCTTTGCGACCATCACAATCACTTAACAACCACTGTAAAAAAAGGTCATAAAATCAGCAGGGACAATCATGTGATGACCCACTTAATGACCATCTCGACTTATGACTGTAATTCCAGGCTCAATTATGGTTATAAATTGAGGAGTCACTGTAGTATAGTGATACCTGTGGTGTTGTATTACAGTAGTTCTAGAGCAGCGATGGCTAACCTTTTTGCCATCGTGTGCCAAAAGCAGAGGGAGCGCGGGGGGCCGTGTGCATGTGTGTGGGTGGGGCGCACTGAATTATAGGTACCCATAATTCAGGGCGCCCCACCCACACACATGTGCGTGCAACCCCCCCACAAACCCCCCCGCTTTTGGCATGCACGGTGGGCCCGGTAAGTCTGTTTTATGCCCTCCCCAGGCTCCAGAGGCTTTCTTGGAGCCTGGGGAGGGTGAAAACAGCCTTCCCCACCCCACCCCCGGAAGTCCTCCAGAGGCCGGAAATGGTCCACTTGTTGACTTCCGGTGGGCCCAGAAGGCCCAAAAATCAGATGTGCGCGCCGGAGCTGAGCTAGGGCAACGCTCGCATGCCCACCGATATGGCTCCGCGTGCCATAGGTTTGCCATCCCAGTTCTAGAGTTATACAACAATTTCCAGATGTATTCTTTTGAACTTATCTTTTATCCACCCTAAGCCTTTATACTGACAATGAAATTCATCTCTTTGGTTAATTAAGAATATAATCTTTTTAGTTAAAGGAGGTTCAGTTCTTTTCTTTTTAAGACCGGAACTCTGTTCCTAGCTAATTTATTGCAACCTCGCTTTATTTTAATGGTCTATGATTACAGATACACGTTAAGATATAAGGTATGTGTTTGAACATATTGTATATGTGAAAAAGAACTTGATGTTAACAGAATCCAGCAGTTAAAGTCATATAGTTTACGAGATTGTGTTTTATGTCTTTTTTTAATTTTAAGATTATTTTTGAAAAGTTCTTTTTCTTCTTCTTCTTCTCTCTTTCTCCTTTGGTGCATGGGATTGAACAACTCAGTCAAATGCTGTTTTCCACCCTGTAACAAATAATAATAAAAAGGTCCATTCAAGATGTGTCTGCTTTTGATGTCTGCTGTAAAAGTGTCAATTAAGTCAGAAGGAGAACAAAGGGAGGTAAACACTGATATGGCTTTCATTGGGTCTGCCAGCTTGGAGGATTTTTGCTTCTTTTCCTTTTGAGAAAGAAGTTCTTGTTATCTGCTGCTTTGTTCCTGCTTTGGTTCAATACGCAGTTTCTCTCCAAGTTTTCTGATAAGTTCTGCCAGGTCTTCTGTGTTTTGTGATTTTTCTTCAAGGAGCTCATATCGAAGGCTTGAGATGTCCTGTTTAATTTCTTTCAGCTCACCTGTAAAAGAGAAAAGATCAGAAGGCTTAGGAATATAGGAACCAAAAACCTGTTTCCAGAAGGAAGGTAATAAATAAAACACCAATAATGAAGGTAATGAAACCTTTGCATTATTATTATCATTATTATTATCATCATCATTATTATTATTATTATTATTATTATTATTTAATCTTTAGTGAGATTCACAGCCTTTGAGGCTGGTTAATAGCTCAGCAGCTCGAGTCCTAACCAAGGACCTAGAATTGTTACGGTATCATCGGAGGATGTAAGCTGTTCCGAGTAAGGTGGTTTTTTGTAGAGTCAAAATGTTCAAGTCTGGTAAATTTAGAATTTCTAAATAGCGGGGTAGCCCTTTGGGTATTGCTCCAAGGGCTCCAATTACAATTGGGACAACACATGATTTCTTTTTCCACAGTCGCTCAACTTCAATTTGCAAGTCCCGGTACTTTGTGATTTTTTTTCTTGCTGATTATTATTATTATTATTATTATTATTATTATTATTATTATTATTATTAACAACAACAACAACAACAACAACAAATCTGTTTTTCAAAAGAGGTGGGTTATTCCCCCCCCCCTAGAAATATAGAATCTTTATCAGGAAGAGAAATAAGGTTTAATGTTGGCTCTGGAAGCAGAGCTAATTCTGCCACTATTTTGAATAGCTTCTGCTATTTGATAGTATTTGATAAACATCAGCTATATTGATATTAGGATCCTTCTTCTTCCCAAAGTTGTCCAAGAAGCTTCTTATCCAAGAAACAAAACGTCTTCAAAGAAAAACCAGAAAGTCCAGTTGCCTCTTGAAAAAGCACCTTTGGGACAACCATGACCTCGATGCAGTGGTGAAATTCAAATTTTTTTACTACCAGCTCTGTGGGTGTGGCTTGGTGGGTGTAGTGTGGCTTGGTGGGCATGGCAGAGGAAGGATGCTGCAAAATCTCCATTCCCACCCCACTCCAGGGGAAGGATACTGCAAAATCTCCATTCCCACCCCACTCCAGGGGAAGGATATTGCAAAATCGCCATTCCCACCCCACTCTGGGGCCAGCCAGAGGTGGTATTTGCCGGTTCTCCAAACTACTCAAAATTTCCACTACCAGTTCTCCAGAACCTGTTAGAACCTGCTGGATTTCACCCCTGCCTGGATGACTGATAATTTCCATAGACATCCTTGTCCTTCACATCTACAGTATATGGATCCCTGACAGGAGCTATTTTTAACTTCATTGGGGGTTTTTTTGGCATCAGGTTCAAACACCATCTTTGTTTCCAAGAATGCTATGAGATATAAGACACATTGTACTATTATTTTTTTACAGTGGGAAGTTTTAGCTCCCTGCTTTGGTTTGTCATACTTACAAATGATTGTCGGTCCTTGACTTACAACCGTTCTTTTAACAATCATTCAAAGTTACAATAGCACTGGAAAAAAGTGACTTACGACTGGTCTTCACACTTATGACCATCACAGCATTCTCCTGGTCCCATGATCAAAATTTGGGTACTTGGGAACCAGGGTGTATTTTCAATGGTTGCAGCACTGCGGGGTCATATGATTTCGATTTGTGACCTTCCCAGCTGGCTTCTCTAACAATCAAAGTCTAACCCAAAGCTGGATTGCTGAACGACCATGTGATTCACTTAACAACTGCAGCAGTGGTGGGTTTCAAATTTTTTTAATACCAGTTCTGTGAGTGTGGCTTGGTGGGCATGGCATGGCTTGGTGGGCGTGGCAGGGGAAGGATACTGTAAAATCTCCATTCCCACCCCATTCCAGGGGAAGGTTACTGCAAAATCCCCATTTCCTCCTGATCAGCTGGGTCTTGGGAGGCAGAGAACAGATGGGGGTGAGACCAGTCAGAATTTTTACTACCGGTTCTCCGAACTACTCAAAATTTCCACTACTGATTCTCCAGAACTGGTTAGAACCTGTTGAAACCCACCTCTGAACTGCAGTGATTTACTTAACAATTGTGGCAAAAAAAAAAAAAATTAGGCATGACTCGCTCAACAACCATTTTGCTGAGCAATGGATATTCCGCTCTCAGTTGTGGTGATAAGTTGAGGACTACCTATATTGCACAAGAAAAAGGGTGAGCTTTTCTTTGCTGGTTTGTGTCGTGCCCTGCTTTTCATCCAAAGAGCGCAACCTCATTCTGCCTTTCAAATCTTAGCCTCAAAATTCAGGGAAAGATTAAATTGGGAAACCCATTTCAGAGAAGATGCTAACTGGCCTTATCTTGTCTTGCCTTGCCTCTGACATCAAAGCACAATTTAAGGCCTTAGGACAGACTGGCTGCTCAACATGTCATTCCTTTTGAAAAATCAAGTCTGCTGGAAACTTTCAACATTTTTTTTTTACATCGGAGATCTGGTCCTTTCTTTAGTTTCTCAGTCAAGGGTGGAAATGCTGTTCTATCCACATCTACCAGAGCTCGAATTATGACTTGCAGATTGAGACTCTGTATCCTGTTACAAATTGCAGAGGTCAACTTTCTGGATCCATTGCACATATCCAGGAGGAAAAATAAATAGATATATAAAAGTATTGCCCTCCCGAGTCAATGTTTACTGCTCCTCTGTAATGAGATCACTGGTGGCATTGCCTGCAGAACATATAGCAATAGTAATAGCCATGGTGGCGCAGTGGTTAGAATGAGAACTGCAGGCTACTTCTGCTGACTGCTGGCTGACTGCAATTTGGCACTTCGAATCTCACCAGGCTCAAGGTTGACTCAGCCTTCCATCCTTCCGAGGTCAGTAAAATAAGGACCCAGATTGTTGGGGGCAAGAGGCTGACTCTGTAAACCGCTTAGAGAGGGTTATAAAGCACCATGAAGCGGTATACAAGTCTAAGTTCTATTGCTATTATATACCAGATATATCAGTAATATACCACTATTTTTTTTAGTGTCCCCAAGAAAAAAAAAGATAGCATTTGTGATAAACGGGAATTATTTTGATTTGGGGATTTTTATGTATGTTTGTGTGTTGGAGGAAAAGTTATACAGGTTGTCTTCAATTTACAACAGTTCATTTAGTGACTGTTTGAAATTACAATGGCACTGGAAAAAATGACTTATGACCATTTTTGATACTTATGATCATTGAAGCATCCCCATGGTCATGTGATCAAAATTCAGATGCTTAGCAACTGATTCATATTTATGATGGTTGCAGTGTCCTGGGGGTCATGTAATCATCTTTTGCGACCTTCTGACTGACAAAGTCAATGGGGAAGCCAAATTGACTTAACAACTGTGTTACCAACTTAACAACTGCACTGATTCACTTAACAACTGTGGCAAGAAAGCTCATAAACTGAGACCAAAGTCAGTTAAATGTTTCACTTGGCAACAGAAATTTTGGCCTCAATTGTGGTCATAAGCCAAGGACTACCTATATTTATAGGTGTATTAAGCCCACCCAAGACTCGATGCACTACACTTTGCTGTAATAATGGATTCCTGCATTGGGCAATTAGGTTGGGATCGGGGTGAAATGCTCCCGGTTCGGACCAGATCACCCAATCCGGTAATGATGGCGGCGGGTGGTTCGGAGAACCGGTAGCAAAAAGCCGCCCCACCATGCTCAGCTGAGTCGCACGATCATCAGAGGCTTTTTTTTTTTACTTTTCAAAGCATTTTTTCTACAACCTCTTCTGATGAAAAAATGCTTTTAAAAGTAAAAAATAAAGCCTCTGATGATCGCGCGGCTCAGCTGGGATCCTCAGAGGCTTTTCAAAACATTTTTTTCTGCAACCTCTTGGCCGAAGAGGTGGTAAAAAAAATGTTTTGAAAAGTCTCTGACGATCCCAGCTGAGTTGCCTGATAGTCAGAGAGGCTTTTCAAAGCATTAGAAAAAATGCTTTGAAAAGTTAAAAAAAAAAAAAAAGTTGGCCACGCCCACCGTCACATTATCCCCCACAGAACCGGTAGTAACACATTTTAAATTTCACCCCTGGTTGAGATAAATCTCCAAGATCCCATTCACCTCTTACATTTTCTGCTTTCTACAGCCATGACCTGAAAACTCTGCTTCTGTTATTCATCAATTTGCTAATGAATCTTTGACAGCATGATTTTGAGGAGACACTTCTAGAATTGCACAAGGCTAGTACAGACCATGGATTAAAAATACATGTTTGGCAGCAAAGATACAACTAAAGTCTTGATGATACAAACAAACAAGAAAACTTTCTTATCTAATATTAAGAATTATAGCCATTCTACAATCTTACCTTCATTGACTTCATCACTTTCTCTGTCTACTTGAGCTTTCAGTACATAACGTTTAATAAGACGTTTCATGATCTTCTAGAAAAGAGAAGCATAAAAAAAATTATTTTAGCTTTGATGAAAGGATCCTAATTCTACAAGCTGACTAACGCTTGGCTTGCCCTCCCGGAACTATTCAGAGCCTTGCTATGACCAGACTGATGCTTATACAAATATCGCCGTGTCATGTATATTAGCAGCTCCCAACCTTTTGGGCATCAAGGACTGGTTCCATGGAGAGAGGACCGGAAGGATCGTAGTTTCGCATGCTGCCTGCATCCTGAGGATGGGGCTTTGCTTGTTTGCATGGCCCAGTTTCTGACATGCCGCCACGATGCTGATCCACAGCTCAGGGGTTGGGGACCCATGATGTATATTAAGTATATTAACTCAGAAGCCCCACTGAACATAGTAGAATTTACTGCTTCATACCAAATTTCCCTTATTTCCATAACAATTTCCATAACAAAACCGTAAGAAAGACTGAGCGCCAAAGAATTGAGGCCTTTGAACTATGGTGCTGGAGAAGACTCCTGCAAGTCCCTTGGACTGCAAGGCGATCAAACCGGTCAGTCCTAAAGGAGATCAACCTTGACTGCTCTTTAGAAGGCCAGATCCTGAAGATGAAACTCAAATACTTTGGCCACCTAATGAGAAGGAAGGACTCACTGGAGAAGAGCCTAATGCTGGGAAAGATTGAGAGCAAAAGAAGAAGGGGATGACCGAGAACGAGGTGGCTGGCTGGAGTTACTGAAGCAGTAGGCATGAACTTAAATGGACTCCAGAGGATGGTAGAGGACAGGAAGGCCTGGAGGAACATTGTCCATGGGGTCGCGATGGGTTGAAAATGACTTCGCAACTAACAACAACAATTTCCCTATATTTTTCCATTGACCCAAACTGATGCAGGAGATTCATATTCAGAACAATCCATTAAGAGATTTACTCGGAAGGCCAAGATAAGTTGGCTATTACCCCAAAGGAAAAGGCACAGAATAATGGAAATCAATGAGAGAGAGATGGATTCCACCTTGAAAGTTAGGAAAAACTTCTGAACAATAAGAACAGCCTGTAGAACCAGTTGTTCAAAAAGCTGGTGAGATCTTTTCACTGGATGCATTGAAATGGAGAGTTAGAAGGCCATCTGTCTCAGATGGTTTAATTTAGATTTTCTGAAGAGAACAGGGAATTGGACTCAATGGCCTAGTGGAGACTTTTTATTAATTCATGCGCTGTTGTGATTCAATAGTTAGAACAATTAATCAGTGGAACAACTTGCCTCCAGAGGTTGTGAATGCTCCAACACTGGAAGTTTTAAAGAAGAAATTGGATAATCATTTGTCTGAAGAGGTGTAGGGTTTCCTGCCTGAGCAGAGAGTTGGACTAGAAGACCTCTAAGGTCCCTTTCCAACTCTATTCTTCTATTCTATTGAATCATGGCAATTCCTGAGGGAAGGATTCCGGTATGGCATTTTTCACAGTTGAGTCTTCTCACAAGTTACTTTGTGACTTCTTCATGTAAGACTGAATATGTCTTACACCTTGTACTAAAATTCTGCAGAATTCTGTCTATTGAATTTCCTGGCTGGTTCCAATTGGCTGGATTCCCACTAGATTTGTCACTTACTGAATTAACCCATTTCTTTCAGATCTGCAAAATACAACAAACCATAACCAACCAAACAGGTTGAGTTATGAGACCTGGGTTGTAAAAATAAAGGTATAGTTTTTTTAAAAAATCTAGCGCTTTGCTTTTATATAAAAGCCATCCTAAATTCTACAGTCCAGATCTGGTAGCCCTATATGACAAATTAATTCACAAAAAATATAACCCAGGTTAAACTTGGCTAAGTTCTTCTGAAGATGCCACAATTATGTCTTTAACTGATCTAGTTAAGCATAAGATGCAAATTTGACACTTACCTGGTACTTTCTTTGTGAATTATTTGAACTGTTTAAGTCGATATCATCTGTACTTCTTATATTTGGTAGCTTATTATGCTCCATCTGAAAATAAGAAATAATGAGAAGTTTTCTTAGATAATTCCATTTTTTCCCCCCTTTTTTCTACCTGCTGGATATTTCAAAGAAGATAAGCAAGGAACCCCCAAATATAAGCCAAGGAAAAATAGGTGAATGTTTTTATTTAGTGGTACAATTTTATTAATTGTCACCAACTAACAACTGGGTTCTGTATAGATATGTCACTCCAATTTATTTTCTCTCATTTCATGACCTTTTGTATCCAGTCTTCTGTATTATCTTTTTATCTAGGAACTTGATGGTAGATTTTGAGGATCCAGGCTCTCTGCTTCACTAAATTAACATGGTTACGTTCTCATCACCACTCTATAAAGCCTTAGTAAGACCACACCTAGAATACTGCATCCAGTTTTGGTCACCACTCTATAAAAAAGATGCTGAGACTCTAGAAAAAGTGCAGAGAAGAGCAACCAGGATGATTAGGGGACTAGAGGCTAAAACATACGATGAATGGTTGCAGGAACTGGGCATGGCTAGTCCAGTGAAGAAAAGGACCAGGGGACACATGATAGCAGAGTTCCAATATTTGACGCGCTACCCCAGAGAGGAAGGGGTCAAGCTATTTTCCAAGGACCTGAAGACCAGACAAGGAATAACGGATGGGAACTGATTAAGGATATATTCAACCTGGAAATAAGGAGAAATGTTCTGACAGTGAGAAAAATCAGCCAATGGAACAGCTTGCCTTCGGACGTTATGGGAGCTTCATCAGTGGAGGCTTTCAAGAAGAGATTGGACTGCCATTTATCAGAAATGGTGCAGGGTCTCCCGCTTGGGCAGGGGGTTGGACTAGATGACCTACAAGGTCCTTTCCAACTCTGTTAATCTAATCAAATGTTCACATGGATCAAAGTATTTTCAAAAACTAATCACATTTTATATTTGCTGGAGTACTTTATTTCCCCAAATGACTGAAGCTTTAGCTACAAACATGATAAAGGAAGAGCAACCTATCATATCAAACATAATAACTATTAGACATGAGCTCCAAAATATTGATCATTTTATTTATTAATCCGTAAGAGCTTTAGAAGAGAAAAAAAAATAAGCATCTCCTTCTTCATTCCTCTTTTTCCTTTGCATTCCCCTAAGCGGAAAATTGATATTCTTAAGAAAAAATAGCTTGATTTCTCCTTATTTTCTTCATTTTAAGGATAGAAAGCTTAACATGCAAATTGGAGTATTCCTTAATAAATGTGATTTGTCCCTTTGGATATCCATTTATAAATTCTCTCAATTAGCTTAATTCTACTTGCATACGTACATCCTGATACATGTAGATTCTGAAGAATAGACCAAGGATTTTAACTAACATTGCCTTCATTTTCTCCTCTAACTACCACATAATTACCAAATTCCATCTAAAACATGTGTTTTTCATCCAGATGCATCAAGTATGATGTTTTTTCTTTAGAAATTCAGTTCTTGGAAGAGCAGTTTTCAGGAAGCAAAATCTCACAGGAATCCTTCATGTTCTGGAATATGAGAATCTTCTCACTAACACTCTCTCTAAGCAAATTGTTTATAGGAACAGTTATTTTTAGTGTTATGCAGAAAAACTATCCTCTATTTTTCATTTCTAACTCTCTCTCGTGAAAGAGAATTTCCTTTCTAAGATTTGTTTCAGAAAAGAAGACTGGAGCATTTACAGCTGTTTAGTTCTAAAGTCAACAAGATATGCACCAATTCCTACTTTTCACATAAAATCATCTCTTCGGCACTCTACAGTTCTCCTGATTTCTCATGCTTCCGTGAAGAAGTCATAATAAGGGAAACTTCATCCATGGGGAGAGCTTTCTAATTCAAGGTGATGGAAAGATCAGGGCCGCCAGCAAGAGCAGGGACCTCCTACAATAATGCTCAAAACTACCACTAAAAGAAAGTCAGAAATAATTCTCAGTCCCTCTGAAAGTAAGACATAAAAAGCAGAAGGCAGATTTCATGAGGCAGTTGCATTCAATTGTTTCAGTGTAATAATATTTCAACACTGGCTGTTAAATTTTAAAAGGTCCAAGTGAAATTACATTGCATTACAGTCTTTGAACACGTGGTGGCAGGATGCACAAAGTCAGTACACTTTCCAATTGTCTAATAGTCTAAAAGCTGGCTTTAAACAATGCTAAGTATGCTGCCTCATTTCCTGAAACAGTAGGGTAGCAGTGTAATAGCCGCTGATTTTACTTGCTGAAAGCTCACCTCCTGAGGCAGCCATTGTGTTGAATGGTGTAGAAATAGCACCTATTTCCTCCTCCAACTCAAACTATGAAAAATATACAATTCTAGTATGTGGCAGCTGGTTACCTGATTCATCTCAGCATCCTCCTGGAAACCCTTCACGTGGCAAAACAGTAGTTTAAAAATCCATGTCTTTATTCTGAGGGAAAAGTACAGCAGAGATTTGGGGCTGGGCACCAGATTGAAAGGGACAGGAAGAGTTCGGCCTTCCTCAAAATAAGAAAACCAGAGTTTTGCTCTGGCAAACTTCCATTCTACATCGGCATCATCCTGAAAGGCAGAGAAAACAGTCAGTCAGTGGTTACCTGAAACAGTGGTACACAAAAGAGAATATACACTTGTTTAGAGCTGCAAATTTGTCTAAATTCCTACAAATGCACTCTCTCTCTCTGTCTGTGTGTGTCTCTCTCTTTCTCTCACACACACTCACACTCAGTCACACACACACACACACACACACACACACACACACTTTTTAATATATGTACGAGCAGTGCAGTGACCTAGATCTTAAGATGCTCATTTCATATTCAGGAGGTTGAGATTTCAATTCTAGGCAGTGGCAGATATTTCTCTTTCTGGGCTCAAAGAGAAAATATCTGCTGCGAACTGCATGTAGGTGTCAGGAAGGGAATCTGGCCAGTAAACGTTTAGCTCCATTCAGTCGCCCCGACTCCACCCCAATGCAAGGGGTTACAGGATTGTAAAAAGAAATAGATAGATGCCATTCTTCAAAATCTACATTTTGTCAGGGTGATCTATATTAGGTTTTGGAGCTGGCTATAAATATTGTTAAATAAACACATGAAATGCAAATACATTAAATATACAATTAACTATAATTATTAAAAAGCACAACACTAAAACAACAAAATAAAAGCAGCAACCTGAATGCAAATTTCTGAGCAGCAAGATGTTAGAAAATTAGCACACTGATTGAGTGATTCAAACAAAACTTCTTTGCTCGGTGCTAAGAAATAAAAACTGGTTTCCTTAGTGCAGAAAATACTTCTCTTTTTTCCAGTATATTAGCTTATTTTGTCAGGTGATTCTTTCTGGCATTTAGTTAAAATCCTTTTTTATTTTTTCCTGCTCTTTTATGTCTTATGTTCCAAAATGGCAGAGAACTATCTACTGTAGCTATAGCTTCAGAAGGTGAGTAATACATCATTTTTAATAGCCTCTTCCCCAAGCTAACACCCTTCAACTTTTCTTCACAGGCCTTAGCGTGCAGGCTATGTATCATCTCTTTTCTCTTCTTCTGGACCTGTTCTAGCCTGTCAACATCTTTCTTAAATTACAGTGTCTAAAACTAGGTATAAAAGTATCAGAATAGTCTTGCTGGATTTGGCCAGAACATAATTCTGTCCCCAGGAAGCAACACCCAAAAGCATTCAGGAAGCTCTCATGACAATCTTCCAGAACCAGCCTTGGCCAAAACAGAAGACTGATGCAAATATAGAGTTTTATTGCTGAATACTCATATTTAACTATCAGCAGAGCCATAAATATAATTTTAATGAACAGTAATAATTTTAAAGAAAAGCTCTATTAGCTCAAAGACTGCTTCTATGCTACAATGTTTCCTGTGTTTGTTTATTAGCATGGCTGTAGTTCCTAATTAAGAATATGTACAACATTTTCATGTCTCTGAGGAAAGCCCATATCAGTTTAATCAAAATATTACCTCAATTTCCTGGAAGGAACTATTGATCATTGCGATAAGCATGTTCAACAAAACAATAACCATGGTGACATTATAAACACCATAAAGGACATAGCCAATATTTTCAATAAATTTGTGGTTATAATTTATGACCACAGATTTTACTTCGGAAAGTCCAAATATTGCCCAGAACAAAGTCTTGAAGCTTTCTTCCACTCTGAAAAAAAAAAAAAGAATAAATAGAAGCATGAACAAATCTTGCAAAAGATCTAGAAAAATTGAACTGCATTAGCAGCAATTTGCCTATCTTTAATTAATAGTCCTTGAAAATATATTATGTCATGGATGGTATTTGCAGGATACGTGTTGTATATTTGTACAGGTAGTCCTCGACTTATGAGCACAAATAAGCCCAAAATTTCTGTTGCTAAGTAAGACAGTTATTAAGTGAGTTTTGCTCCATTTTACAACTTTTCTTGGTACATTTGTTAAGTGAATCACTGCAGTTCAGGGGTGGATTCTACTTACCTTTACTACCAGTTCGCAATGAGACTGCATGTGCTTCTGCGCATATCACCCATGATGACATTGTGATGGGTGGGCGGAGCCTCCTGCCGGTTTTACTACCGGTTCTATAGAACCGGACTGAACCGGGAGCAACCCACCACTGGACTAGAACTCCCAGTCTCCTGATAGGCCCAATGTCATCTAGTTCAGTGGTGGGTTTCAAAAATGTTTATTACCGGTTCTGTGTGTGTAGCTTGGTGGGTGTGGCTTGGTGGGCATGGCAGGGGAGGGATATTGCAAAATCCCCATTTCCTCCCAATCAGCTGGGACTTGGGAGGCAGAAAATAGATGGGGGCGGGGCTAGTCAGTATATTTACTACCGGTTCTCTGAACTACTCAAAATTTCCGCTACCGGTTCTCCAGAACTGGTCAGAACCTGCTGAAACCCACCTCTGCTGCAGTTGTAACATGATTAAGCGAAACTCGCTAACTTTGCTTGTCAGAAGATTTCAAAAGGCGATCACATGACCTCTGGACACTGCAACCATCATAAATATGAGCCAAGTGCAAAGCGTCTGAATTTTGATTACATGACCATGAGAATGCTGCAGTGGTCGTAAGTGTGAAAAATGGTCATAAATCACTTTTTTCAATCCCATTGTAACTTCAAATGGTCACTAAATGAACTGTTGTAAGTCATGGACTACCTGTATATCCAAAATTGGAAGATGAAGGTGCATTGTCACAATCTAAAGCCCACCCGTTTCCACCTGTATCAACGCCGTACTAACATCCAAAGGTGGTGTGACATCACACCTATCATCTTGCATTTTTTGACTCTTCCTTGTGAATACACACAAATGTCTCAATGAATTGGGCATGTCAAATTTTTCAACTTTCAATTTCCAAACATTAGGGATTCTCAAAAGTTGTGATATGTCTTGGGGATTGTAAAGATATTTCGGTTACTTTAATAGAATTTAGATGTGCTTGGTAAGCAACTACATGAATATCATAACTTTTTAACACTTTGTTTCTTTCATTTGATAATATATTGAACTTCTAGGCCTCAATTGTTTTGGGTGGATCACAACAATAAAAAAAATATAATAACATAAACATCAATCGTTTTAAAAGTTTAAGTGAGACATGATCAGATGTTGCTAGAAAAAAAAGGAAAAATGCAATTATTTTGGCAAGTCAAAAGTAGAAATGTTTCTAGTCGTCTAATATACCGCTCTTTTTTTCTTCTTTTAAATATAATTGCCTTCCTTTTTTCTACATGTTTACATTTTCTTAGCATATTTGAAAGAAATGGGCATGTTCTGGCATGATCTGATTTGGACATTTTCTTAATATCCTTTTACATAATAACAGCAATCTCAATCTTTTTGAATGTTGTTCCTGATGAAACCACAACAATACTATCCACAAACACAAAAAAATCAGTACTGGATTGGGGAAAAAACTAATGCTTCAATAACACCAAAATGGGACAGAAAGAATATAAAGAGAAACAAAATAGAGCAATTAGAACTGAAGTTTGTTAGTCAGCATAAAATGTTGGATAACGAAAGGAAAACAATACATCTGGGAATGAGTGTAAATAAATCCAAAATATAGTTGGAGGCACAGGTGGAGAATTGATTAAAATTCCAAACTGCAACAATTTACAGTATGAATTTTGATACAGTTTATTTCATAATGCACAATGTTGGATTTAGGATTTTAAGATTCTCTGTATAGAGATAGTCCTTGGAGGAAGATGTGCTGGATATGTTCACCATTTTGGACTGTTTGTAAAAATAATAAAGGCAGGATACAAATAAATAAATGAATAAATTAACTAAATGCATGCTAACACATCTGCATCAGAATATTGAATTTTTACAGAGTAAAGAATATGAAATGTATTTCATAATTTTTTTTCTGCTTAATATCTCTTCTTAGGAAAATGTACAGGCACCATAGTTCCGCTTTCTCTAATAATCTCATCAATCCATTTTATGGCAATCTAACAAAATACAGTAGTATGAAAAAAAATCACACTGATTAAAAGCAGTGATCCTTCCTCATTCATGAAAACGTTCACCTAATCCGATTTCACAGATCTGAAGGCATCAATATTAACAGCATAAAAACGGTACAGCAGAGAAATGTTTTAGGGTCAGCAACCGTAGCTAACTATGACAAGGGAATCAAATACATTCTGCTCACACTAAGAATGTTACAAAATCAAAAATACTTAATCCAGTTGAGTGCCTTCCAATACAATCATTCACAGATTCCACAAGGATTAACTTACGTAGTAAATGCTTCATTCTGCTTTGCTCCCAAGTAATAGGAATAGAGATTAAACATTCCTATCATGAAGGCCACAAAAACCATGATAAATATGACCATGAACTTGAAAATGTCTTTCACAGTTCTACCAAGTGATATCTGCAAGGGTCCAAAGCTTTCGTTGGCTGGCAAAATATAGGCGATGCGTGAGAAACTTAAAACCACAGCAATTGCATACAAGCCTTCGGATATGATTTGAGGGTCAGATGGATCCCAGTCTATTCTTGCTAAAAAGAAAGAAATAGAAGAATTTTAGTTTAATATGTTGAGCTTTGGTCCTCCTACATCAGAGGTGGGTTTCAGCAGGTTCTGACCAGTTCTGGAGAACCGGTAGTAAAAATTCTGACTGGCCCCGCCCCCATCTATTCTCTGCTTACCAAGTCTCAGCTGATCAGAAGGAAATGGGGATTTTGCAGTATCCTTCCCCTGCCACACCCACCAAGCCACGCCTGCCAAGCCATGCCACGCCCGCCAAGCCATGCCCACAGAAACGGTAGTAAAATTTGAAACCCACCACTGTCCTACATGCCTGCTCAAAACATTAGGTCAACCACAGTACAGCTAGTCCTCAATTTACGTTCATTTAGTGACTGTTTGAAGTTACAACAGCACTGAAACGACAATTTTTCACACTTATGACCATTGTATTACTACCTGTAGCCTAGGTATCATTTAACCTTGTATGAAATAAGACAACTGAGGAAATGAGAGGATCTTCCTTTGTTCTGGAACTGAGTTCAAGCAACAATCTTCAGAAGTGTGTCTCTTTGACTTCAATACTGTTTACATTCAGGTTTGCAATGAACACGTCACTTTTCCCGCAGATTATGGCTGATAAACTTGGTGAATAAATTATGGCATCTCATAAAATGAGTTAAATCAACCTTTTATATCCTGCTGCTTTTTATTATAAGTTGGGGTTGCAACTTTTTTGCAACTCCCAGCCAGTGAAGGACAAGAAAGCTAGAATTTTGAGAGTCGCTGTCTCATCAGATCCAGAAGGTGTCATATTTTTTAAAAAATATTTTAAAAACTGCCGTATATTATCTGGAGATGGCTTGTTTATAACGTCTTGCTGATATTTACTTTATAGCATTTAATTTACTTTCATGGCCATTCAGTAAAACCTCTTTTACTTTAGAAGCAAAAGGGCACGTTTATCTGGTATTATTCTGTTTCATTTCTAAGATAAGTCAAGTCTGGTTAAAAAAAATTGAGGCTTATTTTTGGATGGATTTATATATAAGTATATACGGTATATTTCAATTCTGAATAATATAAATTCATATTTGGAAGGAAATAAAACGTTAGTTTAGCTCTATAGTATAAATCTGAGCTGCTCACCCAAAGTGTAGTACTTTATCCTGGGATCCAATATTGCAGTTGTATTAGCGTCAACAATATTCTGGGCTCTAGAAGCGTGCCAGAAGGCCATGAACCTGGCAATGAATGAGGCTGCAAAAATAGCCAACATACCAAAATCTAGCATATTCCACAACTCAAAAAGATATTCCTTGGGACCTTGGGACCAAATTTCTTTGCATTCAGCCCATATCATACCTAAAAGAAGAAAGAAGAAAACAGGACATTAGCTTTAGACTTCGTGCCTCTCCTTACCTTCAAAAGACTCTGAACATGGTACACAACAGTCAAAAGAACAGAGATGGGGGTGGACAGGGGAGAGTTAGCTGAAGCATGATCTGTACTTGTAAGTGCAGACCGGCTGCCAAGCGCCAGAATAGAATAGAATAGAATAGAATAGAATAGAATAGAATAGAATAGAATAGAATAGAATAGAATAGAATAGAATAGAATAGAATAGAATAGAATAGAATAGAATAGAACAGAACAGAACAGAACAGAACAGAATTCTTTATTGGCCAAGTGTGATTGGACACACAAGGAATTTGTCTTGGTGCATATGCTCTCAGTGTACATAAAAGAAAAGATACGTTCATCAAGAATCATAAGGTACAACACTTAATTATAGTCATAGGGTACAAATAAGCAGGATACAAGCAATAAAATTACAGTCATAAGTGGGAGGAGATGGGTGATAGGAACGATGAGAAGATTAATAGTAGTGCAGACTTAGTGAATAGTTTGAGAATGTTGAGGGAATTATTTGTTTAGCAGAGTGATGGCGTTCAGAGAAAAAACTGTTCTTGTGTCTAGTTGTTCTGATGTGCAGTGCTTTATAGCGTCGTTTTGAGGGTAGGAGTTGAAACAGTTTATATCCAGGAGGCAAGGGGTCTGTAAATATTTTCACAGGCCTCATTTGGACTTGTGCAGTATACAAGTCCTCAATGGAAGGCAGGTTGGTAGCCATTGTTTTTTCTGCAGTTTTAATTATCCTCTGAAGTCTGTGTCTATCTTGTTGATCACACAACCGTGGGGACCCTGTAATGGCCATAACTTTGAGGACTGAGCATAAGTACCATATGTTCAGTGCTGTCATGACTTTGAATGGTCATCGAATGGTCATTAAGTGAGACGTGTCTATGGTTCTCACAGTCAGAATTTTTTTTCTTATTTCAGGTCTGGTTCTCCCTCTGTAAAGTCTCCACACCTAGTTAATCTCTGAGAGTTATGCAGAATAAATACCTACACTCTGTTATAGACCTTCAAGGATTTGAAAGCTCTTGTTATCTCTCTCCTTAACCTTCTCTTCTTTAGGTCAAACATATCTAAGTTCTTCATCACTTTCCATAGAACCATCATCATGTTAATTGGTTTTTCTCTGCATTCTTTCCAGTTCCTTAAGTTCCAGATCTTGCTTGAATTGTAGTGATCAGAACTGGACACAGGGGTAATCTGACCAGCATAGAGCAGAACTATTATTTCCCCTTATGTCACCATTCTACCTCTGTTGATGCAACTCAAGACTGCTATCAAGATTCTCAATCATCCAGGTCACGATTGTCCCAAAACTGCTTTTCCAAAAGGCAACTAGATGTTCTTGTTTTTTTTTTCCTCCATGAAAACGTTTCCCTTCTCATTCCAGAAGCTTCTTCAATTCAGTGAACTGAACTTCAATGAACTGAAGGAGCTTCTTGGATGGCAAGCTAAACATTTTCAAGGGAAAAAACCAAGAAAGTCTAATTGCCTTTTGGAAAAGCACCTAGGGGACAACCCAAGACTGCATTAATTCTTTTGACAACTGCAGCACAATTCTGGCTCATGCTTAGCCTATGTTCTACCAGGTTACTTATAACCTTCTCATAGGTACCATTCCTGAGACAAATGTCATCTATTTTGTCACCTGTGCATCAAGTTTTTCCTACCTAAGTCCTGAACACTACATTTTTTTCATGACTGATTTGAATTTTGGTGTAAAGGGCCCAATGGTTAATTCTATCAAGATTCTTTTAAGTCTTGTGTCTGTCTTCTGAAGTATTAGTGTTCTCCTCCAGCAAAAAAAAAACAAAAAAACCCCCACCCCCCAAAAAGCAGTAAATTCAGTATAGCAAGCTTTATATTTTTAAGAAACCTATACTGGCTTCTAGCAATATCCTTATTTCATTCTAAGTGTCTGTAGTGCTTGATTATCTTTTTCTAGGATTTTGTCAGGTAGTGGTATGAGATTGATCAGCCTAGAGCTTCCTGAGTCCACTTTGCCTATTTTGAAGATAAGAAAAAAATATTCATTCTTCACCAATCTTCCAATATTTCCAAACCAGTGGTGAAATCCAATTTTTTTTACTACCGGTTCTGTGGGCGTGGCTTGCTGGATGTGGTGTGGCTTGGTGGGCGTGGCTTGGTGGGTGTGGCAGGGGAAGGATACTGCAAAATCTCCATTCCCACCCTACTCTGGGCTAGCCAGAGGTGGTATTTGCCGGTTCTCCGAATTACTCAAAATTTCCGCTACCGGTTCTCCAGAACCTGTCAGAACCTGCTGGATTTCACCCCTGCTTCCAACTGTATTTGACAAAACAGTCAAAGGTTCTAAGATCACGTCCACCAGTTCCTTAGCCCTCTGGGATTCATTCAAAACAGCCAGGTGTTCCTTCACCAATTATTTACCTATTCTGACCTATTTTGTTCTACGGCCTTATGGTGTGGCTTCCTAATACTTTCTAATGCTGTGATCCATCTCCCTCCAAAATAAGCTAAACAAAACTGCTTTAGCAAGCAAGGAGGTACAGTTGTTTTTGCAGAAAGCAAGGGGGTGTGGTGCAGCTGTTTATGCAGAACCCATAAACATTTTTTCTTAGGATCGATTGAGAACAGCCCAATTAGTTGAGTTGTAATGTAAGGAAGTGGAGGGGGGGGAGGAAGGGAGGGAAATGTGTGAGACAAAGAACAGACTGAATAGATCAAGACCTGGATGTCAGATCTATTTTATTACAAAAGTTACAAACTTTCCCTTTTCAGCACAGCTGAGATTTATTTGACCTGAATATTAAATCTAAAGTAGAATTGCTCTGAACTGCGTTCCTTGTAGAACCATTATGATTTGCTGCAAACAAAGGAATTGTCAAAAGGGAAAGAAACAGATGAAGAACAAGCCATGTCTCAGCTTTTTCTGCACTGGGAAGCATTAAAGTACAGCTGTTATTTGGTACCTTGAGTTCAAGCTGGCATTTTCAATGAGCATATATTACTGTATAACAGACTTGTCATTTCATGGATTAATGTATGCTTTGAAAATGATTCAGAAGAAGTCCTTAAACCTCAAGCAAGCAGAGTACTTTTCTGCTGTTCGTTCAAGCAACTCTACTTTTTTCAGGCTGTTGTGTGAAAGTCAAACTCCTTAAAGCAGCTACATCATTTTTCGTAGTCATACAGAGGATGATAAAACAGCGGTCCTTTAATTAATAACTTTGCTTATGCCACATTTGAGCATCTTAGGATAAAAGCGGGCATGTTCCTCTTTTTTATGTATGAAAAAATATTAATTATAAAATAAATGAAACAATTTCATGGAATCCCACTCATTCATTTACCTCTCAGTTCTTAATTTATTTACTTTCATTACATTTAATATTTGTTAATATTTAATATGATTATATGTGGAAACTCTAGAAAGAGTGCAGAGAAGAGCAACAAAGGTGGAGGCTAAAACATATGAAGAACAGTTGCAGGAACTGGATATGTCTAGTTTAATAAAAAGAAGGACTAGGGGTGACATGATAGCAGTCTTCCAAAATCTAAGGGGCTGCCACAAAGAAGGGGGAGTCAAGCTATTCTCCAAAGCACCTGAGGGCAGGACAAGAAGCAATGGGTGGAAACTAATCAAGGAGAGAAGCAACTTAGAACTAAGGAGAAATTTCCTGACAGTTAGAACAATTAATCAGTGGACAACTTGCCTCTTTTTGTAAATGCTCCAGCAATGGAAGTTTTTAAGAAGATGTTGGATAACCATCTGTCTGAAGTGGTGTAGGGTTTCCTGCCTAAGCATGGGGTTGGACTAGAAGACCTCCAAGGTCCCTTCCAACTCTGTTATTCTATTCTGTTCTGTTCTGTTCTGTTCTGTTCTGTTCTGTTCTATTCTATTCTATTCTATTCTATTCTATTCTATTCTATTCTATTCTATTCTATTCTATTCTATTCTATTCTATTCTATTCTATATTTTCACTTCTCAAGAATCATACTTAATTATCTGGAATACCAGGTTTTATCAAGCTGACTCTCTCTCCTGCTACATATAACTTTTTTTCTAGAATTCACTAACAATGTTTCATATGCTTACAAATGTCATGTCAACCTACAAATTCTTTTTTAGAACATTGCTACAAAATATCTATATTTACATAGATACTACAGCCAGAAATGAAATAATGTTTTTTTCAAATGATGTATATTGTTAATTCTACAGACTAAGAGTTTTGTAGTGCTTTCATGATAACGTTTGACCTTGTTTTTCACAGCATACAGCTAAAATACAACAAGCAGATGGTCAGGAAGTACATTAAAGCTTGAATTCTTCTTCCTAAGATTGTGAAATGTAAATTGCAATGGAATTAATAACATGTCAGCTGCAAGCTATTTTTTAATGCGACTATGAAATGTATTATCAGGGATGAATATATAATATATGGACACTGAGATCAGTTTAATTGGTCCTGGTCTAATGAATCTGACTCCGAAAATGGTATGACTAAGCAAAGCATTCTATGCTTGGTCTTTTTCCTGGTTTGGGACTTTAATACGTAATTGTAAATTCCTTTAGTTTGTATTTCAATGTTGCGATACTGCAGCAACCATTCAAACTTGTGATTGTGCTGAATGAATGATAGTTATGACCAGTCCTCAAAATTCTGGCTGGCACAGCAACTCAAACGGTCATAAGATGACCAGGGTACTTGGCCTGGAATTCTGATTGTCAAAGCTAATTATGATTTGTGACCTTCCGTGCTGGCTTCCCACAAGCAAAATTAATGGGGAACCTCGAAGAAAGTCGTGATCACATGAGGTCCTCATTTAACAACCCACACTTGCTTAACCACGGTAACCGGGGACTGCCAGAACTGCCATTGCATTGCAATTTTATTTATTTTATTTATTTTATTCGGCTTATATGCCGCCCTATCTCACAATGGACTCAGGGCGGCTCACAACAATAAAACACAAGCCACAATATAAAATAAAGACCAAAATCTAAAAAATGTAAAATTAACCCTTAAAATCAATTAAAACCCCATCATCAGTCCAGGTCAAGGGATTTGAAAAGCCAGGTTTTTAATTCCCGGCGGAAGGTGCGAAGGTCAGGAGCTAATCGGAGCTCCAAGGGGAGTTGATTCCAGAGGGTGGGCGCACCAACCGAGAAGGCTCTACCCCTGGGGGCCACCAGCCAGCACTGTCTAGCCAACGGCACCCTGAGCAGGCCCTCTCTATGGGCGCGAACCGGGCGATGGGATATCATTGCTGGCTGTAAGTGGTCCACCAAATATCCTGGTCCTAAGCCATGTTGGGCTTTATAGGTCATCACCAGCACCTTGAATCTCACCCGGAGAGCAACTGGTAGCCAATGCAAACCACACAGGAGGGGTGTAACATGGGAGTATCGGGATTCTCCCATCACAACCCGTGCGGCTGCATTTTGCACCAGCTGAAGCCTCCGAGTGGTCCTCAAGGGCAGCCCCATGTAGAGAGCATTGCAGTAGTCAATCCGTGAGGTGACCAGCGCATGAGTAACTGTGCGTTTGGTAATCCCCAAAGTGCTTTTTCTGGACGCAACTGGACTTTCTAGTTTTTTCTTTTGAAGACATTTCATTTCTCATCCAAGAAGCTTCTTCAGCTCTGACAGGATAGTGGGGAATGGAAGGATTTATATTCCTTGCAGACAGCTAGTAAATTACTTTTAGAAGGTCGTTGAAGCACTTGGAGGTTTATCTGTATCCTCAGGGTCACCTGACTAGTGCTCCCGGTCCCTGTAGTCTGCAATTTTTTCCTCTGGAAATCCATTCCTACTCCCACACCATTCAAAGGGTGTTCATCATAAATTGTATGTAAACTGTAAAGCATCTTTAAACATCTGTAACCTCTGCTATGGTTGCAAAACAGAACTTGGACGAATATTTTTACCTATTACCCATGAGATAATCAGCATTTCCATCCAGGAGAAGCAAGATGTCTTCATTCGAAACAGCTGTTTTGCACTATCTGTCACAGTTTCATTGGGCTTCAGTTTGATGCCATCAAATCTGTCTGCTGCATTCATGACCAGGAGCCCAAGGAAAATGGTGAAAGAGGCTGCATGTGCCACAAATTTCATAAAGGGTCCACGCATGACTCTACCCAACTGCAAAACAAGTAAAAAAATAAAATTTATTTCAGATTAGAGGAAACTGGAAAAGGTAACAGAAATGAGTGAACGCAACAATTAAAATTATGAGCTAAGCCACATGTAATATAGCCAGAGATCATATTTTAGCATATGGGTAGTCCTTGACTTACGACCACAATTGAGCCCAACATTACTGTCGCTAAGTGAGACATTTGTTAAGTGAGCTTTGCTCCACTTTACGACCTTTCTTGCCCCAGCTGTGAAGTGGATCACTGCAGTTGTTAAGTTAGTAACATAGCTGTTCAGTGAGTCTGGTTCCCCCATTCACTTCTGTTTGTCAGAAGGTCACAAAAGGGGATCACATGACCCCGGGACACTGCAACCGTCTTAAGTATGAATCAGTTGCCAACCCTTTGAATTTTGATCATGTGACCATGGGGAATGTTGCAATGGTCGTAAGTATGAAAAACAGTCATAAGTCACTTTTTCCAAATGCTGTTGTAATACTCAGTGGTGGTATTCAGCCGGTTCTATCTGGTTCGGGCGAACCGGTAGCGGCGGCTGCAGGAGGCTCCGCCCACCTGCCTGGATGTAATCACGTCCCATTTATCCACATTTTTGACACTCTGAGCATGCGAACCGGTAGCGAAGCTAAGTGATGACCACCCCTGAAACCATTGTAAATCAAGGACTACCTGTATTTGGAGGGTTGAAGGACATTGTCAACTACTACTTGATACTTTTTGTATATGCCTAGATTACAATTTCCATCATCTACCAATCCCCATAGTCATGGAATTGGATGGAGAGAAATTGTTTAATTGGGATTATAGGAATTGTACTGTAACACACCTAGATGGATCATGATCTAAAACAACCAAGAGAGGATTATAGCACCCTAAATGTGCTACCACCCTGCCATGATGTCAAACAAGCTGGTCACTTTGGTTTCCTGAAGACGCTACACCTGGCCAATAGGCAGTTCTGGTGGCCATGGATGAAGAAGGACATTGAGGCCTATGTAAAAAGCTGCCCAACCTGTGCTGCTATGAAACCCAGGCCAGGGAAACCGCTGAGCCTGCTGCAGCCGATTGCCGACCCCATTAGGCCATGGGAGGACATCACTATGGATTTTATTGTGGACCTCCCAGAGAGCCACAGGAACATGGTGATCTGGACAGTAATAGACTTTTTTTTTTTTAAGCAGGCCCACTTCATCGCTTACCCTCAGCTCGCAAGCTGGCCAAATTGTTCCTGATCCTGATCTACTGGCTACACAGGGTACCAAGAAGGATAATATCTGACCGGGGAGTCCAATTTACGGCCGACAATCAGCTGGGCCAGAGCGCATGACAAGCACCAGGGTGAGGCATGCGCAGGGGAGAGAGTAGCTTGCCTATTTAAGGGCGCTGAATGGCACGCAGTCTCGGACATTGATACACATTCTTTCAGAGATGTAGGTCATCATCACATTTTGTAAGTACACAGTGAACATGTTGCTCATGTATATCCCTTCATGGATGGATGCAAGCAGTGTGTGGAACTAATGTATAATGCTAAGTCACAAGTCACGCTAAGCGCAACACTGTGCATTTATTCCAAAGCAAGACTCACTGCATTTCGTAAGTTTTATGTTTGCTCAGAGGGCTGCCTAAAATAGGTTTTGCCTTTCTTCTGAAAAATAAGCAGCTGTCTTCCGTTGCCAGATGGCCACCACCGTTCCTAATCACTCTTATTAATGACCTAGACAAAGTTTTTGTTAAAGCTTCCAAAAGGACAGTTAAAGACTTTGATGATTAAAATGCACTTTATAAAAAGCTTGTGTATCTTGATTGTGTATCTGTATTTAAATCTGTATAAATCTGAAGGAAAAAGTAAAGCAGGAGAATGAAGCATCAATATGGAAAAAAATTATCAAAGTAAAACAAGGTAATGGCAGAATAACTAGAGAAGGATTAATTTGCATCACCTGTAGTAAATATCACTACATAATTATTATTTTTTTTTGATATTTTGGGTTGGGTGGAGAGAAGTTGTTTAACTGGGATTATTATGGGAATTATAATCTAACACACCCAGATGCATCACGATTTAAAACAACCAAGAGAGGCTTGTGGCAGCTTAATTTCATTTTCTGTGTCATGTTTTTTTCAGAGATATACGTGATCATCACATTCCTGAAGTAGACAGTGAATATGTTGCCCCTATATATCCTTCGTGGGTGGGGGGTCAAGGAAATAAAACTACTTTGCATAAACAGATGACAACATGAAATCAGGGAGAGCGAACCTCACAGTGGTATATGCAGTTAGTTAGAAATTAACTCTTTCCATTCTACAAGACTTTCCCAATGTAACTCACACTGCAAAAACCCAGAAATACCCCTTAGTGCTTCATAAAGGAAAAATTCTGAATATGCATGTTTTATGAGGCAAATTTAGAAAGGAAACTGACCCGTGGACACATATTTTTGACCCACTGTAGTAAATCTCCATTCTCAAATCCCACAACTAATTCCCACAACACTGTCACATTATTTACTAAGACTGTATTACTATTATTCTTCTCATCCTTCCTAGTACCTATCTCTTCCCACTTATGACTATAACCATGTTGGTTGTATCTTTACAGTTTATATTGTTTTATTTGTTTCCAAGTACGATTTGATTGCTTATTAGTAACCTATGACTATTACTAAGTGTTGTATCTTATGATTCTTGATGAATGTATTTTATTTTTCTTTATGTACGCTGAGAGCATCTGTATCAAAGACAAATTCCTTGTGTGTCCAATCACACTTGGCCAAAAAGAATTCTATTCTATTACAATGGGAAATTCAGTTGTGATAATCCCGTCCATGACTGAACTGAAATCCCATGGTCAAAGACAGACACAACCAACAACACTTTCTTTATATGTTTTAAATTCTGCTGGGACTTTATTAATTAGGAAAATGCTGAAAACCTATTCCTTCAAGCAGTTCAAATACATGAAAGATTGGATTAAACGTATATGTCTTCTGATCAATACATAAGAGAGGAATAGAAGGGATAATTGATAATTCATAGAAGGGATAATTGATGGCAGAAATGTATTCCAGGTTTAAATATTATTCAATCATCTAAATAAAGCTGTGAATGATTCTGTCCAGATAAGATGCTATACTTCAGCAACCACAATATTTATATTAAAATAAGGGTTTTGTTTTTAAATAAGAAACACACAGCCACAGGCAGAGAGACAGACAGACAGAAAGTGTGGTAATTGTTAAGGCACTAGGCTGGAAACCAGGAGCCAGGAACATTCCTCCAGAGTCCAGACCACTTCTGAGATCTTGCCAAGAAAACTGCAGGGACCGGTTTTTATGCCAAAGCTTGTTTTTTTATAGTCTACATCTGTTCACTCATTTGATAATCATTATTAGTTTGACAAATAACTCTTTCTTCTCCCTCTATCCTGACAAGCTTTATCAGCATAGGAAATGTCATTCATTTTTATTCATTTGGAACGTACACATGGAAGCAGTCTAGTAGCAAAGCACAGGGATTGCACATAGAAAATCTTGGGCTGAAACCTTGCGCCTAATAATCTGTATTTTATCATAAAGACCAATCAAAATTTAATCATATTGACCACCTGCTCTTCTGTAGCTTTAGTTTAAGCACAATTGTGATATATTGCATGAGCAAATTTGCCTGCAGTCGTTATATAAATGACATATCTGTTTGATATTAAGCAATCTAAAAGAGATTGTCTTTCAACACTTACTTACTTCCAATCAAAATGAGTGCCTATAAGTTAAGTCCTTTTGCTGACATGTATTTAATGTGCTGAAGTATGACCAGCTCATGGTTTAAAGTAGGCTTGAGTAAAATGTTTCAGATTTGAAACATTTTAATTTTGGAAGTGGGTTGCTGCAATCTTCTGATCACAATGGAAGAATGCAAACTCAAAGGTGTTTTTCCAAAAAAGGCAACTGGACTTTCTTGTTTGTTTGTTTTTTCCTTGAAATCATTTTGCTAGAATTTACAGTCTCCCAGTTTTGGTGTGTAAGTGATTCATTTTATTGCAACTGATACCGGTTCAAAAAACTACCTCTGTGTTTATATCGGTCAACAGTCTAAGGTAAATCAGACAGGACAATTAACTAGATGAGCTAGTTCTACTGTATTGTAAGATTATATTAACAGAACCTTACAAGTCTTAAAATACAAACTTCTCGTTGCTACTTTTAATTGTCTAATCCATTAAGACAAATCCTTGCTAAGATTCTTTCTCTGGCTGTTGAGACACTAGGGCCGTGATGGCGAACCTATGGTATGCGTGCCAGAGGTGGCACACTGCGCCCTCTCTGTGGGCACGCAAGCCATCGCCCCAGTTCAGCTCCGTCGTGCATGCGCACATGCCTCCCGCCAGTCAGCTGATCTTCGGATCTCTGCTGCACATGTGCAGGGGGCGAGGCGTGGGGGGAGCATGTGCATGCAGGGGGGGCAGGATATGGGGGGTGCACACAAATGCACGGGGTGGAGTGTATGCGGGGTGGTGCGGGGGTGGGGCACATGCACAGGGGGCGCACTTGCATTGCATTTTGGGGGTTTGGATGCTCTTTGGGCACTCGGTCCAGAAAAGGTTAGCCATCACTGTACTAGGAGCTCCTGCTTCTCTTCTCTGATGGTTTCCTAGGCAGAATCTCTTGCCTTCATCCCCAAGGCCATTCACACATTCCATTACATCATCTATTCTTTCCCACATGCAAACCAAGCCCCAGAGTTATTAAAAAGTCAGGCCCATCTGAGCCCAAACTCATACCTTACTACACGGAGCAATCCAATAAGCCATTGAAAGGAATGGCAATCCAACAGCTACAGCAAGAACCACTAAAAACTTCACCGCCATGGTCTGTTGTCGTAAACCCGACAGATTCTCGTACCAGATTGAGAGAAGTTGCTGCTGGCAGTTTGGATGTGCAACAAACTGCCAGAGAAAAAAAAGGAAACACAAAGAAGCGTTAGCCATAGTCTGCCACTCACCTCAAAAGTAGGATGCTAAACCAATATTAAAACAGAAAAATATCTAAATAATCTTCATACCATAGTCGCAAAGGAAACATGAAACTTAAAGTAGGGGAAGTCTCTCTATGTGCCTTATGTCTTTCTAAAGTAGAGAATTTTGATTACTTAATCAGAAGAAACCCTGAATTTAATTTTCAGCAATATTGCTTTTAAAAAGATTTTCCTATCAACAAATGTCCCCAGGCGACTACTACTACAAATAAGAGCATAAAATGTGCTTAGATTGAGTCAAGTCAATGGTATATTTTACTGTATCCTGCTCAGATTTAACTTTAATAATATCTTTGGGATTTTTGCAACATGAGTCTAATGGCAGGAACCATTCCCTTTTATGATATTACAACTTCTCATTAAAAAAAGTATAAAAGCAATTGGTATTGAAAATGAAAAATGCATTTTTGGATATTTTAATAGCCATATTTGAACACCATCTCTATAACTAGTACGGGGTCTGCAACCTTAAATGCTCAAACAGCCATTTGGACCCGTTTCCCACAGAAAAGAAAACACCGGGAGCCACAAAACCCTTCCCGTGCCTGACTATTTTTTGAGTGGCCACAAAACTAGCAAATGTAGTTGAATTAAACATTCTGTTTTCTTCTGAAACTTTCCTTTTCTTGGATTATCCATGGTTGGCCTACCAGGGGTTGAAAAGCTCAATAAATCGCATGCCAGTGGGTGTCGTGCATTGGCGGTTGTGATGCATATTTTGAGTGACGGAGCCACAGCAGAGGGGTGAAAGAGCCACATGCGGCTCCAGAGCCACAGGTTGCTGACCCCTGAGCTAGTATAATTATAGCTAGTAAAGAGCTTTAATTCTCTTTTCTCTGCTTACATGAAGTTGGACCTCAATTGTTCAATCATTATGAGGCTGCAGGGAGATTTAAAAAAATTTTTTAAGAGAGATTTAATTTGCTTGTTTTGGAATTTATAGGTGTTAATAGATATTGTTAAACATACTGGAGATTTAAAACACTAATATATACATTACAACAATATATGTACCATCTGGGTACATTTATCCTGAATTTTAGCAGCTGATCTTAATAGCTGTGAGGCTGCGTATAACTGACAGACCCACCAGAAGAGAATATCCGTAACTCAGGGTTGAACTACCATATTTTTCGGAATATAAGACGCCCCAAAATTTCGAAGAGGTAAGGAAAAAAAAAGGTTTTTGCCCTCCCTGGCTGCCAGGAGCAGTCTGCAGGCCTCCCAAGCCCTCTGCATGCCCCATTTTTCACAAAAATGGGCCCATTTTTCACAAAAACGGGGGTGTTTTTGCCCTCCCCGGCCCCCATTAGCACTCAGCAAACCCTCTGCGCACCCTGTTTTTGCGAAAAATGGGCCTGTTTTTCGCAAAAAATGGGATGAGCTGGGCAGGGCTTCGGGAGGCCAAAAATGGCTGTATCCGGTGTATAAGACGCATCAACATTTTCACCCTCTTTTGGGGGGGGGGGAAGTGTGTCTTATACTCCGAAAAATATGGTATGCAGCAGGGGTGGGATCTACTTACCTTTACTACCGGTTCGCAATGGGATCGCACGTGCGTGTTCCATGCTAACAGTATTGAATAATTGTGAGGAACTTAACTGAAAACCCCTCAGTTAATCTCAGAACTCACTTTTTTGACTTCATATTTTATAGCCCGTTTTAAGCGGCTCAAGCTTGGACGTCCATGCTCCCCGTGGTTCAGTTCAACATCTCCGTTGAGGATAGCTTCCACTTCTTCTGTGTTTCTGCACAAATCAAGAAGTCCAACCACAAAGTCCTTGCACTGCATTGATAATTTTTTGTAATCGTTCTTTGAAGGAAAAGAAGTTGATGAGTAAATAAACAGTCTCTCCCATTCCCAGTAACACACGAGTACGGAAGAACTCTCTTAGTAGGTTGTTGGAAGTAGGAAGGCTCTACTACAGAATGTGTTCTACTTTGGGCCTAGCTGTGGAATTTTCTGCTCCCCAATGGGTGTAGATTAGGGAATGTTATACCAGTGAATAATGGAACATTAACTTCCAAGAAATTAGAGATAACTGTGAGATAATGGAGTGGAGTGTTTGGCATGCAATGTTAAATAGCAATGCAATTCTTAGGAACCATAGGTCAGTCTTTGTAGATGATTGGGATGAGTGAAGGGACTCGAGACTGATGATCAGTGGACATGTCATCAGTCCCAAGTCCCTTCATACCCACAAGAAATATAAGTCCAACCCACCCTGAATTCCTTTGACTCTTATCTACTGCCAATTTACCTTGACCATTAGTAATTTAGATTCCTGAGTGGTGCGGTGGCCTAGAGGTGGAGCTCTCGCACCACAATCAGGAGGCTGTGAGTTTAATCCTAGGTAGAGGCAGATATTTCTCTCTATGGGCATGATGAGAATATATCTGCTGAATATAACTCCACATTGGCAACAGGAAAGGCATCTGGCCAGTAATCACTCAGCTCCATTCAGTTGCCCAGACTCCACTCCGCAAGGGATTATGGGTCATTAAAAGAGAAATTGAGCAATTCTGACTACATCAAAAAAGGATTAGGTGGATGTGTTTAATAAGTAGATAAATATTTGCAGGACTTATAGGTTGATCTGTTCTACTAAGTGCTGCATAACTCCTCGTGTCTATGAATCAAATCAGAGAGATGAGTAATCAAAATGTTAAAAATAAAATCATTAACGATAAAAACCAGGAATCAATTATCTAATTATAATAAGGCAAATTCATCATCCACAGGGATAGTCACAGCAACCCTGATGAAATAACCAACTCCAGAGGTGGTATTCAGCAGGTTCTGACCAGTTCTGGAGAACCGGTAGCGGAAATTTTGAGTAGTTCGGAGAACCGATAAATACCACCTCTGACTGGCCGCACCCCAAACTACTCTCTGCCTTCCGAGTCCCAGCTGATTGGGAGGAAATGGGGATTTTGCAGTAACCTTCCCCTGGAGTGGGGTGGGAATGGAGATTTTACAGTTTCCTTCCCCTGCCATGCCCACCAAGCCACGCCACGCCCACAGAACCGGAAGTAAAAAAATCTGAATCCCACCACTGACCAACTCTACTGATTTTCTGAAAACAAGGAGGAAGGAACTTACAAAAAATTTGGTGATGCTACTACTTGTGTAAGGGAGATGGAATCTAATAAAAAAAAATAATACAACTAATGCATAACTGAATGATCAGGTAATGAACAATCAAGGAACAGAAACCCTGGAATTTATGGCCAATTACAAACCTGTTAAGAAAATAAGTTATGAGTGATATATAATAGGAAACCCAACATAGCAATATGGTTTTGCACTTCTGGCTTTCTCTCTCCTGCCCAGAGAGTAGAAAAGGTCACTCTGATCAACAGACCCAGATTTTATTGCAGTGCCATTTTCAAGTTTTAGCTTGCAGGGGAAAAAAAACACTGCAAGCTACTTTAAACGGGCCTGGTGGCAGACTGATAACATTGTGATTAACACCAGCTGTCTGCAATTACTCTAAGTTCGAATCTCACCAGGTTCAAGGTTGACTCAGCCTTCCATCCTTTCTAAGGTAGGTAAATTGAGGACCCAGTTTGTGGAGGCAATAAGCTGACTTTGTATAAATATACAAAAGTATGAAGGCTATTGCTTAACGCATTGTAAGCCACCCTGAGTCTCCGGAGAAGGGCGGCATATAAATCAAATTAAAATAAAATAAATAAATAAATAAAATAAACATGCTTTTCTTTTGATCTTCTGTTTTGTGAATAAAGTACAGTTGTTTTTCCTTAAATTATGGTTCAACTGTTTCATGCAAAAGGCAGATGGGTTTTAATTCAATACATTTTAATTTATGGGATAGCAATAATGAGAGATTGTCCTAAATAGACTAAAAAAAATTTGCCATTCCAAAAACCCTCCCTTGCCTGCAAGTTTCTCTAAGAATTAGAAGAAGAGGAAGTTCAAATTCTATGTTAAAATCAATAAACGGAATTCAGAGACCTCTGATTTCTTTCACTCATTTAACGTAAAATTTAAAAATTATTACTAGCCACAGAGACAACTGTAATAATACCAGTGTCTTATTACTTGCATGACTAAAAAAAAAAGGTCAACTGTACTTTTTTGTCATTTGAAGACATTATTAGCTGTGGTGGCACAGTGGTTAGAGTGAAGTACTGCAGGCTACTTCTGCTGCCTGCCGGCTGCCTGCAATTTGGCAGTTGAAATCTCGCCAGGCTTAAGGTTGACTCAGCCTTCCAACCTTCTGAGGTCAGTAAAATGAGGAGCCAGATTGTTGGGGGCAATAGGCTGACTCTGTAAACTGCTTAGAAAGGGCTATAAAGCACTGTAAAGTGGTATATAAGTCTAAGTGCTATTGCTATTATCCATTACTTAATTAATTATAAGTTTATTTAACTCTAGTATCAGGGTGGCCTGCAAAGTTTAAATATGAATTATTTAAAAATATGATGCAGTTTTAGAAAGTTATCTAAAATGTAGACATAACGATCATTAGCACATTTTACCCTACTGTAGTCTAATGCATTTTATTATTTTGGATAGAAAAATTCTCTTCCAAATTTGGAAAAATATTTAAAAGGTAAAGATTTCCCCTGCCCAGTCATGTCTGACTTTAGGGGCATTGCTCATCTTTGTTTCTTAATCAAGAGACCCAATGTTGTCTGAAATGATTTCCATAGTCATAAGACCAGAACGACTATATGCCAAGGCAATGGAACCCTGTTACCTTCCCACCAAAATGGTTCCTATTTATCTACTTGCATTTGCATGGTTTTGACCTGCTAGGTGGGCAGGAGCTGGAGCAAGTAATGGGAGCTCGCCCCATCACGCGGCACTTGGGTCTTAAACTTGGGCTGCCAGCTTTCTAGCTGAAAAGTTTAGTGTCTTTAACTGCTGAGCCATCATGTCCCCAGGAAAATATTAATAATTAATAATTAGTAACTATATTAGTTTTAACTTTGCAAACTGACTTGATATATGTGACTGAATTTCTTTTGACATCTAACTTGGAATGCAAAATATGGGAGTCAAACCTTCAAAGTCTACTTTAAGACTTTCTTAAAATGGTGCAGTGGTTAGAATGCAATACTGCAGGCTGCTTCATGGTTGACTCAGCCTTCCATCCTCCCCAGGTGGGTAAAATGAAGATCCAGATTGTTGGGGATAATAAAACTGCTTAGATAGGGCTGTAAAGTACTGTAAAGCGGTATATAAATCTAAGTGCTATTGCTGCTAGAGCTAAACTCTTTTTTATGGTTTATGTGTTTTTTATGGTAATGGAAAGGAGTTTAAGATATTTACTCTGATCCAAAAGAGGTTATGTAATGACAATTCATGCCTATCTATTGATTAACATCTTACCTTGAATTCTTTTTCGATGTTAGCAAGCACAGCCAACTCATTGCTGAGTTCTAAGGCAGTCATAACGGGGTCCTCACTGGACAAAGACAGATAAGCTGGACTCGCCAGACCTTTGTAAGCATTGATCCTGGATCTAGAATGGCTGAAGGAGTCATTCTTTTGCTTCTTGTTGCATTCGCTGCATTTGCAGAAATAATCATGAGGCCTCTCAATCCGAGCTCCTTTCCTCAGCAGGATATGCACAATTTCATACTCATGGCAGTGGGCGGCGAGGATAATGGGGGTCACGTCATGGGAGAAGCGAGTTCCGTCCTCATCGTAGGCGTAAAAGTCATCATGTTGCAACTCCGATTGACTGGGGCTTGTGGCCAGCCTCTTCCCTTCTGCAAATGCAGGATGATTCAGAATGGCTTCAACGATTCGGATGTAGCCTTTGCTAATGGCCAAGAGTAGCGCATCTCCAACCCGTGACAAGTTTTCCTTCTTAAGTAACAGCTCCGTGATTTCCAGGTGTTCATTTGCCACAGCCAGTTGTAACGCATTCTGGCCCATGTAATCCACACAGTTCACGTTGAGCGATGTGCATTCCTCCAGCATTTTACGGACTACAGGGATATTGCCATATTCTGCTGCTTCCAGAAAACGCTCTTCCTCAATAGAAAGGCTGGTTGAATGATCATTAAACATATATGCTGGGCCTCGAATGGCAGATCTCCTTCCTTTCTCTCTAACTACGGTCTGTTGGCGAAAGCCATGCCTGTTCTCAGCACCTCTACTAAAAAGAAAGAGAGGATTAATGCTTTGGCCACCTTCCTTTTTTAAGGATACATTTGTCAGGTGTAAGGAACAAGGAGAGAGACACAAGGAGCTGAACAGAGTGGTATGCTTATTGCTACTCGCCTAAAGACAGGAATCTGGTCACACTAAATCTCCACACATACACACACACAACTACTGGGTATACATTGATTTCCTTTCAGCTGCTTCCTTCCCATCAGTGACTCAAGGTTAGCCAGCTTCTTCAATCTTCCCCTCAACTCACCTCAAAATTCCATAACATTTTGAAGACTATAATGTGGAATCTTACTTCAGGCTCTATGCAATGTTAAGCTAGATCTTCAGCTAGGTCTCTCACAACTTCTCTATAGACTACCAAATAAAATTAATATTTGAAAAAAGATGCATATCCTGTAATCCTTGCACTGTTCGCTTGAATGTGGACTGCAGAACGCTCAAAATATTTTACTATATTGTAATGTTTAATGTGTTAGGAAATATAATTGTTTATATACATGGGAGTGGTATTAGTCAAAGTAATATCGAATTAGTTATGTTTAACCCTGTTTAATGTTATATTAAAAATTAAATCCAATTTAATTTTCGTCTTCCCCTTGCTCAGTTTTCTATCTTATCCAGTAAAACTATCCAGTTTTATCTTTTAACAAATTTTTGGCATATATTCCCCATTATACTATAAGTTGGCCTCCAAATAGTATAGATGAAGAAGCTTGGAAAAGAGTATTTGTAGCTCAGGGTTGAACTGTGGGACCGTTGGCGGTCTCTGAGCTTGGCTGATTTCTTGCAGATGTTTTAATACCCAACCAAGTAACATCATTAGTGCTAGGCTTTATCTTTTCTTTTTTTTCTTTTTCTTTGATTTATATGCTGCCCTTCTCCGGAGACTCAGGGCGACTTACAATGCGTTAAGCAATAGCCTTCATACTTTTGTGTATTTATACAAAGTCAGCTTATTGCCCTCACAAACTGGGTCCTCAATTTACCTACCTTAGAAAGGATGGAAGGCTGAGTCAACCTTGAGCCTGGTGAGATTCGAACTTACAGTAATTGCAGACAGCTGGTATTAATCACAATGCTATCAGTCTGCTGAGCCACCAGGCCCTAGTCTTCCAGTAATTCTTTGGCTTTTTGTATATATTGTGATCTGTTCATGATCACCATTTAATTTGTCTGCTGGTAGGATGATATTAATTAGTTGGATAATGAAATGTCTACATAGAAACCGATCAAGTTCAGAGAGCACCAAGGACCCCACAAAGCTTGGAAAAAGGTGCAAACAGCATTAAAAGATTTAAAAGTTTATGTATTAAAATTGTTTCCTCTAATAACCAGTAAAAACGACTGGATTTATTTCTAGTCCATATTATCTTCACACTGTTTTCAGGCTTGGTATCATATACTTTTTACACTAGTCTATTTTCAAGCTGTGTATTTATGCAATTTATGTGTTTAAATTTTTACCTACCTTTTTTCTCAAAGTTTTCTCAAAATGCGTATTTAAATGCCTAGCTTGATCACATTTTAATTGTTGAGAGCGAGAGCAATTTTGCAACAATGGAACCAAAATGAATTCTGTCTGTTTAAGTTCTAATAAGCGCATCCATCTAAGACGGTGTCGAACTGAAGGCCCTGGCTGGATCCGACCCAGGGCTGCTTAAATCTGGCCCGCGGGCCGGCCTGGCAATAGCAAAGGACTGGCCCGCACTGCCTCTGGCAGCCAAAATGGGACACGCCCCCCCACCATGCCCCATTTTGGCTGGCAAAGTGCTGCAGGAGGCTGTTCAGGCCGAAAATGAGCCACGGGGGCTGCACGTGGCCCCACACCGCGTTTTGGCCAGCAAAATGCTGCAGGAGGCGTCCGCCCCATCTCCCCCTCACCGCCCCCCAGAGAATTACAATGCTGATCTGACCCTCAAAGAAATCAAGTTAGACACCCCGATCTAAGGTAATATCTAAGTAATAGATCAGCGCCTATAGGAATTTGCCTGCATTTGAATATTTTTTACATGCAGTAGAACTAAAATAATACCTTAAAGAAGAGAGAATGAAAACTGCTGAAAGTAATTTTTGCTACTGATTCATCCTATGTACTCATTTGCATTTAATTTCCACTTAAATCAATGTCATTGTAATTATCTCTTCAGCTGATTGCAATTACACGGTTTTTCTTTGAAAATTATTTTTTCCAGACATATAAAGAATGTATTTAGGGTCAACAGGATAATTATTTCAAAACCTGATCCATATCTAATTGGTGACTTTCAAAACTCTGCATTTTCTTGGAACTGTAAAAATATAACTCTAATGATATATTAGAAGCTCCAATATCACCTCAGATTAGCACCAGAGATTTAGATGAAAATTGAAAAATCTTTCTGAATTGTTGAGTTTTTAAAAGGCTGTCAGATCTGGACATTTTGCTCATAAACTAAAGTTCATAAATGTTGGGTTAAGCTTTATATTTTAAAAACTGCCTAGTAATCATCACAGTAATGTTAATTACGGCTGATGAAGATTTGCTTATGTTATCTGCAGTAGCTTCAATTTCAATTTACTTTGCTCGCTACCCTTTCCCAGAACTTTTAAATATTATAATAGATGCACTGTGAAGTATACTTGCAAGACAATCTTTTCAAATAAAAAAAAAATCTGCAGATTTTTTTTAGAGTCAAATTTTAACAGATTAACAGAGTTGGAAGGGACCTTGTAGGTCATCTAGTCCAACCCCCCACCCAAGCATTTCTGACAAATGGCAGTCCAATCTCTTTTTGAAAGCCTCCAGTGATGAAGCTCCCACAACTTCCGAAGGCAAACTATTCCATTGGTTGATTGTTCTCACTGTCAGAAAATTTCTCCTCATTTCCAGGTTAAATCTCTCCTTGTTCAGTTTCCATCCGTTATTCCTTGTCTGGCCTTCAGGTGCTTTAGAAAATAGTTTGACCCACTCCTGTCTGTGGCAGCGCCTCAAATATTGGAACACTGCTATCATGTCTCCCCTGGTCCTTCTCTTCACTAGACTAGCCATGCCCAGTTCCTGCAACTGTTCTTCGTATGTTTTAGTCTCCAGTCCCCTAATCATCCTGGTTGCTCTCCTCTGCACTTTTTCTAGAGTCTCAACATCTTTTTATAGTTAAATTCTTAAACTGAATTACCTTGCTTTGAAATAAAACTTGGAAAGTTAGAATTGCAGACATCTTCCTGCCAAAAAGGCAGTCTAAATCACCTGCGTCCCCACATAAAAGAAAATTTACTTCCTATCCAGACTTACAGAGAAAATGAAGAGAATTTGTCTGAAGCAGACAAATTTGTGAAATTTTAACAAATGAAGCACATGACTCACATGGAATGCAAAAACCGGGAGAAGAGTCATGGAAGGGTTTTCATGGAAACATTGCAACCATGTGGAAATAGAAAAACTGGCATGCTTATTCAGTTTTGTTAAAATGTATGTCTTGCTGGAGAAAATAACTCTAATTTGATGGGTCTTTATTACAACTTTTTCAAAAATAGGAGAGTAATCAGTATTTGACTGAAATAAAACTGACATGAATACTAGGATAATACTAATTATTAGTATTATTACTAATTAATATTAGTTACTATTAATAATACTAACACTAATAATACTACATTGATACATTTGATCAATTAAGAATACAAGGAAAGTCAATCCTATCTACCCTGTTTCCCCCCAAATAAGACATCCCCTGATAATAAGCCCAATCGGGCTTTTGAACGCATGATAATAAGGCCAAGCACTTATTTCAGGGTTCAAAAAAAATATAAGACAGAGTCTTATTTTCGGGAAAACATGGTAATCCCAGCTGTCTATGGAGATTCTCAGTCATCCAGGTCACGGTTGTCCCCAAAGGTGCTTTTTCAAGAGGCAACTGGACTTCTTTGGTTTTTCTTTGAAGACGTTTCGCTTCTCATCCAAGAAGCTCTTGGATGAGAAGCGAAACGACGTTTTAAAAGAAAAACCAGAAAGTCCAGTTGCTTCTTGAAAACACACCTTTGGGGCATCTAATCCAGTATTCTATGTCAAAGAGAGAGAGAGAACAGTTTAGGGCAGGGGTGTCAAACTCGATTTCATTGAGGGCCGCATCAGGTTTGCGGGGGTCAGTGGTGGGTTCCTCCTGGTTCGGTCCGGTTCGGCCGAGCCGGTAGCGGTGACGATATGACATCACCAAACCGGTTCTCCCCCCCGCCCTCCCACCCGCCCCACATTATTCTTACCTTTTATTTGGTCCCACCCCCAATCTATTGCTGCCTCCTGAGTCCCAGCTGATGACTAGAGGGAAAAAAACTGTTTAAACTCTTGCCACGGGGCTTCAAAGGACCGTCCTACAGCTGATCAGTGTTAAAAGCAAACAAATGAGTCGGGTCGTAAGGGCGAGGACTGGTCGTAAGTACGAGGACCTTCCAGAAATGACTCTGACCAGCTAGCCACGCCCACCTAGTCACATGACCTCCAAGCCACACCCACAAAATAAGCCACGCCCACAGAGCCAGCAGTAAAAAAATTTAGAACCCACCCCTGGCGGGTGTGTGTGTGTGAAGGCGGGCATGAGGAGCATGGGCAGAGTGGGTGGGTGTGGCAGGGGTGGGCGTGGCCAGCTTGACATCACTTGTGTCAGGGACACCTGTGGTAGCCCTGGCAGGACTGGGGAGGACCCACTGTCTATAGCAGAGGAAGGTGAGACCAGGGAGAGCCCCAAATCCTTGTCTTCCATAGGAGCCTCGCCATCCCTCTCAAGCCACGTGGAGGACCCCCGGATGGCAGCGATGGTTGTCCAGAGCCCTAGGCAGCAGAGGGCAAGCACCCAGCCCAGCCCTTGAGCTCCCAAAGTACCAGGACCCACAGCCCAATCCAGCCCAACCCCACTGGGCTGGTTATAAGCATTCAGGAAACTCATAAATATGGACTGTCTTCTGATACCATCACTCTCTAGCAACTATCTGAGGCATGTGTGATTCAGGAGATTGTACTGTATATACCAGTGTTTCTCAAACTTGGCAACATGAAGATGTGTGGGCTTCAACAGAATACTCATTTTTTTTCCCCATCCAAGCAGAGTTGGCTCTGCACTGAATCTGTTTAAAGATTTTCACTGAGCTTATTTTTCTTTATTTTTCACTCTTGGTGAACCAGCAGACACCACATAGCAAAATATACAAGGTAGTATCAAATGAAACCATTTATCTCTGTTTGAAATGTCAGTGATAAAATAGACTATCTGCAGGCTCTTTTTTTTTTAAGCTTCCCACTTTCTTCTATACAGTTGCAGATATAAAATATATTAACCTTTTGATCTAAAATTCAAAACACACAATATGTCTATAATCATACTGGAGAAAGACTGATATGTCATAGATCTGTTGGAAATATAAACTGCATGTTCTTTTAGTAGCAAAATTAGTAGCTGAGATTCTCTTACAATGAATGTGTTTCTAAAACATGTTGAAAGACATGAGGTGTATAAATAAATTCTGGGCAGTAAATTTTCAAAATGTGATTCCCATTTGCAATTACATACCTATACTTTGTTAAATTATAAAGGGATTGCTATGTAGTGGTCACAAAGGGCTAAGTATACTAGCGCTTCTTATTTAAAGAGGCTTTAATAAATTGTGGTCCTAGCGCAGATTCAAGTGAACATTCTCCTATACGGTTCCATTTTAATCTGTTTTAAATATTCTGCATTTTTTTTCTAAAAGCTTCCCAATTTAGCATTATCTGGGAGTGCATGACACTGTGCAAATGTTTATAATTGCTATGTAATTTGCTTCCTAGAAATGGTGCATGCATTTTAATACAGGTAGTCTTTGCTTACTGACTGCCTCATTTAGCGAACATTGAAAGTTATAAGCAGAGTTCACGGAGAATATGAAAGTAAAAAATTTGCAAATTGTAGTCTAATATAACAACCATGGTGATCCACCTAATCACCAAATGGGAAATGATATGTTGCGTAGAAACCCCAGTGCTTATCAATGGAGTTGCCAGTGCCAATTGTAGTCTCTAAACAAGGACTACCTGTACGCAAGCAGACACACCTAACCCCAATAGTCTATTCAGCTATGTCCAGTGCTCTATGTTGTGGCTCCGTTACCTGAGCCTGTGTCATTGGCAGGAGAGGACTCCGAGAGTGAAGGAGAGGAGTTGGCAAGGCCTCCCTCTCCAAGACCCTCCTCTTTGGCAATGCCTTCGGTTTCCGCCGAAGGGTAAGAGATAGGGCCGGGGCCAAGCATGTCCATGCAGCCACAGGTGGACAGTGATGAGAGTAATGAGTCTTGGCTGGATCCACGCCAGCGTCGCAGGGATAAGCGCGCACAACAGAAGAAAAGGCGTGCCCGAGATTAGGCTGAGTCACTGGACCACACCCCACAGGGTATAAAAGGGAGCGTGGTGGCCAGTCAAGCCTTGTGACGAACAAAGCTGAAAGCTTCCACGCCATTCTGCATTGCCGGACTTTTACTATAGACTTTGCTGGATTATACTTGGATTTAAGTGACTTTGTAATTATTGAACATTTTACTTTGATGTACCAGAAGCGGAGAGAACTTATCTCTTCCCTTCGTGAGTAATAAACTCTTGGCAGGCAGCCACTAGGTTGCTGCCAAGTTCCGTTATCATAAGGAAAAGGATTTTGTCAGCTGGTTTGGTTTTTAACTCTTGGACGTCTGTTGGTGTGTGTGCGTGTGGGACGGGGACAGAACACCCTAAAACTTTAGGAGCAGCAGCATCAACAGTATAAAAAACAAGGCAAGGTGTATCCAAATTGAATTCTAGGTTTACAGTTACTGTACTTTGGTCAGTTCTGTTATAGAGCATTCCAGTTATGCTGAATTTCACATTTTACAAAATGTGTGAGTGCCATTTTTTTTTTTTTTACCTCTCTAGCTGGGAACTCTGGCAGAATATATTTGAAAGGCACCAGATTGGAGAAGGTCATTCTATAAAATAGGAAGATCTCAACCAGATCAAGCCAAAATTCCGTCTGCTACAGTCTTCTTTTTTGTACAGGAACCAGAAAATTCACAAAGCAAAATTGCTTAACGCATTGTAAGCCGCCCTGAGTCTCCGGAGAAGGGCGGCATGTAAATCAAAATTAAAATTAAAAGAATAAAAAAAATTGTCCACAGTTAATCCCTAGACTTGGTCTCCTGTATTTGTCTAGTTGTTTTCAAAATCCATTTAAGCTAGTAGCCATCAACATATCTTATAGAAGTAATTGAAGTCTGGATCATACAATGTGTGGTGTCTTTTATTTTATTTTATTTTTATTTTATCCCATATAAATCATATTACAGCGGCATAAATTTGTAATCCAGAATATTAATGGTTAAAAAATTCAGACAATGAGATTTTTCTCCATAGAAATAATCCTTCCTTACCATAGTCTTTGTTTTTGAGTAAATGCCACTTCCTTCCCCCAAATATGTGAATGTTTATTTGGGGAAAATAGAGGCAAAATGTGATCTTTATTTACAACCTACCAAAAACTTTGTTGCTCATTTTCTTTTTTTAAAAAAAAAATATTAAAAAAATATTTGCAATGGTGGAAAGGAAAACCAACCAATTCTTTTCACTGCATATTTATCTGAGGAGATACTTAGCTTACAATTATTCAAGTCCTGATATTGATTGTGGGTTCTAAATTTAGCAGGAGGGAAAATACAGTGCTAGAGTTTATCAAAGAATCTTACCACATTCACAAATGCAAACAGCCCTTCCTATTTCATTTGTCTTTTAGGAAACACACTGCCAAAAAGAAATCAGTGCAAATGCATTTAGGAGTTTGGTAATAAAGTGATGATAATGACTAGCAGCCGCTTTAAAGTGATAAATCACCACCACCTCCATCATCATCACCACAAGTATAAAGCCTGGCAAAAGAAATAAAATGACTGTGGCAACCGAAAGCAAAAGCAGTACTAATGGTAATATTTTAACTGCAATCCCAAAACAGCTGGAGCATCATTTGAACACCATCAGCACTGACAAAATGACGATTGGTCAATTGCAAAAGGCAGCTTTGCTGGGAACAGCTTACATCCTGTAACAATACCTCTAAGTGCATCAAACATATTTGCCTATCCCAGGTCCTTGGGAAAGACTCGCTAGCTTGATAAAAATATCAAATCCAATCTAAACATCTGGCTGACTGTGTGACCAACCATAATAATTTTTAATGATTATCGATTCCAGGTGATAATGACTTTGAATACACTGGTATTATTAGGGGACAGAATAAATTTAAGTTTATTTTTTAAGAGTGGACAGAAGAAGCAGAATAGCAGGAATCCAAGTGGCAACAGATCTGAGAAATCAAAGATAGGAAAGTGACTTGGGCAACAAAATTTAAGATCAGAATCTTGAAGAATGGAAATTTAGATACAGAATGTAAAATTAAGTATGATGTCAGGAGTTTCACATACTTTGTCCCACAGATAAAACAGCAATCCTTGAGAAGGAGAACATGTTTTGGACTGAAGCTACCGACAGGGTGCAAGAAAGCCATTCTGGTGTAGTGGTTGACATGCTGGACTTCAACTGGGGAAGCTGGACTTCAACTTGTACAGATAATCCTTGACCTATTACCACAACTGAGCCTGGAATTTTGTTTGTAAGTCATTGAGGTCATAAATCCAGTCATCATGTGACCAAACTCAATTTTATGACCATTTTTACAATGATTGCTAATCAATTCATCGCAATTTGTTAAGTGAATCATGTGGTTGTAAATCCAAATATGGCTTATCCAATGGCCTTTTTTGCTAGTTGTTGGGGGATTTTTTCCTAGGAAATGGCAAAAAAAATCACAAAACATGATCTTTTGACTGAGCAATGCTGCAACCAGTTGTAAATCAAGCCGGCTGACAAGCGCTTGAAATATGATTACGTAACTGCAGAGGTTGTGTGGCAGTCATTACTTTAAGAGGGATCGTAAGTAACTTTTCAAGCCTGTTGCAATTTCCAAGGGTTGTTAAGCAACTTGTCATTAGTAGAGAACTACCTGTAGTCCTTCATTAGGCACAGAAACCAGCTAGGTCATGGGTCCCCAACCTTGGCAACTTTAAGCCTGGAGGACTTCAACTCCCAGAATTCCCCAGCCAGCCCACCAGGTTTAAAGTTGCCAAGGTTGGAGACCCCTGATCTAGGTGTCCTTGAGCCATTCAGCCACAATCAATGTCAGGTTCTGCATATAGTTGGCTGTAAAATAAACCCTTATGACATGATGCCTTGATGACTTTGCTGTGTGAACAGGCAACTACAGTGCATAAGAAGTGGATCCTGCAAGCAGGACCAACACTACGAAAAATGTAGCAAATCCATGTTTAAGAATCGCTCTCAGCAACTGCATTAATCCAATCATGGCTTCTGAGCATTATGACATAATGCCACTGTTTTCTTGGAATAAACAACATAAGTCATACTAATGGACTTTCCATTACAATTTAATAGACTTATTCAAACACATTTATTTTGTAAATAAGGAACTTTGCTGAAAAGTCCCATTTATTCTACAATTATAAGTGCATTAGAGTTCAGTTCTAAATGAACAGAAATGCTTATTTGTAAACTCTTTCAAATGGAGTTGCCAATTAAAGTTATATCAAAATGTGTAGGAGAGTGTAGTACCCAACTAAACAAAAATCCTGGGGATTTCAGATACAAAAATTATAATGTTTTTGAACAACGCTCAGATCCGGAAATTAACATTATAACTTTGGGAAATGAACTTTGTAAATTAATAAATCTTTAACAGACTAAAGATCAGCAACTTTTTCACTGTAGCAGCATACAGAGTGGGGGGTGGGGGGGGAGAGAGACACATGGGGATCTCCTAAGACAATAATTCCCAACTTTTTCCTTTATATGGATCACAACAACTTTATGTGGAAAGCCAGTTTAAGTATCAGGCTATAAACCAGGAGACTGAGTTCTAGTCCCACCTTAGACATGAAAGTTGGCTGGGTGGTTTTGTGCCAATCACTTTTTCTCACTTCACAGGATTGTTGTTGTGGGGAAAAATAGGAGGAGGAAAGAGCATTATGTATGTTGGTTGCCTTGAGTTATTTATAAAAATAATAGAGGCAGGATAAAAATCTAATAAATGAATAAATAAAACATTAGGGCTGAAAGTTTGCAAACCAACAGGCAGTGCTGTACGTGTGCTCCCTTCCAAATGGACATAAATATTATGTGAAAATGAATGTAATTTTAACCAATTAAAAATGAATAAAATAGCCAAAATCTTAGGAAATCACTAAATCTCGTATTTTGGCATTCCTGTCTAAACTTTAGCAAGCGTTTACATAACAATCCTAAAAACCCATGTGAGTTGAATGAAATTGTACAACAGTTGCAAGACCTCCCAAGATTTTATCTTTTTTTTTTTAAAAAAAGAGAATCTATATTTGCCACCTGTATCAATAGTTCTTTGTAGAATAAAGAAGATGACTTTGACAGAAAATATTGCCTAAGCAAAAGGGTTAAAACATTTTAAAGTCCAGAATATACAGATAATATTAGGAAGGGGCCCAGAAAGACACCTCTCTAAATCAGAGGAGCATAAGAAGGGGAACAATGTAGAACATAATCAGACTTAGACGACTATATTATTAAAGCTAAAGGAAAACAATGCTTAGATAGTATATTATTCAAACCCTTATCTTTAGTTGGCTCATCTAAGATGGGCAAAGGGGAAATCTGAATCTTTGCCTGTGGACTGTATATTCCATGTTCTGGAACATATTCTGTCCATTATCATAGTACAAGGTTTTCTCTTTCTTTCTTTTAACAAAATTCCAGTATTGCAAGTTCAGTAAACTATGATAAACAAACATGAGAAATTATATTAAAAAGGCAAACCTTCAGTTCATGGAATAGAGAAATGTTATTTTTCCTATTTTATAGGCAGCATTATCAGCAATTTGTTTAAAACTCTTCAGGAATTAAATGGAAATCATTTCTTGTAGTATTTGTTTCTTGCCAACTTACCAACTTCATCTGGATGCATCATTCTATATATTTATGTATACAACCAATAAATTGGACCCACAAGAAGGACTTACTTCTGGGTAGACATGCATAGGATTGTAGTGTTAATTTTGTTATTTCCCAAAACAATGTATGCCAAGAAATAATAATGGTGTCTCAAGCAACTTGCCACTGATTTCAGCTGCACCAAGATTTCACTCCTAGAACAGAAAAAACTATTAAATTTTCTTTAGCACCAACCTGATGTTTACAATAAATATTGTACCATCTACTATAAATCAGATCACAACATGGAACTCAGAGAAGGCACAGACGCATAAAGTCCATTGTGCTACAGGGTTTTTCATTGCTGAGACTTCCATGGTAGGATTTGGCATTATTTTAACAAAACAAAGAAATGCAGGAGCAGAATTCCTTATTTGGTTTCTAGAGGTGGTTATTTTGCTTTATGCCAGACGTTTCTAAAATATACCTTCCCTAAAAGAATAAAATGATCTCTGTTGGTTGTATTGTACAAAAATAAAGGCATAGGTTATCAAGCATGTCAACTTGCTTAGGTGAACATTGACAATCCAAAGCACACAAACAAGACCTCACAGAGATTCATAACATCCACTGATATAAAGAAACATCAGGAAAGGGATGGGATATAATTTGATCCTGCTGCTACTCAGTCTTCCAGGATAACTTTCTTACAATCTACATTTTAAAAATGCACACATTAATTACCTGTAATTAACATCCTATTTGGTCATACCGCCCCATTTTTTCCAATTAATCCCTAAAAAATTTTACGCTCTTAGCGATGTTTCACTCTCGCTTTCAAGATTGAGCCAAGTAGGTAGGTTTTTTGAAATCAAACTACAAAGCTATTAATCTATTGAACCATTTCTTCAACTAACCTAATATTGTCTGCTTGGACTGGCAGCTCCTCTCTATGGCTTTGCTTAACTTTTCTTGACTATCTTTAAACCAGAGGTGCTGAACAACGTCTGAACAAAAGCCATGCACCTCACACCATCATCCTATAGACCCGCCCATCCAGATAAAATTTAAAGCCTAAAGAGTCATCCCTGTTTTACATGGGAGATACATCTCAGCAGAAATGCTAGGACAATAGAGCATACCTTTCATCTCAGAATGGATGGTGTTTAGTTATTTGCTGTATGAAGACTTGAAGAGATAATCCAAGGTTTAGAAACTGAAGGCAGAGCCCCAATAGCAGTCACTAGAGAGTTGGCCTCTTAAGCAGAGATGTTCTTAAACACTGCTTCAGCATCAGTCAGTAGCTCTTTAAGAAGGACCATCGAAGAGGAATGGAGTATTTATCCTCCCTTCCTAGAAGACGGCAGTCCAATTAAGGGAGTGGTGAACTATGCATTCTGATGGTGATAAGTGTATCAACATATGCCTGCTGCCAGTGGGAATAGCAACGCAATAACTGCAAGATGCTAAGAGCTAAGGCAATCCTTGGAGAACGGTAACCAATACTTGGATAATGTCAGAAGAAATACCTATTTAGCTGCATTTCATTATGTTCAGTACCACAGGGCTAATTGACTGCCTGCTGATAACACACAATGCTTTTTTTAAGCAATGCATATGGCCTCAATTCTGTGTGGACAGCATTATTGATTCTATCCTAACAGAATTTTGGTATAGGAATCCTTGTATCTCGTTTTCATTTTTATTTTAAAACATTCTCTAGCAAATATCAAAAGACTTATGGGGTAGACTAATACAATATTTAACTGTACATATTCAATATTTAATACAAGAATTCAAAATCTTATTCATTGTAAGATGAGATGGTAGCTAAATTCATCCACTATAAGCATTAAGACACTGACATTAAGACCGGTGCCTGGAGGCTGTGAGGGTCTGGATGGGAGTCAACAGGCTCAGACTTAACCCAGACAAGACCGAGTGGCTGTGGGTATTGCCTCCTAAAGACTATGTTGATTGTCCATCCTTGGTTCTGATGGGGGGGGGAGAAATTGTCCCCCTCAGAACGGGTTCGCAATTTGGGTGTCCTCCTAGACTCATAGCTGATTAGAGCAAAATCTGTCAGCTGTGGCTAGGGGGACCTTTGCACAGGTTCGCCTGGTGCACCAATTGCGACCCTACTTGGATCGGGAGACTCTCCTCACGGTCACTCATGCCCTTGTCACCTCACGGTTAGATTATTGCAACACGCTCTACATGGGGCTACCCTTGAAAAGTGTTCGGAGACTACAGTTGGTGCAGAACGCAGCCACGCGAGCTGTCGTGGGTGCACCTAGGTACATCCACATTACACCAATTCTCCGCGAGCTGCACTGGCTCCCTATTGGTCTCCGGTCACAATTCAAGGTATTGGTTATTACCGTTAAAGCCCTACATGGCTCAGGGCCAGGGTATCTTCGAGACCACCTTCTACCGCATAACTCCCAATGACCGGTAAGATCCCACAGAGTTGGTCTCCTCCGGGTCCCGTCAGCTAAACAATGCCGGCTGGTGGGCCCGCGGGGGAGGGCCTTCTCTGTGGCTGCCCCAGCTCTCTGGAACCAGTTACCTCCTAAGGTCCGGACCATCCCCACCCTATTGGCCTTCCAAAAAGCGGTGAAGACCTGGCTTTTCTGGCAGGCCTGGGGCCGTTGATCTCGCTCTTGCGATCCAACGAGATCTGGCCATGAATGGTGTGAATGAGTTTTAATGTTTTTAATTATTAAATGTTTTTTATAATGATTTTAAATGCATTGTGAGCCACCTTGAGTCTTCGGAGAGGGGCGGCATACAAATTGAATTAATAATAAATAAATAAATATGCTGTCTAAATGATCCCACCAAGTTAGTCATGTAAGCCATATTGTAGTTCACTTGCCTTGGCTTGTGGTTTTGATATTAACACTGTGGTTTGTTACCATCTGTGGGTTACAGCTGAACAGTTTTTTTATACCTTACATAACTTTTTCATCCTGCACCGTTTGCTTAGAATTCATGAAGCACCAGTTTACATTTATGATTCAACACATTTGCTATTTTTATTTACTAACATTAGCCTGAAAACAATTAAACTTCTTCAATTGTTCTGCGTTTAACATTTCTGAAAACTTTTAACACATTATTTTAAGGAAACAAGTCATTTTTCGCGGCTCTTTCTGACATTTCTAATATAGGTAAATCAGCTACAGTATTTTCCTAACAATTTATACATTGGTAATTGTTGGAAAATTACTGAGAGTAACTTCCTGTTTCGTTGGTACCTATTTTCTCTTAATCTATAAGCATAGTCCTCAACATACAATGACAACTGGGACAAGAATTTCCATTGCTAAACAAGGCAGTTGCTAAGTGAGTCACACCCAATTTATGATCCTTTTTGCACAATTGTTAAGTGAATACTGTGGTTAAGTGAATCACATGGTGGGTAAGTGTTGTGGCCCGTCAGCAGCCTGTGCAGCTAGTAGCTGATTCCAACAGCGAGGAGGCTGGTGTGGTGCTGCGCCAGCACCTGTGCAGCTGGCACTTGAGTCAGACAATGAGGAGACTGGAGAAGATGTGGTGCCAGAGGCGGGGATTCAGCCAGGGCCTTCAGAACCTCCAGAAGCTCCCATAAATGAAGAGGAAGAAGAGGAGGAGCCTCTTCTTGATGCACGAGTGTGCAGAGCTGCCAAAAGGCAGGAGTGGCTCCTCAGGAGGAGGTCTCCTCGAGAGTAAGGCTTGGGGCTAATTGGCCACTCCCCTAGCCTATTTAAGGAAGGACGATGACTGAGGCAATTTGCAGGAAACAACTTCGTTCATATTCCTTTGTGTCTCGATTCCAGAAATGTCTTGCTCCTTTCTTGTCAGTTTTCCTGCAAATTGCTTCTGGGCATTCTGCCAACCACAGTAAGATTACGGTTATCTGAAATACTATGCTTCAGAATTGAGTTATTATTCTTTGGATTCTTGTCAGCTGTTAATGAAGTTAAATTAACAGCCCTTGTTCAGAAAAGACTGATTTAAACTGTACTTGTGTTCGAACAACTACTAAGAAAACTCATTAGTAGTCCTTAATTAGTAAACTAAGGTTTGTATGGACTTTGTGTGTGCTACGTTCTTTGAGGTCTGTAGCTGGGGCAGAACAGTAAGCGAATCTGGCTTTCCCCACTGATTTTGCTTGTCAGAAACCAGCTGGGAAGGTCACAAATGGTGATCATATGACCATAGAACCCTGCAACGATCGCCAATCATGCCAATTGTCAAGTTCCTGAATTTTGATCATGTGACCATGCAGACACTGCAACAGTTGTTAGTGCAAAACAAGGAGAAAGAGACATAAATAATTACCAGATAAAAATAATAAAGGCCTTAATATTTACAATCTACATTATGAACATCCATCTATATCTAAAGGCACAGAACTTTCAGAACCACTTGGAAACACTATGAGTAATTAGAATGGAGAGACCCAAAGGGAGTGGGGTTTGTTATTCCAGTTTAACAATAGCAATAGCATTTAGGCTTATATACTACCCCATAGCACTCTCTGGGCGGCTTACTAGGTAATCGTATTTGCATATTGCATTTGCATATTTTCCCCAATAATCTGAGTCCTGGGTTTATTCCACTTATGTATCTACAGAGGAATAGAGATGGGACATAGGACACCAAGTGATCCCTACTGTATTGTACATCATGAAGGAATCAATTTGATGGATGGGATGAAGTATCCAAGAATAACAATGTGCATAGATCTCTGTTACTGCTAACTACTGCTATGGACATCTTTGCACAGGTGGGTTTCCCTGTGATTTCTTTCTGTTACAACCTAGAGCAGTATTTCTCAACCTTGGCGACTTTAAAATGGGGTGGACTTCAACTCCACAAATTCCCTAGCCAGCATGTTGGCTGGGGAATTCTGGGAGTTGAGGTCCATACACCTTTAAAGTTGTCACGGTTGAGAAACACTGACCTAGAGAGTAATTCTCAAAGTTTTGATTCCTTTGTTCCCTATGATTTCATGAATGAACTAAACATAAAGTTGTAAGAATTTATTAGGTCTCCATCCTTTTAGCCTTCGAGAAGGTCATCAAGACCATTTTTTTTCTACCCAGGTATTTGTGCAAAGTGAGGATGTTTTAAGTTTCTTCTTGGAGCATCCCAAAGGGATAACCGAGATGCTGGGTTTTGTTCGTGTTTTATGGTTTTATAGTTTGAGGTTTTACTGTTATGGCGAGTGCCCAGAGTTGTGTTTTAAGATGGGCAGCCATATAGCAAAAGCAATAGGACTTAGACTTATATACCGCTTTGCAGTGCTTTACAGCCCTCTCTAAATGGTTTACGGAATCTGCATATTGCTCCCAACAATCTGGGTCCTCATTTTAGTGACCTCAGAAGATTGGAAGGCTGAGTCAACCTTGAGCCTGGTGAGATTTGAACTGCCAAATTGCAAGCAGCCAGCAGGCAGCAGAAGTAGCCTGCAATACTGCACTCTAACCACTGCAACCACTCATTAAATCTTTTAAATCAATAAATAATCTAAAATCAGAGCCTAAACATTTGAACAGTTTCTTAGCACAAAATGGGTGCCAAGTTTAAAAATGTGCAATACTTCAATAACAGTAAACTGGAATTTTTTTCCCCTTTCCCTTCCCCAAATGATGTCAGAATGCAGATTATTCCCGTGTAGAATGGTGAGTGCATTTCACTTTATGCTAACTGAAATTGAAACTCCTATTAGACACTGTAGGTCAAAAACCACTGTTTATTTAGAAATAGAAATAGAATAACAGAATTGGAAGGGACCTTGGAGGTCTTCTAGTCCAACTCCCTGTCCAGGCAGGAAACCCTACACCACTTCAGACAAATGGTTACCCAACATCTTCTTAAAAATTTCCAGTTTTGGAGCATTCACAACTTCTGCAGGCAAATTGTTCCACTTATTAATTGTTCTAACTGTCAGGAAATTTCTCCTTAGTTCTAAGTTACTTCTCCCCTTAATTAGTTTCCACCCATTGCTTCTTGTCCTACCCTCAGGTGCTTTGAAGAATAGTTTGACTCCCTCTTCTTTGTGGCAGCCCCTGAGATATTAGAACACTGCTATCATGTCTCCCCTAGTCCTTCTTTTCATTAAACTAGACATACCCAATTCCTGCAATTGTTCTTTATATGTTTTAGCCTCCAGTCCCCTAATCATCTATGTTTCTCTTCTCTGCACTCTTTCTGGAGTCTCAACATCTTTTTTACGTCGTGGCGACCAAAACTGAATGCAATATTCCAAGTGTGGCCTTACCAAGGCATTATAAAGTGGTATTAATACTTCACGTGATCTTGACTCTCTGTTTCAACTTGTATCCCACAAGTATGTGATTATAAAGTTTCCTTGATGGAAAAGGAAGTCAAAAGCAGCCGAAGAAGCAGAAATGGTTCTGTATTTGGACCATTAGCAGTCATATACTGTATGTGTTAAAAGTATCTCTTAACAAGCTCCCTAGTGGTTGTCATCCATTGAAACAAATGGGCATTTATGTTTTTTTACTTAAAGCTGAGAAAACATTATTAAAGGCATGAAATTATTTACACAATGTAGCTATAGCAGAACTGAATGGGGAGAAAATCTCCGCTAAAAGCCTTGATTTTACTAACTTTTCTTTCAAACATTAATAAGCCCAAAAAGAAATGTTGACAGATACAGTATGGCACCAAAGACAATGTGAAAGGCAGTGTGAGCTTCCTTAATATCCTTATTTATATATCCCATCATCAGTAACATTTCAGCAATTATCTAGTACTTTTAGTAAAAAATTTAGCTGATCGCAAACACAGAGGAAGGTTGGGTAATTACTTGCATTAGATCACTGCAAATTACTGTAATGCTTTCATTTCTTTCATGTGGAAAAGCCCAAGAGATACATTATATGCAAGATATATTACAAGATATGTTGTTACTTCTGGCTGGCAACCTTTTATCGGTTTCTGCTGACACCAGAACTGAAAAATTGATATTTTTTGGATTTGTTTAGATAAGAGATGGGATAAAGAGATAAATGTTTGTAACCTTAGACGGGGTGAAGAGTCACTAAATTTGTTTACACTTGTGATGAAGTTTGGAAGTCAAACCCCCCCCACACACACACATCTGTATTATATTTTTGCCCTTTCTTCTGTTTGTTTGTTCCTTCTTTTTTCCTTCGCATGTTTTATTATTTTTTTCTGTTCTCTTTTCTTTCTTTAGTCTGTATTATTCTTTACCATTATAACAAAAGTTATTAAATATGTATATATAAACTGATTGGGGAGGGAGGAAGAGGGAAAACATTTTTCGGGTATAGCTCAGATATTAGTTGAATAGTACAATAATTCACTGATTTCTGCTGAAAAGCTAATATTATTGATTTCCTCTGAGATTGATGCAATATCAAACCAAGTTTAGAAATGATCATGCTATGTAGGGTAGAGTAGGTAGGGTAGGGTAGGGTAGGGTAGGGTAGAACAGAACAGAACAGAACAGAATAGGAGTTGGAAGGTACCTTGGAGGTCTTCTAGTCCAACCCCTTGCTTAGACAGGAAACAATATACAATTTCAGACAAATGGTTATCTAATCTCTTCTTAAAAACTTCCAGTGTTGGAGCATTCACAATTTCTGGAGGCAAGTTTTTCCACTGATTAATTATTCTAACTGTCAGAAAATGTCTCCTTAGTTCTAAATTGCTTCTCTCCTTGATTAGTTTCCACCCATTGCTTCTTGTCCTACCCTCAGGTGCTTTGGAGAATAGCTTGACTCCCTCTTCTTTGTGGCAACCCCTGAGATATTGGAACACTGCTATCTTGTCTCCCCTAGTCCTTCTTTTCATAGTTCAAATGAAAATATGCAAGTTCAGACTTTTTGCATTTCTTCTCTTATTAACAAACCATAATGCTGCCATTTTGCCTGTAATGTCAAACAATGGTTGGTGGTTACCAGGTAAAGGGAAAGAGGAAAACATCTTATAAGCAGAACATTCAGCTCAGTAGCCTGCCAGCAAGCTCATAGGAAAAGGGCAGGATTGTAAACTCTGCATTTAGGACTTGGCAAAGATACTTAGGCAAAGGCTAAGGAAGGAAGGAAGTTTTCTCTGTCATTATAGGGAGTTTTGGAGAAACAGCAAGCGTCTAATTGTTTCTAAGTGCCTCCAGATTCTCTTTAATACATTCCATAAACTCTAACTAGCAGAAGATGACTTAAAGGTTTGCTCTTGGC